>NC_138969.1:183922500-184562500 GCF_055761805.1 Camellia sinensis | reverse complement strand
CATGATTATTATCCAAACACATAATAAAAATTCATTTGGTAAAAATAAATAAATTAACAAATATCAAAAATATTTATTAATTTTATCTTTGGTGGGTAGAAATAATTTTTTAAAATTTTAAAATATTTTTTTGACATTTATTTTTGTCAAATTAGCGTATGTTTTATCAAACTGACGATTTTGCCCTTGAAATTAAGCAATGGTATCTTTAATTGTCCTTATTTAAAACAAGATTCAAAATTCAGGATTAAATGTGTCATAATTGAAAAATCAAGAATCAAAGTGACACGAGCACCAAAGTATAAGGACGGTTAGTGTAATTCGCCCTTGAAATAATAATGTGTGCTTATGTGTGGAGTGAGCAAATTATAATTTTTATAGCAGCAATGCTAGGGACCCCCAGTGGCGGTGATCCCCAGTGACTCCCAGTGCCACGTGTCGGCCTGGGGTTGGCTGAAATCAAAAAAAAAAAAATTTGTTTTTTGGGCCAATCACAGCAGACCCCAGCACTCCCACTGGGGGTTCGAAGCTTTATTGTTTTTATAGTGTGTGAATTGAGAAAAATGTGCACTAAGAGTAAATGGTGTATGAAAATTTATTTAGAAGAGCCATTAGATATATTTAGAAGCAAAAAAAATTATTTTATTTTATTTATTTATTTATTTATTTATTTATTTATTTGTTTATTTTCTCTCAAATTGATACTGAAAGGGTTATTTATATGAAAATTGGGCCGAGCTGGGTAATGGGCTGTTATGGGCCACAATATGAAGGGCTGAGGAAAAAGGCCTTAAAATTAGTCCGGTCCTAGAAGGCCTTAATTAGTCCAGTCCCTGAGAGCATATTGTTATCTCGGTCCAGGAGAGCACTGCGGATAGCTCGGTCGCCAGGTTGCCACAATCAGAGTTAGCCCGGTCGTGGAATACCGCAGCTAGCTCGGTCAGGACCTTGATGTTTTGTTATCTCGGTCTAATCACGCCAGGGTTGGTGCAGTAGGAACCGGGGTAAGAGTAGTGAAAGGAAAAACCAAACTAGTTATAGTTCGGTCTACTCTGCGGCTCAGCATAGCCATGCTTACCTCGGTCATATTGGAGTCCGACCATGGTAGAACCATCTCACTTGGTTCAAGCAGTGAGGAGGGTGCAGAAGGATAACCATTATCTTTCAGAAGTATGACTCCTAGGAGGACTCTATATGGAGGAGTAAGAGTCCTACTAGGATTGTGCCACGCGGAACCTATAAAAGCTCACAACATCACCTATGGAGAGGTAACACACAACTTTGATTCCCAAACACACAGAGCTTTTTGTCTATTTGTCTATTTTGCTGAGTTAGGCATCGGAGAGGTATTCGGCACACACCCGCCGGCTAGCTCACGTTTGTGTTTTCAGGAAGTAAAGCGACGACGCATGGAGGAGCGCAGACTTGATCAACAGGATTATACAGGAAGAATATTTCGTGCCCGTACAATTGGCGCCGTCTGTGGGAAACATCAGACTAGAACAAAACCTCTTGATCAAGCTTTTCCTCTTTATAAGCAATAGCGCACAACGAAGATTTTTCGCAGTTCGCCATCGACGGACAAACACCAGAGGGGGGTACGAGGCGCAAAGGCCTACCTTCTATCCCTCCTATGGCGGACTTGGAGCCATAGTGACAGAATCCCAAGAGGGATGCAAGGGGGAGGAGGCGGACTAACAGCCCCGTCACTCTTATTCACAAAGTCCTGACAGACAAAGGCAGAGGATTGATCCTCAAGTTCTGGAGGACCGTGTGAAGGAACAAGATGAATTGATAAGGAAGATGGCGGCGGATATGGAGCCATGAAGCGCCAGATCAAGGGAAAAGGGGTGGTGACAAGAGAGGGGCGCAAAGGCAATGCGCCTCCTCGCCACTCAAAAGATCGTAGTAGGCATACCACGACATCGTAAGCAGAGAATAGAAGTCTCAGGACGAGCGGCACTCAATCAAAGACTTCCAGAACTCGTTACTCCAGGTCGGAGAGAGCGAGATCACTAAGGTCTTACACAGTGAAAAGTACCTATCGGCCCTCACACACGCACCATACATCATCTAGGCAAACAGAGTTGCCTAGATCGTCCGACTTACGGACTGTGCTTGAAGAAAGGGCGCGACAGAAGGAGGATGCTAGGACGCGTGATCCACACAGAGTTTCAGCCCTTCAGCGGTTAGCCCTTCGGACGCATGGAAGTGTCGAGGTTGGGATGCCAATACCGCACTTTGCCTACGAACCAATAGATAAAGCATTGGCAAGACTCTATTGCTCGACGTTCGTTCCGGCAATTGAGAACGCACCATTACCCTCAGGCTTCATCCAGCCTAAATTTACCGCGTACGAAGGGAAAACAGACCCTTACATGCACCTAAGCCACATTCGTCAGGATATGGCAGTATACCGACGGAATGAAGCTTTAATGTGCATTCTCTCCCCATCAAGCCTTGGTGATCTAGGCTTGACTTGGTTCGAAAAACTTCCAGAAGGCAGCATAGCCTCCTGGGCGCAATTGGCGGAGGCATTCTTTACTAGGTTCAGAACAAACACCAAAACCCCGGTGGAAATTGATCAACTGCTCTCCATCAATATAGGCGAAAAAGAGTCATTAAAATCCTACAATAGCCACTATTGGGAGACCTTCAACCAGATTGGGGACTACCCCACCAATCTCACCATCGCAAAGTACAAAAGAGGCCTTCCAGTCGAGAATAGACTAAGAGACTCAATCACTATGACACCGCCTCTCACAATGGAGGCCTTAATGGAGAGAGTGCACCAACAAATTCGGGTAAAAGAAGATAGCGCTCGTGCTAAATCAAAGTCTAGCACGACCACAATACCAGATAAAAAGACCGCAGCAAAGGTCAACGCGGTAGAACGTTTGAACAAAAACGGACGAGGCAGGCGGGACAACGGAGAAGACCAGGATAAAAGATGGTTGAGAATCCGCACTGCCATTACCACGGTATTCAAAAAACCAATCTACCGGATCCTAAGTGAGATACGCAATGAACCTTTCGTCAGATGGCCTGCCAAGCTAGGAGAAGCTCAGAAGGACTACGACGAAAGATCACGGTGCACCTTCCATAAAGAAAAAGGGCACCGCACTGAAAATTATACACCATTGAGACAGCATTTAGAGGAGTTGATGGCAGCCGGTCACCTGGACAAATACATTGAAGGAGGGGTGCAGCCAGCCCTCCAGAATGACGATCACCCAAACGGTATGCCAATCGACCCCCCACCTCAAGGCGTGATCAACGTGATTCATGGAGTATGCGAACCTGAGTGCGTATGCGAGCTCAGGGGCATGTTAAAGAAGGCTGAGCACTTAAGAGAGGTACTGAGCGCCCAACCTACCATCAAAAAGGGAAGAACAGAGGCCACGAACGTCATGTCTTTTTCAGACAAGGACTTGGAAAGAATATATTGCCCTCATAACGATGCACTGGCCGTCACCCTCCGCATCAAGGACTACGACGTCAAGCGAATTTTGATAGACCAAGGTAGCTCGTGTGAGATAATGTACTACGACACCTTCAAACAACTAAAATTGGAGGACAAAGACCTGGCCCCAACTGTATCCCCCCTGATCGGATTCAACTCAATGCCAGAATGGCCAGTCGGCAAAATTATCCTTCCAGTCAGGGCAGGAAGTGTAACAAAACAAGTGGAATTTTGGGTATTGAAGGTCCCTTCCACTTACAACATAATCTTGGGAAGAAC
Source organism: Camellia sinensis (assembly GCF_055761805.1). Lineage (NCBI taxonomy): Eukaryota > Viridiplantae > Streptophyta > Magnoliopsida > Ericales > Theaceae > Camellia > Camellia sinensis. The sequence continues at coordinate 184,558,758 of NC_138969.1, read as the reverse complement.
ATGGCTGCATGCCATACGAGCGGTAGCTTCATCCTGCCATCAAGTAATGCGATTCCCCAACGAAATCGGGGTAATTGAAGAGGTATTTGGAGACCAAATTATGTCCAAGCAATGCTTTGTCACGGTTAATGGCAGCCGCGCTGCCAAGGGATATGTTCATTCGGTGGAAGAACCTGAGAGCAATGAACTGTTCGTAGATGTCGGCAAAACAGCTGATCAAAAAGCGGTGGAAGACTTGGTAGAAGTAAGAATAGGTGAAAAGAACCCGGATAAATTCTTTTTGCTCGGATCGTCGTTGTCCAGCACTAAGAGATTCGAGGTTTTGGGATTCTTAACCTCTAACATCGAAGTGTTCGCCTGGACACCCTACGACATGTCAAGCATTGATCCAAACTTCATCTGTCACCAACTCAATGTCCACCCATCCGCCAGACCAATCATTCAGCGCACTCACAGATCGGCACTCCACCACGCCGAAATAGTTGCAGAAGAAGTAGGAAATCTGCTGGAGGCGGGAGCTATCAGAGAGGTGCACTACCCTAGATGGATTTCCAACACAGTCGTGGTACCAAAAAAGAATGGCAAGTGGCGTGTCTGCGTCGATTATAAGACAGTCAACAAAGCATGCCCAAAGGACAGCTTTCTCCTACCACGGATAGATCAACTGGTAGACCTAACGGCAGGGCACAACCGACTTAGCTTTCTTGATGCATACAGAGGCTACCATCAGATCGCCATGTACGAACCAGACCAGGAGGTCACGTCCTTTACAACTCCAAGAGGACTGTATTGCTACAAGGTCATGCCCTTTGGCCTAAAGAACGCAAGGACAACATTCCAAAGAATGGTCACCAAGATGTTCGAGCCATTGTTAGGCAGAACAATGGAGGCTTACATCGACGACATGGTGGTCAAAAGCAAGGATGAGAACGACCATCTAAGGGACCTAGGTGAGATGTTCCAGATTCTGAAGAGACACAAGTTGCGCCTTAATGCATCTAAGTGCACGTTCAGTGTAGGATCTGGCAAATTCCTGGGCTTCCTGGTGACCAACTGGGATATTGAGGCAGACCCCTCCCAGATCAAAGCTATTCAGGATCTGGAGAGGCCTAACTCAGTAAAAGAAGTGTAGCATCTCACCGGCATGGCAGCTGCACTCAACCGATTCATTAGCGGTCGTCAGACAGACTACGACCATTTTTTCTAGCATTAAAAGCCAAGTTCGAGTGGGACGAAGAATGCGACCGCGCTCTGGAAAACTTGAAGGAATACATGCCTTCTCCACCACTGCCTGTCACCCCAATACCTGGAGAAGAACTCTTCATGTACCTGGCGGTCTCTCAGCACGCAATTAGCACAGTATTGGTCCGTGCAGAAGGAATCCAACATCTGCCCATTTATTATGTCAGCAAAACATTGCTAGGCGCCGAAACGAGGTACTTACCACTGGAAAAACTGGCCTTGGCCTTAATGATGGCCTCAAGGAAGTTGTCGCACTACTTCCACACCCATACCATAGTCGTCCTCACAGCTCTCCCATTAAAAGCTTTGTTTGAGAGGGCAAACTTTTCTGGGCGAATCCTGAAGTGGGCAGTAGAGTTGGGACAATTCGACATCAAGTTCCAACCCAGAACCGCGATAAAGGCTCAAGCTTTAGCAGACTTTGTCGCAGAATTTACTCCTAAAAGTCATCATATCTGCCCAGTCGACTTGACTAATGCAACCGAACTATGGATGGAAGTTGACGCCGGAATAGCGTAACCCCTGGTGCAGGATACTCAGTCGAACCCCAAGGCAGACCAGAGTAAAGAGAGCAAGGTAGAAGTGAACCATGCTACACCAAGCCAAGTCTCACCAACAAATAAAGACTTGGTTCAATCAGATAGCGAGGGGTAGACAGCAAGTATGGACCATGAAGAAAACACCAGCGACATTCTTGACCCCACGGCATCATCTGATCCCTCCACTTGCTGGAAATTGTTCGTCGAAGAGATGTGGAAGCTCTTTGTGGATGGAGCATCCAATCAGCATGGTGCAGGACTTGGCATAGTCCTCATCTCACCAGACGGCTTGGTTGTGGAGCAAGCAGTCAACCTTGGATTCCCAGCATCAAACAACGAAGCGCAGTATGAAGCGCTTCTTGCAGGTCTCAAATTAGCATCCTACATGAAGGCCACCAAGGTAATGGTTTACAACGACTCACAACTAGTGGTAAACCAAATTTCAAGCGACTACGAGGCAAAGGATGACAAGATGACTAAGTATCAAGACTTAGTCAGAAAAGAGATCAAGAAATTTGAAGTAGTGAGGATAAAACAGATTGGCAGGGAGAAAAATAGCAGAGCAGACAAACTAGCAGGCTTTGCTTCAATGGCAGATACATCGATCCCTCATCCGTTGTTAATTGACTACTTACTAAGACCAAGCATTGAAGACCCCAAAGCAGAAGAGGTATGTTGCACCGAACTAGGCCCCTCATGGATGGATCCCATCATACTATTCTTAAAAGATGGCATCTTACCAGAAGAAAAGAAAGAAGCCAACAAAATTAGGGCAAAGTCACAGCGATTTTGGCTCTCCCCATCTATGGCATTGTACAAAAAGTCATTCACAGGACCTTATCTAAAGTGTGTCCACCCCAGCAAAGTGGAAGCATTCTTGTTCGAGATACACGAAGGCGTGTGCGGAAGCCACCAAGGAAGAAGATCGTTAGCCTACAGAGCCATTTCACAAGGATACTGGTGGCCATACATGCAAGCAGACTCGGAGAAGTATGTGAAGAAGTGCGAGAAATGTCAGAAGTTCGCACACCAAATACGTCAGCCAGCCAGAGAACTCCTATCATTGACCAGCCCATGGCCCTTCGCAATGTGGGGCCTGGACATAGTAGGACCACTTCCTACAACACCTAGTAACAGGAAGTTCTTTCTCGCAGCAACAGACTACTTCACAAAGTGGGTGGAAGCAGAAGCATTACCCTCAATCAAGGAAAAAGAGGTGAAGAAGTTCGTCTGGCAGAATATCATTACTTGATTCGGCATACCTAAAGCCCTAATATCAGACAACGGCACTCAGTTTGATGGCAGAATCTTTAGAGGCTTTTGTGAAGAATACAAGATAGAGTTCTACAATTCTACACCGGCATATCCCTAAGCCAACGGCCAGGCGGAAGCATCAAACAAGGTCATCTTGGATGGACTGAAGAAAAGGTTAGAAAGAGCAAAAGGCAAATGGGCTGAGGAACTTCCTCATGTTTTATGGGCTTACCGCACCACACCTCGACGATCAACAGGAGAAACACCATTCTCCTTAGCCTATGGCATGGAAGCAGTAATCCCGCTAGAAGTTGGCCTCCCCACAATTAGAAGCAAAAATTTTGATCTAGACTTGAATGGAGAAGCCATAGCATTGGAGCTCGACCTCGCCAAAGAAAGAAGAGAAAAAGCACTGGTTCACATTGTCTCATACCAACAAGAGTTATCTAGGAAATACAACAAGACAATACATCTAAGACAATTCAAAATCAGAGATTGGGTACTGCACAAAGTAATGGGAAACACCTTGGTCCCAGGAGATGGCAAATTAGGGCCTAATTGGGAAGGACCTTACAAAGTTGTCGGATTAGCAGGAAAAGGTGCTTACCACTTGGAAGACGAAGACAGCAAAGCAATTCCCAGACCATGGAACACTGCCAATCTCAAACTATTTTATTTTTAGCTTTACTTTAAAATACTTGTAATTTTTCTTTTCCCCAATAAAACAAGTAGTTTTCTTTTCAACATCAGTGTTTTTATTCTGTAAAAGTTGTTTTAGTAGGCTAGGGGCATTGAAAGCATAGTTGGCCGGAAAAACCAACTTAGAGGTTGGCTGGAAAAACCAACACCCTTCCTAAGCCCAAGATAAGAATCCAGGCTGCAGGACGTTTGCTCGAAATAACCAAACACTTTACTTTAGGTTGGCTGGAAAAACCAATCTAAAGGTTGGCTGGAAAAACCAACACCCTTCTAAGCCCAGGATAAGGATCCAGGCTGCAGGACGTTTTGGTCGAAATAACCAAACACTTTACTTTAGGTTGGCTGGAAAAATCAATCTAAAGGTTGGCTGGATTAAACCAACTCTTAGTACTCTTTAGCCGAAGTAAGGATATCGGCTAAAAAGTGGTTGGCTGGATTAAACCAATTCTTAGTACTCTTCAGCCGAGGTAAGGATCCCGGCTAAAGAGTGGTTGGCTGGACTAAACCAACTCTTGGTACTCTTTAGCCGAAGTAAGGACATCGGCTAAAGAGTGGTTGGCTGGATTAAACCAACTCTTAGTACTCTTCAGCCGAAGTAAGGATATCGGCTAAAGAATGGTTGGCTGGATTAAGCCAACTCTTAGTACTCTTCAGCCGAGGTAAGGATCTCGGCTAAAGAGTGGTTGGCTGGACTAAACCAACTCTTGGTACTCTTCAGCCGAAGTAAGGACATCGGCTAAAGAGTTGTTGGCTGGATTAAACCAACTTTTAGTACTCTTCAGCCGAGGTAAGTATCTCGGCCAAAGAGTGGTTGGCAGGAATACTTATAGTGGCAATGATTAAGACCAGGATAAAGCATCTCGGCAAGAGAATGTCGTACCTCATCCAAGACTTCAGTTAGAAAGTAGAGTACAAGCATAGAGATCAACCGAAATAAGAGTTGGAACAAAAAAGCAGACTTCATTAAAAATTCAAAGCAAGTGCATAGGATAGGGCCTCAGCCCGGTTACAATCTGCGTCCAAAAGCAAAGAAAAGAAAATACAGAAATCAAGCAAAAAGAAGAGAAAAACGAAGTCAAGCAAACAGACCATCAAGATCAGTATCAAGTTCAACTCGCAGCCCAGTTTCATTTGAAAGCTCAGCTTCGGTCGGGAGTATGGTCTTGGTTGGAAGCACGGTTTCAGTTAGTAGTTCGGCAGTCAGATCTTCCACCGTTGGCTCCGCCCGAGCTGACTGATTGGCAAGTTCATTGACGACCGGGATATCATTGGGCACGGTTTCCTCTTCATCATCCGAATCTTCAAGAAACTGTTGTTGAGTGGTAGCAGCATACTCCGCCAGTGAGCTTGGTATAAAGTATTAAGGAGGATTAAAGACCTCGATCTCAGGCCCATGACCGAGCTGCACCACAGCACCCCACCACCCGCATTTAAAGAAGAGATCCTTTGCAGCTTCACACTGCTTAATGTATAGGGCTTCGCCCTCTTTAAAGCCCCGGTCCTCTGCAGCCTCCAGCTTCTTCTCAAGCTCCGTTATTTCGGCTTTCTTTTTTCCTTCGAGCTTGGCCATCTCACGCAAGTATTTGTCTTTTATCACGGTCAGGGACCTTTGTTTATCAGCGTTAGCCGAGGTAACTAGTTCGGTCAAACGGATGACCTCGGCCTCTAGCTCGGTGGTCTTCCGTTGAGATGCTTCTAGCTCGGCCGTTTTGGCTTCAGCTTCGGCAATGGCCTGCCTTGTTACTTTCCTTAGTTCTAACACTCGCTTGTGAGCGATGTGGTTTTTCTGTATGGCCTGCAAAAGGATGGTAAGACACTTTTTCAGTATAACCAAGCTGAAAGTCAGACAAATTTCTTTAGAAAAAAAATAAAGTAAATGGGTAACTTACCAGCACCATGGATTTTGTGGACGAACGAAGGGCCTTCAACTCGGTCAGGTGGTTATGGTGCCTCATGTCGGCTGGAAGACAAACACCTTTAGCCAAGTTGAAGGCCATCAGGTGGTCTTTTTCTGCGACCACTGAGTCCGAATCCGTGATAGCACGGTTCTGAAAGGTGATTTTTGGAGCCCACTTGGAGGAGGTAGCTCGGTCAAAGCGCTTCGGTTGTGGGCTCGATGGAGGGCTTGGCAGAGTGGTTTGAGGAACCACGATTTCATCTTCATCAACAAGACGTTGCTCAATTTGGGTAGTCTGGGCACGCTTCTTTGGGCGAGATGATGAAGGTTGTTGAGAAGGCAGAGCTACTACGGTTTCTTGAGTTTGACCGGCTAGCAGTACCTCAGTCGGATTTGTTTCGGTCAGAAGGGCTCGCATGGCTCTCTTCTTGACCATCTCTTGCTCAGCAGTTAAAGGGATTAATCTGATTTGGGGCAAGGTTGGGTTCGGTTCAGGCGAAGCCTCCAACAAGAAATCAGTTACCTTGGTCTTTTGCTTACCACTGTATCGATAGGTCGGCTGGAAATTCAGTAGCTCGGTCCAACTTCGGTTTGGATATCGCAGCACGGCACGAAGTGTAGCTAGGTTGGGGTAGCTGTACTGTGACTTGAGGAAATTCGAGTCTGCATAAAAAGGAGACAATTGTTAGTCCGGTTCAAATATTAAAAATCGAAGTAAAGAAAGGCGTACAATGGAGCCGAGATAAACCTACCGACTACCCCCTTGTTCCAGTTTATTCTGTCACCAAGGATCTGGGCTTGTTGGTCCTCAAAATTCCCAGATGCCCAGAAGAAATCATCGTCGTTCACATCTTTGTCCGGAGTATCTTTGATTATTTTTTCTCGGCGGCGTCGTATTCTTAAATAATAAACCCAGCCGTCTTCTTTTGAGCCTATGGAGTATTGATGGAAGAGCTCGGCTAAGCCGAGGTTAAGGCCAGCCCAATGGTTTAGCTCGGCTATGCCATTTATTATACGGTATGAATTTGTGGAGAGTTGGGTAGGACAAAGGTTGGTTTGTCTGAGGAATTCACAGAGTAAGGGCTGTACAGGGAAGCGTAAACCGCACTCCACAATGGAAATAACGTTAAAAGGGACAAAACCTTGTTTTTCCCAGGAGACGGTGTCTAGCTCGGCTAAAGAAATGTAGACATCATCTGGGATTTGGTAGTCCTTGCGAAATTCAGCTATTGCGCCAGGTGAGTTAACTAAAAACCTATACTTTCCCATTTATGGTCTAAGTTATGAATAAATTATACTCGAGTGTTAGCTCGGTCAAAGGACGATGCCGAGTAGCTCGGTTGAGCGCTCAAAGGAGTGCCTGGGCAACCTAAGTCTGCAAAGTGAAGAACAAAAGTGTTAAGCACAGATCATTGGACCGTGCTAAAAGAAACGCAGGCAAGTTAAATGAAGTCCTAGCTCGGCTATGAGAATTGCTTCTGTCTTAGCTCGGTTTGAGGAAGGGGTCTGTTAGCTCGGTGTGAACAAGGGATTTGTTAGCTCGGTTGAGCCTCTAGGGGCAGCATTCTTAGTTTGGTCTGAACTAAGAAAGCTGGTTTAGCCCCGGTTGTAGCTCGGTCATGGTTGAAACTTTCAAGCACACTTGCGCAGACTTAGTACGATTTGTTAGCCCAGCTAAGTTAAACCAAAAGATGGTTTGACTTGTTGAAACTACGGATGTGTGAGATGTTAGTTCGGTTGGATAGTCTGGCTAGATTGACAGCAACTACAAGCAACTTTTTAGTTCGGTTATATTGTGATTTTGGATCAAAACTAGTGTTTCTCACCTTCTTTCTTGAATCCAAGCGGTTCTATTACTAAGTTTTTGTAGAAAACACAAAGTTAAGCAGAAAATGGAAGCAGACATAGTGTGTTTTTGAAAAGCATGTGAATACTTAGGAATGTATTGTAAAAAGGTGCGAAATCAACCAAAAGGAATTAGAAGTTGAGTTACTTACCAGGTTAAGGCGGAAAAATTGAAGATGGAAATAACGACAGTGAAGAACACAAACTCAGCGAGCTCAGGGGTTGAAGAAGTAGAGGCACAGAGAGAGAAAGTGAAGGAGATGAATAGTGTAGTGGTAGATTCAAAGTGAAAAGTTTGTTTTATGTAAAAGAGAAGGGAAAAAGGCGGGAACTGTTCAAAAAACACGAGGTACGAAGACAGCGTGACAGTTGCCTTTAGCCAATAAAAGCATGCCGCGTGTCCTTGGAATGAGAAGCGATTCACTCTCTGTGATTGAAGAGACGTTTTGATCAGACAAGTACAACCTAGTGTAAATTCAGCTCGGCTGGAAAAGCTTAAGAATTTAGCTCGGCTAGGAAAGGCTAAAGGGTTTTTAAGCTCGGCTGGAAAGGCTTAAGAGTTTAGCTCAGTCGTAAGGCTAAAGTTTTTAACCCGGCTTATAGGCAGGTAATCCCTATCATGCTACGCAGATGGAATTAAGGGGCAATTGAGAGGGTAATTTATATGAAAATTGGGTCGAGCTGGGTAATGGGCCGTTATGGGCCACAGTATGAAGGGCTGAGTAAAAAGGCCTTAAAATTAGTCTGGTCCTAGAAGGCCTTAATTAGTCCAGTCCCTGAGAGCATATTGTTATCTCGGTCCAGGAGAGCACTGCGGATAGCTCGGTCGCCAGGTTGCCACATTCAGAGTTAGCCCGGTCGTGGAATACCGCAGCTAGCTCGGTCAGGACCTTGATGTTTTGTTATCTCGGTCTAATCACGCCAGGGTTGGTGCAGTAGGAACCGGGGTAAGAGCAGTGAAAGGAAGAACCAAACTAGCTATAGTTCGGTCTACTCTGCGGCTCATCATAGCCATGCTTACCTCGGTCATATTGGAGTCCGACCATGGTAGAACCATCTCACTTGGTTCAAGCAGTGAGGAGGGTGCAGAAGGATAACCATTATATTTCAGGAGTATGACTCCTAGGAGGACTCTACATGGAGGAGTAAAAGTCCTACTAGGATTGTGCCGCGCGAAACCTATAAAAGCTCACAACATCACCTATGGAGAGGTAACACAAAACTTTGATTCCCAAACACACAGAGCTTTTTGTTTATTTGTCTATTTTGCTGACTTAGGCATCGGAGAGGTATCCGGCACACACCCGCCGGCTAGCTCACGTTTGTGTTTTCAGGAAGTAAAGCGACGATGCACGGAGGAGCGCAAACTTGATCAACAGGATTATACGGGAAGAATATTTCGTGCCCGTACAGATACTAAGCGACAAAAGACTCATTTGATATACTTAAAATATCATAACAACACGTGACGCTATATATTATGTTTCACACATTGATTTTTTATTTCAATTTACATTGCTAATGAATGTTGTATGCTTCTTTTTCTTCTTCATAAGAAGAAATCAGTTCTTAGTTGTTAGGTGGTGTTTCATAAAACTAAAAATTAAAAATTAAATACTAAATTTTTTAAGTTGAAGAGCTGTTTGATAAAAATTTAAGTTCTAAATTAAAATAAGTTATTTGATTTGTGTAAGATAAAATTTAAAATTTATTATTTTTAAATTATATATTTTAATTTTTATATTGTGATGATAGTGGTAGTGGCATGGTGGTGGTGGTGGTACTTGTAGTGGTAGTGGTGGCGGTGGTTGAGACGATAGTAGTACTAAAATGATGGTGATGTTCAAGGTAATAATGACAATGGTGATAAAGGTGATGGTAGTAGTGGTGGTGAAGATGGCATGATGGTGGCGGCAGCGGTGGTAGTGGTAGCAATGGCATGGTGGTGATGGTAGTAGTGGTGGTGAAGATGGCATGATGGTGGCGGCAGCGGTGGTAGTGGTAGCAATGGCATGGTGGTGGTGGTAGTGATAGCGGTAGTGATGGTTGTCGTAATAGTAGTAGTGGTGGTGACATGATGGTGGTGGTAGGGGTGGCGATGGTGGTGGCGGTAGCATGATGTTGTGGTGGTGGTAGTGGCAGTGAGTTTATAATAGTGTATATCGATATTTATATTTAATATTTATAAATTCAGTCAGAATTAAGTAAATTTTATATGATTAAAGAAAATTTTAGCCTATATTTTAAGAGGCGCTTAAATTTTTAAGTGATATCAATTATGATTATCAAACAGATTGAATTGATTATCACTTAATCAATTTCAATTTTAAATGCTAAATTATATTATCAAACAATCATTAGCACTTATGAAAGTCGATCTTTTTAGAGTTAATTACCTAAAAGTCCTATTTATAAATGTTATGGTAACTCAGGTCCTATCTCAGATTTTTTGAACTAGTAAGTTTTAATTAGTAAAATTGAGAATATTATCAGTTTTTTTTTTCAATTTTTAATATTAAGAACATTTTCAATTTTGCATAGTAATATTGTAGATAATTGTTTCACTAGCTGATAAAAAAATAGAGCATGAGATTAAACGCTTTTGGCCTTGAAAAATGATTTTCCCCCTGAATTCCCCCCCCCCGAATCTCCCGGCTGCCCAAAACGACGTCGTTTTGGGCAGTTTCCTATTTCCTTTTTTTTCTTTTTTTTCTTCTCTCCAGTCTGAAACGCAAAGAGGAATCGCAGAGAGGGAGAGGGAGAGAAAGAGAAAGAGAGAAAGAGAAGAGAGGGTCGAGGCCGTCGCCGATCCCCGCACCTCCGCCTCCGCCGATCGAGGGTCGAGGTCGTCGCAGCCCAGCCCGGTTGATGTTGGTCCCTCCAGTTCTTCTTCTTCTTCCTTCTCTTCTTCTTCTTCTTCTTCCTTCTTCTTTTTTAATTTTCTTCTTCTGAAAGAAAATATATATATATATATATATATATATATATATCAAAACGACGAAACGATGTCGTTTTGATTTTGGGAGGATTCAGGGAAAGGCAGATTCGAGCTACATAGCATTACTGTTTGGCCTTCTACTTATTGATTTGATTCAATTATCCAATAAAACCGCCAACATAATTTTTTTCAATTTTAAAACTGACAACATTATCGATTTTTTCATTTTTAAAGTTATTTATTTATTTATTTTCAGTTTTGCACATTAATGCTCCTTCGTCATGCTCCTTTACAGATACAAAATTTTCAGTTTTACACAAAAAAATTAATTTAGTTTTTTCAACTTTTTCCAAAAAAAAAAAAAAAAAATTGCACAAAATTTTTTTAAGTTTTTGTTAGTTTGAAAGCAGATATTTTAAAATTTTAAAAATCAAAATAAATGTCAAATCATCATATTCATTTATAGATAATAATAAATGATTAACCAACATTGTTTGAAAGGTAATTCTGATTATTAAAAATTTAATGGAACTTGAATGTCTAAAAAAATCTTAGTTAGAACTTAACAGAGTATAAATTCATAAATTATAACTTAAATGTTCCAAAAATTTTATATCTCTAATATTATCCATATTTATTTTATGAAAGTAATTAACGAGTGTATGACAAATTGATATTAAATTGCAACAATTTGAAAATGAGAGAAATATGATAACAAAATTTATCTAACATGAGAAAAAAAAAATTATTAAGTCACATAATTTTAATAAAAAAATATCAAATTGAGGTATTATATAAATTCGTCTCAAGACAATCTGGTAATCAAGATTCTAATTAATATATCAATTCACACACACATATATATATATATATATATATATATAACATTAATCATAGAAGTTCGAGGTCTTGGAAGAGTCGAGAAAGAACAATGCCAGGATCCAAATATTCTACAAAATAAATGTAGGCAAAAATCATGAGTGAAGTCTCGTAGCTCAAAATGCAGAAAAAGTGTAAACGCATGCCAAAATGAGTGAGTTTATACTTTCCCTTCTCATGTGAGGAGGTCAGAAAATAATTTAAAATAAAAAAAAAATGCTTCTATGAAATAAATAAAAAAACATCTAAAGTCGAAACATAAAAAAATTCTTGTTAGCGTAAGAATGTTAAAAAAAATTAGGAAGACTTATGTATAGATCTTAATAGATTAATTTATTGTTCAAAAAATTTTATAATAATTAATAATATTTTTTTATCAATTACTATTAAAAAAAATATCATTAATTATTAATTTTCAGTGACAATTTGAAAATTTTGTCATAAAACATGTCACTAATTATAAGTTTTAGTAATGGTTTAAAAAAATTATCACAAAAAATATTAATAATTTTCAACTTTCAATAATAGTTTGAAAAAGTTGCCATAGAAAAATATTATTAATTGTAAGTTTTAGCGGTAATGTATAAAAATCGTGATAAAAAAAAGTCATTAATTGTCAATTTTTAGCTACATATGTAAAAAAATCGTTAAAAAATATATTTTTTTAACGACGATTTTATTATGAGTTATTTTCAATAGGATTTTATGGGAATTAAGTCCAACTATTATGACCTATTGGCAGTTTACTCAAGATAGTATATATTTTTTAGTGTAAATTACACTTTGTCCTTTTTTATGTTTGACCACTTTCCCATTTTGGTTCTGAAAGTTTGTTTTTTTTCCACTTTAACCCTTCATATTTTACGTTTTTTCAGTTTATTTCTAAAGCTAATTTTTGTTCAAAATTAGACAGAAATGCCATAATAACTGTCACATAATACAAAAAGTATATTATATTAAAGTTTAAATTTGTGTTAGATGTGTGAGTCATATATAATAAAATATTTTTATCTCACGTAATTGTCAATTTGCTATTTTTTATCTAATTTTTAACAAAAATTAGCTTTAGGACTAAAGTAGGAAAAACTTGTAACATGAAAAGTCAAAGTGAAAATAAATAAATAAATACAATAAAAATAAAATTAAGGGCTAAAGTGGAAAAGTGACCAAACATAAATGCAGCAAAATATAATTTACCCTATTTTCTATTATATTCTGCCTCGTTTAGAAAGTGTTAATTTTAGTTTAAAAGTCAAAAATTTACTAAAAATACTAAAAAGCCAACAAATATTACATGTTTTTTCCCCATAAAAAGTCAAAATTATTCTAAACATACTATTTTTTTTATCTTATATTTTTTTAAAAAATAATAATAAAAAAATTACTAAAATAGTATAGTTTCAAACGACTGAAGCCATGAGCTAAATTCAATTAGGGGCTTCTCAATTTTGTTATCAAAAATTTTTTGAAGCATTAATTTTTTGGGGGTAAATTACACTAACCTCCCTTGAGGTTTGTCTTAATTACAGGGACCTCCCCTCTAGTTTCAAAAATTACACTTACCTTCCTTACTTTTGAAACTAATATACAAATAACCCCTTATGTTATCTACCCATCCAAATTCAAATAGATTTGGCTGATGTCATCCAAAATTAATCTTCAAATTCTAATATGGTCCTTACCTTCCCCATACATATATATACCTATAAACACATACATATCTTATATATATATATATATATATATAGATATCACTATACGATTTTTTCCTCTCACTCTCTCTCTATGCTTTACCTCTCTCCCTCTGCCGTCCTCCGCTACTCCAACGCCTCCCCTCCTAAAACCTCCACCCAATGTCGCACCACCATACCAAACTCCTCCCCATACCGAACTCCTCTCTCTCCCAACTCATCCATCTCCACCACCACCAAAAACCCTAGATCTGAGGAGCTTAGTGTTGCGAGAATTGCAGTGATGACAGATCACGATGATGATCATGGCAATTGCGACAGTTGTAGAAAAAGTGAGAGAGAAACAGAGAGATCGCAATGGTGGTTGAGTGTGATGGTGGCAATGCGATGAGAGAAGATGTAAGGCTTAAGGAGGCGAAAGGGCTGCGGAGTTCTCGACTGGATTACGAACAAATCTTATGTCAACTGGAACTTCAATCTCGATTTGTTATGGTCTTGAACTTTTGCACCTGATTTAACTTGGGTTGGACATGTTCTTAACAAGCACAGAACAACTGTGATTGAATAAACACATACACACACACACGCACGCACACATAGAGTAATGGATTTGATCATCAGCGAAGGCGACGAAGTAATAGTGAGATGCATTCTCTCAATCAAAACCACACTCAGAGACGAACTCGAAAGCCACGTCATGTCCTTTGATCAACACTCCAACATACTTGTTCTTCATATCCTTTTCTCTCTCTCTCTCTCTCTCTCTCTCTCTCTCTCTCTCTCTCTCTCTCTCTCTCACTTTACATATTTGATTCCTTACTTAAACCCTTGAATCAATTGTTGAATTATATATGTATGCACTGCCAATTTGGGAAGAGAGTGTGTGTTTGATCAGGTTATTTGTGTTTGATTGAGAGTGTGTGTGTCAAATTATCTGTGTTTGATCAATTGTCGAAATAACAATGTGTGTTTTGAACCCTTGATTCCTTGCTTAAACCCTTGAATCACTGTACATATGTGTGCGTTTTTTTGGGTTTTTGATTAGAGAGGTTTGGGAAGAGAGTGTGAGGAAGACAATGGCAGAAATGGGTAATAGAGTAAGGAAGATGCTAATGATACAGAGTAGGTTAGGTCTTTGTGGAAGACAATGGGTTGAAAGGTATTATGGTCAATTTCACTATGAAGTTAATGTCGTTAAGGCTCCTTTGACGGGAAGGAAGTCTTTGTATATTAGCTTCAAAAGTCAGAGAGGTCTACGTAATTTTTGAAATTGTAGGGAAGGTTCCTGTAATTAAGACAAACCTTAGGGGAGGTCAGTGTAATTTATCCTTTTTTTAATTATTTTCAGCTAAATAACTTGAATTTAGCTCTTATAGTTTCCCAAAAAAAAAGGCCCACGAAACTCTTTGCAAAGACTAGCACATTATTCTATGGATCATGGATCTTAACAGGGGAATTCTATTTACATCCAAAAAAATCATTAAGTACACCTTATTTAATTATTTAAAATTTTATTTTAGTTTCATTATACCCTATTATTTTTCTCAAATTACCCTTAAGGTAAACCCAAATAATAAACAATAAATAAACTAAAAAAATTATATTATTTCAAAAACTTTTCAATAGAGAAAATAATTCTCAAATTCTAAAAAAAAAACCAAACTTATAAGCACATAAGTATTATAAATACAGGAAAAAAAAAAAAACCAAACTTTTACATAAGTATTATAAAACTTTTCAATACAAAAAAAAAAAAAAAAAAAAAAAACTTTTACATTATAAATTATTTACAAGAATGCTAATGGAAAAGTAAAAACCAAACTTATAAGCATATAAACATCAGACATTAACAAGAAAAAGTAGCTCTCTAATTATGTACTATTTAAATGACAAAATAAGAAAAAATCCAATAATATATTATTGTTAATCTAACTACTAGGGGCCTTTAATTTTTGTCAAAAAAATGATATATAAAATAATTGATGGTGCTCTACAAAAATTGTGAAATCCCTTTATATGAATACTTACCTCATTTTTGATGGGTTGCTTCAAAAAACTATTTTGATTATTACTCTCATCTATTATTTGATTTTGTTCAAATTTTCTTCTAGGATTTAGGGTTTCAAAATAATAAAAAAAATAATGATGTTGATAATGGTGAGTTTTGGTAGGGTGGATTGGAGTTTTTGAGGGAGAAAGAAGAAGAAGAAGAAGAAGAAGAAAAAGAAGAAATAACTTTGATTAGGGAAGAAAATACAGATATTTGAATAGAAATAACTAATTATGGTGTACCATGAGGGAAAAAAATTATTTTAAGATTAGTATGTATTGCCCTTATTAGTAAATTCATATTAAACTATAGTAAGAATTTAAATTGAATATACTGAGACATATTTTGAGTTCAAATAAAATCCCTGATCTTAACGCGGTGGCTATTGTTGATCTCAACATCTCAATAATGAATTGGGCCTGATCTTAGCCTGGTGGAAGGCCCAAATTTTTTGGTTTCTGTGTAACTCATATTCCATTTTCCCAATGCTGCTGTTGGTGATGGATTTATAGCCCAAGACATCCGGTTAAGCAACAAGCAGTGGCGTTATGCATCGGAACCTATCAGTCCATCATAAATCGTTGTCGGATTGAAGCCTGCCAGGACAGTCACACTAATAGGCAATGTTACACAGATTGCTATATTACCGGCACAGGGGACTCCATTTTTGGTAACCCGTCGATTGTGTTCTAAAATTGCAAATTAGTGGCCCGAAAGCTCCTGAGTGGACAATTCAATGCAGTATCAGCCCAAGGCCGAATCGATCCAAACCAAAACACAGAGACTTCAATCGAAAGCTGCAATGTCATAGCCAACTCAGACCTTGAGCCCGTTAAGGGCACCGTAAAATCATATTTTGGCCGCCCATGGATGAATTACTCGAGGACTATTTTTATGGAATCATACATTGAGAATTATATTAATCCTATAGGTTGGTCAATGTGGAGTGGTGATTTATATTTGAAAACATTGTGTTATGGTGAGTAAACAATGGTTCGGTGTCGGGACCAGGCTGGTCCTGATGCAAGACAAGTAATGCCGCTGCCTTGACCTCCTGAATTCTATCTAAAAAATGCGGCTCCCAAATAATTTTCAATTTTAAGTTATGTTCAGTTTATTGAAATTGAAAGAAATAAGAGTGATATTAAGAGAGTAAGAGAAACTCTTGTATATTGAATATCTGAAGTTGTAAGAAGGGACTCCATTTATAGGAGTTGTGTGATACAACATTATGATGAAAGTAGAGCATAAAATAAAATAAAGTAGCCGAAAGCAGCCGAAAGTGAGGCACTGCTCTGGCATCCTATAACTATGTATGATTAATATATGCATTACATTAGTATAATATATACATGCTAATATAATATAATATTATGATACATACATATTAATATAATACATTAATAGCCCCCCTCAAACTCGAGGACATACATCAACCAACTGGAGTTTGGAGACAAGTTCAACGAAGCGGCCAGGAGAATGAGCTTTGGTGAAGATATCAGCAGGTTGATCAACAGAAGAAATCGGATGGAGATGGACTATACCACGAGCGACGTGTTGACGAATAAAATGGCAGTCAATCTCAATGTGCTTGGTGCGATCATGAAAAACATCATTGTGAGCAATTTGAAGAGCACTGTGATTGTCACAAAAGAGGTCAGTAGCACCAGAGAGGGTAACACCCATGTCAGCGAGGAGCCAACGAAGCCAGAGAAGTTCTTGAGTAGCATCAGCAAGAGCACGGTATTCGGCCTCGGTACTGGAACGAGCAGTAAGAGATTGTTTCTTGCTGCGCCAAGAAATAAGAGAATCACCCAGAAAAAAGCAGAACCCAGTAGTAGAGCGCCGGTCAGTAGGATCGCCAGCCCAATCAGCATCTGAGAAAGCACGAAGCTGAAGAGATGAGCGGGCGGAATAATGAAGACCATGAAACAGGGTGCCTTTGAGATACCGAAGGATACGAAGCAAGGCAGCATAATGAGGGGTACGAGGAGCTGACATAAACTGGCTGACAATATGAACGGCATAGGCAATATCAGGACGAGTAACTGTGAGATAGACAAGACTGCCAACCAGCTGACGATAGAGTGTAGCATCAGAGAGAAGAGTGCCATCAAGAGGTGTAAGACGACTCTGAGGTTCCAGGGGAGTAGAGGCAGTCTTGCAATCCGTAAGACCAGCACGTGTAAGAAAATCAGAGGTATACTTAGCCTGAGAGAGAAAAGAACCCGTAGAATCATGGAAGATTTCAAGACCCAAGAAATAGCTGAGAGGACCAAGATCTTTCATCTCGAAATGATGGCTAAGAAACTGTTTAAGGCGAAGAATACCATCGATATCATCACCGGTGATAATCATCTCATCTACATAAAGTAAAAGCAGGGTGGTCCCTTGAGCTGTTTTTCGGATAAAAAGAGCAGTATCATAAGAGCTGGAGGTGAAACCACATTTCTGAATAGTGGAGCTGAACTTGGCAAACCAAGCACGGGGAGCTTGTTTGAGACCATATAAAGCACGCCGAAGTTTGCAGACTTGATGCGGGAGATAAGCAGACCTAGGGGGAGGTTGCATGTAGACCTCCTCGAGAAGAACACCATTAAGAAAAGCATTTTTCACGTCCAATTGATAAAGATCCCATTGGCGAGCGGTAGCAACAGCAATCAAGCTGCGAACAGAGGTGAGACGAGCAACAGGAGCAAAGGTCTCCTCATAATCAATACCATATTCTTGATTGAAGCCTTTTGCAACAAGGCGGGCTTTGTAACGCTCAATAGATCTATCAGAACAAGTCTTGATTTTGTATACCCATTTTGCAGCCAATGGCAGTCTTGCTAGGAGGAAGATCAACAATGTCCCAAGTATGAGTTTTGTCTAAAGCCTGCAATTCATCAGTCATGGCTTGCTGCCAAAGAGGATTAGAGCGAGCCTCACGATAGGAGGTTGGTTCATAAGTAGAAAAAGCAGTAGAACCAACAATAAAGTCACGAAGACGAGTAGAAGGTTGGGTTACCCGATGTGGTCGAGCAAAGGGAGGAGGAGCCAGAGGAAGAGACTCAGCAGGAGAGGAGGATCCCGATGGAGCAAGAGCAGGACCATCAGAGGGAGCAGGTGCAGGGGACAAACCGGTAGGCAAGGCGATCCTGAGAGAGGATGGCATGGGCGGTGGAGCAAACGGATCAGAAAACTCGAGAGAGGGTGGCAAGGGTGGTGGAGAAAGGTCATCAGAAAAAAGATCTGTGGAAGGGTCAGTAAAAAAAGAGAGGGTGAGGAAACGGACAAACGGAAGGGAGAGAGAGAGGAAAACATTTTGTGTTCCCAAAAGACCACATGTCGAGAGATACGAAGCCGTTGGGAGAGAGGATCCCAACAACGATACCCCTTATGTTCAATACCATACCCCAAGAAGCAACAAAGGCGGGAACGAGGTTCAAGTTTGGTACGTTCATGAGGTTGGAGAAGAACAAAACAGGCAGAGCCAAAGACTCTAAGGTTGGTGTAGGGAGAACGGGTGCCATGCAGACGCTCATAAGGAGTGTGATTCTGAATGACAGGGGTAGGGATACAATTGATAGTGTAAGCAGCAGTGAGAGTTTCCTCTCCCCAAAAATGTTCCGGACAAGAGGAAGACAAAAGAAGAGCGCGAGTAGTGTCGAGAATATGCCGATGTTTCCGTTCAGCACGTCCATTTTGTTGAGACGTGCCGGGACAGGATCTATGAGGTTGAGTACCATGACTCTGAAGAAAAAAAAGAAAGTCAAAATCTTTATATTCCATGGCATTGTCGGAACGAAAAAGTTTAATAGTTTTAGAAAATTGTGTTTTAACTATTGCAGAAAAATTGTAATAAAGCTGTTTGAGCTCAGATCGATTTTTCATAAGAAACAACCATGTAAAACGAGAAAAATCATCTACAAAAACAACAAAATAGCGGGCGCCGCCCATAGTGGGAGTAGGAGAGGGTCCCCAAATATCAGAATGGATGAGATCAAATGGTGCAAGAGAAACAGAGTCACTTTTATTAAACGACAAAGCAGGTTGTTTGGCAAGTTGACAGGACACACAATCTAAAGCATCAGAACTTACAGGACCTAAATGACCACGAGAAATTAAAGATTTTAAACGACTAACAGAAAGATGGCCTAAACGACAGTGCCAAAGCTGAAAAGGAGATAAAGGAGGAGCAGTGGTGGCAGTGGTAGGAGCTGTGATCTGAGAGGAATCCGGAACATGAAGATGGATAAGTTCGTAGAGACGTCCATGCTTACGGCCGATCCCAAGAGTTTGCCCCGTCCGAGGGTCCTGCACCAAACAACCAGAAGGGGAAAAGGTAATAGTTAGACCATGCTCAAATAATTGACTAATGGATATAAGATTTAAAGTGAGAGCAGGCATAAGATAGACATGAGATAAAGATAAGTGAGAGGTGGAAACAGAACCAACATGACTTACAGATAGAAGAGACCCATCAGCAGTATGGATAGAAGGAACAGGAGAAGTAGAAGAGAGAGGAGTAAAAATAGTAGGGTCAAAGGTCATGTGATTACAACAAGCGGAGTCAAAGTACCAGGAAGTGTTACCTGCGGTAACAGACAAAGCAGGAGATGGAGGAGTACCGAAATTCTGCCAATTGTGAAACATGGCGTCGACATCTGTGTGAGAGAAGACTGGAGTGGAAGGATCTATAGGGACAGAGGCAGGTAAATCCTCGGAGGCAGTAGCAGCAGTGCGTGGAGCAGGCATTGGTTTAGACGGAGGCCCAGAACGGTGAGAGTTGTTGCGGGAAAAATGCCCGGGGGAGGGACCATTGCGAGAGGCACGGGCAGGGTTGCGGAAGCAATCATGCTGGAGATGACCAGGACCAGTCTTGTTGCAAAACCGACAAAGACGAACTGGACAATTAACTAGAAGATGAGTCGATGGAAGACTGCGGTTTTGACAGTAGTTGCAGATAGGTGTCTTCTGTGGGGAAGATGGTGAAGGAGAACTTCGAATCTGGGGAGTAGCAAGAACAGAGTCCACAAGGTGTGGATGGAGAGTACCAAACCTGGTTTCCTCTGACAGTAGTTCAGAAATTGCTTGCTCAAGAGTGGGTAAAGGAGTGCGATGAAGGAGAGATGCGCGGACTGGCTCAAAACGGGGAGTGAGAGCCATGAGAAACTGAACCAAGCGTTGTTGGTCACGGTAAGTAGTGAACAAGGCAGCATCCTTAGTACAATCCTAGGGAGGTTCAGAGAGAGCGAGCTGATCCCAAACATAATACATTTGTGAGAGGAAATCATTAATGGTTTGAGTTGTGTCTTGGCGCATACGGTGAAGTTGACTCAGAAGCTGATATTGGTGAGCAAGGCCAGTAGTCTGGTAGCGTTCTTGTAAAAAATCCCAGATGGCTTTGGCTGGAGAGGAAGCAGAGTCAAGTTGGAACCGACCAAACTGAAGGCTGATAGAAGTAATAGAAGTATTACGGAGCCAAGTGGTGATCTGATAGTTTTTGCTATCCCAATCCTCCAGACGGTCAGCATATTTGGCAACAGGGTCCGTGGTGGCAGCGGATTCTGTGGTGGCTGGGATGGGTTTGCACACATCCCCAGTGATGATGCGCCAAAGTTTCTTGCCTTTGAGGAACCCAGACATAGCTTGTGCCCATAAGACATAGTTAGTTCCGTCAAGAACAACGGAAATATGGTGGTTGGAGGAGTCCAAGCGATCCATGAGGAAAAAGCAGTATTATCGAAGCCGAATCTGAAAAATCTGAGGTTACCAGTGAATTCAGAGGGCCGAAATTAGTGGGAAATGAGTGAACGGACCAAAAAAAAGATGACCAGAAGGCACTAAATTGGCTGGTCAAAGTTGGTCAACAATTCTGGTCAAAGATGACGTCACAATCTGGTCAAGATGACGTCACTGTTGTGTCACAGGCGCGGCGCACGTTAGCACAGACAGGCGCGGCGCACGATAGCAGAGGAAGCAAGCAGCGCACGGAAGCAGCCAGGGCTGACGTCAGCTGACGTCAAAAACACGCGGCTCACGTTAGCAGATGAGGCTGCGGCGCACGATAGCACAGGGCAAGTGTGAGGCGCGTAGAGCGCGTCTGAGAGGCGAGGAGGCGCGTGGATGAATGTTCTGGAGGCGCGTGGCGGCGCGTGGAACGTCGGATGATGATGAATCTGGTGGCGTTGGATTCGTCGTGAGGAGACGAAGGTTTTGGTGTGGTCCAATCTGTAATTCAGATAAGGACGAAATATGCAACAATCTGCTCAAGATAAAAATGCGATGCAGAAGAGACTAGGCAATACACCTGTGCTCTGATACCATGAAAGAAATAAGAGTGATATTAAGAGAGTAAGAGAAACTCTTGTATATTGAATATCTGAAGTTGTAAGAAGGGACTCCATTTATAGGAGTTGTGTGATACAACATTATGATGAAAGTGGAGCATAAAATAAAATAAAGTAGCCGAAAGCAGCCGAAAGTGAGGCACTACTCTGGCATCCTATAACTATGTATGATTAATATATGCATTACATTAGTATAATATATACATGCTAATATAATATAATATTATGATACATACATATTAATATAATACATTAATAGAAATGAAGTGGAATGAAATGATTATTTTATCATAATATTCATCCTCACATTTTTACTAAAAATAATAAAAATATTACAAATAAAATTATCATTCATCATTGTGAAGGAATAATTATTTTATAAAGAGATTAAGAAATATCATTTCATTCAATTCAATTTCATTGCAGTGAACCAAATAGTAAATTATAGTAAGGCGAATTACACTAACAGTCCATAGAATTTGGGACTCGTGTCATTTTGATCCATGACTTTTTAATTATGACACATTTGATACTGAATTTTGAATATTATTCCAAATAAGGACAATTAAAGATATCATTGCTTAATTTCAAAGGTAAAATTGTCAATTTGATAAAATATAAACTAATTTGACAAAAATAAATGTCAGAATAATATTTTTAAATTTTAAAAATTTATTCCTACCAATCAAAGATAAAATTATGTAAAATTGATAAATCTTTTAGACATTTTTTTTTTTTACCAAATTAATTTTTATTATGTGTTTGGATGATGATCATGCAATGGATGGTTGTTAGGGTTTTAATATGTAATCGATATATTTAATATATGAATTATTTTTAGTTTTGGATTTTTTGATTTAATGGATTGGTTTAATAATGATGTCAAAGTTGTCGTTATATTTGACTTTTGGAAAAATAGAAACTAATTTAATGAAAATAAAAATAACCACTCATTACATGAATATCATCCAAATACATAATAAAAATTAATTTGGTAAAAAAATAAATAAATAAACGTCTAAAAGATTTATCAATTTTACATAATTTTATATTTAGTAGGTAGAAATAATTTTTAAAAATTTAAAAATATTTTTTTGACATTTATTTTTGTCAAATTAGTTTATGGCCCCGTTTGGTAGAGCTGTGGAAAAGTGATTATAGTTTATAACTTAACAGCTTATAGGTTATACCTGTGAATATAAGCTGATTTTTGACTTATAAATTAAGCTTCTCCTCCTCCACTCAAAGAATAAGTTAATTTTTGACTTACAAAAAGTTATAAGTTGTATTGTTAAGCTAAACCAAACACATCAAAATAGCTTAAATTAAGCTAAAACTGAAATAAGCTAGAAATAAGTCCTACCAAACAGGGCCTATGTTTTATTAAATTAACGATTTTACCCTTAAAATTAGTAATGATATCTCTAATTGTCCTTATTTAGAACAAGATTTAAAATTCAGAGTCAAATGTGTTACAATTAAAAAGTTATGGACCAAAGTGACACAAACTCCAAACTATAGGAATCATTAGTGTAATCCGCCCATTATAGTATTAGTAGTTTAAAAATAAAGTTTTGCAATTTCATTTTTAAATAATTGAATTGGTGAATTATTTAAAAATATTGGAAGATTGTTGGTCAAATATATGAATTATTTATAGAATATTATTTGACTATACCAATTACAATTGTCTCTAGAAAAATAAGATTTTTTTTTTTTTTTGTAAGTTAAAATTTATCAAATTTTATTGTCAACAAAAAGTGAATAAATTAATAATGCTACTATTCCAAAAAACTAATCACTTTGCTTATTAGAGTTTTCCAAAAATACTTTTCAGAAAATTTTACTTTCTTGTTTTCTTTTTTTTTTCTGAATTTTTTTAATATTTTAAGCAATTTGTTAAATTTTTGGCCATACCTAACATAAATATACTTAAAAAGTAAAAAAATTGTAATTTTTTTTTTAAAATTCACTAAATACCAAAAATAAAAAATATATATATAAAAATTCAATACATTTTTTATATTTTTATGTATTTATTAATTTTTTAAAATATTTTTTTACAAATTTTTTACTTTTTAGATACATTTAAGTGATGTGCATCTAAAAACGTAAAAAAAATGTTTAAAATTTTAAAAATATTCCCTAGAAACAAAAAAATTAAAAAATTCAATTTTTTAAAAATTTAATTCAAAAAACTTAAAGCAAACACACTGTAATGTTCAATATTCCAACTTTATCCTAAAATCAAAATATCTATGAAAGTTGGGTCCCATTTTTTAATACATCCGGCCCCCAAAAAAAGTCAGGACTGTCAAGTGCGTCACGTGGCCAGGCTACCACGTCATCACTAATGCGGCTGAAGCAACAAAGTTTACCGTGGCTCAGAGCATCTTCAATGGTGGTTATTATATTCCTGTTGTTATTGTTATAATTTAGTAATAAATAATATTATTTTATCAAATTATAATAATAATATTCTAATGGTCATTTATTATTTTTGGCAAATCTCAACTAATTTTTTCTTTAAATTTGTAGGTATTGTTTAAATATAGATTTTTTGTAATTTTATTTTTGTTTATTTTTTTATTTTTTGTGACATTTTTTTACCTGTTTGTTAAGAAAAATTATATATTTATATTATTCTCAACTAGACAAATATAAAAAATAAAAAAAAATGAAAAATTTGAAAATTTGAAAAAAAATTATATATTTATATTATAATGTCTTTTTATTATAATAAAATTATCTTCATTTAATATCAGCTAATGTATTTTATCTTTTTATTGCCGTCATTTGAAAAAATATACTTATTTTTTTGCATTATACTTTTTTGAAAATATTAAATTATAATACAAATTAGTGAACATTATACATTGAAAAAATAATATTACATTGTTAAGTACAAAATACTCAAAAATAAAAAATAAAAAAAAAACAACATGAAATTTCATTACAAAATAAAAATTACATTACAAATTAAGACTAACAATTACATCAAAAAATAAATGACATTGCAAATTTAAAAAATACATTATCTCGTAATTATTCATCAGGAGATAGGGCGAAATAAAAATTTGGGCTGCTCACATTTGAGGACCGCTTGGCGAAAATCTCATTTTTCGCATTGTGTAATACGCTTTCATCTGAGGGTCCAAATGAGAAATGTCCGTAGTCATTATTTGGTGTTCTTCCTTTCTCATCTCAAACTCATGTTTTTTCATTTCAAGTTCTTTCATCTGATGTAGTGCTTGAATCCTTTTTTCTTCTCTTTCCTCTTTTTTCTTTTCTTTGTTAGCAAGGTGTTGGTTAAATGTGTCTAATTGTGTACTCATTTTTTGGACTTCAGTTTCAATGACTTGATTTCTCCGAAATAATTCTTTTGCAGATTTCTTATCCATCGGCCTTTTACCCCTTGCAAAGACACTGCCCTCACCAACAGTTGGATTGTTACCAGTACATGGATTGGTGTCATCTTCAAGAGAAATGCAATTATCCATAGGGGAATCGGGGGCTGAATCAGGGGAAAATGGTGTATGTATCCTTGACTTTACCGTATTCATAGGAGTTACATCTTGCCACCTGATATTATTTTGCAAGATTGGCCAACAATGTTCAAAAGCAAAATGTTTCTTTTCATCTTGATGGTATAAAAGTTTTGCTTGAAGCATCTGTATCAATATTGAATTAAGTATCAATAAAATAAAATAAAATATGAGATCTTATTAGATAAAATAAAATATTTATCGATATTGAATTAAGTAATTATTTAATTTTTATATGAGACGAAATAAAATAAAATAAAAAACTAACGTAATAAATGAAGATGAAATCTTACTAGATCAACTTGAGACATCCCACCTGGGTGTAGATTTTCGACTTGTGCTAAACATCCACGAAATTTGTTAGAACATTTCATGATTGTACCCTATCGAGATTGGATAGAAACTTGTGTTCTTAACTGATCATTCTGAAGGGAACAATAATTTTCATAAATTCTCCCCCAAAAGTGAGTATAAGATTGTGAATTGCTAACAATTGAATCTTCAGAAATGTGACACCAAGCTTTACAAAGTGCCATATCTTCAGCAATGGTGAATGATTTTCCTCTCTTTATTTTTGATGAACCTTCCATACCGATTGTGTAAAAAAAATATAAATAAAAATGTAATTTAGAAAATTTGTTGTGAAATGAAATTGAGTAAAAAGAGAGCAAAGAAGGTTTGTATTTATATAAAAAAAAAAAAAAAGAGCCGTTTTTTTATAGGTGTTTTAACATAAAAAAGAGCCGTTGTAGATATGTTTCAGTTATGTTTTTATTTAATTTTTATTTTTTTTAATGAATAAAGTAGCACACTTGGATCTCAGCCGTTGAATTGTTATTAATCAACGACATGTGGAAAAATCTGATCTTCGAAGTTCAATAAAGTTAGGAAAGTTTCCAGATCTACTCTTAACAATTTGAGAGCTTTGAAACTTCAGAGAGAGAGAGAGAGCTTCGGATGAGTGAAGATCAGAGGGAAGATCAGAGCTTCGGATAAGTGAAGATCAGAGGAAACTTCAGAGAGAGAGAGCTTCGGATAAACTTCGGATCAGTGAAGATCAGAGAGAGAGAGTTTCGGATCTCTACTTCAGATCAGCCTTGTTTCTTGGATCAGTGAAGATCAGAGGGAGAGAGCTTCGGATGAACTTCGAATCAGCTTTAGATCAGTGAAGATGAACTTCCAACCCTTTTCAACCCTCGAATCAGTGAAGATGAACTTCGGATCAGTGAAGATGACCTTTAGCTTTAGATCAGTGAAGATGAACTTCAGCTTTAGATCAGTGAAGATGAACTTCAGATCAGCTTTAGATCAGTGAACTTCGGATCAGCTTCGGATGAACTTCCAACCCTTTTCAACCCTCATCTTCAACCCTCTTCAGATCGAAGCCGTAGCCCCCATCAAATCTAGGTATTTTTCTTTAGATTATTTGAGATTATAATGGATTATTTGAGAAATTAATTTGAGATTATTTATGTTGGTATTCCTGAAATTTTTTAAATTTGTTATTGAATATTGATGAATTTTGGTATGAATTTGATAAAAAAAATTTAAATCTGTTTTTGGTATGAATTTGATGAATTTGCTGAATATTGATGAACATTGATGAATTCTTGTTCATTCTTGTTTAATATTGATGAATTTGATGAATATTGATGAATAAAACTTCATGCATTCTGGAAAATCCCAACTGAAAGGGAAGGAGGGAAGTGAGAAAACAGTTTAATTTTGGATGACTTGGCAGATTTGGCAGCTACCAAAGTAGTTGCCAAATTTGGCACTTGATTTGGCAGTTGCCAAATTTGACAGCTGTTATAGCATGCCATTAGAGAAACCAAGATTGCCTAAGCTGCTATAGTATGGCTTTGGCAGCTGATTTAGCCATCCATTGGATATGCTCTAATACAAGGAGTGGCATGGTTAAAGTCAACTAAAGTAGCCTATAGTATTGAAGGCTTGTGAATTAGGCTATTCCATTTTTTTTTTGTTTGTGAACTTGTCATTTGTTATCTCTTAAGCGTTGTGTTTCTTGGTTTTAAGACACATATCTAGTGTTGTCTGCTACCTTGGAATAATTTGTATGATCAATTTAGCAGTCTGTTTTGGTACAATCCAATCCAATCTTGAATTTTTCAGCTTAAGCCTTGTTTGGCAAGTGGTGATTTTAATCAAAATATCAAAAAGTCACTAAAAAAATCAAAAAAACCAATAACTTATACCAAAAAATTAAAGATTTTCTTTTCTCTCTACTTTTTATACATCTTTTCGTAAAAAATTAAAAAGTCATATAAAAAATACTAATTTTTTTTAAAATCATATTTTAGCCAAAAAACTAAAAAAATATATTTCCAAACGAGGTCATATTGGTAACCCCATGTGTATTAACTGCACCTGTATATTTATATGTCAAACTTCACAATAAGTTTAATTAAGTTGAATTACACAACATTAAACCACTTAAAAATATAAAGAAATAAATGCTAGAGCCATATGAGGTAAGAAATGGTATGTGATTCTTTGGCTTCAAATTTCATGTCCAGATGGACTCTCAGCCGCATAATCAGTGGCAGAGTCAGGAATTTAATGTAGAGGCACCTATTAATTATAATTTTAAAATTTTTCTTCCCCAATTAATAATAATAACATAATAATAATTTTTTGAGCTAATATTAAACATTAAAAATTAATATTCATTACAAAAAGTTTTTAATTTTAAACTTTTACAATTGATCCCAACAAATTTTCATCTTTTGAAATCTTTCCATGATAGTATCTTGTCAATGCCATCAAAAATCTATCCCTTAATGTAGACAACCAAGCTATCATTCATCCATTCATCACCCATTCGGTTCCGCAACCGATTCTTCATAATATTCATAGTTGAAAATACCCTCTCAATAGTAGCAGTTGTAACAGGCAAGATTAATGCTAACGTCAAGAGTAAATACACCCATGGATATATTTTGTCTCTTCCAGTCTCCACCATTTTCTTAGCAAGATCAACAATTCCATTCAACCTTGATAACTCACTACTAGATAGCATGTCGATAATATATGTATCAAGTTGATCATTAAGTACCATGAGCTCCACCGAAGAAAATTCCTTAGAATAAAATTTGGCAAGATGAATTAACTTTTTCTTGTCAAAACTAGAGAAAGAATTAGATGAATTCAAACATGCCACACAAAGTAACAACTCAATGTTTGACTTAGTGAAATGAGCATTTAGTTCTTGAATTTGCATATCCAAAACCGTGTAGAATAACTCAGCGCGATAGTGATGTAAGTTTGTAATTTCTTGAACATTACGTCTTTTTCTCCCTCGAGCTACAAACATATCATCCATTTAAGGAACATCAATTTCATATTTTTCACAAAAATAAAAAATATCATCAAATAAAGATTTTCACCCACTCTCCCTCATCTTTTGGAGCCGTACTTTAGATATTTGAACACAATTCATGGCATTGACAATATCTTGATCTTTCCTTTGTAGTGCTTGCGATAACTCCCTTGTAATAGCCAATATCATTTTCATCAAATGAAGGTTGAATACAAACTCAAATAATTGAATTGAGTCCAACAATACATTTGTTTCTGCTCATTGTTCTGAATTTGAACCATCCTCCGAAATCATTTCAAACACATCAATCATTGTTGAAAACATACCATCCAAGCTGATTAAGGTACCATAGTGTGAACCCCAACGTATATCACCAGCACGTTTAAGATTAGTTTCTTAATTTAAGCCTTGTCTACTAGATAGCTCTCTAGTATTAAATGTCTCCGCAACTTTTGCAGCTTGCTTCTCCCTAACAATATCTCGACATTTACAAGATACTCCAACAACATTCACCACATTAGCAACCAAAGTGAAAAGTAAAGCAATTTGATCATGATTCTTTGTCACGGCTACAAGTGCTAATTGCAATTGATGAGCAAAACAATGAACATAATATGTATAAGGATTCTCTTTTAGTATAAGTGTTTTAAGACCATTGAACTTACCTTGCATATTACTAGCCCCATCATATCCTTGACCCCGCAATCTGGAAATACTCAATCCAAGTCTGGAGAATAAATTTTTCACAGCTTGTTTGAGTGAGAGAGCGTTCGTATTAGCAACATGATCAATACCCAAAAAAAACGCTCAACCACTTGGTATTTTTTGTCAACATATCGTATTACAACTACTATTTGCTCACAGGCTTCATCAATCAAAATAGAAAAAGTGCATCACCAAGATCTCTAATAATCACATTGATAGTTTCAAATGCAGCCACATTTATAATATCTTTTTAAATATCAGGAGATGTCAACTTGAGATTTTATGGAGCATTGCTCAATGCAACCATTTTGACATCTTCATTATGATCAACAAGAAAATTGAGAAGTTCAAGAAAATTTCCTTGGTTAGTTGAATTTTCAGATTCATCATGCCCACGAAACGCAAGTCCTTGTCTTAAAAGAAATTTGACACAAATAATCGACGCCTTCAAACGGGTTCTATAGCGACCCCGGTCTTCTCCCATTTGATTATTGTATCCGGACTTAGGTTCCGTAGATTCTGTCATTGTATAATTGTTGTTGTTGTCCCTTATTTTCTCATTTGGACTTATAGGATGTGTTGGGCAGGTTTGTTTCAGGTTGGTTGGGTTTAGAAACCAAGTGTTGCTGTCCAGAATTTTGGATCTTCACTCGAGCGAGGAGTTTGTCGCTCGAGCGAGCTGTTATTTTTGGTTCTTCGCTCGAGCCGGGGTTTGGTAGCTCGAGCGAGAGGTTGCGTCTGATTTGGACCTGTAGCTGTGCATTCTTGGCTCGAGCGAGCTTTTCTTCATTCGAGCGTGTTAGTTCGTTCTTCGCTCGAGCGATAGTTCCTTCGCTCGAGCGTGTGTCTGGTTACAGACCTGAGGGTTTGAGTTCTTCACTCGATCGAGTTTTCTTTTGCTCGAGCGAGCTTTTGGGTTGTTGGCTCGAGCAAGGCTTCCTTGGCTCGAGCGTAGCTTCTCTGTGTCTGGTAGCTCGAGCGACAAAGTCTTCGCTCGAGCGAGCCTGTCCAGTTTATATACACAGCAACGGGTTTTGATTAGTCTTTTTCATCTTCTTTTGATTCCAAACCCTAGGTCCGACTTCTCTCTCTCCCTACTCACCTTCTTTCTTAGATTTGATCTATTTAGAGGGTGTTTCTACCCTAGTTGATTTATTAAAAACATAGAGGGAGTCGAGGGCTTTCATTTAATCTGAACATTTGGCGATTTGGAGCACATTGGTATTTGGGCACTCATCTCTGTCTTCACCATTTGGGTTGTTTTCTTCGAGGTAGGGATTTCCTACTCCATTTTATAGGCCTTGTTCTAAGTTTTGGTATTTTGATATGTTGGGGATACTTTGGTAAATTTTGGGAAAAACCCTAGTTGTATTATTAAATTAATTTGTATAATTAATTCATGGAATTGGGAAAAGATGGTTAAATTCATGGAATTGGGGAATTCATTGATTAAATGGCGT
Source organism: Camellia sinensis (assembly GCF_055761805.1). Taxonomy (NCBI): domain Eukaryota; kingdom Viridiplantae; phylum Streptophyta; class Magnoliopsida; order Ericales; family Theaceae; genus Camellia; species Camellia sinensis. The sequence goes on along the minus strand of NC_138969.1, from coordinate 184,528,339 downwards.
AGTTGGATAATTTGAATCATTTGTCTATTGAATTGTTGACATAGTTATTTTCAGTTTAGAAATAACTGTTTTGGGCTATCGGTGGAGGATAGTCGTGATTGTTGTAGACATTGCATGTGGATTAGGAATAACTAAAACTAATCACATTGGTTAAGTCATTAATTTTGACTATTGCATTGATACAGAAAATACGTGTATTGATTGAGCATTGCATTTGCATACATTGTTTTGTGTGGGAGGAGATAGGGGATGTACTCCACGGTTTAGGGGAAGATAGGGGATGGACCTCTAAACCGGATTTTGTTTGGGAGGAGATAGGGGATGGACTCCATTAGCATCACTTTTATGTGTGCTTATTTATATAGAAGTGTTTTATTGATACAGCACTAAAATGTGTATCAATCTGGAAGTATGAAGTGTTTTGATTTGAGCTTGAGTCTCATTTGTTTGTTGATATTGGAAGGATGTGAATATGATATATGTAATTCATTGTTGTAAGTTTGGCCAGGTTCTGAGCCATGTTGATAAAATTGGAAAGTAAAACGTGTCTTAGACAATAGTGTCATGAGACTGTAAAATGAAGTAATTGATTATCTTGGTTAACCATCTGTTGAATGCTATTACTTTATTCATTGCTTATATGTGGTTTAGTATATTTCTACTGGGCTGTGGCTCACCCTTTATGGGAACATCATTTTCAGGTTCAGGTGATAAGATACCTCCAAGGACTTAGCTTGGAAGGACTTGGATTTTGAAGACTATTTTTAGTTATTTGTTTTTCATTACTAGTACATGTAAACACTCAAGTCTAGGGCTTTATTTATATTTGAGTTAGAACTCATACTTTGTGTCCAAGTGTTAGCTTGGAAAGATGTAAGCCGGTAGGGCATTTACTTTGATGTTACATGTAATGCTTTTGTTTAGTAAGACTCTGATGGATATTATAATGAATTATTAAAGTGTTTTCTTTAAATAATGCATGTCAATGATATATATAATGGGTATATTTTTGAGGGCGTTACAGGTTCGATACTCAATTCGAGCTTAATCACATTGTTTGAAAAAAATCGTTTGAATATGTTGATTTTGGTTTAACATGTCTTGACATTTACTTAAAGCTTGATTATGAGCACTATTGGGACCTCTAACATGAGTTTGAATTTTTTTTTTTTTCTTCCAATTTGAGAAACCCTCACCAACAAACGAATCACCACCAGCTTGATCTCCAATATCAGGTTTGAAAAGATAACAACATATACAAAATACTGTATCTTTTGCTACGCTATACTCTAATCAATTAGGAAATTCACTAAACCAAACCTGATTAAATGGCCGAAGTTTTTGTCCAAATGATTTTTGTGGAAAATTATGATCATGAGGTTGACAAGGACCTTTTTGTAGATATGCCCTATGAATTTGGTCTCGATCATTAGCATTATAGTCCATCATCCGAGGCCGTAGTCCTAGATACGCAGGAAAGTCTACTAAGTTGATTTCTATGCGACTTTGTTTTGCGGAAGAATAATTATAATCTTCTTCTTGAGGAAGAGATGATTCTAACTTTGATTTTCTTTTGAAATATTTTCCATGACTGTTTTAAAAAATCAAAATAAAAATTTATAATCAAAATCACAAACCCCCACAAATCAAAATCTCCAATTTTAATACAAATCAAAAAATTTAAATTTAACACAAATCACAACAAATAAAATTTCTAATTTACCAATATTATAACAAATGAAAGTCCCTAATTTAATTAACAAATACTAGAAATTAATATTTTTAAGTGTAGCACAAATCAAATCCCTAATTTTAGCACAAACAACAACAAACCAAAATCTCTACTTTTAATATAAATCACCATCAATTAAGATTCATAATTTTAACATATCAAAATATCTTATTTTAACATAAACAATAACAAATCAAAATTTTTTACAAATCAAAACTTAACAAAAAATTATAAATTGATACTCATAATTTTTATTTAAAAATAAAAAATCATAAATAAAGTTACCCGTAAACAATGAAGAGAAGATATCAAGATTGTAGTGTGATCCCAAATCTGTGTTGTGTGATCCTAATCTAGTGAATCGCAAGTTGATAAATTGCAAAGTAACAAAGAGATAAAAAAAAAAAAAAAAATAAAAACCTTGCTGCCGACGTCGTTTTCCCATGAATCAAAAATAATAATAATAATAATAATAATAATAATAATTAAGCGTGTGCTAGTGTGTCAATAGGTCGAAATGGGCTACCAAAGTGGGCTGTTGTGTATTATGTATATGAGGCGCTGTGTGTAAGCTAAAAAAAAAAAATTGAAAAGTCAGAGGAGGGTACATGACCCCCCGGGCCCTACATCCCTCCGCCCTAACGCACAATCATACATTGAGATTCTCTAACCACATTGTGTTGATAAAAGTACGTTGAGGATATACATACTGAGCTAAAGTTACTTTCTCTCTCTAAGTTTTTTCTCCTAGGATTGCTATGTGACCCCCCTTCCCCCTCCCCCTCCCTCTCCCTCTCCCTCTCCCTCTCCCCTTCTTTCTTCTTCTACTTTCTACAAATAATTTTTTGATTTTTTTTAGTTAAAATTGTAGAGAAAAAAAAGATGTAGGTTTAGGATAACTTTTTGATATTTGACGAAAAGATGTGTAATAAAATATTATAGAAAAAATAAAATGACTATTTTACCCTTTTGACTTTTAACTTTTTGACTTTTTGGTAGTTGAATTCAAAGGGCAAAATAATAATTTAATAATTTTGCCCTAGTTGCTTCTCTACCCTTGAATAGTATAGACATTTTAACTTTTTTTAGTAACTTTTTGACTTTTTAGTTTATCCCAAACAAGCCTTAAATCTTGGGAGACTATTCTTTCCACTCTCTCCCTCCTTGTGAGGTGTTTCTTCCCCTAGGATTGAAGTTTTTGAGTTTTCTCCTCCTCTCCTCTCCCAGCCAAAGCTAGATTTGCCGCTCTCCACTGCATCTCACCGTTTCTTACCGCCACCACCACACCACAATCAGATCTACTACCCATTGCCACTTCTTGCTGCCGACACCACCATTACCACGTTGTGGCCAATCTTCCTCCAGATCTGATTTCTTTCCCCCCCCAGATCTATGTTTTGGTTTGTTTTTTGAGATTTTTTTTTTTTTTTTTCTACTTATATCCTGTATTTGTGTTTGTTTGGGTTTCATGGGTGTGATTTTGGTAGCTTATCCTCTCTGGGATGGAAGCTTTTGTGATATCTCTGACTAGCCCTAGTATTGATATCTTATGATCGTTGCTGCATTGCAGTATGGGTTAGGATCTTATATGATCATGTCTTTGATACTATTTTAGCTTTGCTTGTGTGTCTCTTTGCTTATTTTTCCTTTGTTTAGAGTGAGCTCTATTTGTGTAGGTATGGAGTTCATTGTAAGTGCCGTTTGGTTTATCTTTAATGGATTTTACTTCCATTCAAAGAAAAAAAAAAAAGTACATTGAGGACTGTAGGAAAAACAATTGGAGATAGAGGAGAGGATCACTAGCAAAATAGTCCAAGCCACAATGAGGCTTAAGTTGAAATCTCAGTGGGAGACCTTTTTATAAATAAAAATAATAATAATAATATTTTGAGGCATTTGGATAATGATTTTTTTATTTTTTTAAATTTTTTTCTGAGTAAACTACTCTTTGTTCCTTTTATATTTAGTCATTTTCCCACTTTAATCCTTCAAGTTTGTTTTTTTTTACTTTAGCATTTCATGTTTAAAATTTTTCTCAGTTTACGCCTAGAGTGAATTTTTATTTAAAATTAGATAGAAAATGTCATGTTAACTGTCATATATTATAGAAAATATATTATTATATCGGAGTTTAGGTCTGTGTTAGATGTGTGAGTTGTACATAATAAAATATTTTATGCTATGTGATTGTCAATCTGTCATTTTTTGTCTAATTTTGAATAAAAGTTAGCTTTTGGAGTAAATTGAGAAAAACTTGAAATATGAAAGGTCAAATTGGAAAGAGAAAAAAAAAAAACAAAACAAAAACAAACAAATATGAAGGGCCAAAGTAATAAAATAATCAAATAGAAAGGCAAAATGTAATTTACCCCCTTTTTATCTAGGTGTCTAAAAAGTAAAATTTTATTTCAAATTTAGCATTTTGGAAACCAAATTTTAGTATTGTAATGTAATATATCTTGGCATTACTAAACTTTGTATTAAATTTGTCATAAGATTTGGCTATAACTACAATTTGATAGCCCTCTTTGTTTTTACATCTTTTTCTATTTAGCATTTTTTGTGGGAAAAAAAAATTAACATTAGTATTTGCTAAAAGATAACATTTTATTTATTTATTTATTTTATTAAAAACAGTAATAATTGAACTACTAAAACATTAAAGCATCTCATATGCTTTTCAAGCCTAAGTAAGCTAGATAGAATTTAGGTCAAGTGGACCACATTTTTAGATATTAATACCACAAAGTCACGACATTCTTGCATGATGTGGGTTTGGCTCTGATATTATTTATCTTCATGATCCAAGTAGTTTATTCAGAAATGTAAGTCCAAGTTGTTGCGCAATAACTCACTCAGTTTGTTATGAAATATTAGTATAATATTTCATAATAAATAGGTCATTTTATTATTAAATCATCAAGTTTAATTAACAATTTTTAATAGTGTTAAAATTTTATTTCAATTAATAATTCAGATAATTTTATTATTGTATAGGTGAACAATTAAAAATTTCACTTTTTCAATTAATTATGTTAAATAAAAAATTCTGAAAATGAGGTATTTGTAATTTTTCAAATCACATGTGACAATTCATATTTTAAACAAATTTCAAAAAATATATTTATAATTTACTAAAACAAAAAAATATATATAAAATTATATAAAATATAATTATAATTCTTTTTTTTTTCTTTTTAAAACGTTTCCAAAATTTCTCAATCAAACACGCCCGAAAAGTTGAGGGCCTAGTTGAAATCCATACAACCAAAAAAGCATTTGGCGACAAAAATCTTCACCACAAAGCCAACATATCAAGTCAATGATGTTGCCCAATGCCCACTACATAGAAATGAAGCAAAAATATGAGCCACATTTGAAATTATAAATATCTACAGAAGTGATAGAATGATACAAAATATGCATATATATAAATATTATTTTTAAGAGCGTCAAAAAAACGTCATAAATGTTATTCTTATTAGTTTTTTTGATAAATAATCATACATAAATACATGTTAACTTGTTCGTAAATGACATAATATATACTCATGAAGTAACTCATTACATGTCTTTCGACTGTGACTATTCTTATTACATTGGCTTCAATGAATGACTTTTTTTCAATGTGTTGCTACTTAATTTGTTTGTAGTAATTTCTCAATGTTAATTTGCCCTACAAATACTTATCGTTGGTTGAGTTTTATTTCTTTTTCGTTTGTTTTAGCAGAATTTATTTTATTTTATTTTATTGTATTTTATTTTTTTTATTCTACTTTGAATGTAATGTGTTAGTGATTGTGTCATTTTTGTGATAGGGAGGAGAAAGCAGGAGGCATGAATGGGATGGTAACGGTGACAATAACAACAATAGCGATGGTTTGACAAAATTTTAATTCGAAAAGCGTCCCCCACATTTTATGAGTGGGAATATTTTCCATTGATTATTTATTTATTTATATTTTTACTTTTTAATTTCCGTCAATCAAATCTATCTATCTATCTATCGATATTACATAAGCAAAAAAAAAATTTTAGTGAGAAGAGCTAAGAGAATTCTGTGTTTGATTATGTGTTCCAAATACATTTTTACCCACTGATTTGAGTGTAGTGTTTAGTTTGAGCTTTCAAATTATAATTTCACATCCACTTTTGAAAACTCCTTTTTAGACGAGAAAATTTGGCTAACCTGGATGTCAGAACAGTGTTTGGTTTTTTTTTTTTCCCCTTTTTTGGCACCTGTTATTTTTATATTGTAAATAAAAAATATTTTTGAAATTTTTTAATTTTTATATGAGTTTCGAATAGAATTTTGATTTGTGTGTTCGGTTATGAGCTATAAGTTTTTAATTAAATAACTTTTCTAATTTCAAAAACTCAAAACTCCCTCTAAAACTCAATTCAAAACTCTTTTAGAAACTCATAACTAAACAAATTTTTCACACTCAAATTATAATTTCATAACTCATAAACTCAAAATAAAACTCTATTCTCAAATCATATTTAGAAAACTCTATCAAACACAACCCTAAGTGTTCAATCTAATTTTCTTGATTTTTCAATTTAAAAAAAAAATAATTAATAAATCACGTACTAACACTTTCTTTTTTAAACAAAGAGTGTATTTTTTATTCTTAAAATCATTCATTCCTTACCATTAAACAAGAAGTTTTTCAATTAAGCAAAAATAATTAATAAATTACACACTCAAAAAAAGAGTTTTTCAATTAAAAAATAATAATAATAAATCACACAATCAAAAATATTTCGTCGTAAAATATTTTCTATTAAAATATTTTAAATTCTTCACTATAAAGTATAAAATAATTTAGGATAAATTACAAACACATCTCCTGAGATTTGATTAAAATATGAATCACCCCTGTAGTTCTGAAAATTACATTACACCTCCTGAAGTTTCTAATTTCATAACAAATCACCTTTTCTATTAATAAATCATGAAGTCAATTAACAGTTTTTAATGATGTTAGAAATATATTTCAATTAGTAGTTTAAGTAATTTTATTATTATATAAGAGAGCAATTATGAATTTCATTTTTTTAGTTAATTCTGTTAAATAAAAAAATTTGAGAAGATGGTATTTGTACTTTTCTAAATCACAGGAGACAATCTGTACTTTATTATAAATCAAGTCATTTATGTGTAACTCTGATAAAAATAAATAAAATTTAATTGATTATAAATCATTTTTACTACATATTTTAGATAAATTTTATATTATTTTTAATTTTAAAACTAATTTTTAATTATTTATTTATGCTCGTGCATAGCACTGCCAAGGCTATTTTATCGGCTCTTAACACAAAGTAAAAATAAAACTAACTAAGATTTTGAAAAGAAAAGTCATGTTTTTTTTTTTTTTATTAGTAACTTTAGAATACAAAAGTTGCTAAAATTTTTAGGTTATTGACACAAAACAAAATTAAGAAATAAAAAGGTGATCCTTGAAATTTTTTTTTAATTAAGGCACCGTTTGGGAAGAAGTTGGTTGGGCTTTTTTGGCTATTTTAGTCACAAAAAACAAAATAGGCTATTTTAGCCATAACAAACAAAACATCACATCCAACCCATAATCATTACACTCTTCTCTCACAAAAAAAGTAAAAAAAGCCAAAAAGTCAAAAAGCCCTTCCCAAACCAAGCTTTTTAGCCCAGGCTAAAATAGCCAAAAAAGCCAAAAAGCCAAAAAGCCAACCCACTTCCCAAACGGAGGCTAAGTAGTTTTAGAATAGAAAAATTATTAGTACTCGACATGAAGTAGAGTTAAAATTTGTATAATAAGATGTCATAAATGCTTATTTTTTAACTACACAAAATTTAACTCTTATCTAATTTTTAACTTATTACACCTCAGTTCTCATTTTTTATTTTTTATTTTTATTTTTTGGTACAAATTTTAAAAACTTATAGGTGACATTTCAGTCTTACCTAATTTTTAAACTATTATTCTCTTCTGTTATTTTTGAATTTTAAATTGGGTAAATTACACTGACACCCCTTGAAGTTTCTGTTTAATACAGATCCCCTCACATTTGAAAAATTACATTTCCCTCCTTGATATTTTTAATCTCATTACAAATTGTCCCCTAGATTGTTGATGTCAAACCCTAAAATTTTCTAAATGATCATTTTGCCTTTTTTCTTACTATTTCTTCTTCCTATCATTGTGATTACATTGTACAACTTTCCATCATTAAATTCTACCTGAACATATTTTTACTTAGTGATGATATACAAACATAAATTTTATACTATAAAATTTTCAAACACAATGATATAGCTTAATGGTGACATTTCATTTTAAAACAAAACACTCATAAACATTATTTATATTTACAACATTACTATCACAACATTTTTATAATATTATATATATATATATGAATAGAATTTTTTATTTTTATTTCCACCATCATTTTTCTTTTTTCTCTATTCACCTACATTTATTACAATATTACCAAACACCATCATTTACATTTATTACAGTATTACAGAATTTTTTTATTTTTGTATTTTTTATATTTGGTAAATTAAAAAAAAACACAAAATATTATAGTTCTTAAGTATATCTAGATTAGGTGTATGTAAAAAAAAAATTTTAAAAAAATTCTTAAAATATTTATAAAAAAATATCAATAAAAATAAAAAAAAAATGAAAAATAAAAAAGTTTAATTTTTTGTGTGAGTTAAATCAAAGAAAATTATTGTTATTTCTCTTGATATGACATGAACAAAATATTTGTATTATTTTATTATTATATATGTATAAAGGTTAAGGGTCAAGTATGTCATTTTAATCTAACAGGGATAAGTGTAATTTTTCAAACGTGAGGGTGGATTTGTATTAAACAGAAATCTCAGGGGGTGTCAATGTAATTTACCCTTTTAAATTTCAACTTGATTTCTTTTTATTCAATATTCATTTGATGTTTACTAAATTTCTCTCTATCTCATTTTTTATAAATTATTTAATTTTCTTTTTCTATGTTCTTATAGTTCATCCTCAAATTTAAACTTGATTGTTTTTTATCTTCATCTTTGTGGAAGATAGAGGATTCTCCACAAGGAATGTGAGATGAAATAGTCATTCCTGTTCTCTGCAAAGAGAAACTAATTGGTTAGTGATCTTTCCCGACCAGGTTTGGTCGGGAGGACCTTCCAACAATCAAGTTAGGTGTAAGATTGGCCATATAATATTTATTTATGAAGATAGGTTTTATACTTCTTTTCTTGCTCACCATTTGCTTTTTCTTACCCTCCCTTTTATAATGTTATTTACTTTTGCCATGTTCGTTGGATTGGCATTTTCATCTAAAGGTTCTAGTCACTCCTAGACTTTGGTCGGGTAAGTTGCCAGGTTACTTTGATCATTGGCTGTTGGATTACTTTGCTGTGTATGGCTTAGATCATGTTAGGCTTTTTAGGGACAGTCTGGCAATTGCCTTATCCGTCCGATCAAGTTCATCAAGTGGTCATTCCATTGTATGGGACAGACCTATGCATCTATTTCTGATGATTGTGATCTTTACCGTCGATTATGAATTAATCCGACAGCAAATTTGCATTCTGCAAATCTCTTTCTAGAATGCGACTTTACTTAGGCTCTAATCACGTGATATTGTCCCCCCTTCCATCGGGCCTATCACGAACTTAGGCCCTTCTTAATCGGGCTAACACATCTGGCTCGTTGTACCAATGTTCTTATCTTTCCACAATCTTATATTTACAGAATCCATTCTCGCTATTAATTTTCAGTTGAGTTTATTCTTTTTCAAAAATTTATCTAATTTTCACTTTCTATATTCTTCTTCAAATTTAAATTTTTTTTTAATTTTTATCTTTATCTTATATTTATAGAATTTCAGTATTACTCTTTCTGTTCAATTGAGTTTATTCATTTGAGTCTATTTCAAAAAAATTAATTAGTCCTGCATATCTATATAAGCATAGTGAAATCACTCTAATCTATTATTTAAATACTCATATAAATTAATATCACAATAATTAGTCCCTTTTTAACATGTTTATTATTGTTTATCACATTTTGTTACTTGTCCGTGTATAGCACGGGTTTTACATTTATTATATAAGTAAAAAGGAATTTTTAGTAAGAAAAACTTTAAGAGAGTTCTAAGTGCTTAATCCAAATTTTTTGACTTTTCAATTTAAAAAAATAATTAATAAATCACACACTAACACTTTCTTTTTTAAACAAAGAATGCATTTCTATTCCTAAAACCATTCATTCCTTACTATCAAACAAGGAAGAAGTGTTTCAATTAAGAAAAAATAATTAATAAATCACACACTCAAAAAATGAGTTTTCCAATTAAAAATATTAATATATCATACGCTCAAAAATATTGTCGTAAAATATTTTCTATTAAAATATTTTAAATTCTTGGTATAAAATAATTTATATAATGAAAATTTTGTAACAAGTTTTTTTTCCTTTCAATCTGGCTATTACTACTCAACGTATCTATCAAACCTCATTATTTTCATACACAGTAAATGTTAATCGAGTTTCTTCAAGCTTCAAACCCTCAACTCAAATTTTCTTTTAATTTTTAATTATTTTAATAATGAAAATATTAAATGTCATTATGTGTTGCATTTTAATTACTTTATAATTAAATTCATGGAGTTTTATATTAAACCTATAGTGATCCCGGTTTTCCCGTCATATGTTGTGTTCCGGACTTAGGTTCCCTAGTTGTTGGTTGTTGTCTATATCTTGTTTCCATCCTTTAATTCCTTGTATTTGAGTTCTGGGATGTGTTGGGTAAGCTTGAAGCAGGTTGGTGGTGTGTTGAAACCAATGGTTGCTGCCCAGGTTTTTGCTTCTTCGCTTGAGCGAGACTTTTTGCGCTCGAACAAGCCTTGGGTGTTTGCTTCTTCGCTCGAGCGAGCATTTGTGCGCTCAAGCGAGTATTGTAGGTCTTCAGGTTTCATTTTCAAACGCAGCTTCCGCTCGAGCGAGCTTTCTTGTGCTCGAGCGAGCCTTGTGTCTTGTGTCTCTTCGCTTGAGCAAGCAGTTCTGCGCTCGAGCGTGCGTTTGCGTCTCTTTTAGACCTGAAGGGTGGCATTCTTCGCTCGAGCAAGTTTTTTTGCGCTCGAGCGAACCCTGTGTTATCTGTTCCTTCGCTCGAGCGAGAACTCTTGCGCTCGAGCGTGCATTTGCTTGAGTTGCAAACCTGAAGCTTCTCATTATTCGCTCAAGCGATGCTTCTTGCGCTCAAGCGAGGTATTTGTTGTATCTGGTCGCTCGAGCGACCATTCCTTCGCTCGGGCGAGCCTCGCATATATCAGATCGCAGCAATGGTTTCCTTCTTCACTTTTTGATCTTTTTTTATCTTCAAACCATAAACCCGATTGTCTCTCTCTCTAAAATACCCCTTCTCTCTACAAATCCTTTTGATCTAGAGTTCTTCGACCCTACTTCCTTTGTAAAAAGGGTGGAGTATCGCGTGGGCTGCATTTTGATCTGAAAAAGTGTGGATTTGGAGCATCTTGAATTTCTCATTCTTCTCCTTTGGGCTTCTCCATTTGAGGTGAAGATAATCTGCTCCTTATTATGAGTTTTAACATAAATTTTGGTCATTTTGTATAGATGGAGGTGTCAGGGAAATTTGGATGAAGTTAGGGTTTGATTTTGAATTTATAAAAGAGGGGTTTCAAATGTTGGGTTCCATATGTTTGTGGGGTCTTGAGAATGTGTTGTTTGTATAAAATTGATAAAATTTTGGCCTTGGGTACAATTTATGGGAAAGGGGAAGAATGCCCTAATTTTGAATTATATACATTGTTGGTAAATGAAGAAAATTGTGGAAACATGAAATTGGTTTGGAAATTGTGAAATTGAGGGAAATTATGATTATATGGTGTAGGTGGATTGGTAAATCACTCACCTATGGAAAATGTGATAATTTATCTGTTTGATAGATTTATTTATCTGTTTAGATATAACTGCTTTGGGCTATCGGTGGAGGATAACCATGATTGTCATAGAAAATGCATGATGATTAGGTGAATTGAAACTAATCAATTTGAATATGTCATTGAATATGACGGTTAGATAATAACATTGAACATGTGATTGAATTGGTCATTGTATATGACAACTTGTCTAAATGTATTGTATATATATATTGTTTGGGAAGAGATAGGGGATGTACTCTATTGTTTGAGAGGAGATAGGGGGTACATTCCATTGTTTAGGAGGAGATAGGGGATGGACTCCATTGATAACTAAGTTGGCTGGAGTGTCCAAAGTGAAAGTCTCGAAACCTTATATACATCTGAATGATGTTGTTGATTGAAGTGTTGATTATATGGGTTGTAGTCTCATTTCGATTTGTTTGGATTAATGATGAAACATGTCTATGAATTGAGTTAGATAAATAAATGGAAGTGGATTGGAATATAGATGTAAACGTTGATGGGTTATGGAAAGGGTGTAATTTGGTTTACAAGTATTAACCATTTATCGAATGCCAATGTTTCAGTTATTTCTCATATTTGGTTTAGCATATCTCTACTAGGTTTTGGCTCACCCTACTTAGGACACCATTTTCAGGTACAGGTGACATGCCACCTCCAAGGTCTTAGCTTGGGTGGTTTAGGAGCTAAAGACTTCATTTTGTCTATTTATTTTTTATGTTAAATGTAAACTCAAGCCGAGGGCTTTATTTGTAATAGAGTTAGAACTCTTCTTTTGTTATACCCAAGTGATAGCTTGGAAAGATGTAAGCCCGTAGGGCATTTATTTTGTTATTAGAAGTTAAAGTCACATGCTATAGTTTCAAGATAAACAACAATGAAAATGTAATGCATGTGATATCCGTTGTAAAGAAGACTCTGATGAATGAAAATATAATATTTCTTTCATTTTTATGGATTATATGAATGATTGTCTTATACTGTTTTTTTCGAGGGCGTTACAACTTGGTATCAAAGCGTACCGGGTTTGAATACCTTGGGTACGTGGGAAGTGGTTAGTATCACAATGGGTTTGTCTCGCTTGTTAGAAACTTATGTATGATGTATATGATAACATGTTTATGTGACAATATGGGTATGAGATTTAGTTTCTAGGATGTTGATCGGATCTATGGGTTTCTAGGAGTCTTGTTAGAAAGGCACTTGATCACTGCTGTTTCTAACTGGAACTCTAGCAACGCCGCGGGACGGCCATTATCCGGAAATGAAATTCGTAAATGCTTATGTGATTATGTGCTTATGTGGAATGAATTACTGTTGTCCATCACATTAGAACGCGAGTGAAATAGCTTCGGCACATTTGTAAATGTGCTAATGTCTTTGTTACCTTTATTAGGATGTTAGGACGAGAACGTGGTGGTAGGCGTGGTAGGCCTAGGAGGTAGGAGATGCCTATACTAGATGAGATGCCGGCATAGGAGGAGGGAATTGATCAGGCCAACGTGGCCGAACCAGTAGGTCAGCAGGCCATGGGCGCCTTTGCCCGCGAGATGGTAGGATCATTGAGGGAATCTATGGACATTCTCAGGGCTGAGAATCAAGTCCAGGGCCAAGTAGCTGAGGCAGGGCCGTCTTTTCTTAAAAGAGAGTTCTTTCGGTCGAATCCGGACGAGTTTTTGGGTGATCCTAAGGAGCCACTGAAGGCTGATGAGTGGCTGGAACAGATAAGGAAGACGTTTGAGATGCTTGGCATCGATGACGGAGGCTTGAGAGTGACCTTGGTGTCCTTTCAGTTAAAGGGAGACACGGGTCAGTGGTGGAAGTTTGTTCGAGGGTGTATTAGAGAGACTTGGGAGACTTTTGTTAACGCCTTCCAGGATAAGTTTTTGCCTCCCACTGTTAGGGAGATGTTGAGGGATCAATTCTGTCAGCTCAAGCAGCTGAATACACCTATTGCAGAGTTTGAAGCCACTTTTACTAGCTTATCGAGGTTTGCACCAGAGTTAGTGGCGACCGAGGAGCGTAGATGTTTGGAGTTCGAAAAGAAATTGAGGACCGGGCTCATGTTTCGAGTTGTCAGGTCCATGATTAGGGAGTATGGGCGCCTTGTGGAGACTGCAACCCATCTTGAGACTATTATGCACGCTGAGGAGGAGAGGATGAGGGGCTCCAGGAAGAGTCAGGATGGCTAGGGGGACGGCAAGAGGCAGAAGGGTTCTAACCCTCAGCAGTCCCAAAGAGTGCATTCGAGGTCTACCTTCCCAGTACCAAGTCCAGGTTCTGGGAGAGGCGGTCAGGGAGACATCACTTGTTACAAATGTGGTCAGTTTGGCCACAAGTCTCCAGCTTGCCCGCAGAGGGAAGGAGGGTAGAGAGCAGCTTCTTCTTCGGTTCGTTCTCAGGGCCAGAGTTAGGGTAGAGGCTAGTCGCTCACTTGTTATCTGTGTGGGCAGGCGGGGCACTTGAAGAGGTTTTGCCCACAGTCGGGTGGCACATCTAGTGCATCTGGTTCGAGACAGACACAGAGTTATCAGCCAGCCCAGTCAGTCCAAGCCTCGAGAGCCAATCAGGAAACCTCTTTGGCTCAGTCTGTGCAGCAGTCTTATGCTCCGAGAGGTGAGCAAGTGGATTAGAGACCTACAGGGTGCGTGTATGCTGTTACAGCGCCAGACCTTGTACCAACTCCATCTGTTTTTTGTTTTGCAACTCGGTTGTTAATGTGTTGATTGATACGGGTGCATCACATTCCTTTATATCTTCTGTATTTGTATCTGTTTTGGGGTTGGAGTTGGCGCAATTAGCATCTCCTATTTGTGAGTATCACCTATTGGGGGTGTCACGACCCGAAATAGGGGCTAATCGGAATCGCGACCGGCCAGCGCCTCATCTCGCACGCTAGGCCTACTACTAACTAGTTTAGAGAATAAATAAATAAATCATCACAAATACTAGGTGATTACATTTAACTAGAGCGTTGCTATATAAGTCATACAAGTCATAAAGGAAAGTTAAGTTACAACAATAACTTGGCCTTATGCCAACAAACGAGGTAATACATGACTTATATAAAACTATAGGTCTAGAATCCATCTCGAGCCACGAGACACCACAAAAATAGGTCTTTGGTTATCCACTAAGCATTCTCCTTACCTGAAATGGGTTAGTAACACACCCGTGAGCTATAAAGCTTGTGAGAACATATTTACACAATTTAAAATTTTGCCATGGTTCAAACATAAATATTTCAAGTTTCAAGCATAACTGTTCATGTTCAAAAGCACAATGGCTGAAAAGACAAAATAAATGCTCTTATATATATATATATATATATCAAAATATACATACATATGTCCATTGGACTCGATATGTTGCCAGAGAAGTAGGGAGCTACCCATACTAATATCAAGTGGTCATGATCATGCCAAAGGACGATGGCTGCGTCCCAACAACCACCCTTATAACGCCTCGCCCGTTGGTATCTTTAATTTCCCCCAACGTCCGGGATGTTCCGTTCGAATGTACGTTATTACATTTGCAAGAGTTTTATAACAATGTCTTAACCATGGCTTCATAAAAACAATATGTATATAAGCAATACGTGTGAGTCGGCTTATTCCGTTAGCTCACGTTTTCTAAAACATAACATGATTTTCAAAATGTATTCAAGGTACTTTTCCAATCCTAGGCATACTTGCTAAACTTTAAAATCATATGTTTATTCGATTATTCATAAATCAATGCAAACTCATGCTCCAAAATAATTCATCGATCAAAGCATGTCATTATATTCAAATACATGTGAAAAGCATAAGCATGAACTCACCTAAATGTACATGAAGTTTGGTAAAATTAACCGGAACTGAGATCTAAACACAAAGTATGAAAAACTACATTATAGTAGGTCTAGGAATTAATTCTAAGCATGAAATAAATATTCAAACCATAATCCCAAAGTTTACAATTTAAAAGGGGTCCTTCTTGTAACGACCCAGAACCGTATACGATGATTACCAGTGATTAATTATGTGTTAGTATGATTTAATTGAAGATTATCTGTTGAACTTAGAAAATACCTATTGAGATTACGACTTCGGGACTGAAATTGATGACCGTAATGGGTTCAGAAAACGAAATTGAGCACGCCTATGTGATACTGGGAATTTTTAGAGCCATTTGGGAAAATAAATTGAGAACTGAATTTCGTCTGCTTCGTTAGGCCATGTTTGGCTCAAAGTTTGGCACAATTGTTTATAAATGATATATAGATAAGTATAAGGGCCTTTATTGACTCTTTGACTCAAAAACAAAAGAGAAGAAAAAAATCTGGAAAGGAGAGAGAGAGAGAATTCGTGAGAAAGGGGAAGAAGAGGAGGAAAGAGAGAGTCAAGCTAAATCTTCTACAATTAAGTGATTAAGGTAAGGATTCCCCTCTAATTTCCTAGAATAAGGTTGTTACATCAATGATCTCGTGTTAAATAAGAGGATTGAAAGGGGAAATATGTTTAATTTGAGCATGCATGGCATGAATAGATGATTTATGGTTATATTTGTCATATTTTGAGGAAGAACCTCCATGGATTTAAGAATGAAGCTTTTATGCTCAAGTTTATGATTTTCTATTTTACTCCAAGATTTGAACTTCTATTGTTCCATATGGGTTTTGATTTGAAGTTTTGATGTTGATTTAAGATAGGTTTTAAGTGTTTTGGGTCTTGGATTTCATAAATGTGGAAAGTGATTTTGTAAAGAGGAGAATGAAACTTGGAAGAAGAACCAGAAATTCGGATTTTTGCTCTGTACGCTCAAGCGGAGGGAAGCCCGCTCGAGCGGTGAAAACAGCCTCCCAGCAGTTTTGGGACTTTTTACAGTACGCTCGAGCGGCCAAAGTGGCGCTCGAGCAGGAAGGCCTTTTTCAAGAAAATTTTGGGGAAGTTGCAGACTTGATTTTAACATGTTAATTGCATCATTTATCATCTTATGAACATGAAATGAGTATGAATCAAAGTAAAGAAAGATTAGAATGAACATGAAATGAAGTAAAAGAAAGAATGAAGTGCATGAATTACAGGATTTAATGATAATGTGTATTGAGAAATGTATGACATGTTGATATTTGCAGGTCAAGATTTGAAGACCGTGCATTCGGTTTCGGAAACCCTCTGTGAGTAACATTTCTGTAAAGATATGTTATTATGAACTATGTTTTAAATGTATTACGTTATGCTATGCTTTGAAATGAGAATGTTTTCCGTGAATGAATGTCCTGATTTGCGAATCTAGTATGGCATCCATAGATAGTTGGGTCATGGGGGCGGGAACATGCAGGCCCATGCGTCATGAGTCATGGGGAACGGCATGGAAGGACAAGCCCATGACTAGTTACGAGATCTCGTAGACTGTTGACTGATAGACTGTTATGAAAGGTTCTGTGGAGTATGCCATTACGTATGTTCTTATGATGACTGATGACTGATATATGTTTATGATTGATTTATTGTGGATTTATGAAAATGTCGGACTTCGTTCACTAACCTCTTTACTGTTATGTTACTTGCTGAGCTCTAGCTCATTGTTTGTAATTATGTATTATAGGTGAGCATTCTGGAAGTCAAGCCTAGGCGGGTTCTCGAGCCGAGCCGCTGTTTTGAAGCCTAACAAGTGTTTTGTGTGCTCCGAGCCGGGGCTAGGCCTGGAAGGCCGTTTTGTGAGCTTTGTCTTGTTGTATCTGTGGCTTTTGCCTATGTGTTGTATATGATCTTTTATTGCATGTGATGTACAGTAAGTGGGTAAATTAACACCTTTTTGGCATGTAAATACTTGTTCATATTTACGCACAACTCTTTGGACCATGGTTATTCGTTTTCGCTTCCGCGAGCCCCTTTTATTTATGTTTTGTATAGCAAGGCCTGTGGTAATCTAGGATTACTGGCCGGTCTCGTTGCCAAACTTCTAGGGGCGAGTTTGGGGCGTGACACTTCTCTTATGGTCCAGAAATTCTTAGTTTGCAGCACTTCAGATCAGAGGATAAAATCCTAATCAAAACACTTTAAAATATTCTGGAATTTTATAGGGTTATCAATCAAGATGTTATGAAACTTTTTCATGAAGGACTCGTCTCCCAAAAATTCTCATAAACAGGGTAAAATGGCAGTAAAACAAAGCTGGTCCAGATCCATTGCAGTTTCTAAAAAATCATTTCCACAACAATCTAGCCGTTGGATCGAGTTGAAACGAATTGGGTTGGAAAGATGACACTCTAATTTAACTCTAGTCCAAAAATCAACGGTTAAAGTGACCTAAATATGTTTTTACGAATTTTCAAAGTAGACTGTCTGTTCAGGAAAAAAAACTGTTTGTTGGGTAAAATGCTTGTTTTGAGCTTTAGCCTCATGGTTCATTGCAACATGATATCAATGGGAGGAAATAAAGTCTAAATCTGTATTTTAGGATTTAGATTCATGGTTCATTGTAACATGAAATCAAAGGAAAGAAATGAAGGCTTTAACTTATGGAATTGAAGTAGATATAGAGAGGAATTTACCTAGACTTGAAGCTTGAAGAACAAAGATGAGAGTGTTTGATTTTCTCTCTTAAATCTACAGATTTTCAGCAAGAAGATGAAGTTTCTGCACATATAGGATATATATAGGAAGAAAGGGGTAGGTAGGATCAATGACTAGGATTGAATGGTGAAGTATGTGGTAAAAAGGGGAGTGAGGTGGATATATCTTTCACCTCACCAAGAAATTACAGCCATGGTGGCTGATTTTACCACCACAAATTGCACTGCTCGGATAAAATGCAGTGCGCAGACATCCGGGCTATCCGAAAATCGGTTCAAGAAAAATTTCATTTAATCACTATTGACTAATTTCGACATTTTGAGTTCGATGGTGTGATCCGTTTCGTCTAAAGAAAAAAAAATACATCTTTACGGGTTTCATTTTTGACACACTCAAAGAGGATTATCAATTATTGTTCTGTTATAGGTCCGCCCCGGATGGCGAAATATAGATAATATTTATTAACATGACATTGATGAACTTATTAAATATGAGATGTGACCTCCGTTTATTGACGGTGTCAAACAAAAGGTGAAAAGTTGGGTCGGGTCTTCACGGGGGGCGAGATGGTTTTGAAACATGGGTGTCGGGGTTGTGATATAGAGGTCGCCGATCGTCGGCTTCCCTTTTCTTTTGTATTGATGGATATGTCTGGGTTTGATGTGATTTTGGGTATGGACTGGTTATCATCATACCAGGCTGTGATAGATTACTACCGTCAGAGAGTTACTGTATATACCTTGAGCGGGGATTGTTTTCATTTCTTGGGAGATCGGGTTGGTAGAGTCTTATCATCGGTGTACGATCTGCGAGGGCGGAGTGAGCTTAGTTGTCTTCTCGTTAGCTTTATGAGTAGTGAGTGTGATGAGACCCGGACTGAGTTTCCAAGAGTGGTTTGTGAGTACTCGGACGTTTTTCCTGAGGATCTTATAAGTTTACCACCTCATCGACAGATCGAGTTCTCTATTGACTTAGTGCCTGGCATGACACCGATTTCCATGACACCGTATTGTTTTGCCCCAGCTGAGTTGAGTGAGTTGAAGATTCAACTCCAAAAGTTGTTAGATACGGATTTTATTCGCCTAGCATTTCGCCTTAGGGAGCACCGGTCCTCTTTGCTAAGAAGAAAGATAGGGCTTTGAGACTTTGCATAGATTACCGAAAATTGAACCAAGTTACAGTTAAGAATAAGTACCCTATGCCTCGTATAGACGATCTATTTGATTAGTTGAAAGTATCCCGTTGTTTCTCTAAGATAGACTTGAGATCGAGTTACCATCAGTTAAAGGTCAGGAAGGAAGATATCCCGAAGACGACATGCCGTACGCGATATGGCCATTATGGATTCTTGGTGATGCCTTTTGGGCTTACCAATGCACCAGATGTGTTCATGGACTTGATGAACTGGATTTTCTGAGAGTTTTTAGACCGCTTCGTAGTCGTCTTTGTGGACGACATTCTGATTTATTCACCTTCTGAGGAGGAGCACGAGAAACACTTGCGAGTGGTGCTTAAGTTACTTAGAGCCCATAAGCTGTATGCTAAGTTTGGAAAGTGTGAGTTCTGGCTAAGAGAGGTTAAATTCTTAGGCCACGTGGTATCCGGGGAGGGGGTGACCATAGATTCATCCAAAATAGAGGCAGTGCAGGATTGGGCACAACCTAAGAATGTCTTTGAGATCCGTAGCTTTCTGGGATTGGCCGAGTATTACCGTCGGTTTGTGAAAGATTTCTCCATGCTAGCTTCGCCTTTGACTAGATTGATGCGGAAAGGGGTCAAATTTGTATGGAGTGAGACTTGTGAAAAGTCATTCTAAGAGCCAAAGTTAGACTTACCACCGCTCCAGTCTTGATTATTCCAGAGGGAGGTTTGGGTTATGCAGTGTATTGTGATGACTTACGAGGGGTTTGGGTTGTGTGTTGATGCAATAGGAGAAAGTAGTAGCCTATGGCTCACGTCAGTTGAAAACACATGAGAGAAACTATCCTACTCACGACCTAGAGTTGGCGCTTGTGATATTTGCCCTGAAGATTTTGAGGCACTATCTTTATGGTGAGAAATTCGAGGTGTTCTCGGATCATAAGAGTCTGAAATATCTGTTTACATAGAAAGACTTGAATTTGAGGCAGAGAAGGTGGATGGAGTTCATAGAAAATTATGATTTTGAGTTGCATTATCATCCGGAAAAGGCCAATGTTGTGGCCGATGCCCTAAGTAGGAAATCCATTAGTGATGTAGCTTGTATTGCTATCCAGGAATGAGAGATGTTGTGCTTTTGGTGAGTTCGACATGCTTCTGGGTGAGTTTGTCGAGTCTGCAGCCTTGTTTTCCGTAGTTGCACAACCTACGCTTGTGAATCGAGTGTTAAAGGCACAGAGGGGTGACTTTGAGGTAGAATCCCTTCGGAAGAAGATCTCTAGTGGGAAGGTAGAGAAGGATTTGACTGTGTATCTCGACCTGAGTGTGAGGTACCAAGACCGCTTGTTTGTGCCAGAGTCTTACCGAGAGGAAGTACTTCGAGAATTTCACCATTCACGCCTTGCGGTGCATCCGGGATGCACAAAGATGTATCACGATCTGAGTCACCAGTCTTGGTGGAGAGGTATGAAGAAGGATGTAACAGTATTTGTGTCAAATTGCCTTACTTGTCAGCAAGTGTAGGCCGAGCATCAGAGGCCAACGGTTTGTTGCAACCTTTGCCTATAGCCGAGTGAAAATGGGAGCACGTCATGATGGATTTTGTCGTGGGTCTTCCAAAGACTCAACGGGGTAGTGATGCCATATGGGTGGTAGTTGACCAGTTGACTAAGTCAGCGCACTTTATTCCTATGCGCGTGAGAGATTCGGTAGATCACCTTGCCGACTTGTATATCCGGGACATAGTGAGGTTGCACGGGGTCCCAATGTCGATTGTCTCAGATAGAGATTCGCGTTTCACTGCCCGGTTATGGCAGAGTTTGCAGAGTGCCTTGGGTACTAGACTGACTTTTAGCACGGCTTACCATCCTCAGACTGACGGGCAGTCCGAGCGTACTATTCAGATCCTTGAGGATATGCTTCGAGACTATGTCATTGACTTTAAGGGGTCATGGGAGAGACCCTTACCATTAGTGAAGTTTGCCTGCAATAACAGTTTCTAATCGAGTATTGGCATGGCACCGTTTGAGGCCTTGTATGGCCGACCGTGTAGATCTCCAGTATGTTGGGCCGAGGTGGGTGATGCACCTTTGTTGGGCCCAGAGTTGGTGCGAGAAACGACAGAGAAGGTAGCATTTATCCGTAAGAGGTTGGTTACGGTCCAGAGTCGCCAAAAGAGTTATGCTGGCCGTAGGAGGAGACCTTTGTCATTTGAGGTAGGTGATCACATCTTTCTGAAAATATCACTTGGGTGGGGTTTGATAAGGTTTGGGAAGAGTGGGAAGTTGTCCCCTCGGTTTATTGGCTCTTTTGAGATCCTTGAGCGAATTGGGGCTGTTGCATATCGTTTGGCATTGCCTCTACAGTTGTCTGGAGTGCATGGCGTATTTCATGTTAATATGCTTCGGAAATATGAGCCGGATCCGTCACATGTGTTGGATTGGACCGACTTAGAAGTAGATGAGGATGCTTCGTATGAGGAGAGACCGGTGAGGGTCTTGGATAGATGGGACCAAGTCTTGCGAGGCAAGACCATTCCCTCGGTCAAGGTATTATGGAAGCATCATGGAATTGAGGAAGCAACTTGGGAACGTGTGTTGGAGGTCCGAGAGAAATATCCGGACCTATTTGTTGATATTTGAGCTTATGTTGAGAATTTTGTGTTATTGATAAACTCTAAGAACATTGTATATGTTTTTGGATTATGGAAGTATTGAAATTGTTGAATATGTTTCGAAAATGTGAGTTTAATTTAACATTATATATGTTGAATGTATTGTGGAAATGCAAATATGTTACTAACATTGAATATGTTATGGAATTATAGAATATGCGTATTGAAATTAGTTAAATTTCAAAAGAATGCATGATAATGTGTATTGAGCTATATTTATGAGTTGTTCTCTTGAGAAGAGATGGAATGATCGGTAGTGGATCATGTTGGTAAGTGATGTATTGTAATCATGTTGAGAATTAAAAGATCACAATTTTGAAACTTACATATGTAATTTCGGGGATGAAATTCTTTAAGGGGGGTAGATTATAGCGATCCCAGTTTTTCCCGTCATATATTGTGTTCCGGACTTAGGTTCCGTAGTTGTTGGTTGTTGTCTATATCTTGTTTCCATCATTTAATTCCTTGTATTTGAGTTTTGGAATGTGTTAGGTAAGTTTGAAGCAGGTTGGTGCTGTGTTAAAACCAATGGTTGCTGTTCAGGTTTTTGCTTCTTCGCTCGAGCGAGGCTTTTTGCGCTCGAGCGAGCCTTGGGTGTTTGCTTCTTCGCTCGAGCGAGGATTTGTGCGCTCGAGTGAGTATTGTGGGTCTTCAAGTTTCCTTTTCAAACGCAGCTTCCGCTCGAGCGAGCTTTCTTGCGCTCGAGCGAGCCTTGTCTTGTGTCTCTTCGCTCGAGCTAGTAGTTCTGTGCTCGAGCGTGCGTCTGTGTCTCTTTTAGACCTGAAGGATGACATTCTTCGCTCGAGCAAGCTTTCTTGCGCTCGAGCGAGCCCTGTGTTATCTATTCTTTCGCTCGAGCGAGAACTCTTGCGCTCGAGCATGCGTCTGCGTGAGTTGCAGACCTGAAGCTTCTCATTGTTTGCTCGAGCGATGTTTCTTGCACTCGAACGAGGTATTTGTTGTGTCTGGTCGCTCAAGCGACCACTCTTTCGCTTGAGCGAGCCTCGTATATATCAGATCGCAGTAGCGGTTTCTTTCTTCACTTTTTGATCTTTTTTAATCTCCAAACCATAAACCCGATTGTCTCTCTCTCTAAAATACCCCTTCTCTCTACAAATCCTCTTGATCTAGAGTTTTTCTACCCTACTTTCTTTGTAAAAAGGGTGGAGCATTGCGTGGGCTACATTTTGATCCGAAAGAGTGTGGATTTGGAGCATCTTGAATTTCTCTTTCTTCTCCTTTGAGCTTCTCCATTTGAGGTACGGATAATCTACTCCTTATTACGAGTTTTAACATAAATTTTGGTCATTTTATATAGATGGAGGTATTTGGAAAATTTGGATGAAGTTAGAGTTTGATTTTAAATTTATAAAATAGGGGTTTTCAATTGTTGCGTTCCATATGTTTGTGGGGTCTGGAGAATGTGTTGTTTGTATAAAATTGATGAAATTTTGGCCTTCGGTACAATTTATGGGAAAATTGAAGAATACCCTAATTTTGAATTATATACGTTGTTGGTAAATGAAGAAAATTGTGGAAACATGAAATTGGTTTGGAAATTGTAAAATTGAAGGAAATTATGGTTATATGGTGTAGGTGGATTGGTAAATCACTCACTTATGGAAAATGTGATAATTTATCTGTTTGATAGATTTATTTATCTGTTTAGATATAACTGTTTTGGGCTATCGGTGGAGGATAGCCATGATTGTCGTAGAAAATGCATGATGATTAGGTGAATTAAAACTAATCAATTTGAATGTCATTGAATATGACGGTTGGATAATAACATTGAACATGTGATTGAATTGGTCATTGTATATGACAACTTGTCTAAATGCATTATATATGTATATTGTTTGGGAGGAGATAGGGGATGTACTCCATTGTTTGAGAGGAGATAGGGGATGTATTCCATTGTTTGGGAGGAGATAGGAGATGGACTCCATTGATAACTAAGTTGGTTGGAGTGTCCAGGGTGAAAGTCCCGAAACCTTATATACATCTGAATGATGTTGTTGATTGAAGTGTTGATTATATGAGTTGTAGTCTCATTTCGATTTGTTTGGATGAATGATGAAACATGTCTATGAATTAAGTTAGATAAATAAATGGAAGTGGATTGGAATATAGATGTAAACGTTGATGGGTTATGGAAAGGGTGTAATTTGGTTTACAAGTATTAACCATTTATCGAATGCCAATATTTTAGTTATTTCTCGTATTTGGTTTAGTATATCTCGACTAGGCTTAGCTTGAGAGGTTTAAGAGCTCAAGACTCCATTTTGTCTATTTATTTTTGATGTTAAATGTAAACTTAAGCTGAGGGCTTTATTTGTAATAGAGTTAGAACTCTTCTTTTGTTATACCCAAGTGATAGTTTGGAAAGATATAAGCTCGTAGGGTATTTATTTTGTTATTAGAAGTTAGAGTCACATGCTATAGTTTCAGGATAAACAACAATGAAAATGTAATGCATGTGATATCCATTGTAAATAAGACTTTGATGAATGAAAATATAATATTTCTTTCATGTTTATGGATTATATGAATGGTTGTCTTATACTGTTTCTTTTCGAGGGCATTACAAAACCCTTAAATTATGCTACCATAATTACCATGTCAAATTACTTCCTTAATTTATGTTTACCATACTAAATTTATTTTCAAAATTGCTTCCCTAGGATTTCATTAATGCATGATTTTGGTACATTCATACCTACACATGAAAAATAATTAATTGTTTAGCTTAAAATTTAAACATTATTGATTCTTTAACATAGTTTGGACTTTTCTCTAGTCCTCCATTAGTTTAGAGAAGTGTTGTTGGGTCTTGTGGCTCACTTTTGGATCCCATTTTGATAATATAAACCATTCATATTTTACGATTCGTCGAGTACATCATCCCTGTAAAAAAATCAAGTCGATCAAACTAGCTCATACCGGTCATGAATCGATAAATTATAATATAATTTATACATAATGTTTAAATTTATTATTATCAAATATTTTTACTAAGATTGGAGCTAAAATATGACATATAATTTGGGGCGGCTCTCTTAAATAATTTTTTAATAGATGAAGATATGTAATTATTTATTTCATAGTGTTAACATAAATATATAATTTTTTACTTAAGTTCAAATTTTTTAATAGATATGCATAAAAATATGTTCATTTTTCTTATTTAAAAAATAAAAAACTACTTATAGATATTTATTTACCAATTTAATAAATAAATTGGTCAAATGATTCATAAGTTGGGCATAGATCAAGAAAATTTTTAATGATAGGTGAAGGTCACTTTAGCATAAATATATAAGTCATTTATGTGTAATTCTGATAAAAATGAATAAAATTTAATTGATTATGAATCATTTTTACTACATATTTTAGATAAGTTTTATATTATTATTTAATTTGAAAACTATTTTTTGATTATTTATTTATACTCATGCATAGCACAACCGAATCTTAACACAAAGTAAAATAAAACTAATTAAAGTTTTAAAAAGAAAAGTGATGTTCTATTTATTTATTTTTTAGTAGTTTTAGAATACAAAAATTGCTAAAATTTATAAGTTATTGACACAAAATAAAATTAAAATGAAATTAACTAAGATTTTAAAAAGAAAAGTGATGTTATTTTTTTATTTAGCAGTTTTAGAATACAAAAATTATTAAAATTTATAGGTTATTGACATGAAACAAAATTAAGAAATAAAAAGGTGATCCCTTGAATTTTTTTTTTTAATTAAGTAGTTTTAGAATACAAAAAATGTTAAAAATTATTATTAGTAGACACAAAATAGAGTTAAAATTTGTAAACGAAAATATCATAAATGCTTATTTTTTAATCATACAAAATTTAAATTTTAAAAAATTGTAGTCACCATTTAACTCTTATCTAATTTTTAACTTACTATACCCCAATTCTTATTTTTGAGATTTTTGTTTTTTTTTACAAATTTTAAAAAACTATAGGTGACATTTTACTCTTGGATATGGCTTCTGTCTAGTCCGATTGGGTCCAGGGGGGCCCACTATGGGTCCCGTTTTGATAATCTAAACCGTCAATGTGTAGAAATCGTTGAGTACTATATGCTTGTAAAAAATTACGTTGATCGGATATCGATAGCTATGTGATCAAAACAGTTTTTTGTCAACCGTTTATTTGTTTACCGTCCAATTTTTTTAATACGAAACTGCTTTGATCATTTAGCTATCGATATCCAATCAATGTGATTTTTTACAAACATATAGTAATCGACGAGTTCTACATATACACGGTTCAGATTATCAAAACGGAACCCGTGATGAGCCACCACGGACCCAACAGCACAGTCCAGTCAGAAGCCATACCCTTTACTCTTATCTAATTTTACTACCCTCTTTTGTCCTTTTATTATTAGAGTTATATTAGATTTTTTTTTTTTTTTTGGTAAATTACAAATACACCTCTTAAGATTTGCTTAAAGTACATATTACCCTTGTTAGTTGGAAAATTACAAATATCTCCTTGTTAATATTTTTTATTTAACATAATTAACTAAAAAAATTAAATTCATAATTGCTCTCATATACAATAATAAAATTACCTAAATTATTAATTGAAACATATTTCTAATATCATTAAAAACTGTTAATTGACTTGATGATTTATTAATAAAAGGGACGATTTGTTATGAAATTAGAAACCTCAGGGGGTGAAATGTAATTTCCAAAATCACAGGGGACGATTCATATTTTAATCAAACCTCAAAGGGTGTATTGTAATTTATCCTTTTTTTTAAAAATTTATCTTATTTTATTTTAAAATTTTTAAATTTCAACTTGATTTCTTTTTCTCTTTTTTTTTTTTCTTTTTCAATCTTCATTTGATATTTACTGAATTTCTTTCTATCTCATTTTTCTAGAATTAATTTAATTTTCTCTTTCTATATATTTTTATAGTTCATCCTCAAATTTAAATTTGATTTTTATCTTTATCTTATATTTGCATAATGCACTCTCGCTCTTTATTTTTAGTTGAGTTTATTCTTTTTTCAAAAATTTATCTAATTTTCTCTTTCTATAGTCATCTTCAAATTTAATCTTAATTTTTTTTTATCTTTATCTTATATTTATAGAATTTCACTCTTACTCTTCATTTTCGATTGAGTGTATTTCAAAAAAATTAATTAGTCCTGAAAATTTATATAAATATAGTGAAATCACTCAAATCTATTATTTAAATACCTATCTAAATTAATATTATAGTATTTATTTAATTTTTAACATATTAGTATTGTTTATCACATTTTGTTACTATTTGTGCGTAACACGGGTTTTATACTAGTACAATATATATATATATATATATATACACTAGCAAAAAAGAGGCTCGTGAAACATTATTCTTCAACTTTTGGTAGTATGAGATGTCTAATATATTTTTTTCTTATTAGTTAAAGTCACTCAATAATATTATTAGAGAAATTTCAGGTTGTTACAGCAGTGACGAGTTAAAATTTATCTGTGAAGCTGAAATTTCTCTTTGAAGAGCTGAAATTTTCTGTGAAGAAAAATCTCTCCGTGTTAAAAAATTTTTGTGCTAAATTTTCTTTGTGAAAATGTTGAGAGATTTTAACTACTATAAAAATATTGTATATCTTTTATCTTATAAAATCTTACTATCAGTGACCTTAAACTAAAAACCCACAAATGTTAAAAATAAAAAATTTGTATGAGAAAATGTAAATTAATTAATTTATTTAAACTGATTATTTGTGTATTCAATGACCTTAAACTAAAAACCCCCATATGTTAAAAATAAAAAATTGGTATGAGAAAATGTAAATTAATTAAATTATTTAAGCTGATTATTGTGTATTATCTTTTATGAGAGGCATCGATGACTTAATTTTTTATAAATTTTAGGCACCAAAATTTAAATGAAACATTTTTATATATTTTATACATCTTAATATTTAATTCTAAAACTTGTTTCCTTCTTTGTATGTAATATTAATAATTAATTTTTTTTCCATTCAAGTTTGTTAATATATTATTTTGAAGATTTTTTGTAAATAAATAATAAAATTTCACAAGGATAAATAAATGCAACATCAATTATAGGGAAAATTACAATTTATTCCAGTCAACTTTTGCTCCGTATCACTTTACCTGTTGAATTAAAAATTATAATACTTCAACTCCATCATCTATGAATTATTATTTTTCAAACTAAACCTTTATGACGAAATACCATTTCAACAATACAATAATTTACACACGAGTGGTCACCCGTGCGATACACAGGATTTTAGAAAGTCAATAATTATTATAAAAAAATTTGCTATTTATTTATATTTCTTAATATTTTTATTTGGTTTGTGTATATAAATCTTACTTCACATCATTAAAAATATTTAATATTTCACATTATTGAAAATTTTAAAAAACTATCATACATTAGTAAATCATCACATATATAATAGCTAATTTATATAAGAATTACTTCAGACAACTTAAAGTAGATTAACAAAGGCATATTATAATTAACCAAAATGACTAATATATTAAATAAAAGTAACACTAATTTTGCTTAATGAATAGTAGATATTGCATTAATCATCTCATATAATATAATAAATTAAAATAAAATTAATTTTAATTTCCATTATATTCAATTAGTGGTTAAAAATTTTTTACATGCTATTTGTTTTTTCGTTATATTGATTCATTAAACACAAATAGGTTTGGAATGATTATAAAAAAAATAAAAAATAAAAAGGTTTGAAAATGTGTTAAACTTTAATTGACAAACTTAAATAATATAAATATTTAAATTATTCAAAAAAAAAATTACATTTTAAATATGAGATATTGTCCATTTGCTCAATCTTTGAATCCAAATAAATAAATAAATAAAATTTTAAAAATAAGAAATTTGTGGTTTAGTTCTCAAAGGAAATAAGTTACTAAAAATAAATTTAATCATGAATTATTTCAACAGAATAATCAACAATAAAAAATCAACTGATGAATGCATTTAAAGTATAACCCATATCCAATAAATTTTGATGTGTTCTTCATTTTCAATCTAACATCTACACCAAAAAAAAAAAAAAAATAAACACAAATAATCAATAAGAGAGAGAGTTACAAATTGATAATAGCAGTGCTTTTATAAATATAAAAAAAGAATAAAATCTCAATTAAATGACACATTATTAACAGAAAGAAAGAAATAAGGAAAAATAAAGATTGTAACAAAAAAAATTTTAAAAAAATATATCCATTTATATGAACTCACTTTCTTACAAATGCAAAAACTCATGCAAGTATACATTTCATATGTAAAAGCAAATATTTAAGATTTTTAGGCACTGAAAAGGGATCAAAAATGGCTCAATGTTGATTGTTTTCCCCCCTAATTTTCTGTTCATGGTTTATTTTGCAGGAACTTATTTTTATATTGAAAAGATTATGCTTAAACAAAAGATATATATGGAATTCTATCATGTTTAAAATTTGTATGGATAAGTAATTGATGATTTTAAAAGATAAAATATTAAGTTCCACTTAAAGATAAACTTTAAAAAGATTAAGTTGAAATATATAGAAATTCTATAACAAACTAACAAAAGATAAATATAGATCGTTAAAAAAATTATCATCTTTTTAGGATATTTATATCCCAATCTTATTCTTTTTTTTTTATTTAAATATTTTGTTATCTTTTATTTGAATTTTCATTAAATAGCTATATTTTTATTTTTGTATATTTTTTCATGTATATTTATTTGTTATTCACATATACATAATTACCTTCTTATTTTAAAAATCATTTGACTCCTAATATTTTTTTTATTTAATTTTTTTTAATTGTTCATATATAAATAGTTAACTTTTTATTTTTATAATTAATTGACTCGCAATATTTTTTATTTAGTTATTTTTTTCATCTTTTATTTGACTCTTTATATTGTTTTGTAGTTGAAATTTGAATAGTTATCATTTTATTTTATTTATTTTATATTTTTATCTCTACCTCTTTGTTGTTCATATTTAAATATTTATCATTTTATTTAAATATATATAATCCTTTTAGCTTTTGAGATTTAGATAATTGACAAATGATTAAAAATTAGAAAAAGTGAGAAGGGAGACTTGAGAAGTGACACGTAGGAGAGAGAATCCATAAGAATTTAGTATTAAGAGTTTGGAGATTTTTTTTAATTGTTCATATATAAATAGTTAACTTTTTATTTTTCTAATTAATTGACTCGTAATATTTTTTATATAGTTAATTTTTTTTATCTTTTATTTGACTCTTTATATTGTTTTGTGGTTGAAATTTGAATAGTTATCTTTTTATTTTATTTATTTTATATTTTTATCTCTACCTCTTTGTTGTTCATATTTAAATATTTATCATTTTATTTAAATATATATAATCTTTTTAGCTTTTGAGATTTAGATAATTGACAAATGATTGAAAATTAGGAAAAGTGGGAGGAGAGACTTGAGAAGTGACACGTAGGAGAGAGAATCCACAAGAATTTAGTATTAAGAGTTTGAAGAATTCTCATACTCCACTACATTTGTTTATGTATATAGTATAGATTACCTCCTTGAATTATTATCCAATATCACTTTACATCCTCAACTAAAAAATGCTACGTTCTTTCACCTTAAATACTATTTTGTATCTTTGTTGGCTACATATTTTGTAAAAGCCAGTTATAGTTCGACACGTGGCAGAGTAAGGGTAATAAAGGGAGGTTATTCAAGCCTTTAATCCTGATCGTACACGTGGCAACAAATATTGGTCCTCACATGATCTGAGTAACACTAGATCAATGACGGGATGCAAGATGACATATCTTCAACGGTTACTCATATTCAAATTCAAGTACAAGAGGGAAACTCAACTGCCAGTAATGGCGTAATGGAGCTATTTGTAAGGAAGCATGATCAGCGATCATGGAGGAGCGGTTCGACAGTTCGAAGTGCAGTTCGAAGGTCATCACTGACGAGTATAAATAGCAGAGCAGCCCCTAGAAAAAAGGACGGACTCAGATCATACAAACCAATCATTTACTTCATATATTTTCTTTTCCAGTCTTTTACATTTCCAGTCTTTAAATACCTGTTCTTTAAATACCTGCACTTTAAATACCCGCACTGCACTTCAATTCATAGGAGTAGCTTCAAGTAGATTCAAGTAGATTGCTGTTGTAAACCTCTCTGAGGCTGAGTTCGAACCATTGTAAGTGTTCATTTTTATGAAATACTTCAATTGTTCTTCATATTACTATTATTTCTATTAACTTCTCCTAAGTCAAGCCACCAGTAAAAGTCCTCTTCATTGAGGCTGAAAAGAACTAAAACACAATCGTCTGATAATTGGTTGGCAATCACAATTTCTGTAAGGACTGATTGATCCTTACTGGCACGCTCACATTCACAAAAATACCCTTCGAAAAGCCAAAAATCCAACATATATTTTTGGCACGCCCAGTGGGACTTAATTAAAAATGGCTAAAAGAAGACGACAAGGAGAAAATGAACGCTTGGAAGAAGGCGTGGAAGGAGAGGTAGAAATACCAAATCCAGAGGATAATGTGGTAACACATCCTGTGGAAACTCCTATATTGTCAGAACCTATGATCGAACAGACCAGTACTTCTGGACAAGAACCATATGTTCATATTATTGGACAAAACCAAGGAATTGGACCGTCCACTGTGCCATTTATTCAACCAACAAATCCATGGGATGGTTTAGTAAATGCCATGGGACAACAATTAATGAACACAATGGAAAGGTGGGCAACATCCTTTTTGGATCGAATGAATACCCACCAACCAACAAACACAAGACACACGGAGGAAGTTGTAAATGTCCCCCAACAAAGATTGGCTAGAGAAAAACAGCCTATGCAAGTTAATGGACATTCTAATGGTCAAACTAGTACCCAAAACTTTGAAAGACCATCACCTCAGTCTTGGTATGAACCCATTTCAAGGCCTATAGCAGGCCAAAATGCCTCAGTACTTAATAATGAAACCACACAGGTTGGTGGATCTGGCCAAGTACAAGAAACTGGCATAAGAATGGTTACAAATCCCATGTTCGAAGCCATGCCTGGCACAAGGGGGTACACTAATCCCTTATTCGAATTTACACCCGGGGGGTTGGAGGGTTTTCCTACAAATGGCAGAGACACGACACCTGTTCCAGCACCTTTTGCAGGTCCTTTCGCAGGTCAGGCTCAAAGGGGTTACCCATACCCTCAACAGCAACCTGCACCGCAAGGACAACCAGCCCCAAATTTACCACCTTATGGACCAAGAGGACCACAAGCACAAGTTTGTCCACCAAATCCTGTGTTTGCCCCTCCAGTAGTGGTTCAGCAGGCACAAAATATGGTCCCTAGAGACCAGATTGCTGATATTGTTAGGGAGATATGTGGACCAATGGCTCGGGGGGTCCAGACTCCTATATACAGAAAACCATACCCAGAATGGGTAGATAGGGTACATGAATACCCAAGGGGATTCAGGATACCAGATTTTACCCTTTTTTATGGGACTGGAAATCAATCAACGATAGAACATATTGCTAGGTTTGCCGCTCAATGCGGTGAATTTACTAACCATGACTATATGAAACTGAGATTATTTCCAAATTCCCTAACGGGGGGAGCATTCGTATGGTACATCAACCTTACACCTGGCTCCATTCAAAATTGGCAACAAATGGAAGAGGCATTTCATGCCCAATTCTTCCAATCAGAGCCAGAAGTATCTATGGCAGATTTGGCTAGATTGAGTCAAAGGCCTGAAGAAAAGGCTACTCAGTTTATTGCCAGATTTAAAAGGGCTCGAAATAAATGTAGAGTCATCCTGCCAGAACCAGAATTCGTCAGATTGGCTCAAAATGGTTTAGAATTCAGGCTTCGAAAGAAGTTTGATTCAACTGAATTCAGAGATTTGGTCGAATTAACCTATAAGGTGTCTCGATATGAAGCATTATTAGAAGAGGAACAAGATCGAAATAATGCATCATATAAGACATATTATAGAGATCCTAATTATGAAATAGATGCAGCAGAGATTGTAGGCAAAGAACTTGTAATTTGTGAAGCATTAATTCATAAGGATACAACTATAGACCAGCAGTTTAAAAAGAAAGACTTTCATAGAAAATACTCTTTCGATTTAACAAAAGCAGATGACATCTTTGATCATTTGCTCGCGGCTAATTTCCTTAAGTTACCTAAAGGAGTAAAACTACCATCTCCAGATGAACTAAAAGGAAAAGTATACTGTAAATGGCATAATTCTTGGACTCACTCGACTAAAAACTGCATTGTTTTTCGAGACAGGATCCAAGAACAGATTCGAAAAGGAAGTTTGAAGTTCTCAGCTAAAACAAAAAAAGCCATGGGAATTGACAGTGATCCCTTTCCAGAAGTTGGAGAGGCAGCAGCCAATGTCATTACATCAGACTTTCAGAACTTGTCCTTGACAGAATTGGAGGAAGTCAATGTGTAGATGCATGTTGCTAATCAAACCAACATCAAGAAGAATGCTAGAAGCCTACCAGTTATTGAACAAGGTTTCTCGCACCAGAAGGAACATTCTGATGAAGAATCACTGGATGATGATTCTTTAGAAGCAGCGGTAATGCAGAGAATGTGCCCCAGGTGCAGACTCAGTTACAAGTGGTTGAAGGGGCTCCCAACTGATGGGAAGCAATACTACAGGGACGTTCAGAGACGTCCTAAGTCAACCAATGCTTACAACAAAAGGCCGTATCCGGCTAGTGATAGGCAGAGACCACCAGTGGTTGAGCCTGTGGTGAACAGAATGCATGACAAAGGCAAGAAGCTCTTGCATGAATCCAGGCCACATAACTATTATAGAATGGAGAGTAGCCATTCTGAAAGAAAACTGGAGAGAGGTTCGGTTCATGGAATCAAAGCCAGAGATTGGCCCCCTAGACCAGTTTTACGCAGGGCAGAAAATGGTCACCCTTATCGAAGGTCTGAATCAGATTCAAAACATGAGGACAAAACCAAGCACTTACCTTTACGGCCAGTTTCGAAGATGGCTTCGAAGGTGGAAAAGGGCAGTTCAGCATCTGAATCAGCAAGTTCATGGGTACCTGGAGTCCCAGACTGGTTTGTAATGCAAAACAAACCTAGAGAATTGCCTGTTCGAGGAGATGTTGTAAACCAAGGCAGGATGATCAGGCCTCCTATGGTGGCTCCAAATAATTGGGTGCTGCTTAAACACCCAAAGACAAGGGAACCAGATATGGTCCCAGTCATCTCAAGATCACAGAGAAGAAAAATTCAGCGCAGGTATACCCAGTATCAGAAAGATCTGAAGGAAAGTGGAGAAAATTCTTCACCAGTCAAAACGGAAGGAAGGAAGAACCCAAAGTCAGACCATGCTCCAAAGCCAGTTCCACAGAGCAAAGTGGTCTGCAGCCGAGAACAGTTGGCCAAAGTTCATTCTGAACTGAAAACCAGAGAGAAGGCTAGTTTGGTAGGGTTGGAGAAAGCTTTGATGGAGACAGATAGCGAGACCGAAGAAGAGATTAGCATAAGCCAGAAGAAAGAGGTCGTGGAAGAAGAGATGTTCGAAGCCTTCATGGCTGAGCAAACGTTTCTGACTGAAGAGCCAGTTGAGAAAGATCCTTCGAAGGGATCAGTTAGCAATGAAATACCAGAATGCATCATGCAGGATGTTTCTGAGGGAGTCAACCATAGTAACCAAGAGGGTGAACAAGTACAGCCAGCCATCCAGTTTGGCTCGTTTCCCCTAGTATCAGTGAACATGGTACACATACTACCACAGGAATTCCAAGCTGGAGATGAAAATCAAGAGGGGCAGGAAGCTGATCTAGTTCAGATCTCTAGTAAAGACTCGCAAGCAAGCATGGTGCAAGATAACTTCGAAATGGTTACCCCGATGGAAGATGAATATGAAAGTGAGGAAGTAGTAAGCATCAATCTATCGTATCCATTCGAGTACCCCTCAGATTCGATGACGCAGCACGTCAGGCCATTGTACATCAAGGCTTCCTTTGATGGGATACAGCTGAACCGAGTCCTGATAGACAATGGGGCAGCAGTAAACCTACTCCCGAAATCTTCTTTGAAGAAACTAGGGAAAAAGAATCCCAGGTTGATACCAACCAGCACAACCATTGCTGGTTTTGCTGGAGATAAGCAAATGGCTCAGGGGATTCTACCCATTAATTTAAGTATGGGAACCAGGGATTGTATGACAGCATTCTTCGTAATCGACAGTAATGCTAAATACAATGCTTTGCTTGGAAGGGATTGGATCCACACTAACAAATGTGTGCCTTCTTCTTTACATCAGAAAATCATGATGGCTTTAGGCAATGGAGAGACAGAGGAAATCGATGCAGATCCTCAACCCTTCATAGCCTGTGCAGACTTTGCAGAGGCTAAATTGTATATTGAGGGAGTGACACCTCTCAGTATACTGATGAAAGATGACAGCTCAACCGAAGTGACGGCTGATGAGGAGGTGACGCACCTGAAGCACTTAGTCTAAAAAAGTGCTGATGAAGAGGTTGTCCTTAGAGATGACAATGATGCCTGGTTATAGGCAAAGAGAGGAACCACAAGAAGCCAAGTCCTTGGCTTTGATTAAATTTTCAGCATTGGACATAAAAGCAATAGTCCAGAAAGTTCAGGAGCAAGAGAGAGAGGCCATGATAATTGGCTGCAAACAGCAGCAGCAACAGGCTAGAGTCTTGACTCTTGGTAAGTACTGTGCCTTGGACATTGAGACAAAAGTCCAGGAGATACAGGAAGAGGAAGCCTTGTGGACAGATTTTGTCTATGAGGAGGAGGACAGAGATATTGAATTGAAGAATCTGGGGGCAGAACCAAGCTTGAAGATCACTTCAAAGGTAGAAGAAACCAGAGGGAGTTCTCATGCACAAGATCCTTTAGAAGAAGTAAATCTAGGGGAAGGTTCTGTACAACAGCCCACCTATATAAGTGCTTGTTTGAATGCTCTGGACAGAAACCAGCTATTGGTTGTTCTGAAGAAATACAAAGATTGCTTTGCATGGTCTTATAATGAACTACCAGGATTGGATAGGTCATTAGTGGAACATAGGCTCCCCATGAAGCCTAATTTCAAGCCTTACAAGCAGAAATCAAGGAGGATGAGCCCAGAAGTAATTCAGAAGGTCAAGGAAGAGATCCTTAGACTCCTCAAGGCAGGTTTTATTAGAACAGCCAGGTATGTCGAGTGGCTATCTAATATTGTGCCTGTAGTCAAGAAGAATGGCAAAATGAGGGTATGTATTGATTTCAGAAATTTAAATCTGGCAACTCCCAAAGATGAGTACCCTATGCCCATAGTGGACTTGCTAGTGGACAGTTCAGCAAGTCACCATGTCTTGTCAATGATGGATGGGCATTCCAGCTATAACCAAATCTGCATTGCAGAGGAAGATATCCACAAGACAGCATTCAGATGTCCTGGGAATATTGGCACCTTTGAATGGGTTAAGATGCCATTTGGTCTAAAGAATGCTGGAGCTACATATCAAAGAGCCATGAACACTATCTTTCATGATCTTATTGGAGGATATTTGGAATGTTATATTGATGACATTGTGGTTAAGTCCCAATCCATGGAGGAGCACATGTTTCACTTAGAAGCAGCTTTTGAAAGGATGAGGAAGTTCAAGTTAAAGCTCAATCCTCTTAAATGTGCTTTTGGTGTATCATCTGGAAATTTCTTGGGCTATGTTGTTCACAAGAAAGGAATACAGATTGATCAGAATAAAGCCAAAGCAATCATTGAAGCCAAACCCCCATCAAGTAAGAAAGAATTACAAAGGTTCCTTGGGCAGGTTAACTTTCTTCGAAGGTTCATTTCTAACACTGCAGGGAAAACTAAAGTATTTTCTTCCTTGTTAAGGCTGAAAGATGAAGAGGAATTTATGTGGACAGCAGAGCATCAAATTGTTTTCGAAGGTATCAAGGCCTACTTGGCCAACCCTCCAGTGCTGATGCCACCAAAGGGTAACAACCCCTTGAAGTTGTACATAGCTGCAGCAGAAGATTCATTGGGAGCTTTCTTGGCCCAAGACAATGAAGAAGGCAAAGAGCAAGCTGTTTATTACCTTAGTAGGTTTTTAAATTCTTGTGAATGTAAATACTCAGCTGTTGAAAAGCTGTGCCTTGCTTTGTATTTTGCTGCAATAAAATTGAGATACTATCTTTTACCTACAACTGTCTTGGTAATTGCAACCACGGATTTGGTTAAATATATGTTATCTAGACCAATGTTGAGGGGAAGAATTGGCAAATGGATGCTTGCCTTATCAGAATTTCATCTAGAATATGTCCCTCAAAGGGCAGTAAAAGGGCAGGTTTTAGCCAATTTTTTGGCAGATCATCCATCTCAAACAGAGAGCCAGGAGATAATGGAACTTGGTATGGCCAGTGTTGAGCCATGGCAAATGTGGTTCGATGGGTCGAAAGCAAATGGGTTAATTGGAATTGGTATTGTAATCAAGTCTCCACAGGGGACAGAAACTACCCATGGTTTTAGAGTGGATGAAGCTACCTGTTCCAATAACCAGGCTGAATATGAAGCCTTAATTGTGGGACTAGAGATTCTTATTGGATTACAAGTACATGCAATTGACATATTTGGAGATTCTCAATTGGTGGTTAACCAAGTGAAAGGAATTTTCAAGTGTCAAAGCATAAGTATCCTGCCATATTATGTTGTTGCATTACATTTGCTTTCTCAGTTTCAAATAGCAAATGTAACCCATGTTCCAAGATTCTTGAACAATAGAGCCAATGATGTGGCTCAAAAGGCTTCGAACTTCAAGAGAAGGGATAATACCCAAAGGGACATAAGCCAAACAACATATCAGAGATTAATACAACCTTTGAATAAAAGGAATGTGATCTTGGAAGTCAATCATAATGACTTACAAGAACAAGATTGGAGGCATCCAATAATGCAGTACTTGGCTGGTCCATCTTTGAAGGCCAGTAGAAAAGTTAAGTTGCAGTCTATGCAATATATGATATATGGTAATGCTCTCTACAAAAGGGGGGGAGATGGCTTATTGTTAGAATGTCTAGGCCCGAAAGAAGCATTAACAGCCATGGCTGAGGTTCATGAAGGCATTTGTGGTGCTCATCAACCTGGTGTAAAAATGAGATGGTTGCTTCGAAGGCATTCCTATTATTGGCCAACCATCCTTAAAGACTGCATAGAATATGCAAAGGGATGTCAGGCATGTCAAAAGCATGGCACAATAAGGCACGTGCCCATAACTGACCTACATGCAGTAGTGAAGCCTTGGCCATTCAGAGGGTGGGCCATGGATATGATGGGAAAAATACACCCACCTTCTTCGAAGCATCATTGTTTCATTTTAGTGGCCACTGACTACTTCACTAAATGGGTCGAAGCTAAGCCATACAAGGCTATAGACCAAACAGAGGTTATTGGTTTTATTAAAGATTTGATCCATAGATTTGGCATCCCGCAAACCATAACAGTTGATAATGGAACTGTGTTTGATGGGAAGATGGTGAAGGCTTTTGTGGCAGAATTTGGAATTAGCCTTGTTAATTCCACACCCTATTATGCACAAGCTAATGGTCAAGTGTAGACACCCCATTTTTGACCGTCCTCAAGACTTGGACGTCACTGTTTGAACACACGGTGATCTTCCATGTTTGTGTTTGTTTGGAGTTCCCGGAGGTCTCGGCTCGTGCGCCTTGCCTCAGGATCCCCGAACTCGACCGTTTAGTGTCTGGTTTTGCACCAAACACTTGCATCTTGCCTTTGAGAGGCAGAGTGGGGCTTGTAGACCATCCCCACCCATCACCGGCAGTGGCTAGATGCCACCGGCTGGTTTTTGCTGCCACCGGCAATATAGTTTGCCGGCCGGCACTCTTTGTTGCCGGTCAGCACTTTTTGTTGCCAACCGGCACTCTTTTTGGCCAAGATGGCATTTTTTGCCGGCCGATTGCTGTTCATCTGCTTTTGCAGATATTTTTAGACAGCTGTATAGCTTTTTCTCCCCTCCATACACGTGTATGGAGGGATCTCCCTCTTGCAAAGGTTGTCTTGTAAGCTTTACAAGAGGCATATAGAGAGAAGCCCTCTCTAAGGCAAAAAAGAGGCTTTAG
Organism: Camellia sinensis; assembly: GCF_055761805.1. NCBI lineage: Eukaryota > Viridiplantae > Streptophyta > Magnoliopsida > Ericales > Theaceae > Camellia > Camellia sinensis. Next base: position 184,489,054 of record NC_138969.1, on the reverse strand, counting down.
ACATTTTTGAGAGAGGAAAAATACAGAGGAGAGCTCTAGTTTTCTAGGGTTAGGATTAGACATACACAACCTATCTCTCTTTCCCTCTCATTTTGTTCACTAGGTGTTTTGTGTCTCACTATTGCACACAAACACCTAGTGTTTCACCTTCCTCTTGGAGCTGAGGTTCTAAAGAGTGTGTTTTGAAGTTTTGGTGTTGGATTCAAGCTCAAGGAGGCCATTGGAGCACCATTGTTGAAGAGGACTACAAGGGTGAGAAACTAGTCCCTTTTTCCCCCATTTTTGCATTGATTTTCTACTAGTCTTAGAGCTGTTTTTGTGATTATTGTATAACATAAAAAAGTTCTGTTTTTAAGCCCTCTTTGTTGTTTATTAAGAGTGTTTTGTTGTTTGAGGGTTGTTGACCACCCTTAGGCCTCAAAAGGCCTCATTTTGAGCCATTTTGTGCTAGCTCCGGGATTTTGGTGTTGAGGTCTCTTCACCACTGAAATCTTGAGGGATTTCAGTGGTGAAGATGATGCCTTGAAGTCCCAAGAAGGAGAGGGCCACCCCCTCTCCTTGTTGTCCTTGAAAAGGACACATTTTGGCCTCTTAAGGAAGCCTATGTTTGAGTGTGTGTTGAGCATGTTTGGTTTGTTTTTCATGCTTATATATCTATAATATAACATGATTTCAAGTTGGTTTTGGAACTTCATGCATGTTTAGCATAGTTGCCATGTAATGCCTTATTTGTGCCTTAACATGTTCTAGGTTGTTAGCCTTTGTTGGAGCATGTTTTAGGCTTGCATTTGTGAAGATTATGTGCTTATTTTGCCATGTTTTAGCTCTGTCCATAATCGTTTGGGTCGATCTTCGCATGCATTATATAGCTCCTTTGTATTTGGGCTTGTTGGCCTTGAGTATGTGCATGTGTAGCATGCCATCTTTGCATTGTTTTGGTGATTTGGAATCGTCCCACATGCTATTTCAGTCCCATTTCCATGCTTGTTTGATTGCCTTGCATGCCTCTTTAATGCTTTGAAAGCATGTGTTGCAATGCTCCATGTTTTGGCCATGGTGTATGCCTTTGAATTTGGGCCACTTAGATGCCATCTAAGGAGTCCTTTGGCCTTGTTTTAACATGCTAAAAATCTGTTTTTAGTTGTTTAATGCATGCCATGTTTGGTCTTGTTAAAGTGTAGTTCAATGCCTCATTGATTTGCTTTGAACATTTAGGCCTTTTGGTGCATGCTTGGCTTGATTTGTTGCTTGGTTTGGCACCATGTGTTAGCATGATTTTAGAGCTTATAATGCATGCTAATTTGTCCATGTTTCCTTCTTTCAAGTGTGCTTGAATGTTGTTTGATTTATGCTTAAGTGTTGGTCCTTATGTGCATGTGTGTGTGCATGCCATTTAGCCCTCACCTTTTAGCACAATGGCTACTGTTTTAGGCCTATTTTAGAGTCGCCTAATTCATGTTTAAGTCCATCTTTGCCATCCATTTGCATTGCCATATGTATGCTTGCATGATTGCATAAGTGCTTTGCCATGCCATGTTGCATCCTTAGCTTTTATGCCTAGGTTGCATTGCATCTTGCATGCATTCCTTGTCCCTTGACTTGGGTGATAGGGATTGGGAGTTTTGTTTGATTGGTTTGCATTGCATTTGAAACCAAAGTTGCACACTTGGTTCTTTGGGCCATCATGCATAGAAATGCGTGATTGGTGGTCCGAGAACCGAGGCACATGTCCCTTTGAGTTATCACAATGATAAGAGACATGGTTGATGCATACATGCCTTGAAATATGCTGCCATGCCTTGTTTTGCCCTCTGTTGCTGTGAGTTGCAGGTTCTGCAGGAATACTCTGCCGACCGGCAGTTTAATGTGCCGACCGGCACCATTTTCTCTGCCGACAGCTTCAACTTTGTGCCGATGGCCATACAACACTGCCGGTGGAAATTTCATCTAGCCGGTGATTATCTCCTCTGTCCAAGGATGTAGTCCTGAGGTTTTGATAACCTCCAGAGGAGGAAAGGGAGGAAAACAGAGGCAGCTTGCGCATGGCGGCGCGCTTCTCGAGACGTTTTACTGTTTTCCTAAATTAGTTAATTTGTTAATTAATTAATTTGTAATATTTAATTAGCTTGCGTAGTTAATTAATTTGTAATATTTATTCGGTCCCTCCGAGCGAGGGCAAATCTGTAATAAGTGTGTGTGGGTGGTGTGTATGTCTTCCAACCTCCCTTCTTTCTTCCCTTTTATTTACCTGCTTACGATGGTAGATTAGGGCACGTTTAATTTAGCATACCTTATGCTATGCATGTGTGCATCCATGCATTTGTATTACATGCATTAGGCTCGGTACATCACGCTAACTGCATCAGTACTTCAATTCCGAACTGAATACGTGATAATTGTGCATTTTCACATGACATGTTTAGGATAGCCGAGCCTATTCTAGCAATATTTTGTATGCGATGCATTAGGCACTTAACATGGACTTGGATCATGCATGTTTGCTAACAAGTTCTTTGTTTTGGCACGGAGTACTATGTAAGTATTTCCGCTTCAGCATATCACATGAGTGTGAATGTTACCATGACAGCATGCTTAACATGTGGCTAGATGCTTATGTGTTATAATTGCTTGAATGCCTGTGGGTGAAGGCTGGATTGTTTGAGTTGGAAAAACTCGTTGAAATCCGCATTTTAGCCTACTTGCGAGTAGCAAATTCCAAAGCATTTTCAAACCAAACGGATATGCAATGTTTATTTCCAAATTAAGCAATCTAGTCTATACTTGTTTGCTGTGCGCATAACATAGTAATTCTAGGCTGATAATCGGAATAAGAACACGTAAAGTTTTCAAAAACGGATATCACGGTTAGTAGAGGCCGGTCTTCGGACCGGGCGAAAGGGGGTGCTCATAGCTGACCTTCCCCGATCGTACCCAAGCTCCCGAGCCGAGACAACTCCGGTGATGACGGACATGTGGCCTTCGGCACCGAGTCAGGGTTTCCTAAATTCTCCCATAAAAAAAATATTTAGGTGGCGACTCTGTATCTGGCAAAGCAGTCCATGTTTGGCACTACTTTTTCAAAAATCTGTTTCTCAAAACGATTTGCCAGATTTGGACTCTTTGGTTCAGATTAAGAACCGTGACACAAGTCGAGTCCGAACTGTAGCAGCGAGGTCCCCCCCGCGGACATGTGTTACATCAAGCTGAGTCATCCAATAAGTCCTTGAAAAAAGGAATACAGAAGGTTGTGGATGACAATCCCAGGGATTGGCATAACTTATTATTGGATGTTTTGTGGGCATATAGAACCTCACCGAGGTCAAGCACAGGAGTCACTCCCTACGCCTTGGTGTATGGACATGATGCAGTCTTACCAGTAGAGATTAATGTTAAATCTTTGAGAGTAAGATGTCAAGATCAATTGAATCCTGTACAATACCATCAAAGTATGTGCTTAGAAATAGAAGGCATAGATGAAGCCAGAATTTTGGCATTAAATAGCATTCTTTTCCAAAAGAAAAAAGCAGCCAAGAATTATAATAAGAAAGTCAAACACATTGGCTTTGATGAAGGTGATTTGGTATGGAAGACAATACTCCCAATTGGGATTAAAAGCCATAAGTTTGGCAAATGGTCACCTAACTGGGAAGGACCATATCAAATTCATAGGGTTCTGCCTTTTGGAGCATACCATTTAAGAAATTTGAATGGTTATGTACATCCCAAAAAGATTAATGGCAGATATTTAAAACCTTATTTTCCAACCATTTGGGAAACACGAGGGATAGAGTAAACATCATATGCAAGCATCATATGCAAAAACACAAGCTTGCTCAAATGGTATACAAAATATTGTGCTTTCATAAAGAATCAAGTACATTGTGCCACAAATTGGCCCAAAAATCATTACAATGCTTTAGTTGTTTTTCTACAATAGCTTTCCTATTGCTAAGGGAAGGAAATAATTGGATAGCCACAGCCATGTCTTCTTTTCGATTAGCCAGCCCTTGATTGGTGATGTGCAGTTTCTTATCAGTTCGAACCAAGGCTTGGTTTACTGCGGCTAACTCTTCTTCAAGCTGAGCTTTTTTCTCCAGAAGTTGGACTCGAAAGTGGGAGGCAGAAGAGTGTTGTTCTTTCAGAGTCGATACTTCAGTATGCACTTGAGAAACAAAACTCTGGTCCTTAGCCAGCTTCTCATCCGCAGTTTTAGCAGCATGACAAATATTGAGATAAAAATCAATAGTAGCTGCAGCCTGAGATAGATGACTTGAGACACTCATGGCAGACTACTCAGCAATGTTACAGCATTGAAGGAACCCATTCCTGATGATGGGCCTTTGTAGAGCCTCGAAGGGGATCCTTGAAAAAGAAGTCAACAGTTGCAAGCATGTGTCCAAATCTACTAAAGGTGCAAAAGGCTTGTTGCTGGAGGAAGGAGAACTCTTGAAGATTTCCAATAGGGAGTCAGCCAAGGCTAATGGCTCAGCTTCAGCAGTGGAGGTGGGAGAGGTAGAAGGTATGTCAAAGAGACTAGCTAGTCTTCCTTCAAATATGTCTACCTCATCCCTTGACATGAAGGGCATAGAGAGTGTTGTGGTGGAAGACGCAAAGGGCTGCATAGGGATGGGAGAAACGGATGGAGCATCTTTGGCAGCCTCTATGGTCTTGGCCACCAGCAAATCAAGAGAAGAGGGACTGGAAGTAGGCATTGGTGATGAACCATGAATTGAAGGGCTACCAGTGTCTTCTGTGGAAGAATCAACTGCCATTGGGAATGGAGTAGCAGTTGGAGTTTCTATAAAGGATGGAGAAAGAGCAAGGCTTAAAGGAAAAGTAGACTGAGGTAGGTTACGAGCCAAAAAAGGGAGGTATGGCTTTAATCCAAGAAAAGGAGATGCAGGAATACTGGAGTCTAAAGAAGGTATGACAAATATAGGCTTTGGAAGTGGAAGTACGACTCGAACAACCCTGACATTCTGTATTTGGTCAACCTCAACCGAAATTGAGGAAGGTCTCATTGGAAAGGTGAGTGCAATAGTTGTCACTGCAAAAGGAAGAAATGCAGAACAATGTTAAACTTCAATACCACAAGCTGACAAAGTAAAAAACAGCAGAGGTATGAAAGAAATTACTTGTTCCAGAGGCGCTAGTACTGATGGGAGAACTGCGGAGAGAGTAATGTCCAGCAGTCTGCTGCCTTCTTACCATTTCCCCTTGTGTTGCATCGGCAGCAGCAGCTTCCTCTCTTTGCTCTTGCCATCTTTTCTTGGCCCTCTCAAATACAACGATTGCCTTGGAATGTTCTTGTTCGAATGCCTTGGCGGCTGCTTTATGAGTAGAGTCCTCAACATAGTCAGTGACAGGAACAGTCATTTTCTTTCTCTTCTCCCTTGGTAGAGATACAACCAATTCTTTTCCAACCTCCCCTTCTTCAGATCGGGGTTCAGACTCTCCGAAGATAAGTTCTTTCTCCGCTATTATGGTGGTTGCCTCGCTAACAGGATTTTCAATGACATCAGATGAAGATACAGCTACCTTTTGTCTCTTTGTTCTTTGTAAGGGCACTTCCTTCTCTGACTCAACCTCTCTTTCTTCTTCAAGAGATTCAGGTACTTCAGGAGGAAGGACTAGTCTCCTTTTTGTTTTTTGTTGTTGTTTCTTCTTGAGAATAGCTAAAGTTTCGGCTCTCTTGGGAGACTCTTCTTGTGGAGACCCTACACCAAAAGCATGAGTATAAGGAAACCAACAAAAGATTCAGAAATAAAAAGGGAGGAGAAGAACTTGAAGATACTCACTCTTCTTCGAAGCAGCTCTAGTAACCCTGGCTGGAAGGGGTAAAGTGGCAGGAGTAGTGGTAACAACTTCAGGAGGGGGAGAAGTGTTCTGGGCTGTTGTTGACTTATCCTTCGAAGGCAGTCCCAACCCCACCAACAAGTCATGAGGGTGTGCAGAGAGGCGCACTTCCATATTGGCTGTCCACCAGTTCTTAAATCTTTTTAAGACTGAGCCAAAGGGGCGAAAGGGGATAAATTGGAATTCACTCAATTCCTTCAGCAGTCTGAGTACTGCTGCCTCTGGCTTGGATTTGGGTATTCTCAAATCTCTGGCAGTAAGATGGACATTTGAAAGACTGCAAAGAGGAACAGGTATCCCTTGAGAGAGCCCAAATTGCCTTGCAAATTGAGAAGGACAGTATACCTCAGATATGCATTTATAGGCTCGAGGGTTCAGAGTGCCAATGAACAGCTCCCTTGGTAATAATATAGAGGCCCACATATCTTTGTGGGGAGAAGTGGAACATTCCTTATCAGCCAGAAAAGATTGTAGCCAGGTTGGCCCTCTATTGGCTTCGAAAGGACAAAAGAAGGAAGCAGATGGAGAGATAGGAAGTTGATAAAAGAAGGTGAAGTAATAAGCAAAGGAAGCAGGGTAAAGGGCAATCCTAGCATATTTTTCCCCGTAAGTACTAGGATCCTGAACAAGGAATCCTAAACACTTGGGATGTAGGTCAGTGAAATAAGCAAAGAGCCAGAGTTGGAGCACCCAGAGGGGACCTCCTTGGTTAGCATCGAGGGGTTTTTCGCAAAATTGGGAGCAGGTTCTGTAGACATGACCTAGAAGATAAGGAGCAAGAGCGATATGTTTCTTCAAGACGAGTGCCTTCGCAAGTGGAGCAAACTCAGGCATAATCCTCTGAGATGAGGTGCAAAAGAGGAATTTGCATAACCAGTATAATATGAAGGAGAAGAATTCTCTATCCCGCACAGGACCTTCTCTCTTATTTTCAGCCTTTACGAAGTCACTATAAGAAGAGTTTAGGGCTGGGAGAGAAAATTTGACAGGAAGGTCTGGATAGTTGGGAGTAAAAGGAGAACCATGGGGTGAAAGCCCTAGGAGATGGCAAATATCAAGAACGGTGGGGGCCATCATACCGCACCGAAACTGGAAGAAATTGAAAGCCATATTCCAAAAACATAAGGCAGTAGGAATCAAAAAGGGGTCTTCAGGAATAATGAACCTGGAAAGTCGAAGGGCATCGAGGATATAAAGCTCTTGCAGGTCATCTTCTCTCGCCGGCACCACTCTGTCATACCATTCCTCCCAGTCAGTCCTCAATGTCGGCCAGCAGCGATGAGGACGGTTTACCCTCCAAGTTCCCCAATCAAGCCTTCCTTCGTAAAGAAGGAAATGGTCCTCCAAACGAGGGTACAGAGCTGGGAGTTGAGCAGGAACCTCCCGGAAGATAGGACCTAGGACGTACTCCTGTTTGTTGCTGTGGCGAGGAACGAAAAGACGACCATCGATGTTACTTGACTCACCAGATGTCAGCTTGCTGATTTCTTCATCGATACAATGTTTCAAAGCCATGGTAGGACTGATATGGTCGCCAGCAAGTACTTTTAGAGAGGAAGGATCCATTGGTAGTAAGCAAAAGAAGAGCAAAGAAGATCAGAAGAACCAGAAGAGAGAAGGGTTTGTAAAAGGCAAGAGATTTCGGAACACGAAACGAGAGGGTTTTAAAACCTTTGTGTCCGAAATTATACCCCGTAAGTCGTTAAGTACTAAAAGTACGAATGCGAGGAATTTCTTCCAATATTGATAGTTTTGGAGGGAAAAGCTTATTCCGGAGATTGGGGCCAGCTTCGAAATGAAATAATTGGCTTCGAAAACAAGATCTTGGCGTCAAAAAATCAAATAACAACGGCTTCGAAATACATAAGTCGGCTTCGAAGCCTAGTATATGCTTAAAGGTGCTAAATTGCTTGGTTATGGGTCTGTTTAAGGGTTATAAATTAAAGTAACGACCTTCGGAGCAAAACCTAGTATTCTCTGAGTATGAGAAACGCTGTTCGGAGCATACTACATGCTTAAAAATGCTTGAATGCTCAAAGTACTGGTCTCACTATAAGAAAAAACACTTTTGGCGACCACCTATTTTTTTTGGTCGCAAATAGTCCACTTTCTGCGACGAAAATTTAACTTTTGGCGACCACAATTTTTTGGTCGCGAAAAATCACCTTTTGGCGACCAAAAAAAAAAGTTGGTCGCGGAAAGTATACTATTGGCGACCAAAGGCTTTTTTGGTCGCGGAAGATCACCTTTTGGCGACCAAAAAAAAAAGTTGGTCACGGAAAGTATACCCTTTGGCGACCAAAAAAAAAAGTTGGTCGCGGAAAGTATACTATTGGCGACCAAAGGCTTTTTTGGTCGCGGAAGATTACCCTTTGGTGACCAAAAAAAAAAGTTGGTCGCGGAAAGTATGCTATTGGCGACTAAAGGCTTTTTTGGTCGCGGAAGATCACCTTTTGGCGACCAAAAAAAAAGTTGGTCGCGAAAAGTCTACTATTGGTGACCAGAGGCTTTTTTTGTCGCGGAAGATTATCCTTTGGCGACCAAAAAAAAAAGTTGGTCGCGGAAAGTTATGGCGGGATAAATTTTTAAAAAAAATGATACTACAGTAATTACATGCTATTTTTCTATTTAGGCATTAAAAGTTTTATAAAATAATTTATAACCCAATTTTTATGGGTTATATATTTTTTTTGTCAAATATGAACAAGAAGTATGTTATTGGCAGAGTGGCAGAGTGGATTGGGTGCATGGTGACTCCTTGGTTAGGAGTTCAAGTCCCAGGGAGCACAAAAGAATTATTTTTTTTGGGTCAATGCGCTGACTTTTGGCGACCAACTTATCTTTGGCCGCTAAAAGTTTACTTTTGGCTAATATGAATTGGACTTTTCGCGACCAAAAAAGTTGGTCGCGAATGGTCACTTTTAGCGACCAAAGGCTTTTTTGGTTGCAGAAAACTATCTGTGACGAGGCTTTAGCGACCAACTCGCGACCAACATATTTTGGTCGCGAAAAGGTTTTAGCGACCAAATATGGTACTTTTCGCGACCAAACATGTTCGTCACGGAAAGTGTTTTTTCTAGTAGTGTCTACTTCAAAAAATCTAAAGACCTGTTTGAAGGTTATCAGTCAAAATGACAACATTCGAAGCAAACCCTAGGACTCTTTAAGGAAGAGGGGCACTGTTCGAAACATCCAAGACCAATCATTGGTTTCTATATGAGCAAGAAGGAATTGCCATATGTTGCCCTTCGACCAAAAGAGATCAGTTTAAAATTAATTGGCTTTATCAACCATGACCATATATTGGTTACAATTAGTGTTGAAGAGTAAAGTCATTCGAATTACTAAAATAATATCTGCCAGAATTGTCAATTTTACACCATGAATTGGAAAAAGACATGATCAGTTCTTTTAGTACTTCATTTGATTCGAAGGATGAGATTGTTCAAATTCGAAGTTACGAGTTAGCTGTTAAAGATAAAAGGAAACAGAGTCAAACAGTGTTAAGTACAGAAAGACTTTGTTTACATTAAAGCCAAGACGATTACATTAAGTGACCCTATCTGGGTACAAATTCAAGTTCATAAAAATAAGGAATAGAATAAATAACGAGGTCATGGAATTTTGTCCAGCAATGGTCAATAAATTTCTGTTCTTTCTTTATTATTTCTTCTATCTCTTCCAAAGTTGGCTGCATAAGCTGATGAGCTCTCACTTCATAATAGAGTTCTTCAGCCTTTGTTTCGAAAGCCTCTTCCCTCGATTTTTGTTCCAATTCATCTATAACCAAATCATCCCAGTATGCAGAATCTTTATTCCTGAAGTCATCGAACTCTTCGATAAAATTCTCTGCTTCATACTGGGCATGAATTCGGAGAGATGAAAGTTGATCCAGATTTTGGATGGTGATCTTAGAATTCTGATGCCAGTAGAGGAGCACTGGGAGTTGGTCCAAAAACAAATAAAGCTCTGCCTGGGCAAGAGGGTTGAGGACATGGCCCCTAGTCAGGATATCACAAGCCCATTGAAAGTTCTTAAGAGGAATGTCATCCTCAAGAACATTGAAGGGCAGGTGGGAGAAAGCCGCGAGCAAAAGTTGAGCTTGCTTTCGCTCGGCTGGAGAAGGGGGTGACGGAGGTTGGTAAGGTGGAAAAACTTTGTCCATTGGAAGGGCAAGTCTTAGTTTCTCTGTCCAAGAAAGAATGGGAGAAGGAGAAGGAGAAGATGATCCTGCTTCGGAAGATGGGAAGAGAGTAGATGGCTCTGCTTCAGAAGACAAAGGGGAGGGAGTAGATGTTTCTATCTCAGAAGGTGCAGAAGAGGGTGTGGATGCCTCTATTATGGGAGATGGCACGGGAGCAGAAGGAACAAAGGCATTAATGTAATCAAGCCAATCAGAAGAACAAATCTTCGCCTTCTTGGCTAAGAATGAAGGGGTATACCCTTGTGCTTCTTTTGGTCGCCGGGCAGGGTGCATTATCTTTGTAGGCATGGAAGAAGTATACCAAGCCACAAGCAGAGTCTCTTCCAAGCTACGTCGAAGGTCAATGGGCACGTAAGGGTAGACCACTGAGCTTCGAGCGTAGGAGGGAAACTCCAAGGGGTCAGTAAACTCAACAAAATGGTGATTGATTCGCTCCCTTAAATCATAAGTCTCAGGAGTTGACCAGCTTGTCCAGCCAGAAGCCCCAGAGAGTGGAGAGGTTACAGTTTCATCCCATGCAGAGGTCTGTGAAGAAGAGTTTCCTAAGTCCATATTTTCAACTTGTCGAAGCAAAGGCTTGAGAGTAGTTCGGTCAAAATACAAAGTGAGCTTAGGGGAAGAACTCTTTGTGTCTGTAAGTTTGTAAACCAAGGGATTGAAGGCAATGTGTTCGTAGTCCAAAGGTTTATAATCTGCAAAAGCCTCCATTACCTGAATAGAGAATGGCGGGTAAAGGTGGCTAATGAATGCGCGGAGATTCTTTCGAGAAGGAATAACATCACTCAAAGGCTCTTCATATGCTTGATCAGTAGTAAGGAAAGTTGATGCAGCCATAGCCTGTTCGAATACTAAGGTATTGGGATGTTCAACGAGTTAATGCAAATAATCACCAAATGGATGACGGTTGTATTTCCAGAATTTGGACTCCATACACGATCTAGAGGCGCGGGAAAACTGTAATCCACTAATATCACCAAGTATTGGGTATATTAGTGCGGGGGGTAATGTTGGCTACATATTTTGTAAAAGCCAGTTACAGTTCGACACGTGGCAGAGTAAGGGTAATAAAGGGAGGTTATTCAAGCCTTTAATCCTGATCGTACACGTGGCAACAAATATTGGTCCTCACATGATCTGAGTAACACTAGATCAATGACGGGATGCAAGATGACATATCTTCAACGGTTACTCATATTCAAATTCAAGTACAAGAGGGAAACTCAACTGCCAGTAATGGCGTAATGGAGCTATTTGTAAGGAAGCATGATCAGCGATCATAGAGGAGCGGTTCGACAGTTCGAAGTGCAGTTCGAAGGTCATCACTGACGAGTATAAATAGCAGAGCAGCCCCCAGAAAAAAGGACGGACTCAGATCATACAAACCAGTCATTTACTTCATATATTTTCTTTTCCAGTCTTTTACATTTCCAGTCTTTAAATACCTGTTCTTTAAATACCTGCACTTTAAATACCCGCACTGCACTTCAATTCATAGGAGTAGCTTCAAGTAGATTCAAGTAGATTGCTGTTGTAAACCTCTCTGAGGCTGAGTTCGAACCATTGTAAGTGTTCATTTTTATGAAATACTTCAATTGTTCTTCATATTACTATTATTTCTATTAACTTCTCCTAAGTCAAGCCACGAGTAAAAGTCCTCTTCATTGAGGCTGAAAAGAACTAAAACACAATCGTCTGATAATTGGTTGGCAATCACAATTTCTGTAAGGACTGATTGATCCTTACTGGCACGCTCACATTCACAAAAATACCCTTCGAAAAGCCAAAAAGCCAACAATCTTGTTCTATATATATATATATATATTATTTTGTATCAATGTAAACATTTTATTAAGGACTTTTTATAAACAAATGGAAAATTTACATATGAGTTGCACATGACACCTCAAATAGAATACTCAAAATGATATTATTAGTTTGTTTGATTTAATTTTTAAAAACTATTTTTGATTTTTTTTTTTAAGATCTTTTTTAATCTTTAGTGAATGTATTTCAGAATAATAATAAAATAAAATAAAAAAACACTTTGTGAGATACTTTTGTCATTAATTTTCAAATTGAAAAAAATTAATAGATGAGGGGGTTGAGTTTATAATTTTTTGTTAAAGGAGTGAACAATATCGAACAATAGTTGAGGGGGTTAAAATATAATTTGTCCTTATTTATATTAAATTATAAATTCATGGGTAAATTACAATCACACTCATTCAGGTTTTCTTAAAATATGAATTCTTCTTTATAATTCTCAAAATTATATTTCGCCCTTTCCAATTTCAAATCGCATAATAAATTACCCATTTTATTTATAAATCATTAAATCAATTAATCATTTTAATGATGTTATAAATATATTTTAATTAACAAATTTAATAATTTTATTGTTACGTAGTAAACAATAATTCATATTTTAATCAAATTTTAGAGAGTGTATTTATAATTTATCCTAAATATATTAGGTAAAGATAAAGACAAAGAGTTGTCAATAATACCAAAAGAAAGGGCAAAATGAGAAAATAGAAATACAAACATCAACTTCTCCTGTAAATAATACCAAAAGAAGGGGCAAAATGGAAAGATAGAAATACAAGCCCTCAAGGCTTAAACAATTCTTATATATATAGATAATAATAGGTGATACGCGCAATGTGTATACAATTTACATAAATAAATATAAAAATTAACATCATAATATCTATGATGTGTAAATGGTAAGAGTGCTCTTAATGAAACTAAGATCATGAATTCAAATCTTATTCATGTTTTTAAAAAATATTTTTTTATTTTAATATAAAAAAATTTATCACATGACAGAAGAAAAAGCCACCACAGTATTAGAGCATCTCCAATGCACTAGGCATATAATACTTGTTAGTTAAAATGTCTAGTGTGATTCACTTTTTTCAATTCCAACGCACTAGGCATATGATTAGGCATTTTGGCTCAACTCATATTCACTAGTTACATGTAGCTAGCCTTCAACGCTAGGCAAAATGTATTCAATCATTAGGATCATTTCCCTCCATCTTTGTTGTTGACGTGGCATTCTATAAAATTAATAATATTTGGATTAATAGCTAAAATAAAGAGCATGGTTGGAGTAAAAACATAAAATAGTTGATAGGCAAAATAAAATATATACTTTATAGTAATATTTAGATAGGTAAAATGCCTACTACGGTTGGAGATGCTCTTAGATACCAAATTATACACTCACATATATAATATTATACATATATTGGAAAAATGTGAGAACAACGAAGAAGATTGGGAGTATAACACAATTCCAACAGTCCACGTGATACTTTAGCTGCTAGGAATGGAGACTGCCCTTGGCCTTGGCATATTTACGGTTGGTGATGATGTCCTTGTCGTCACACTAATTCTACACGTTGAAATTAGAAGGCAGGACAAGAGCAATGATATACAATAAATAAATAAACAAATTAATGTGACTTAATCTGGAGCTTTCATTTAAAAAATAACACTTCATAAATAGAAATTTATTTATAAAAATAATATTACCACATTATTTTTATAATTTATTTTATTTTTTTGTTTGCCTGAATGAAAATTTTCATATGATCTCTTAACAAGTGTCCAAACAAGAACACGACCAGCCAATCCCATCCCACCACTCACTTTTTGAACCCCCTGATCCAAGACATTCACACGGCTCATACAGAGATGAAAGACAGTAGCAACGCTTCTTTAGTTTCTATCTATTCCATGGTGTGTAAAAAAATTAACAATATATTTTTATATAAAATAATATAAATAGTTAAATTTTTATATACAAATTATAAAAATAAAAAAGATTAAAATTTATAATTTAAGTCCCACAATTTTATCACAATTTGTTTATTATTTTTTAATTTGTCACAAATTTAATCATGTAACTTTTAACCTGCATTTCTAGAATTACAAACTTAGGTGAGCTCAACTTAAACAACTTGAGTCAAGTTTAAAACTTTTAAAGATTGAACAACATAATTTTTAATTTAGTGAAGATCTATGCAAAAATTCAAAAATTTAAATTAAATTTGAGTGGACTTGGGCAGAAATACCAAGTAATTTGAGAAACTAAAACAAAATTATATATATATATATATATATATATATATATATATTATTTGCTAATTTATTTTTTAAAATAATAAATAAAATTAATTAAAAATTTAATATTAATGAACAAAAGAAAAAGCAATATACTTAAGATTTTCAATAAATAAATTTCTTGAAAATATTTAAAAAATACACCTTTTCGAAAAGTTGATATTAAAATAATTTACTTTTTATAATGACATAAATAATTTAAATATGATTTTTTAGAAATTCTTTTTAATTTAAAAATTACAATAAAATATTAAATAGAATAAAAACAAATTTCTTACAAAATAAAAGTATTTGAATAAAAAAAAGGTAAGGAGAAAATTTAATATGTCATTTTCATTTATTCTAAAAATAATTCTAGATGAACAATAAATTAATCACCTATAACCCTCTTTCTTTTAAATAAAAAAAGTTTAACGAACTATCGCTCTTAATAAAAATCTTAGAAGGATATAATTTTAAAAAAAAATTAAAAGAAAAAAAAAAGAAAAAATTAATAATGATTAATAATTTGAACACATGTATTTAAAACAAATTATATTTACTCCAATAATATTATGGTACATGTGAATATTGATCTCATTCTAATTGTAGTAATATAATTTGAAGAAGAATTTAAATTTGAAATTTTATTTTATAATTTAATAAAGGATGAAAAATTTAAGGAATAAATATTGATCTCATTCCAATTATAGTAACATAATTTAAGTAAGAATCCAAATTTGAAATTTTGTTTTAAGAATATAAAATTAATTTATAGACCAATCATATTGTAACACGTATTAACAAAAAATTAAACAAAGTAAAAAGAATGAGAAAAAAAATTTACAACTTTCAACCTTAATGAAATGACAATATTTTGCAATTATAATAGTATATAGATATATAGGTATATAGATAAATAATAGAATAGATCATTATTTAAAACTTATATATTATGAGATAAATCATTATAATTTTAAATTTAAATTAATGGTATGCTTTCCATATTTAGGCTTCGTTTGGGAAATGGGTTGGCTTTTTGACTTTTTGACTTTTTTATTTTAGCCTCGGCTAAAAAACTTGGTTTGGGAAGGGCTTTTTAATTTTTTGGCTTTTTTGGCTTTTTGTGAGAGAGAAGAGTGTAATGATTATGGATTGGATGTGATATTTTATTTTTTGTGACTAAAATAGCCTATTTTGTATTTTGTGACTAAAATAGTCAAAAAAGCCTCAAATCCATCTTCCCAAACGGAGTTAGTGCTCCTCAAATTTGAATTTTGAAATAGATTAATATACTTTGTATTTTTCATTTTATATATTTGATATGCTTTCCATTTGAAAGTCATAAATTTAGAAATATTATATATATATATATTTGCTTGAATGAAAGTTATAGAGGATTTTTTTAATTATTTAAAATCAAAAAATTAGAAATTTTAGTTTGAGATATTGAAATTTTCACAAGACTTGTAATTAGAAACTCTTTTTACTTATATAATATATAGATAGATAGATAGATAGATTTAATAAAAATTTATATTTGTTTTAGATTTTTTTTAATATACAAATTATTTTTTTTAGGTTTTCTATAAAATAATTTAACAATCACATTATTAACCATAGTGTATGGAAAAAGTTGAAAAAAGTGTAGCAGTAGGTATGAGAGAAGTCAAAAAGGTTTGTGAGTTGGAAGAAATCAGTAATGCTAAGCCTCCGTTTGGGAAGTGGGTTGGCTTTTTGGCTTTTTGGCTATTTTAGCCTGGTTTGGGAAGGGCTTTTTGGCTTTTTTGGCTTTTTTTGTGAGAGAGGATTGTAATGATTATGGGTTAGATTTGATGTTTTGTTTTTTGTGGCTAAAATAGCTTATTTTGTTTTTTGTGGCTATTTTAGCCCCAAACCAAGTTCCCAAACAAAGGCTAAGTTTTTTTTTTTAAATCAAAAAATTAAAAAATTAATATTGAGATATTTGAGCTCCTATAAAACTTGTAAGTTAGAAACTCTCTTTTCTTTATATAATATATAGATAATTTGTCATTTGTTGCGAGCTTTTTTGCGTTTGTCACTTAACAAATTTCATTCCTCACTCTTATGAATAAACTAGCTATATTTCAAATTCTAAAAGACGAAAAAAGATAATTATTCATTGTTAACTATAGAAATGAAATCATAATACTGCAAATTAACTGGACTATGGGCTTCTATTTAATGTCTCTGAATTTGGATGATACTCCTATTTTATTTGGATGATACTCCTATTGTAATGATCATAATTTGAAAAAAAATTTAATCTTTTGAGTATTAACCCATTAATCTGGTCCCATTTGAACTCTTTTTTTTGTATCACATCCCCATATGGGACGTAATAATCTCAAACGCGGAGGATATGTCCGAATGACTTAATCCAACAATTCACGATTATGGTGTTGTTTGGTATACCTGTTAAAATAGATTATAAATTATACCTTAACAGATTATAGATTATGACTTTAATCAGAAGCTGTTAATCTGTTTAGTATAGCTGTTGGATTATAGATTTAAGTTGTTGAGTAGTGTTTGTTAAATAAACTGTGAAGTAGCTTTTTCAATTAATTTTTATTTTTTATTATTCACTATTTGTCTACATTTTTCATAAATAATAATAATAATATTTAATAGTCCATTTGGGTCTTTTTCTATTTTTAAAAAAATAAAAAATAAAAAAATCTAAGAGTATAACCGTGAATTAACATGTCCACAGCGGAAGCTGATAATCAGAAGTACGGGGTGAGCAGCTTCTCAGAATCAGCTTTTTTGACATAAAATAAGTTGTTAGAATCAAAAGCTGTTTGAAATAAGTTTAACAAAACCGTCCAAAATAACTTTTTAAAAGTCAAAAGCTATAAGTTGACTTAAAAAAACTCCACCAAACACCCCGATATCTAAACTTAAAAATTTAAACTTTATCAAAATATATACCACAGCCACACAACCTAATCCTTAAACAAACACAACCTAAATATACACACTAAGGCCTCGTTTGAAAAGCAATCATTTTATGGTGCGTTTGTTTTGAAGGATTAGGGGTGGGATCGGACTATTAGTCCCACCAGACTAATAGTCCATTATTTGTTTCATTTTTTTTTGCTCCGGACTAATAGTCAAATATGGGACTATCCTAGCCCATGGGGGGATGGGATAGAAGCCATGTGATTGGTATTTCATTGGATTATTTTGTGAAATGTTCATTTTACCTCCATGCTATTACTTAACAAACAATTAGAAAATGATAAAATAGTATTTTGAACATTTATAAATTATTTTTTTAGTGTTGTCAATTTAAAATTATGTATTAAATAAAAAATTTAAATTATAAATTAAATTTAATTAAAAATAATAAATTATAAATTATGGCATTATAAATTAAATTTTTTTAGTGTTGTTAAAAAATTAAATTTACATATTAAATTAAATTTTTTTTTAGTGTTGTTAATTTAAAATTATATATTAAATAAAAAATATAAATTATAAATTAAATTTATTTAAAAATAATAAATAATAAATTATGGCCTTATAAATTAAATTTTTTTAGTGTTGCTGAAAATTTAATTTATATATTAAATAAAATTATTTTTTATTGTCGTTAATTTAAAATTATATATTAAATAAAAAATATAAATTATAAATTATAAATTTAATTTAATTGAAAATAATAAATTAAAATAATTAAAATATTGTGCAAAAAATAAAATAAAATAAATTTTTATTTAATCTAGCTAAAAATAATTAAAATATTAAAGCTATGTTTAATATTACTGTTACTTAGTAAATAATTGAAAATGATAAAATAGTTATTTGAGCATTTATCCTTTTCCATAATATCCCAAACAAACATTGGACAACTAAAAATAGTTCAATCCCGACATCTAATCACATGACTAAACAAACATAGGATACAAATTTATTCCAACCAAATAGTCCCGGGACAATGTATCTCAGGACTAATAATCCGATGGATTACAATCCCTCCTTATCCAGTCTTTCCAAACAAACGCACCCTTAGTGTAAAAGTTAAAAAGTTACTATAAGTTACCATATCACTCTCTTTATTTTTTTATACATCTTTTTATAAAAAATAAAAAAGTTACTAAAATAGTTTGTTCTTAAATGATAGTAAACATTTTGGGGCTAAAAAAATAAACAAGATAAAATAGTCTATATAAGTTAATAAGATAAAATGTCACATTTAAATTATAATCATTATATTTTTTTCTCATAAAAATTAAAAAAACCTAAAAATAAAAATCAAACGAGACTAAAAAAATCAAATTACAAAGGTCTCAATACAAAAATAAATAAATAAATAAATAAATAACTGTCATAACCAATGTCAAACCAAGCTTAATTATTAAGAGTTAGTTTGGGAAGTGGGTTGGCTTTTTACCTTTTTTTAACTATTTTAACCTAGGTTAAAAAGCTTGGTTTGATAAAGACTTTTTGACTTTTTAATTTTGTTAACTTTTTTTTGTGAGAGAAGAATGTAATAATTATAGATTAAATGTAATTTTTATTTTTTGTAATTAAAATAATTTATTTTATTTTTTGTGATTAAAATAGTCAAAAAAAATCCTAACCCAACTTGACAAACGGAGGCTAATATATGTATGTATTGGGTCTTGTAAACTACTCTGTCATTTTATCAAGCTTAATTATTAATATATGTATGTATGTATTGGGTCTTGTAAACTACTCTGACATTTCATCAATAAAATCTTTCTTTTTATTGATAAAAAAATAAATAAAATAAAAATGTTTTTGGTATATGTGATCTAGCAATGTCTTTTTTTTTATTAAGGATCTAGCAATGTCATGTAGGGCTCTATAAAATGTGGGGTGGAAGGTTCTATTAGGTAGGTCGGCCAACTCAACCAATCGGCCGATAACAAATAAAAAGGGCTGCACCTGTGCAGATATCTCACATGCATGCTTTCCATATTTAATACAGGACCCATATTCCAGCTAATATATTTATTAATGGGAATCGCTTCCCACCCGTCCAATTACGGATTGAAAAATATTATTAGATTTGTGTAGGTTTATTATGAATCTCATTTTGATAATGTGAATTATTAATGTATAAAATTTGACAATTAGTATATGTTTATAAATAATTACATTGATCAAATATCAATAAGTATATGATCAAATCAGTTTTATATAAAAAAATGATAACAAAAAAGAAATGGCTTACAAAAATTTAGTTTAATCACATAACTATCGATATCCGATCAAAATAATTTTTTACACGCATATAGTACTCGACAAGTTCTACACATTCACCAATTCAAATTATCGAAACAAAACCCGTGATGACTCTCACGGATTTAACAACACCCTCTAATCCATTCCCTTTATTAATCTTCACTCTCCCACCTACCAGAGTTCTTTTGTGTTTTTTTTTTTTTGAGTGTTCACGAGCATTCTAGGGCTTATTATTATTATTATTATTATAGATTTCTTACCCATAAATCCCATAACTAGAATTTACAATTCCATTTAGTCTTATAACTTTTTAAATGACCAAAAATCCCATTTTTAATGTATCTTCAAATTTGGCAATATAATCTCAATTCAATCATTAGCTTGATTGTATGAGAAAATTTTGTTAGAATATCTAATCTAATAACTTCTAGAATGTGATTTATTTTGTTATTATAGTGTGAATTTTGGAAGATTCTATATTTTCGGAAAAAAACACCATAGTTACATAATAATGTGAATTTCTTTAGTGTGATTTTTTTTAAAAAAAACGTGATAATTATAAATGTAATTATTCATACTTTCATTAAAAAAAATTATGAATTTTTAAAAAGTGTAAAAATTGGTGTCAATATTCACTTTAGAAAAAAAATATTCACATTTTTCTTTCATTCATATTATTTTTGTTCATAACAAGTGCGAATATTCACATAATTTATTCTATAAAATTACAAAAATCATTCAACAAAAAATATGGTATTATGAATTTTTTTTTTTTTTTTTTTTTTTACATTTCAAATACGTGAAATTTCACACTATATTAGAAATTGAAATTTAAAAAAAAATTAAATTCAAAAACTAAGTGAACTAGAAACATTTCAAAAAAAAAAAAAGTGTAAAATTTCAAAAGTGGGTTTTCCGATTTTCAAATCCAAAATAAAATTTGAAGTTTTATATATTTTTTCATTTTACATAATTTGATATTCAATTAAGATCATGTCTGAACATCTCACTAAATACTTTTAAAAATATAAATTTTATTAAAAATAAACGCATACAAATTATAGAATTTTAAAGTTTAATATATATATATATAATAATTCACTACTAAAAAAATCACTTTTTGTGACCGCTATAAACCGTCGCAAATAATAAAAAAACAGTCGCAAAAGACCTTTTGCGACGGCCTTTTGCGACGGCCCATGCGACGGCAAATGGGGGTCGCGAATGTGGGGGTGGCAAATACTTTTTGCGACGGCAAAGCAACGGTCGCAAATTATTCGCGACCGCCTAAACTACTTATGGCGACCACTATTTTTCCGTCGCAAAAAACAAAGAAAAACACTAACATGATTTTTGGCGACCATCTTGTTACCGTCGCAAAAAAAAAAAAAAAAAAAAAAAAAAGTTAAGCAGTCTAAGAGTAGTAATGACAAGAATTTAGACGGTATATCATTGTAGTTTAATCAAGCATTCCATTTGAATCTCAAAATTGGAGTCATATGTGAGTTATTACAACTAAAAACTTGGGAAAAGTTCTTTTATGAAAAAAATACAATCCATTGAAAAACAACTCTTTGTTGATGTTAGGGTGCGTCTTGAAGAGGACACCTGGATTGCCACCAGTCTCAACCTGAAAGTAAGGCAAGATGTTAAAGCATGCCATTAGATAAAAGCATCAGAATTTAAATCTACAAACTCAACTCATGGAGAAAAAAGTATGCACTTCTAAAGATACCACAAAAATTAGCTTTAAAAGGTCATTAGTCTTTTAACAGCAGAAATAAACTTAAGGCAACATTACAGTCTCTAAATATGGTGAAGAACTAAGCTCCTGTTTGAATTTCCAACTGAAATTGAATGGGGCCATTCCTTTCTCACAAAAGAATTTAACTTAAAACTCATCAACCTTGAACTGTTTATTTCCATAAAGCCTATAAATGACCATATATGAAAAAAATTATAAAATAGAACTCTACTTGAGATTACTCTGTAACACAGTTGACATATAAAAATACAGCAAGATTTAGATAAAATGGGCACGGAACAAGGTGGCGATGAAAGTGGAGAACCCCCATGCAAAAACCATCAGAAATTGCCATTATCTAAATCCTCATCAAGTGACCACATGTTGACAATTGCAGTTCCAAGTTCAAGCAAAGGGAACACAGTTCAGGAGGAAGAAGACATCACTACAAAAACTGAACAAGAAATGGCTAAAGAACAGTCCTTATTTTCCATTCCTGATGCTAAAGACGGGGGTCAAACAGAGGTAAATAATACAGGTAGTCCAAATGAAGTAGAGAAGCACACCAGGGAAGGCGATTTGATGGGAGGGTTTAAATCAGACCAGGCATTTAGACAGATACAAAAGATCTACATGTCTCACATCAACCAAATCAGCATAACTTTCACATATCAAGGCTACTCTTTAGACAGATACAAAAGGTGTTTGAATTTAACAGGACTGTTCACAATTTCATAACCATAACATCTAAGAGATCTCAATCCTAGAAAACTTCATGCAAGTCATTCAAAAATTTCCTCTAAGTGCACAGTATCATGTGAATAAAAGAAAATGACAGAAGAGAACCTGGCATTCCTCTGACAGAGTTGAGAATCCTTCTTTAAAACAAAGCTGAAAGTCAAAATTTTAACATAAAAGACATGTACGGGCAGAATTATAAGGTTCAGCTGAAAAACATAGTAAAATGAATTTGGAACCTGTACTCGTCACTAACACCATATGAAAAGACTATATCCTGAAACTCTTCAAGCACTGCCACTGCACATGAATTCATAAGGTTTAAAGCTTGGCCATCGTTTGGTTTCTCAAATTCATGACCTTCAGAAAATCACTGACACACACTCATCTGCAACGTTTTTCATTATGTAAGATGTTTCCAATGAAACTGAGGAAAGACAGATTTATAGATCCAGCATGCCTTCTTAGTTTTAGAATCAAACATCCTTTCCAACATCACCACATCATGTTAGGCCATGAAAATTAGATTGGGACTTTAAACAGTAATTCTATGGTCCCAGAACTTCTTTCCCAGAAATCTCCTAGAATCCAATTACCATGTGCAATATCAACTACAGCATAAAATTGGGTATGATCACTTGGTTGCAAGAAAAAGAAAACCAATAAATGAGCAGAATATATATATATATATATATATATGGGTATTACATGAGCAGAATTGTACAATCATGAACTAAAAATTATACACGCGAGGTCACATGTATCGGTAATAAGACTGGCCAATACTGCCCATAGGGTAGGTATGATCTTTATCTTTAGGAAAAGTCATAAAACTGAACTGTTGAGTTCTAACATAAGGCATGGCTAGAATGAGGACAAAGGAGAATATATGGTATATACTCCCATATAAATACACTCAAAACATGATTACAGTACTTATGTTTCTGCGCGTGCGCGTGTGTGTGTGTGTGTGTGTGAGAGAGAGAGAGAGAGAGAGACTTATGCAGGTTAATTCACTGAGCCAATCGCTGTTTCTCTACGGATACTTGTGTGCAAGAAAAGAAATATATGGTCTTAGAAAGCAACATACCTAACTCATCCTACTTTACAGCATCAAGAGAGAACAACAGACAATTTCCACAATTTGCAGCAAAATGAGAAAATACAACTTACTGTATGGTTCTACCATGATAATTGACATGTGCTCATCCAAGTATTCAATGACAGCAGCATGGCCACCCCCCATGTACATCAAGCACACTAAACTTTCCGGCCTCTTCAGTGCACTTTCCATCATCATCTACAGGGGAATGTATGAGCAGACCATACTTCAAGCCAATCACATAATCTTTCTGAACGTGACCAGAAGCTGTATGGACAAGCCCAGTTGCTGACTCTGTTGTAACTAGTCTCCCCCAATGACAAATGGACAGTGTCTGCTATCTATTGGATGAATATACCTGAAGCCACATTTAAAATCCACATGTTAGATAGCATCATGCCGACAATTCACAACACTGGAACTCTAAAGACCTGTAGCTTCTGATGTAAATTTGGACATGAAAAATCACATAAACAAAGGACAATGATGGATTCATACTAGAATGGCATAACTCTTAGAGGACATAAAACAGTTCGAAAGTTCTATTTCCAAACATAACCTGCAGTTTTCAAGATCTGAACCCATTAGTATTTTCTTCACAACAAGCTTTGTGCCCTATTTTGCTTCTAATGTTGACAAAAGGTCTAACGTTATGATAAGGAAGGGCTTGTTCTGCTCCTTCAGAACATTGCCAAGCCTCTTCCTTCCTTCTCCAGGAGATGTAGAAGCATCTCCCGAGAGTGCATGCACCTCAACAACGGCATATTGAAGCTTCAGATTCACCACAACAGCTGAGCATGAAAAAAGGAATATTTTATTACATATTATAATGTATACAAGGAAAAGAGTGTCATATAGTTGTGTATGCATGTCACATTGCAAGCAAAATGTGCAACATTACTGTATGAAGTAAATAGACACAGTTTAGAGGACTAACAGTCGATGTAGTTTCTGCTATAAGCAATATTTCTCCTACAATAGTAGTGCATGCTATAAAGAAAGAGAACTGCAAGTGATCACAGAAGAGTCTACACTCTACTACACTCTAGACCATACCTTATATGACATCTTCATTTCCCACTAAGGCAGGACTCAATTTTCTCAAAACCATGGCTTAATGACAATAGTTATATGGATAAAATATACATATAAGAGGCCATGGAAATTTTGGTTAGTTTTCTTGAGTTTCAACAACATTGATGTGAATACATAGCCCTCATATACAGAATGCACACTAGTACAATTTACTTGTTTAATCAAAACTAGTTAGAGGAGCTCAACCACTTTTCCATCTCAAATACTCTTCAAATGGTAAATGCTACTACTAAAGTGGGTAGGTATAAAAGATAATATCAACCTCTGCAATTCAACAAATTTTCAGGAAGATTGCATCAATGAGTAAATGAGCATTTTAAGACTGTTCCTAGCCCAAAAGAAGATGTAAATGCTCATGTTTTAAACAATGCCCATATACCATATACACAAGCGCTGAATATCAACAATATATAACCTCTTATTGTCATTGCATTACCTATTATCATTAACTAATAAAAAGTGAGGAATACCAACAGAGGATTTTCTAAGGTGGGGTAGGATTTAAAAAACAAGACAAAAACAAAAAAGAAAGAAAGAAAAAAGAGAAAATAACAGCATGGGTAATCCTCAAAGTTCAAGAAGAATTATGGGGCCCTACTCATCTATATCGAACATTTAATATCAATTGAAGCATACAAAAATTGGCAATAAAGGGAAATCACAAAGATATGATGAGTCATTTCAACAGTAAAAGAACAAGACCTTAAGTTACATATTTTTCTAGGCGTTCCATGGAAAAAATATTATAAGCTAAAACTATGAGACCCTCAGTATTATTGCGTAATCAGAAGTCCTCCACAGATCTTATAGACTATAGGAGCATACTGTAAAATATATTAAGAACAGAGCATGTTATACAAGTGAGACAGATAGATATGTAAGGAGAAAAATGTTCAAACAAGGTTGCAACAATTTTACTTGGAATAACGAACTTTGCTTGAAAAATACTGTAAAATATAGTTGAGAAAAGCGAGATATTCTTTGATGCAAGTGCTACACGCTAACCTGTTGATGAATTCGCTTCTTCAGCTGAATAATTTCTGGATTAATAGCATCATCCTCTCTGAGATATAACAAACCAAAGATAATGTGAATGCTCTCTGATATTCATTTGTTGATTCATTTCTCTCAAATTAATAGCAGATGAGGAAGGATTTATTCAAACCAAAGCTTGTTTCCAGAATAAGCCTACCTGGTGAAAAAATCAATACGAATGAATGATTCGAATTACAGTGAGTTCAGATGAAGAAGTTGAATACGAATTACAGTGAGTTCAGTGAGTTCAAGTGATCGAAGTAGAGAGATGAATAAGTTGAAATACGAATGAATGATTCGAAGAGACTCACTGAGACGAGAGAGAGAGATACTGTTGGAGATCTCTTCTTTAGACGACCATGGTGATCTACAGTGCGAAATCGAGAGAGGAATCTTGATCTAACAATGAACCTGGTTACTCAGACACGGTCGAGTGATTTGGGGAAAATGAGAGTCTAGGGCAGGATATAAATCAAAGATCTAGCGATTTGGGGAAAATGAGATCCTAGGGCAAGATAGAAATCAAAGATCGAGCAATTTGGAAAATATAAATTGGGCTGAGTCCCAATGGTGGGCTCGCAAGTTTTTGTTTGAAAATATAAGTCCCAATAGTTGCTTCGCCTGGTTTGCGGTTGTAAATAATATTTTTTGCGACGGTCAAATAATCAGTCGCAAAAAACAGACGCAAAAAGTTATTTTTCTAGTAGTGATTGTCATATAACTATGTTGACTACATTCTTAGATTTGTGGTTGCTCATAAATAAAGGTAAAAATGTCTAAAATTTTATTAGAATTTTTTTTTAAAAAAAAGATTTAGATTTGCAAACTTATATAATGGGACTTTATTGATCAATAAAAAAGCCATAGCACCTAGCATAATTATCAGTAAAAGACGCCTTAATTTGTGTTTGCCGAATTATAATTATTATCATTATTATTAAAGAAAATTTATCCTTAAATTTTATAAGAGAAAATGTTGATTCATTTAGTTTTAAGAATTTTTTTATGAACCAATTAGTTCCTTTTGTTTTGAAAAGTTGTATCTATTTGATTTGGCGTCATTTGAGTTTAAGTTAATGCTATTTTGTGATTTATTTTTCTAATTTTCTAATTTATTTTTGGGATGGGAATGAAAATGTGAGATGTGGAAGATTCTTTTTGAAGAGATTGATGACTAAAGTGTTGGTTGTCGAGCATAGAAATCTACACTTCTGTTAGGATAGTTTTCTGGTATTACATTGGAGTGTTATATTAAAGTATTACATTTGAAAAAAGTACGCTAAAGAGTTTTTGTATACTACATTGATTAGAGTGTTGTGTTTGAAAAAAAAATACACTAAGAAATTTTTTAGTGTGTTACATTAGAGTATTACGTTTGGAAAATATATATATACTATAGAGTTTTTGTGTGTTACATTGATTGGAGTGTTACGTTCGGAAAAAGTATGTTAATCATTTTTTTAGTGTATTACATTGGAGTGTTACGTTTGAGAAAAGTGAGTGTTACATTTGGAAAAAATACACTAAAGAGTTTTTTTTAATGTTGTTACGTTTGAGAAAAGTATAATAAGGAGTATTTTAGTGTGTTACATTAGAGTATTACGTTTTTACAATGTTATAGTGGAGGTTTACGTTTAGAAAAACTACATGAAGGAATTTTTTTGAAATATTATATTTAATAATTTCAATATTATAAAAAAACTCACATTTATTCCACAACATATATGTAATAACCCTCACCACTGTTTACCGATAAACTACTGATTACTACTAAACTGAGACTGATTATGATAAGTAATTGAACTGATTGAAATACTGAACTGACTGACTAAAATCTGGAACTGAGTTAACTGAGTATGTCCGTTTAATTGTACATTTATCTGTTCGACTATTTGATTATCTGTTTGTGTATTTATGTTTAAACTGCAAATTGAAGGCCTTATCGGCGGCCGAATCTGAAATCGATATACGTTTTACGATCATTGGAATTTATATGATTTTATGGCGTATTTATCTAAAATGTGATTTGGTATGATTAAATTAGATTAAAATAAGCTTAATGTCAAGAGTTAGCGTAATTACCATTTTGCCACATGAGTGGCCCACTACCTAGACTATATTTGAGCCTCACAACACTTTAACAAAACATTTCATCAGTCCATTTCTTGTTCTTGCCGACTTGAGAGAGTGAGAGGTAGAGAAAGCTTGAGTTCTTCACATTTTGGCTTAGAGCCTTGTAGAGATTGAAGGATTCTTGCATATTGAGCCTCTAGACTTGTAATTGAAGAACCTAGGTATGAATTTCATCCTCCTTATTGTGTATTTAAGTTCCTTCTAGCATGGATCATGGTAGTTTAAAGAGTTAAGTCAAGAATTGGTTCAATAGTGTTAAATTGGAGCTCATTCCATGCATGCATGTTTGAATTGTTGAGTTGTGAGTTGATTTCATAGTAAAATGTTACATGCATGTTCATATTGTGTTTAAGTCCATGATTTCATCTTGTCCTTGGAAGAATTGGCTCATTAGAGCATGAAATTGAAGCTTTGAAATGGTTTAAATTCATGCATGTTATGTTTGATTTATGTTCATAAAAATTGGTTTCAAATTGAGTTGAATTGATCTTCCTTTGGGGTTTTGATTTTACAATTGAGCTTTGAATCATGTTAAACTATGAGTTTTGATGCGTTTTCCAGCAAACTAGCCCAACAGGATCGAAATTTATGTTTTAAAAGTTAAATTTGAGCTTGAGGTTCAAATCTGGAAATTCCAGATTTTGAACTCACACTCGAGCGGGGTGACTGACGCTCGAGCGTGAAATTCGTGCTCCCAGTAATTTGCACTGTTTTGATGTCCACTCGAGCGGAATAATTGACGCTCGAGCGGGACATTGTGTCTCATGCTCGAGCGGGTGTCGAGCGCCCAATCGAGCGTGATTTCTACCTATCCAGCACTTTTGACTGTTTTGCATAACGCTCGAGCGGATACCTTTGTCTGCATTCATGCTCGAGCGGGGAAAACCTACACTCGAGCGGGACCTTTGTTCTCTGAAAATTTTGAAAAATGTTTTCTAAGTGCATCATTGCATCCTCATCCCACCCTAGGCATTCTTAGGCCTAGTTTATAGCATCTTAATGAGGATATAGATGTAGAACACACCGAGGAAAATTAGAGATTAAGTTATTATCTTTCCCAACTGTGTAGCTCAGTGTGTGTTCAATCTGTAATTGTGTAGGGTTGGCATCGGGAGACGCGCTCTAGCTTAACTGTAGCCCGGAACTCTGTGAGTAACAACTGTGTAAAGATATGTTTAAATATGATTATTTTCTGAACAATTGAACTGTTTCCGAACTGTTACTGTTAATTGAATGAATATATGTCCTATATTCTGAACTGTATTGTGGCATCTTTAGCAACTACTATTTACTGTTACTGTTACAGAGATCTCTGTCGGTTTCCTTGTTGGAACCACTGCTATTTACTGATTGATGGCCATAATTTACTGTTCGGTCTTTTAAGACCTACTGTTTACTGTACTGCTATGCTAATGGATGTACCACATATGACTGTTATGACTGAATAACTGATATACTGAATCAACTGACTATTTTCAATACTGAAAGGACATTCATTCTTAACCTCTTTACGCATTATGTTATTCACTGGATTTTAGCTCACTGTTTATATATATACGTAGGTGTTCAGGCACCAGACCGGAGCTAAGAGCGTGGGTTAGACTCCTCTTTTTGTCAAGCCAACCACTGTGCCTCACTGCGAGGTTCCGAGCCTGCCAAACTCTGGCTTAGGGGTGTTTTAATTTCCCCCGTCTGTCTCTGTATTCTGTTTTGTAATAACTGTATAGACTAACAGCCCTGTACTGTACTGTTTAATAGTGATTAGGTCCCTGAACTGAATGATTGTATATATGTACATACTGTTCTATACTGTTAATGTATATGTGTATGAAAAATCTTTTTGCATACAGACTCACAGCTCATTGGACATTATTTATTTACTGTATTGGCTTCTGCTAAGCCCCTGTACTCTGTTTTACTGTCCTACTGTTAAGCAGGCCTTCGGTAATTCTCGGATTACTGGCTGGTTACGGTGCGAAACCCATAGGGGCGGGTTTGGGTCGTGACAATATAATACAAACATGTATTTTTTTACTATGTTTTAAGCATCAAGTGTTTTTTTTTTAAATCTCGGTTAGCCTAATGATTGAACAAAGACTTGATATCTAAAATATGGAGAAATCTACCACATGTACCTTTTGCATGTCACACTTGAAGAAAATGTTTATATGTCTCAACCTCCTGGCTTTGAGAGTTCTGCATTTCCTACTTATGCTTGCAAATTAAACAAAGCTCTCTATGGGTTGAAACAAGCTCCCCGAGCTTGGTTTTCTACCTTCTCTAATTTCTTACTCAAGCTTGGTTTTGTCAATAGTCATTGTGATAACTCTTTGTTTGTTCAAGCCACTTCTTCCTCGCTTACTTATCTTTTGGTCTATGTCGATGATATTCTTGTGACTAGAAATTCTTCTTCTCATATTCGAAGTCTGATTTCTCATATGCATTCATTTTTTTCTCTTAAAGAGCTTGACAATCTTTCTTATTTTTTGGGTATCTCCGTTTCTTCCACCGCCTCTGGTTATTTCTTGTCTCAATCTCGCTATGCTTCCTCTTTGTTTCACAAAGCTGGAATGAGTGATTGCAAGCCTGCTTCTTCTCCTATGTCAGTTAAACACTTTTTCCCTTCTTATTCCTTTCAGGCTTTTGCTAATCCTTCTCTTTATCGCAGTTTGGTTAGAGGTCTTCAGTATTTGACCATTACTAGGCTAGATCTAGTCTTTGTTGTCAATCATGCATGTCAGCATATGCAGTGCCTTTCTCAAAATGATTTTGCTTTGGTTAAACGTTTGTTTCAGTTTGTCAAAGGCACCTTGAATCATGGTCTGTGTTTTTCATCCAGTACTTTTGGTGTTCATGCTTTTTCATATGCTAATTCGGCTAGTGATCCTTGTGATAAGAAGTTTACTTCTGATTTTTGCCTTTTTCTAGGTTTTAATTTGGTTTCTTGGATAGCCAAGAAGTAACCCACTGTGGCTTGATCCTCCACTGAAGTTGAGTACAAGTCCATGGCTCAGGCCAGTGCTGAGGTTGCTTGGCTTTAGATGCTTCTTTCTGACTTGCACATTTCCTCTTCCTCTATTCCCGTCTTATGGACTGATTACTTGTCTACTTTATCTCTGGCCTTAAGTCCTGTCTTTCATGCCAGAAGTAAGCATATTGAAATCGATTATCACTTTGTTCAGGAGAAAGTTTCGGCCAAACAATTGCTTCTTCCTTATGTTGTTTCTTTTAACCAACTGGTTAATATCTTCACCAAGTCTTTACCAGTTTCTCGGTTTCTTTTTCTTCAATCCAAGCTTATCGTTGGTCTCCCTTCTTTCAGCTTGCGGGGGGCTGATACAGGACATGCTGCTGCACCTACTGATAAAGGAACTGCTGTTACACCTACTGATAAGGCTACTGCTACACCTGCTATAGTTGATGCAAGTCAAGAAAGCAAAGATAGAACAGCTACACTTACAGCTATCAACAGAGTAGTTGGAGCCAAGTCTGCAAAGCTTGTAAGTATAAGAAATTGAAAGTAGAGCATTAGAGCTGAGGGTTCATCACAAGGTCGTATGACCACTGTATGCAATTAAGTCTCTTTGTAAGAAATTAACAAATTCAGTTTTGGTTAGTTAGTGTCACAGCCCAAACCCGGCCCTATGGGTTTAGCACCGTAACCGGCCAGTAATCCGAGATTACCGAAGGCCTGCTTAACAGTAATACAGTAAAACAGAGTACAGGGCCTGGCGGAAGCCAATACAGTAATTAAACAATGTCCAATGAGCTGTGACAGTCTGTATGCCAAAAAGATTTTTCATGCATTCATACATACACAAACAGTACAGTCTATACAGAATTTACAGTCACACAGTACAGGGACCTAATCCCTTGATAACAGTTAGACAGTAAGAAGACAGGCGGGGGAAAACAAACAAAACACCCCCAAGCCATAGCATGGCAACTCGGAACCTCGCAGTGAGGCACAAAGGCTGGCTTGACAAACTGGAGTCTAACCCACGCCCCTAGCTCCGATCTGGTGGCTGAGCACCTACATATATATATAAATAGTGAGCTAAAGCCCAGTGAATAACATAATGCGTAAAGAGGTTTAGAATGAATGTCCTTACGGTAATGAAAACAGTTCAATTCAATCAGTATTTCAGTTGTTCAGTACAGTAAACAGTCATATGTGGTACATCCATTAGCATAACAGTAACAGTAGGTCTTAAAAGACCGAACAGTAATGATGGCCATCAGTCAGTAAACAGTGGTGGCTCCACGAGGGAACCGACAGAGATCTCTGTAACAGTAACAGTAAACAGTAGGTACTAAGGATGCCACAGTACAGTTCAGAAATAAAGGACATACATTCATTCAGTAATACCAGTTCAGTAAACAGTTCAGTTCAGTATTCAAAAGATATCAGTTGAACATATCTTTACACAATTGTTACTCACAGAGTTCGGGCTACAGTATGCTAGAGCGTGTCTCCCCAGTTGCCAACCCTACACAGTTCACAGGTTGAACACACACTAAGCTACACAGTTGGGAAATATCATAACTTAATCCCTAATTTGCCTTGGTGTGTTCTACAACGATATCCTCATCTAAATGTCTTAAACTAGGCCTAAGAATGCCTAGGATGGGATGAGGATGCAAAAATACACTTAGAAAACATTTCGCAAAGTTTGCTGAAACTAGGAGCCTCGCTCGAGCGGGACTTTCTACGCTCGAGCGTAAGTCCAAAATCAAAGGCTTCGCTCGAGCGAGGAATCCTTCGCTCGAGCGGTCTGCAAAACAGTAAAAATACTGGATGCTGCGATTTTGCGCGCGATGGTCGCTCGATGGTCGCTCGAGCGGAGCCCTGGACAAAGGTGCTCGCTCGAGCGGGGAATCCTTCGCTCGAGCGAGGAAGCCAAATCTGGAATTTCCAGATCTGCCTCCCAAGCTCAAACCAAGCATTCAACCACTCCAAACTCGACCTCTTGGGCCCAAATTCTGGAAAACATAACTAAATTCAATGTATAACAAGTTTCAAAGCTCAATTTATGAATTCAAGCCCCAAAGGTGAGTCAATTAAAACCATATTCAAACCCATTTTCAAGAATATGAAGAACATGCAAACATGCATGGATTCAAACCAAATTCAACCTTCAAAGCTTGTTTAGCTGGACTCATTTTTTCAAGAACATGATGAATTCATGGACTCAAGCCTAATTATGAACATGCATGTACAATTTTACCATGAATTCAACTCAAAACTCATCAATTCAAACATGCATGCATGAATTATGTTCTATCCTTCATGTATGAACTAAAACAAGACTTAACTCTATAATTGAAACATGAATCATGCAAGAATTAATTCTAAGACAACAACAAGAAGATGGATGTCCTACCTTAGTCTTGTAGAATTAGGAGTGAGGGAGCTCAAATATGCAAATACACTTCAATTTCCAAGCAATTTACAAGGTAGAACTCAATTTCTCTCCCTCTCCCTCTCTTGGTCGGTTAAGCACAAGAAATGAGCTGATGCAATGTTTGATCTAGGTGTATATTGAGGCTCAAGTATATTGTATTGAGTGGACCACTCATGTGGCAAAATGGTAAATAAATCAAACTATGCAATTGATCAATATTAATCTAATTTAATCATACCTAATCAATTTTCAGATAATTATACCATAAAATCACATTAATTCTGAGGATCATGGAACATCAATCGGTTTCTAATTCGGCCGCCGATATGGCCTTCAATTAGCAGTTTAAACATATAAGCATGAACAGATAATCATACAGTCAAACAGATAGAATGCAATTTAACTAACATATACTCAATCAATTCGGTTTCCAATTTCAGTCAGTCAGTTCAGTACTTTAATCAGTTCGATTATCAGTCGTAATCAATTCAGTTTAACGGTAATCGATGGTTATCGGTAATCAATCAGTCATAAGTCGGTAAACAGTATGAGGGTTGTTACAGTTAGATTGTTAGACACTTCACTCTGCATATATTTGAACACATGTAAATGAATAGATAGATTTAAAGATTTAGTTTTTGCTTGCCAAACGGAGGCTAAGAACAATACATGATTGAAGTTAACATATAGGTCAATTTATGTTTAAAGCAAATTATAAACAAATAAACATTAAATTTGAGATGGGATTGAAGAAAAAGCAATATGCAAGAGGAGGTTGATTTCTTTTCATTGCACTACAAGAAAAAGAGGATATCACCACGTTTTTTTTTCTGACGTTTTTGAAAAACGTCGTGAAATCTCCTATACTTTTTCCATTTTGAACAAATTACTCATCTCGTTTTGTACGCCAATATTAAAAAAATTGTGAAATAACATTTACTTGTGATTGAAGAGGCAGGACTTCTCTGATCAAAAGAGAGGCGTGACTTTAGAGAACACAGCGTTACTTTTGAGAAAGAGAGAGAGAGGCAAAGAGAGAAATCAAGGCCTTGGATCTTCGATCTCCATTGATTCTTCGGTTGTATAATCTGGAAATGCTTGTTCTGCACTTGATTTGAGCATTTGTCTGTGATATCGTTTGAATCCCTCTTATGTAAGTCGATCTAGGGCTCAAGGTTAGAGTTTTTTGATATGGATTTGCTATATTCACATAAGGTCTGTAGACTTTCATGGCTTAAACTAACGATTTATAGATGATTTCTAATTTCTTTTCTTCTGTTTTTCATTTTCTCTTTTCAAATCGATTTTTCTAGGGTTTTGAGTGCCGTGTTAATGTCTCTGATCACGTACAGAATAGCAAGTAGCGTTGGATCTGGATCGTTACCAACAGTAAGTCGAAGCAAGCTCAACGACGTAGAGATGTAGATCTTATTCTCAGATCTGCTCTCTTTGTCTCTCTGATCTGCTATTATGGTAATATCAAATCTACTTTCTCAATCTCTCCGATCGAATTTCACATATTCTCTTCATTGCTCTATGAGATTTGGACCTCTGTCTCTCTGTTTTTGATTGAAGCTCATTATCTTTGTCACTCTATTACATTTTCCTTATAGAAAATGTCAAAACAATATAGAAATAGAACGATTGGTGAGTGAGTTTGAAACTTCTTTATCTATTTGAACACTATACTAGTTCATCACTTTTCAATTTTTACTTTAACTTGTTATGTTTTAATAATTTTCAATTAATTTTTAAAACGTAAGGAAATAGAACGATTACATTGAATTTATATTAAAATTTAAAATTTTAATTAGAAATTTGTAATTTACTCTGGAAAAAAAGAAATTGGACCAAAGTATAAAAAAAGAAGAAGAAGAGGTTTGCATTACATGTTTTTTTTTTTTTTTTTTATATTTTTTATGATTGTGTGATTCTGATTCATCACACTTAAAAGGACTTGCAATTTCATTGGTTTTTATGTAAAATACTTGGTCATGACCATGGGTTGTACATTCTTATTCATTTCGCTTTGCATGTGTTTGGGTTTTGGTCTAACTGAAGCAGTTCCTGCAAATATTAGAAGACAAAGTACTATTGAATAGTGATTACTATTGTGATTTGTATTTTAATACCTTGTACCTTGTTTTATTTCATTATTTTAACACATTTTCTATTTTTGGTACCACTTAACCTTGCAAGTGAGGTCTTCAAACTATGAAAATTCAGTTTGTGGCAGCTCACTCAACAAGGACACGTGACCTTGTAATTGCATGACATTTTTTAGAATTGTTTCTCTCTCTCTGTTTTTGACTTAGTGTTTATTTTCAAAAAGCAATGTTTTAACTTTTAGACCAATCCATACAAAGGAATTGTGGCAAGGGTTTGAGAAGTGTGCTTTTATATTGTTCAAGAAAAAAAAAAGGAAGAATAAGAAAGGAAAAAAAAAAAAGGTGTATTTTTGCCCATTCAATTGAACGATTTAGTCCCTGTTTGTTTGTATTGTTCTTAAGAAGGAAGGGGAAAGTGTATGGAGTGGCTGTAAATTGGAGAGAAGATTTCACAATTTTAGAAATTTTTTGCTTCTCCAACATTGGGAGGATAGGCATTGTTTGGTTGTGTTTTCATTTTTTGTATTCTATTTACCACTTGAGCATTTTTTGCTTCACCTCCCATTTTTGGCCACCACCTCTGACCACCCTCATCAGCAATCCCCCTTTGAACACTTCTGGCCGCCTGCCAGAAATCACGTCCAACGAGTCCTGAGAACCTCTAATGTTCCAAAGGGTTGGTAAACAAAAAATTCCCATCAGGCTGGACCTCTAGGTAGACTGCCTAATCAACCATCCATTGGTTTGATTAACTACTGTGGCTCACCTATTATTCAGGTGGACAGAGGAGGTACCCAATTCACTATTGTGGCTCACCTATTATTCAGATTTATAAAACTTGTAAAATTTACTTTTAAAAAATCTAATCCATCTATATATTTTGGAATTCTCAACTTATCTGTTGTTACAATAGCTGTACGTATTGTATTTGTACACAAATATTAGATTGTAAAATTGTTTTTCAAATGTGTGAGAAATTAAATTCTATTTAGAATACAAGGCTGATTGAGTTACCATTTTGTCCGCAATATGTTGTCATGATATACATGAAATGGGTTGTTTGGACATTTTTGAGTTCTTGTACTACTAACACATTTGATTTACATATTACATCAGCCAAGTAAAATTTGTTATGTGTATAAAATGTTTATTGTGCAACCTTACAGAACCATTCAACTCCGAGGCAGGAAAACGACACGGAGAACTGCCCATATTACATCTCAATCCTTATAGCTGGTCCAAGGTTGATAATTCTAAAATGTATGTTTATATTCTGAATGAATGTAAGAAACTTACTTTTAAAAACCGCTAATTAATTATGTTTATATTTAAAAATGTTTTGGTTTGGCACTTCCTGTCATGGTGATTATCTAGGTTATAAAAGATGATACTACTGATCTTCCTAGTGGATGAATTATCTTTTGAATGGAATTAATTGATAACAATGATGCCCCCTTGTGAACACATGGCGGAATGCTATGCCTATTACACAAGTTATCACTTGAAACTTTATGATTTGATGTCCTTTAATTGATTCTGCTGTTTGTCTTCTAAATTGATTTAATGCTTGACTAATGGGATGTGGTGTGGCACTTGTAGAAGTATCCCCACCAAGAATGCCATTGGTTGAAATACAGCTCCATAGGAAACTTCTGGAGGAGTTGTTGGGTAATATGAGTCATTCATCAGCCCAGGTAAGAAATACTTCTTTACATATTTTTGGTCAATTCTCAGATCATGTCACTATAGTTAATATACATTAATGGATCAAATTGATGGTTCTCATCACACACATACTCATTTAGTGTATGCTAATGCTTGAAATGCTGTGTGGCCTTGCTACATTCAAGGAGGTTTCTTCTGTAACAAATATATGATGCACATCGGCAAACATTGCATTATCAACATGAATGATCGAAACTGAATTTTTTTTCTTTCTTTATTTATTTAGACTAGAATTTCCTTGTTTTTATTATCAATTGACTTGAAGCTTCTTTGTTGACTCATTTATTTGGTATATTTTAATTTTTATTAGCAATGTCAAACATTATTTAGTTTTGTTATTTGAGTTAAAACCTTCTTAATCCTTTTCTTTTTTCCTTATATTTTTTTCCCTTCAGCTCATTTGATGCATGCTTATGGTTCTTTGAGTAACACAATTTTCTGCAAATTTCCAATCTTATGACATATTTCTAGATATTCTGTTACTAGTTCTCATTATGTACCTTTATTCTTGCAAAACTATCACTTTTTCTGATCTACTTTTTCTGATCTAACCTCGTAAGAAAACCAACAGAGCTAATTTTGAAAATAGAGAAACCTTTTAATGTTGCATACTTAATCACTACATCATATGAAGCTTGATTGTGGGGAATAACTTGCCAAAATATATTTAGTTTATGCTTTTGGTGTACGAACATGTTTCCCTTTAAGACCCACGCGTTATTCATTTTTCTATTCTAAGCAAAATAAAATCCAATTCAACCAATTAGTATATTGTCATTACTGTACAATATCCTAAGCAATGCAAAGCTAAAAACTGAATGCTTCGTCATTGCTGCTTCTATTTTGCAGGTTCTTATACAGAAGACCAGCTGACTTCAATGGAACCACAATGGTCGACAAGTTATCCATGCTGCCTTCTTCAAAGGCAGTCTTTACTATGCATTCGGCTGATGGATAATCGCAAGAAGGGAATAGCTTCAACATTTCATAACCTTTGGAATGCCTCACGGTTAGCTTTTCGTATATTCCCTCAGATGAAACCACTAAGTAGCTGTCGTTTCTGGTTAACTTTTAAGATGAGAGCTTATTGTAATGTGTTTCTGCTTGTTCAGACTTAAATTACGAATCTCTTCAAATTGTGTAATGTATAAAGCATCATAATAGATTATATAAGTTAGTACTTTCTTTAATACTACATAAGCAAGAGTTAAACAAACCTCTCTTCTGCAGCAGAAATGAGACCAGCTGTCAAAGCAACACCACCAAACTAAAACAAATAACAGTATCATTAATTCTATGCCAAAACTAGTATATGTAAAGTAGTACTCTGCGCAATTTACACAAACTTCGAAACTAACCAGTTGTATGCTACAAAATAATTTTCTTTGGAGGCCTATACGCCCTGTCAATAGAGAACCAAACAGATAACTCTTGATGTAAATCTTCCCCTATGAGAGCATATCACTTTTGAAAGCAATCTACCTGTTGAAAGAATGCTCTTTGTGATAGCTTCTGCAAGGCCAATGCAATCTTTTTTCTTTGGTTTAGATTGAAAAAATGAGTAGCTGTCCCACATTGGGAACCCACCATTAATGCTGGAATACAAACCATCTGACATATCACTTCTTCTTGGAAATTCCATATGCCATGTATCTTCCAGCATATCTTCATAGTCATTAAACCTAGTGAAGTAAAATCAGTATGTTAGAAGGTAGGAGAAAGAAAAAGGAAAAAAAGTAATTCAGCACAAGTAACTTAACAATGTAAAGCCATAAATCTTGAAAGTTACACACCAAAAACGGGGTGGAGGAGGATGCACATCTGGAACCAAAAGCATAGGGTAGAACAGACCCATAGGGGGAACCTATTTTAACAAACTATCAGAAAATAATTGCATTCTCAAAAAAACTGCATTATATTCTTCCTACTACAGAAAGACAGCCAAGCTGAACATTTATCAAGGAGACAAATGCAACAATATTAAGGTCCAAACAGACATACATTCAGAGCTGTTAATCTGGTCTTATGAGATCCAGCAGGCATGCCATCTTCATATGAATGAACTACAGCAACAGCTTTGATTGAATTGGGTTTTATATGTTTCTGGGTTTTATATGAATGAACTACAGCACTGCCTTCTTGCTCAAACTATATCTGTTGATTCTTGTGGAATTCTTTGTTTAATATATACTGCAGGAATTTAAGTTCGAAGAGTACAAACAGGTTAAGAAATGCTATCCTCATGGATTTCATGGAGTTGATAAGTATGGAAGACCACTATACATAGAAAGGGTTGGAATGGTAGATCTTAATGCCTTTTTGCAAATAACTACTATCGATAGATTTATGAAGTATCACGTGTCTGAACAAGAGAAAACATTGAATTGGAGATACCCTGCATGCTCGGTATCAGCAAAGAAGCATATAGCTTCCAACACAAGCATCTTAGATGTGAAGGGTGTGGTGAGCAACTCAACTTGTTTCTATTTTTCAGTCTTATTTATGCAAACACATTAATTTGATAGTGTCTTTAGTTCTGTTTGGATGCTGAATATAGTTCTGATTGTCTTCAATAATTGGTTTGTCAAACAATTGTAGGTTTCATTATGTAAAAACATATGTTTAATCTTGAAAAACATCCTTGGAAACTAGGAATTATAATTATTTTCCATTGGCAGCGGTTACAGGTTAGATTATTATCATCATATTGTAGTTATGTACTATTCGCTTAAATAGAATTTTTAGAAAGAATGAATATAGAAGTTAAGACTTCGCGTTCAGATTTGATATGGAATGTTAGGAAAATGATCTACACTGCGAATTATAAGCTGAACAAGAGTCACATGTTCAGCAGTCACTGGTTTGTGTGATGTGGGGCCGACACCTTTACAAACGACTGCCAAACACGTGAGTCCTGCTCGGATTGTAAAACACTACCTGTCTGTATGTGTATTTATCAGGGTATTATTGCTACACATGGATTGGTGTCATTGAAAGTTGTTATAATTCCCAAACACAGATTATAAACATATACACTTGCAAACTTGTGAAGAATTGATTTCATTTTATTTTAAGAGCTGTTCTCGTGACAGATTCTCAAAAGCTCTCAAAAAATAATTTATTGTCATCATCCATAATCTTGATGCGCTTTTAGCTACCTTTAAATAAAACCAGTTTATCTTCTTTGCATAGGGTCTCTCTAATTTCTCAAAGCTTGCAAGGAATATCTTCACAAAAGTTCAAAAGATTGACAGCAATTATTATCCTGAGGTATGTAGAAAATGCCTTGAAAACTGCTATTCAACAGCAGTGGATAGGGTTCTATCATATGTAAACTAGAACAGCAGCGGATAGGGGGCATGACGATTACATGTATTGGTATGTGCCTCAGTTCACCCCTTTAGAAAATATTCAAGTATTTAGTCAAATTTTGATCTTTAATGCTATAAAAACAGGTTGTTAATGTAATTTGGATTTTCATTTTTCAGGTGGCTAAGGAAAATGGAACGACTTTGCCTCCAACTGCATTGTTCATCATCCGATACCACTCTTTTTATCGTAAGCATTTATGCCAAAATATTTTTTTCAAATTCCAAAAATTAGTTTTATTTTAATGAATAACATGAATATCTGGGTCATTCATCTTGCAGCATTACACAAGTCAGGAGCATAC
This sequence comes from Camellia sinensis, assembly GCF_055761805.1. Taxonomy (NCBI): domain Eukaryota; kingdom Viridiplantae; phylum Streptophyta; class Magnoliopsida; order Ericales; family Theaceae; genus Camellia; species Camellia sinensis. The sequence continues at coordinate 184,448,888 of NC_138969.1, read as the reverse complement.
ACACATTTGATGAATGCGGATGATGTTGAGAATTTGAAGTGGCTGAAAATTTTCAAGTAACCCCTTTTTTTTAGCATTTTGTTTTTAATTTCATGTGTTATGCTAATATAACTAACAAAGTTTACTGTTTTGCATAAACTTTCTCGAATTTATGCAGCAAATATGAACTCTATAGTAAGAGCAAAGTGCGCATTGATGTCGAGAAGGTCAAGCCATACTATCTTTCTCTTATTGAGAAGGTGAGCACTACATTAGTCAGGAAACTAGGTGTGTAGAAACCATTTACAGAACAGTTCACTCACAAGGAGCATCTTATGAGTTCCGTGACTGGTTTCTATGCACATCTATTTTTCGAATTTTTTCTTTTTTTATCTTGATTTTTCGCATTCTTAATTAGTGAACTTTTTTTTGCAGTATTTCCCAGCCAAGCTGAGATGGTGAACATTCCAAATTGAAGACATTGATTTGAGAAATCACAGATTTTATTTTATTTTTCTTTTTGTGATTGATTCATGCACTTGTATAAAACACAACAGAGATTTGTGGGTTCTTTGTAAATCCTCTGATGTGTTCTAAAAATGTTCTATCAATAAACAATTTAAATGCATTTGGTGGGATATAATTTCATTCCTTTGGCATTTGTTTCTTTTAATTTCTATTGATTTCTATTGGACTGTTGATGATGAGCTTTTCTGTAGATATTATACTCTCTCTATTTAATGTTTTTGCCCAAGATAAAACATACACAGGTAGAATGATGTTGGGATTGAACTTATTAGATTTTTTTCTTGAAGGATGTTGTATTGGGTACAAAGTTTTATTCATTATTGCTATTTTACAGGTATATTTTTAAAGTTAAATCTTACGAAATTAGTAGTTTTACAAAAAAAAAAAAAAAAATCTATTGCGGCGTTTCTCAAAACGCCACTATAGTTATATTTTTAAAATAACAAAAAAGCTATTACGACGTTTTTGAAGTGTCGCTGAATGCCTGTGACGTCATGTTACCGTTGGCTGCCATATTTTAGCGGCGTTTTATACTAATTTTACGACGTTTTTAAAACGTCATAAACTTATAGCGACGGCCGCGTCCTCGACGTTTGGTGGTAAGCGTCACTAAAGGAATTAACGGCGTTTTTCATATATATAGCGGCATTTTTGAAACGCCGCTAAAAGTCATTTTTCCAGCAGTATATATGATTGTATATATGTACATACTGTTCTATACTGTTCCTGTATATGTGTATGAAAAATCTTTTTGCATACAGACTCACAGCTCGTTGGACATTGTTTATTTACTGTATTGGCTTCTGCCAAGCCCCTGTACTCTGTTTTACTGTCCTACTGTTAAGCAGGCCTTCGGTAATTCTCGGATTACTGGCTGGTTACGGTGCGAAACCCATAGGGGCGGGTTTGGGTCGTGACAATATAATACAAGCATGTATTTTTTTACTATGTTTTAAGCATCAAGTGTTTTTTTTTTAAATCTCGGTTAGCCTAATGATTGAACAAAGACTTGATATCTAAAATATGGAGAAATCTACCACATGAACCTTTTGCATGTCACACTTGAAGAAAATGTTTATATGTCTCAACCTCCTGGCTTTGAGAGTTCTGCATTTCCTACTTATGCTTGCAAATTAAACAAAGCTCTCTATGGGTTGAAACAAGCTCCCCGAGCTTGGTTTTCTACCTTCTCTAATTTCTTACTCAAGCTTGGTTTTGTCAATAGTCATTGTGATAACTCTTTGTTTGTTCAAGCCACTTCTTCCTCGCTTACTTATCTTTTGGTCTATGTCGATGATATTCTTGTGACTAGAAATTCTTCTTCTCATATTCGAAGTCTGATTTCTCATATGCATTCATTTTTTTCTCTTAAAGAGCTTGACAATCTTTCTTATTTTTTGGGTATCTCCGTTTCTTCCACCGCCTCTGGTTATTTCTTGTCTCAATCTCGCTATGCTTCCTCTTTGTTTCACAAAGCTGGAATGAGTGATTGCAAGCCTGCTTCTTCTCCTATGTCAGTTAAACACTTTTTCCCTTCTTATTCCTTTCAGGCTTTTGCTAATCCTTCTCTTTATCGCAGTTTGGTTAGAGGTCTTCAGTATTTGACCATTACTAGGCTAGATCTAGTCTTTGTTGTCAATCATGCATGTCAGCATATGCAGTGCCTTTCTCAAAATGATTTTGCTTTGGTTAAATGTTTGTTTCAGTTTGTCAAAGGCACCTTGAATCATGGTCTGTGTTTTTCATCCAGTACTTTTGGTGTTCATGCTTTTTCATATGCTAATTCGGCTAGTGATCCTTGTGATAAGAAGTTTACTTCTGATTTTTGCCTTTTTCTAGGTTTTAATTTGGTTTCTTGGATAGCCAAGAAGTAACCCACTGTGGCTTGATCCTCCACTGAAGTTGAGTACAAGTCCATGGCTCAGGCCAGTGCTGAGGTTGCTTGGCTTTAGATGCTTCTTTCTGACTTGCACATTTCCTCTTCCTCTATTCCCGTCTTATGGACTGATTACTTGTCTACTTTATCTCTGGCCTTAAGTCCTGTCTTTCATGCCAGAAGTAAGCATATTGAAATCGATTATCACTTTGTTCAGGAGAAAGTTTCGGCCAAACAATTGCTTCTTCCTTATGTTGTTTCTTTTAACCAACTGGCTAATATCTTCACCAAGTCTTTACCAGTTTCTCGGTTTCTTTTTCTTCAATCCAAGCTTATCGTTGGTCTCCCTTCTTTCAGCTTGCGGGGGGCTGATACAGGACATGCTGCTGCACCTACTGATAAAGGAACTGCTGTTACACCTACTGATAAGGCTACTGCTACACCTGCTATAGTTGATGCAAGTCAAGAAAGCAAAGATAGAACAGCTACACTTACAGCTATCAACAGAGTAGTTGGAGCCAAGTCTGCAAAGCTTACAAGTATAAGAAATTGAAAGTAGAGCATTAGAGCTGAGGGTTCATCACAAGGTCGTATGACCACTGTATGCAATTAAGTCTCTTTGTAAGAAATTAACAAATTCAGTTTTGGTTAGTTAGTGTCACAGCCCAAACCCGGCCCTATGGGTTTAGCACCGTAACCGGCCAGTAATCCGAGATTACCGAAGGCCTGCTTAACAGTAATACAGTAAAACAGAGTACAGGGCCTGGCGGAAGCCAATACAGTAATTAAACAATGTCCAATGAGCTGTGACAGTCTGTATGCCAAAAAGATTTTTCATGCATTCATACATACACAAACAGTACAGTCTATACAGAATTTACAGTCACACAGTACAGGGACCTAATCCCTTGATAACAGTACGGTAAACATTCAGTCTATACAGAACAGTTAGACAGTAAGAAGACAGGCGGGGGAAAACAAACAAAACACCCCCAAGCCATAGCATGGCAACTCGGAACCTCGCAGTGAGGCACAAAGGCTGGCTTGACAAACTGGAGTCTAACCCACGCCCCTAGCTCCGATCTGGTGGCTGAGCACCTACATATATATATAAACAGTGAGCTAAAGCCCAGTGAATAACATAATGCGTAAAGAGGTTTAGAATGAATGTCCTTACGGTAATGAAAACAGTTCAATTCAATCAGTATTTCAGTTGTTCAGTACAGTAAACAGTCATATGTGGTACATCCATTAGCATAACAGTAACAGTAGGTCTTAAAAGACCGAACAGTAATGATGGCCATCAGTCAGTAAACAGTGGTGGCTCCACGAGGGAACCGACAGAGATCTCTGTAACAGTAACAGTAAACAGTAGGTACTAAGGATGCCACAGTACAGTTCAGAAATAAAGGACATACATTCATTCAGTAATACCAGTTCAGTAAACAGTTCAGTTCAGTATTCAAAAGATATCAGTTGAACATATCTTTACACAATTGTTACTCACAGAGTTCGGGCTACAGTATGCTAGAGTGTGTCTCCCCAGTTGCCAACCCTACACAGTTCACAGGTTGAACACACACTAAGCTACACAGTTGGGAAATATCATAACTTAATCCCTAATTTGCCTTGGTGTGTTCTACAACGATATCCTTATCTAAATGTCTTAAACTAGGCCTAAGAATGCCTAGGATGGGATGAGGATGCAAAAATACACTTAGAAAACATTTCGCAAAGTTTGCTGAAACTAGGAGCCTCGCTCGAGCGGGACTTTCTACGCTCGAGCGTAAGTCCAAAATCAAAGGCTTCGCTCGAGCGAGGAATCCTTCGCTCGAGCGGTCTGCAAAACAGTAAAAATACTAGATGCTGCGATTTTGCGCGCGATGGTCGCTCGATGGTCGCTCGAGCGGAGCCCTGGACAAAGGTGCTCGCTCGAGCGGGGAATCCTTCGCTCGAGCGAGGAAGCCAAATCTGGAATTTCCAGATCTGCCTCCCAAGCTCAAACCAAGCATTCAACCACTCCAAACTCGACCCCTTGGGCCCAAATTCTGGAAAACATAACTAAATTCAATGTATAACAAGTTTCAAAGCTCAATTTATGAATTCAAGCCCCAAAGGTGAGTCAATTAAAACCATATTCAAACCCATTTTCAAGAATATGAAGAACATGCAAACATGCATGGATTCAAACCAAATTCAACCTTCAAAGCTTGTTTAGCTGGACTCATTTTTTCAAGAACATGATGAATTCGTGAACTCAAGCCTAATTATGAACATGCATGTACAATTTTACCATGAATTCAACTCAAAACTCATCAATTCAAACATGCATGCATGAATTATGTTCTATCCTTCATGTATGAACTAAAACAAGACTTAACTCTATAATTGAAACATGAATCATGCAAGAATTAATTCTAAGACAACAACAAGAAGATGGATGTCCTACCTTAGTCTTGTAGAATTAGGAGTGAGGGAGCTCAAATATGCAAATACACTTCAATTTCCAAGCAATTTACAAGGTAGAACTCAATTTCTCTCCCTCTCCCTCTCTTGGTCGGTTAAGCACAAGAAATGAGCTGATGCAATGTTTGATCTAGGTGTATATTGAGGCTCAAGTATATTGTATTGAGTGGACCACTCATGTGGCAAAATGGTAAATAAATCAAACTATGCAATTGATCAATATTAATCTAATTTAATCATACCTAATCAATTTTCAGATAATTATACCATAAAATCACATTAATTCTGAGGATCATGGAACATCAATCGGTTTCTAATTCGGCCGCCGATATGGCCTTCAATTAGCAGTTTAAACATATAAGCATGAACAGATAATCATACAGTCAAACAGATAGAATGCAATTTAACTAACATATACTCAATCAATTCGGTTTCCAATTTCAGTCAGTCAGTTCAGTACTTTAATCAGTTCGATTATCAGTCGTAATCAATTCAGTTTAACGGTAATCGATGGTTATCGGTAATCAATCAGTCATAAGTCGGTAAACAGTATGAGGGTTGTTACAGTTAGATTGTTAGACACTTCACTCTGCATATATTTGAACACATGTAAATGAATAGATAGATTTAAAGATTTAGTTTTTACTTTTGAATAATATCAATAGATATTTTCTCTCTAAAGTTCATGAAAATATATATATATATATATATATATATATATATATAGGGCAAATTATACTTTGCCTCTCTAAAGTTTCACTCATTTCCCACTTTGACCCTTTAAGTTTAATTCTTCTCACTTTGGTCCTTCATGTTTGCAATATTTCTCACTTTGACCTATTTTCTCACTTTGGTTCTTCATTTTTTTTTACTGAAAAATTTACTATCGTTTTTTTTTGGACCTATTTTCTTTTTTTAATTAAATTTATTTTTATTTTTTTTAGCTGAATCTAATCTAAATGCATCTATAATGTAATAACGTCTACGAATAAATTTGAAAAAAAAAAAATTCAACAAAGACTAAAACAAAATTTTAATTTTTTTGTTTTTTATTTTTTATTTTTGCATCTTTAATGAATTTTTTTACATCGCATATGGAGTTGATGTGTTAGTGATGTGACAAATTCTATTATTTTTTTGGATGGAAGTTAGTCTAGGAGTAAAGTGGGAAAGATTACAAACATGAAGGGATAAAGTGGGAAGAATTACAAAGATGCCAAAGTGAAAAAAATCAAACTTAAAGGCCAAAGTGGGAAGGATTGTAAACATAAAGTGCCAAAGTGAGAAAAATTAAACTTAAAGGGTCAAAATTAAAAATGGGCGAAACTTTAGGAGGACAAAGTGTAATTTACTCACATATATGTATGTATATAATTAATAAAATAATAGTAATAATAATTTACTTTGGGTAAATTATGCAAATGATCCCTGTAATTTATTCATTTTATCATTTTGGTCTCTGTTATTTCAATTTGATCAATTTCGCTCATGAATTTTACGGATTGTATCATATTAGTTCAATAAATAATGACGTTTAAGTTTGATGAATGAAAAATCAAATGATGTGTCAATTTAATCTTTGTAGTTTATAGGAAAATCAAATTAACAATGACCAAATTGATACATCATTTAATTTTTTGTCCAACAAACTCAACTACCGTTATTTATTAAACTAATATAATACAATCCGTAAAATTTAAGAATAAAATTAATCAACTTAAAAAAATAAGAACCAAAATGATAAAACGGCCCAATTACAAATTTATCTTTATAATTTGTCCATTTACTTTTCTCTCACCCCTCTTTTTCCTTTTCTATTCTCTTCTCAATTTTTTTATTTTTTTAATGAAAATCGGCTGGGTAGCAGCCAATGCTCCCGACCCCATTTCACTCTCTCCTCCTTTCCTGTCATGTCATGGCTGGCCAAAAGTATGGTTCAATGGTTTCGAAACATCTGAGAAGGTTAACAAAGTAGTTAAAGGGGAATTACAGTTTAGTGGTTCAGAATTTTTTATTTTTTATTTTTTACAAAAAAAAAAAAAATATGAAATTTATTATATTCTATTACAGAATCATTTATATCTTTACATGTTTGTATGCAAAAATTCTATGTCCCACTGTAATGTGTAATTAATTCCCTCAAGAAATTAACACTTTTATTGCATGTCAATTTTGACTCTCTCCACTAACTTAGCATCTGACATTAACAGGTCATTTTGTGTGTCCGTTGCTGATGCTCAAGCCCATGTTGACGTGGAATTCAGACTAGGCATGTGGCCCCCTGGATTCTCTGAGGCACTGCCACGTATGTACCTCATACGTGCCGACACGGACTCAATTTACTGCGACTGATTATTCCATCATTTCATGTCACTATACAATTAGTCAAAAAGTAGTTGTCAAATGTCATTTTTTTTTATTGTTATTTTATAAATAACTAAAAAAATTATTAAAAAATTAAATTTTAAAGCCAGTCATTACTAATTTAATTAGTTATTTAATTTTTTTAATTATTTTAATCTAATTAAAAAAATTATGTTTAAGATGATAATTGATTTATTTTTTAATTAATTTGATGATTATAAAAAAAATTATAAATTAAATATGATATTTTTTTTATTAATTATTTTAATTTATTTTATTTTTATAAACAATTTTAACCAAATAACTTCTAACGAAGTCGGACCAATATTAAGGTGGAGAAATTAAACTGGTCAGGCAGACGGTAGGGTCATTGCAAAGACCCCCTCGATATTAGAATAGAAAATGCACAAAAGATACAAAATTTTAAGATTAAATTACATTAATCTTCATTAAAGTTTGGAGTAAAGAATAAATCTTACAATTTTGAATAAGTATATTAATATCATTTTTAGCATTATTAGAGCATCTCAAACCGTTCACTAAATCCATTATCAAATTTAAATTTGGTAAAAAATAAGTACTTTTTATGCTCCAACGATTTCATCAAAACGGTATCAAATTAAGAACGCCCTCAAAAATTTCACTAAACTGAAGATGTCTTGTATCTTTCAGCAATTTACTATGTATAGCTGTTGAGTGTAGACCCACCGGACGATCGGCCAGATGTTCGGCCGAATATCCTCCCAGATGACCACCTTAAGCAAAATTTTATGAAAATTTTATACTGAGAGGTCGACCTCCCCCCCCCCAATCAACCCCCGATCAACCACCCCAAGCAAAAAAGTATGATAGCTTTAGTCTCTTTCTTTTTGATCCATTAAGTTTCTTTCTCTCTCTCTCTGATCATCACTCAATTTCATAGCTATACAATTCAGTCCATGTTCTTCCTCTTCATCTACTTTCTCCACCTCTTCATTCAAGCACAAGACACATCTCCGCACAAAATTCATCATTGTCCCATGAAAAACTTATTCCTCCAAATGGGTATTCCAGATTCGCTCAAGAATCCTTTGAAGAAAGCATTTTGAGCTCAAATCCTCAAATGGGTATCCTCTGAATGTTGTTTCTTTGCATGACGGTTAGTTTTCAATTTCTCAATCTTTCCATTTTTTGTTCTTGTTAACGGCATATGTATATACACGTATTCTTGATTAACAGTTGTTCAATCTTTTTCAAAAGAGTTCATTTTCTGGCTTTTGGTTCTCAATTACTCTGATTTGTTTTTATGTTTGCTTAATTGTATTCATATTTGTTATTGCACAAATTTTAAATTGTCTATTACGTATTTATGCTTTGTCACCAGTGAGAATTCTCATAGTGAATATCCTAGAGAATTCTTGTTTGAATTGAGGAAACAGAAATGAAGGCAAAAAGAAAATAAAAAATTAATTTTGCTCTTGCCGGTTGACCGGTCGATCGACCCCCTGGACGTTCTATGGTTTAATGAAAGTTACAGTAGTCACCGTTAGAGTGTTTGATATCAAACAGAGGAATTTGTCATATTTTTACTCAGATTTGATGAAATATTTGGTGAACCATTGAAAATGCTCTTAAATTGACCAAAACTAATATAGATGATTTGAAAATACAAAAATAAACATAAAATATATATTTTCATATAAAAAATATGACAACATAATTTTTTTTATCTATATAACTAATAAATTATTGACGAAAATGGAGCTAAATATTATATAAATTAAACTTCAAGAGAGCCCAATGTAAATATATAAAAAATTGTGAGGTGTTGTATACTTTTTTCAAATCTCACAAAAGATGGTATAATTTACCCAAAGCTATTCTCCTATTTTCTCTGTTTAATTTTATTCTATTAACTTAAGTATAAAATGATTTTTGGCTGGTGCCACATTACTAACTACTTAAGGTTTTGTTTGGCATATAGGGTTTGTGTTAAAATAGTCATAAAAAGATAAAATAGACTTTTTAACTTAATAAGACAAAACATCACATTTAAATCATAATGTTTTTATTTTTTTCCTCACAGAAGTTAAAAAAGCCAAAAAGTCTATCTTAAACAAAACTTTTTAACCCAGACTATCTCGTTTGGGAACAAGTTTTTTTAGTAACTTTTTAGCTTTTTAGCTAAAATGTGATGTAAAAAAAACTAGTATGTTTGGGATGACTTTTTAAATTTTTACGAAAAGATGTGTAAAAAATAAAGAGAAAATGAAATCTTTGACTTTTTGGTATGGATTGTTGGCTTTTTGGTTTTTTTTAGTAACTTTTTGACTAAAATAATCACTTGTCAAACGAGGCCTAATATCCAAAAAGTTGAAAAGTCAATCTACATTCCAAACGAAGGCTAAGACTCATATTTTCTTACAGGTAATCTGATCGGACCATACAAAACCGACATCATCGTAACCAATAATACTTTTTAGTTTTTTCACATGTATATACATATATATTTGGATGAATTACAATTAATTACACCTCTTGATATTTGCTTAAAATACAAATTACTTATTGTGATTTAAAAAATTACAGATACTTTTTATTAAAAAAAATTATTTAACAGAATTAATTAAAAAATAAAATTTATAACTGTTCTCCTATATAAAAATTACCAAAATTATTAGTTGAAATAAATTTTTAATATCGTTAAAATCTGTTAATTGACTTAATAATTTATTAATAAAATGGACCATTTATTATAAAATTAGAAACTTCAATTGATGAAATGTAATTTTTAAAATTATAAAAAACAAATCATATTTTAAGTAAAACTCAAAAATATATTTATAATTTACCTTATATTTCTTAGGGCATGTAAATATATAACCTCTTATTATTGACGTTTCAAGAAGACTAGATAATCCTGATAAAAAAATAAAAAGAAGACTAGATAATCACTATGCGCGAAGATGTTAGAAATATTGTGTATACCTTGACAATTGTCAGAAAAAAGTATAATAAATAAAAAAATAAATAAATAAATCTCTTTTGAAAATGATAATTATTTACATAAATTTTATGATAAAATTAGTAAAAAAATAACCAATAAATCTATATCAGTAATTTTTTAAATACTTATCTCAATTATTTATACAACTTTTAGGATATTCTATTAGAATTATATTGTATAATTTATCAAATTATAATGTAGAGATATTTTATTAGTTAATATCATTTATACAAATTAAAAAAATTGTTTATGACTTTTATAATAAAAAAGTGACAAACAATATTTACATATAATCAATAAAATGAAGAGCACTCTACGTTTGGCAAGAGCTTTTTTAGCTATTTTAGTCACAAGAAACAAAGCCTCCGTTTGGGAAGTGGGTTGGCTTTTTGGCTTTTTGGTTTTTTTGGCTATTTTAGCCTGGGCTTAAAAGCTTGGTTTGGGAAGGGCTTTTTGGCTTTTTGGCTTTTTTGAGTTTTTTTGTGAGAGAAGAATGTAATGATTATGGGTTGGATGTGATGTTTTGTTTGTTATGGCTAAAATAGCCTATTTTGTCTTTTGTGGCTAAAATAGCCAAAAAAGCCCAAGAACCAACTTGCCAAAAAAGCCCAAAACATCACATCCAATCTATAATCATTACACTCTTATCTCACAAAAAAAGTCAAAAAAGTAAAAAAATCCTTCTCAAACCAAGTGTTTTAGCCCATGCTAAAATAATTAAAAAAGTCAAAAAGTCAACCCACTTCCCAAACGGAGCTTTATGAATTTTTTAGCCAATAAGTCTAAGCAAAAGGATATCATGTGCCCAAAAAGATATCTATTTATACAAAATTTATCTATTTATTTATTTGTTTAAATGTCATTTATTTGTATAAAATATGACCTATCTATATACGTGTACCTTAATTGTCTAACTATATGTTCAAATGTCTATACACGTGCAACCTATCTGTTCAACTGTTTAGTCAATATCACCTATATGTTCACTTTACCGTCAATGAACACCGACCGTCGACAACTTTTTTAGTGGAGACAATTTTTTTCATGACTTTTTAATGTGTGCCTTATCACCAAAAAAAAAAAAAAAGAAAGAAAAAAAAAAGAAAGAAAATTAAATCTTGAATCAAATAAAATATGACTCCATAAAAATAAAATCTTCACCAATTAACTTTAAAATTAATACTATTACGTATTATGTAAAATAATTAGAGGTCATATATAATATAGAAATATTGTCAATTAAAAGAGTAATAATAGGATGTGCCCTAATTTCGTCTCAGACTACAAATGTCCTATGTGCCGACATGGACTCAGATGCCAGGAGTAAGAACTCAAATTATAGAATCTGCTATCCAAATTCTTCAAATTATATAATTTGTTGATTAGATTATTAATACAAAAAATATTCTGCTTATAATATAATTATTTTAAGAAAAAATTATATGCCAATAAAATAAAATAAAAATTACAGAGACTAGGGATGAGCAATGGATATACCGATCCGCCTAAACTGACAGAACTAAATGGATATGCTGCATTTTGGATGGATGTATGATGATGAGTAAATGGTTGCAGATTGATTTTTTTCAATCCGCTTAGTTTTGGATGGATGGCAAATTTGAAATTCATTTGGCTGCAACCGAACCGCCAAACCGCAAGCACCCCTAGTAATTTATAAAACATTATGTTTTCAATTTGTTTAGATATTTTATTGTGTTTTCAATTTAAAAAGAGTTTAAATATTATGTTAAAAAAAAGTTTTCAACTTGAATATATTTTTTGAATTGAAAAAAATAAATGTGTTATTTATCTATATTTTTTATTTTTAAATCTAACTCTAAAAATAATAAATAAAAAAGATGATATATGGCGGTTGATTTTTGTTTTAAAAAACAGATATAGATGTAACAATATAGAGACATACAATCTCTACTATTACTCTATTCATAATTTTAGTAGTTTGAATTGTTTTTATATTTTAAGAACTACATATTGTAGGCATGATGTGATTGTAATATATGAATGAGGCATGCAATAATTGTAATATTTTTTTAAGTCACTCACTGTAATACTTTTTTATTTTTTGAGGAAGTGCATAAGTTGAATTATGTTGAAAATTTATAAAATTTTAAACTGCCAAACTGATTCGCATCCATCCGCCAATCCGCTCAATCCACATCCACCTGATTGGCGAACGGATACGGATTTATTTTCTCCAATCCGCCAATCTAACGAATGGATGGCAGATTGAAAGTTCTGTGGCCGCAATAAACCTGTGCCCACCCCTAACAGAGACATGAAATTGCATCCCACCTTACAAGAAATTACACTCCTATATTTTACAAAAAAAAAAAAAAAATTGGGGTTATTTAGGATGATCTATATAAATATATTTTTTAATTTTTTACAGAAAGATATACAGAAAAGTAAAGGGATGATATGACCCAAATAAATATACATATCTGCATAAGTATATTTATATCCATCATATCAAACAACCAATGTACCTTGCATTGTTATTTCCCTTTATTTTAAAACCGTTCCATATATATATATATATATATATATATATATATATATATATATTATTCAATAATGATAGTGACCTCCAATTTTGAAGACTAGTACTTTCAAAATAATTCATACTATTTATAAGGTAGGTTCCATACATACGTAAGGGTGTGATCACTTTAAAAGTGGAGGAGGACCCAAAATTGGGGGTCCAAGCATTTTTCTATATTGTTTTCCACAATGTTTTGTCATGTGATGCGCCATGTTTTGAAATTTGAGAGAGGGAGAGATGGGAGTTGTTGTAGAGCTCTAATTAGAGTTTCTGCCGTACAGTTCTAATGAGCTGCTGTTCAGGAATAATAAAAAAAAAACAGTGAAGTAAAAGACAAAAAAAAAGAGAGAAAAAGATAAATTAAAACTCCATTAGAGATGTTTTTTTAAAAGTCTAAATCATTTGTCAGGGAGAGATATTTGAGAGAGACACTTGGAAGAATCAGAACCAAAAGAAATAGGTGTGAAAGATATTATGGTATACCTACCTGGATGAATACACACCAGGTGAATGAATGAAACCCTAAAATGTATATTCTCCCTCTTTCTTCGTTTGGTACAAATATGGAAAAATAAATAAATAAATAAAATCAAACACCTCACTCCAAATTATATGTATATTTATCAATATCAAACAACAGTGTAGCTCGTCGTTCAAAAAAACAACAGTGTGTGTAGCTTTATAGATTTTCAATAATGATTTAGGCTCCGTTTGGTAGAGCTTTGTAACTATGATTTGAGAATATGAGTTGTATTTTGAGTTTGTGTGTTTTAGAATTATGATTTGAGTGTAGAAAATTTGTTTGGTTATGGTTTTTGAATAAAGTGTTGAATTGAGTGTGGAATTGAGTGTAGAATTGAGTTTTGAAAGTTTGATTTGACATGTGAAGTAAGAAAATTTGTTTGGTTATGAGTTTTGAAAAGAGTTTTCAAAACTTAATTCAAATTGTTATAACTCATAACAAAACACATTACTTTCACATTATTGAAAATTTTGATCAACACTCATAACCAAACTCTTTTTAAAATTCAATTAAAAAAATTTTATTATTAACAAAAGATAACATTAATCAATTTTTTAATTGAAAATACTACAAAGGAAATAATTTTTTTTCAAAATAAATATTCAAAAAATTTAAATCATAAATATTTAAATAATTTAAATAATCTAAAAAATTTAATAAGTAAAAAATTAAAATAAATATTCAAAAATTTTAAATCGTAAAAATTTAAATAATTTAAATATTTAAAAAATTAAAATAATTTAAAATTTTAATATTTTAAATTTAAAAACAACTCTACACTCAAATCGTAACCAAACACATAAAACAAAACTCAATTAAAAAATTATTTTTAAAACTCATAACCAAACACATAACTCGAAACTCCATACTACTTTCACAACTCTACACTCAAATCGTAACCAAATACATAACAAAAAAATTAAAATATTTAAAAATATTTTTATAAAATAGAGTTTGAATTTATTTTTATAAAATATTTTAAAATTTAAAAAATTAAAATCGTAATATTTAAAAATATTCAAAAAATTAAAAAATTAAAAAAATCGTAACATATTTAAATATTAAAATATTTAAAATCTTAACAAAATTAAAATATTTTTAAAATATTAATTTGAATGGAGTTTTGAAAAGAGTTTTGAATTATGTGTTTGGTTATGAGTTTTGAAAAGTAATGATTATGTTTTGAATTGAGTTTTGAGAAATGAGTGTAAAATTATGATTTGAAAATCCTAAACAAACACCACACTCAAAAGTGAGTGTGGAACTAGATTTTGAAAACTCCACCAAACGGAGCCTTAAAGTTTTAAATAATGAGTTCTAAATCCACTACTAGTGAAGTAGAAATAAATTAAAAAAAAATAAGGCAGAGCATACACTGTGGCAGTGGGTAGGACCCATATCATTAGTGGCAACACTAGTTAATGGTCTCAAACATTATTGATAGATTTTTGCCTTCATTGGAAAGTTAATTATTTTAATTAGATATTTAATTTTTTTTGATTATTTTAGTCTGAAAATTATATTTAAAAAATTTATTGATTTTTTTATAATTAATTTGATGGTTATAAGAGAAAAAATAAAATAATTATAAATTAAACATAATATTTTATTTTATTTTATTAATTATTTTAATTTATTTTATTTTTAATGAACTATTTTAACACAGTATTCTTCCCAAACAAGACCTGTTTGGTTTGCTTTTGAGAGAGTGATTTTTTTAAAAAAAAAATTGTGAGAGTTTAGAAATTTTTTTAGTTTGCTTGGTTGTATATTTTGAAAGTAGTTTTGGAATTTGAGAGTTTGAGATAATTTAATATTTTGTTATAATTGAATAGATGTGTATGAGAGAAAAAATGATTGGGAAAGAGAGAAAAGAGAAAAAAGGTGATTAATAATGTGTAAGGAAAAAAAAAATTTGAAATCTTTTTCAAAAAAAACCACAAATCAAACAAAATTTAAAAAAAAATTTTCAAAAACAACTCTTAAAAACAAACCAAACAAGCCCGACATTTTTCTCTGATAGCATAATGAGACGCGTGTTCTTCTCTTTAAACATATACTCCATCAATCCTCACTGTCTTCTCATTAACCCCCAATAACGAGAATGATTATTGACTCTCTCACTACCCCTATAAAAATATCTCTCCTCCAATCTTTATGGACTACTTTCTCTCTCTCACACACTCGTACAAAAGGAAAAAAAAAAGCTAGCCAAGTTCTTCTCTTTCTATGTAAGTTCTAAATAGGGCATTGCCTCTTTAATTGTGTGGATGTGTATACCTTGTATTTTCCATATGATTTTTTTTTTTAAATATTAGTTATACATATTTGATTTTTATTTTTTCAATACAGATAGGTCTATTGTCAATTTGCAAGACAAATCACAATCAATACATTTGACATATATAAATTTTTGAAACTGAATTCTTGATATATGTATAATTTAATAGTCTCAAGATCGATATGTGGGGTTTGATGATATTAATATAATTTTTTATAGCGTTATTTAAAACTTTTTTTTGTGTGTGTGTGTAAATAAGCTTATATTTTTGAAACCATTTGTTTATTTTCTACCATTGCTTTCAAAAATGATTGTAATGTGCTTCAACGAAAATACTTTCTGAAAATATGGTATGGTTATTTTCTTTCCAACCGGATTCGGAAATACAAGTAGACGTCTATGTAGACATCTAGGGCATGAATGAGTATATGCATATAAAAATCGATCACATAATTAAATAAGTAATATATATAAATGCATAAAAAAAAAAGTTTAAATAGACCTCACTAACAAATTTTATAATTTTTTTTTTATTTATATGTATTCTGTATTTAATTATGTGATTAATTTTTACATTGGTTGTAGAACTACTCATTGCTTTGCCATGCAAGTAATTTATTTTAATTCCTTGGATAAATTACACTCACCTCCTCTAAGGTTTAAAAATATATATATAGTTAGCTTCACATTTTTACATAATTACACTAATTTCGCTTGAGATTTTAATTCACGTAACAAGTAGGTCATTTCTCATCCTTATGCCGTTAGTTGTATGAATGAAAAAAATTATGTTGTCATATATTTTTTACTAAAATTATATATATCTTTATTTTAGATTCTACCCACTATCTCCA
Organism: Camellia sinensis; assembly: GCF_055761805.1. Lineage (NCBI taxonomy): Eukaryota > Viridiplantae > Streptophyta > Magnoliopsida > Ericales > Theaceae > Camellia > Camellia sinensis. The sequence goes on along the minus strand of NC_138969.1, from coordinate 184,432,468 downwards.
TTAATTTTAGTCACTTTATCATAACAAAAAATATGGTCAATATAATTATATAAAAAATGTGAGAATAACTATATATATTTTTTAATCTCAGAAAGGTGAGTGTAATTTACCTTGATTCTCTCAATAATGTTTAAGACATATTGCTTATTAAAAGTGATTTTGAGATGACCTTGTTGACATTAAATAGTTGCCATGCAAGACTATTTTATTTTTGTTTATTTATTTAATTAGTTTCCAAGATTTGATACTTACTTTTCTTGTTATTTTCACTAGAATGCAGGACCAATGTGTACTAAAGCTAGAACACTGGTGCTCATTTGAGAAGGCAGTGATGGAGTCTGATAAATTTTCTGCACATAGAAATCAGGTAATAATATTAATAAATAAGTAAAAATGGAAAGAATTCTGTTAACTCCACTGTTTGATTGGAAGGCACTATTGTGACTATGGGGCTTATCACAGGTTTCCCTCTGGCAATCGTAATAATTCATTTCATAGGATTTTGTGTAAAGACCCTTCATTGAAAAAAAATTACAGTAGATTTTTATAATGAATGGATAATTTTTTAAATTATACTAAAAATAAATATAATGAAATCACGTAATTATATGAGTATTGAATTAATTTAATATTTTTTTCATACATAATCTACATAAAAAACTTTATAATATCAACCGATTCAAATTATTAAAATAAAACTCATAATCCCACAAACTCTAACAACACCTTATCTAACAATGGACTTAGAAAAGTATTGTGAATAATAATGTGTACAAAGTGAAATAAAAGTTCATGCACCAGACACCTGAGATATGCCCATGTATGGAGCATTAGAGACATGGCCTCAAATAATCTAGTCCACTAGATCTGGTGGTTTTTATTTATTATTTATATAGGATTTATAAACGGAAAAATAACATAATATCAGTGTAGTTTATAAAAAAAAATTATAAATCAATGATAAAGTTCTTTAACTTTAATAATTAAGATGTTAAATTTTTTCATAATTTTATAATTTTTTTAAGTAAAGTTTCCACTGAATTTTAATTACCGTTTGACCGATATGATTCCTATGTTAGCGTCTCTAACTAGGGTTGTAAACGAAACGAGCCAAGTCGAGTTTTGCTGAGCTCGAACTCGGCTCGTTTACTTATCGAACTCGTTTATTGAGTTCGAGCTTGGCTCGATAATATTAATGAAACTCGAGCCTGGCTCAATAATTTTTTTTTAATATTATTTATATTATTTAATATATAAATAATTTATTTATACTATTATTTACATATATTTATATGTTATTTAATATATAAATAATATATTTATTATATAATTTAAATAAACATAAACAAGCCGAGTTTATACGGGTGTGTTTGGTAACGTTTATGTTTTCAGTTTATATTTACAAAAATTTTATAAACTGGTTTTTGTTTATTTTTAGAAAAACATAAACTATAAACGCGTTTGGTAATTGACAAAATGTTTAAAAAAATTTAAAAATATAAAAAAGAGTAAGAAATGGCAAGTGATGACAAGTGGCGGCGGAAGACAGTGGTGGAAAGTGGTGATGGTGGGTGGTGGGTAGCTAGTGGCGGGTGGGTGGTGGTGGTGGTGGATGGGTGGGTGGGTGACGGTGGTGGGTGGTAGCGAGCGAGTGGTGGTGGCGGGTGGTGGTGACGGGTAGGTGGCGGTGGGTGGTGGGTAGCTGGTGGCGGGTGGGTGGGTGGGTGACGGTGGCGGGTGGTAGCGAGTGAGTGGTGGTGACGAGTGGTGGGTGGTGGGTGGTGGTGGCAGGCGGATGGTGGTGGCGGGTGGTGGTGATGGGTGGGTGGGTAACGGTGGCGGGTGGTGGGTGGTGGTGGCGATTGGTGGGTGGTGGTTGTAGTAGGTGGGTGGCGGATGGCGGGTGGTGGTGGGTGGCGGCGGGTGGATGGTGCGTGGTGATGGTAGGTGGGTGGGTGACGGTGGTGGGTGGTAGCGAGTAGGTGGTGGTGGTGGTGGTGGTGACAGGTGGGTGGTGGGTGGTGGTAGTGGTCGGTGGGTGGGTAACGGTGGCGGGTGGTCGGTGGTAGCGAGTGGGTGGTGGGTGGTGGTGGCAGGTGGGTGGCGGGTGGATGGTAGGTGATGGTGGTAGTAGTGGTGGTGGGTGGTGGGTGGTGGTGGAGGGTGGGTGGCAAGTGGCTGGTGGTGGCAGGTGGTGGATGGTGGTGGCAGGTGGGTGGTGAGTGGTGGTGGCAAGTAGGCGGCGGGTGGTGAATGGTAGTGGCGGGTGGTGAGTGGTGGCGGGTAGATGACAGGTGGGTGGTGGGTGGTGGTGGTGGCGGCGGCGGCGGTGGCGAGGGGTGGGTGGTGGTGGCGAATGGGTAGTACCTGGTGGTGGCTGGTGGGTGGTGGTGGCGGCGAGGAGTGGGTGTTGGTGGCGAGTGGGTAGTAGCTGGTGGTGGGTGGGTGGTGGGTGGTGGTGGCGGGTGGTGGCTGGTGGGTGGTGAGTAGTGGTGGCAGGTGGTGGTAGGGGGTGGGTGGTGGGTGGTGGTGGCAGAAGACGGTGGTGGAAAATGGTAGCGGGTGGTGGCTAGTGTTGGGTGGTAAAAAAAAAAAAAACTGAAAACTCAAAATGGAAACACGTTTTTTGTGTTTTCATTTTTTAGCCAAATTTATAAACTGAGGCCACTGATTTATAAATCAAAAATTTTACCAAATAAATTTTTATTTGAGTTTTTAAAATTTTTATAAATGTAAACAGAAAACTGAAAACGTAAGTGTTACCAAACGACACCTACGTATTTAAATTCGATTTATTTACTAAATAAATTTAATATTTAAGTTTAAACTTGACTCATTTATTTAACCAACTGAGTTGAGTCAAGCCTTTAATAAACTAAGCTGAATTTATTTATAAATAATTCCATTCATTTATAGCTTTGTCTTTACCTATCCAGTTACGCGGTCTGGTCATACATCAAGCCTAGTTCTAAACCTCTTTTCATGGGCAACACGGCTCATATCCCGGCTTGACCCAAAAGATGACAAATCACGACATACCATTCAGCCTGGCTAGGGTCCTCTAGTAGCTTGGGTCACTCCAGTTTGAGTGGTCCAGTAGTCCTGCACAGTCTAGCCCATTTCATTTATTAGTTGGTGATTTATCTTGAAAGTATAAGGGCTTTAAAACAGTACAATTGAGTCTTCGTTTGGAAAGTGAATTGATTTTTTTATTTTTTTGGCTATTTTAATCTGGACTAAAAAATCTGATTTGGGAAGAACTTTTTGACTTTTTTAATTTTTTGGTGAGGTGTCCATATGTAATATTACTAAACTGCCGCTGGTATTAAATTTTGTTTTTATTTGGGCGGCTGTCTTGACAGTGACGTCACCCACCCAAGCTAAGTTTTTTTTTTTTTTTTACAAATAGTTTTTCATGTGGTTTTTATTTTTATTCTATTTTAATTTCAATTTGTTTTCATTTTATGTAAAATAATAAAAAGTGAGATTTTATTTTATTGTCCTGTGTATTTTAAGAAATTATTTTTAAAATTCATAACCAAACTCATAATTCGAAACTCCATACTACTTTCACAACTCTACACTCAAATCATAACCAAATACATAACAAAAAAAATTAAAATATTTAAAAAATATTTGTATAAAATAGAGTTTGAATTTTTTTATAAAAAATTTTAAAATTAAAAAAATTTAAATCGTAATATTTTAAATTTAAATCGTAATATTTTAAAATTTAAATCATAATATTTTAAAAAAATCGTAATATTTGAAATTTAAATCGTAATATTTAATTTTTGCCTTATTTATTTATTTTTTTGCCATATTTATTTTTATTTATTGTTTTATACATTAATTATTTATTTTTTGCCTTATTTATTTTTATATTTATTGCCTTATTTAATTACGTGGCGAATGGTAATTTATGTTTTCATGTTTTCTTTTTTTAAAAAAAAATTTCAATGAGCCGTATCAAACACATATCAAAATAAAAAAAAATTTATTTTAACAACAAAATTTAAATAATTTAAATATTCAAAAAATTTAAATAATTTAAAATGTTAATGTTTTAAATTTAAAAACAATTCTATACTCAAGTCGTAACCAAACATATAAAATGAAACTCAATTAATAAATTATTGAGTTAACTCATAACCAAACACATAACTCGAAATTCCATACTACTTTCACAACTCTACACTCAAATCATAATATGTTAAATCCTAATATTTTATTTTAAATATTTAAATAATGTAAATAATCTACAAAATTGAATAAGTAAAAAATTAAAATAAATATTCACAAAATTGAAATCGAAAAAATTTAAATAATTTAAAATGTTAATATTTTAAATTTAAAAATAACTCTACACTCAAATCATAACCAAACACATAAAATAAAACTTAAGTAATAAATTATTTTTAAAACTCATAACTAAACACATAACTTGAAACTCCACAGTACTTTCACAACTCTACACGCAAATCATAACCAAATACATAATAAAAAAATTGAAATATTTAAAACTATTTTTATAAAATACAGTTTGAATTTATTTTTATAAAATATTTTAACAAAAAACAAAAAAAATGTTTTTAATTTTTTTTTTCAACTTTGTTTGTTCTGGGAAAATGTGTTTTTTGGAAATTTTTTTTATTTTTTGTTTGTGCTGCCGCATGCCCCTCTTCATGAGGGGTAGTTTCGTAAATTCCCCTGACCGTTTATTGTTGCCAACCAACTGTGGCTCTTTTGTCCTTTGCTGGCTAAATTAGCCTCTTTTGGCATTTAGTGGCTAATTTAGCCCGGAAGCCTTTCCCAAACGACCCCTGAGTCACCCAACTGTCTCCAATAGGGGTGGGCAACGGTTTATCCGATCCGTAAAACCATCCAACCCGTCCAATCCGCATACAAATGGGCGGTTTCGCAAATACAATGTGGGCAGATGCGGTTTGAAATATGGCATCTTTGCGGGTTGCGGGCGGGTTGCGGGTTTAACCCGCACCCGCAAGAAACCGCCTGCACTTTATTTATTTATTTATTATTATTATTATTATTTTATCTTAACTATTGATTTCATTTATATATCTCACCTAGATATTTTTGTCCAAAACAAAATACCCTTTATTTTTTGAACTTCTCTAGCATTACATTTGGTAATAGTATTATATTAACTGAAACTGAATAAATACTAATCATATTATTATTGTTACATAACTGAACTTGTCCCGAATGAAGTGTGATTTGGAATTTTAAATTCCTTAATGAATATGGAGTTATAGTTTAGGATTTTGAAATATATGCTTGGGTTAGTTTATGATTTGATTTAAGATTTTAAATGATTTGTTTGTGTTACGAATTGGATTTGCTGTTTTTTTTTTAATTTTATAAGTTTTAATTCATTAATTAGTAATGTTGGAGCATTTTAGAAAACGGGGAGAAAAGGGCCCAAAATAAATATTTACAAAATGAGAAAAAAATAAGGCTCAAAAATAATTTTTTGAAAAAAAAAGGTCCAATCCACAAACCACCCGCAACCACCGGCACATCCGCACAAACTGCAACCGCCCGGGTTGTCTTTTCCCCAAACCACATAGATGCGGGCGGGTCCAAACCGATCCGCAAACCGTCCAAATTCGAACCGCGAATACCCCTAGTCTCCAATATGGCTATGAGTTTCTTTATTCTAATCTATTGTCTTATGCTAAAATTTTGAGACCTAGTGTTGCACTTGTAAAAAAAAAAAGAAATAATAAATAATAATAAAATCCAAGAAAATCAAATTTTGTATATGAGTGAGTAGATAGTGAGAAAACAGATAAATTAAAAGTTATCCTTTATACAAGCTTATATGTGCAAAGCCAATTAAAATACGTATAGAACAGTTAAGATGGTATGATTAACCTTTTGAGTATAAATGATGTTGGTACACATATTGGGAGGAAGGTCTAGATCAATGAGTTGTTCTCCTCAAAATCCATTTTTGTACTTTGTAGAACATTAACATGTGGTTTTGATTTAACTGCTCTATATAATGCTCTGTTCAAAACATTATCAGGATCTTGTGGCCTTTGTTTGACTCATCCATCCCCTTCCTCCTTTTTCTAACAAAAACATGACAAAAATGAAGTTCACCCCCTTTTCCCTTTTCAAGTTTTAAGCCCTAATAAAATTCACAAAATAGTGTTAACAAGATAGTACAATGTTGGTCAAATAAGAATGAATGCAGTGAGTTAACACAACATTATGAATTTATTGGAACATTTTTTGGGTCTATACTGTTTACCTTAAATTAATGTATCCTCCTGCATATTAAATTGAGAAATAACTTTCTTTCTTTCTTTTTTTTTTTTTCCCAATTTGTTTTGTTTTAAATTTTTAATTGATTAGTAACATAAGTAGTAATTATTGAACTGTTGACCAATTCATCTAAAAGTTTAAGTTGTGTCAAAGAGAAAAAACTTTCATTTGTGGCTAGTTTTTCCCCCGTAAGTAGTGGGACCAGGACCAACACGATTTTAATACAAGATCTATTGTTGACTGACGCCATATTAAATTGTTGACCATCAACTCCAAAAAATAATAACTAATATGTTTAAACATAAAATAATTGAAAAATTAAACATAATACTGATGTAACACTTATCTCATAATTTAAGTGAGTAATATTTTAGAATCTATTTTTTTTTTAATTGCCGGACAAATCATTTCATTATGTATAATATATATATGAAAATTGTAATATATATATATATATATATGAAAATTTTAATATAAATTAACAAATTATATATATATATATATATATATTCTTATGTAACATTTTTTTATATAATAAAAATTAGATTTTTGATTGTGGGTCTTAATAAGCCAAAAAATTTGCTTAGTTTGGCCCACTCTCTATCCCTCTCTCTCTGAAGGGGTCCATTGAGTACTACTGTGGGCCTGCGGCCCAAGAATAAAGCTACGGAATCAAAATTAATTAATGGAGGACACTAATTCACTATTTGGACTGTTGGGATCATTACTCATTTTTGGTCCACATTGGTTCCGTACCAAAAAAAAAATAAAAAATACATAAATCAAATATCAATAATTATATGTTTAAATTATATTTATTTTAAAAATAATGAGTACTCTGTTTTTTAAATCATATTTGTTGACCATTATTTAAGAGAAATGCAATTTAAATATATAATTATCGATATCTAATAAATTATTATTATTATTATTATTATTTTTACTCAGGAGATACTAAATAATATATAATTTGAATCATTAAAATGGATTTAAAATGTACCCACAATATCCAAATAGTGGTTTAGAGGGAAATCTTCTTCTCCATTAATTTATTTAAATAAATAATGTGTGGTTCAAATTCAATTATTATGTAATAAAATATGCAGATTAATTATTCATAGGGTAAATTATACTAGGTTTAAAGAAAATACAGTAGTCTTATAATTTTAACGTAATTACATGGAGCTTCCATCATGTTTTAATTCACATAATACTTAATTCTATTTTCATCAATAATTTTTAGTTATATGAATAAAAAATAATATTATTATCTCTTTTACATGAAAATATATATTTTACGTTATTTATCTTTGTATTTTCACACTATCTACATTAGTTTTAACTTTACTAAAAATGAAGTCAGTATTATTATGTCAAAAGAGAACTGTATAATTTACCCTAAATTATATATTCTTTTACATATTTTTTTGTGTACAAATTTTGAATCGATAGTCAATTTAGAAAATGATATGCAAGCTTATTTTTTAGATCGATTTTCTAGATCTAATGATATTTAAGTGAGATGGCTGGTTAATAATAGAGAAGATATGAGAGAGAAATGACACATGAGTAGGAATGCAAGTTAGGCGGGACTCAACTCGAGCAACCTAAATCCAACCTGAATTTTTTTTAGGCTTTGGCAAAATATTTTAAAATTCGGTACGGATTTGGGCAAAAATTTAGAAACTCAAATTAAATTTGGACGGTTTTAGGCAAAGATATCAAACAACCTGAGCAACTCGAAACCCGAATTATATATTTAAATATATAAAAATATTGAATATACATATAAATTATTAGTCATTAGATGATATTAAAGTAATTTAGATTATTAGATCATATTGAATATATATTATATACACAAGCATCATAATACAAAATTTTATTTATTTGTTTTTTTCTCACTCATAAATTGTAAAGGCCATTAAAACGGCATTTCTCTTATATTACATAAATTATTTGTTTTGATATTATTAATAATTTTATAAAAAAAAACTATAAATAGTCTAATTTTAACAAATTAATTAAGTTATTTGCACTAAAAAAGAAAACAAAAATTAAAATTTATGTACAATTCGTACAATTTAGGCAATACAAGTTTAACTCAAGTTAGTCTTGAATAAACAATTTTAAGTTACAATTCAAACTTAAGTGGGCTGGAGTAACTCTCAGTACGACTTGATTTAAATTTAAACAATCTCTTAACCTGCCCGAATTACACTCTTACACATAAGAATGATTGATTGATTAATGGATCATTGAGTTTGAACCGTAAATCTAATTTTCAAATTTAAATAGTGATTCTTATAGCACAATATTTCTCTCTCCTCCCCCACATAAAAAGACATGCAACCACCTTTGTCTTCAAAGTCCAAATAATAACGTTTTCATCGACGACGAAACAACAGCAAGAAACATGTACCAAAACATGGCTTTCCATTCTCTATTGTGTTTGTAATTAACTACCCAAAACATGCCCACCACAACCTTATCTTATTTTGTCTTTGTCTCTTCATAGCCCTTTTGTCTAATCTTACTGTCCCAATTAAGGGTTGTTCTTATCAAAAACCTCGACCACGTCTTCCTAAAAATGAAAAAAATAAAAAAATCTTTTATTTAATCTCTAAATCTTCTCAATTTCAGCCTTTGGACATGGGATCATCAGAGCCACCATTTCAAGACACTTACAAGGCTCTCTTCGACGACTACGTCGATGCAGAGTCAAAGTATGAGAAAAATGATGTTGTCATCGTTGCAGAATGTGAGCTACCGATGGTTGATCTTAGTCGGTTAAATCTCGGGGAAGAGGAGAGAGAAGATTGCAAGAGAGAGATAGCCAAAGCTTCACAAGATTGGGGGTTCTTCCAAGTGGTGAACCATGGAATTTGTCGCGAGATTTTGGAGAAAATGAGGAGAGAGCAGATGAAGGTGTTCAAGAGGCCGTTTTGTGAGAAGATCAACGACGAGTTTATGAACTTCTCCGAAGGTAGTTACCGGTGGGGAACACCGTCGGCGACTTGCCTGAAACAGTTGTCTTGGTCTGAAGCATTTCATGTTCCTTTGGCTCATATTTCTGGTTTGGGTGGTCTCACCAATCTCAGGTACGTATCTACGCGCACAGAATTTAATTACAGAATAGGAGACTCTGATTGAAATCTATGTACTTAAATTTTTCGGGTTACAAAAGCTTTATGTGATCTTTGTTTCTCTCTTTCCATGACTTTTCTCAAGTGCAATGCAACATTTCATTTAAAGAGGATATAGATCTTCTTAATTTTTCTTTTATAATTTTTTTCTAAAAGTTAGGGGCTAATCAAAATCATGTATTCATGGCACTGAAACAAAAAGTTCATAAGTAGTAAGTGCAATGCAATATGTTATTTGTTCTTTTCAGAGGACATAGATCTTTTGAATTTTTTTATAATATTTCTAACCCTAATTATAATACAGTATATAACAATTTTTTGGGGTGGTATAATTGAAATACAAAAGAAGCCGCCACGGGAATATGCTATTGTAATAATTTTTTAAATTTTCGACTAAAATTTGAGGTAAAAAAATTAATATATTTGCAATGATTTTTTTAATTTTTTAAGAAAAATGTACAAAAAGTAAAGAGAAAAGAAAATTTTTGATTTTTTTTTTGTGTGTGTATAGTTTGTTAACTTTTTAACTTTTTAAATCATTTTTTGATATTTAAACTAAAATTATGTATTCTCAAACAAGGCCCAACACAATTTAGTTTCTTTATATATATATATATTTTTTTTGGGGGGGGGGGGGGGGGGGGGGGTACAAGAGACGTTAAATCAAACTTCACAATTTAGGATTGTTTTAGCAATTGGTTAAAGTATCCAAAAAAAAGTAAAAATAAAAAAAATTTCTATAAAAAAAGTCAATTATTATTTTTTATTTTTATGCATATCTTTTTGTAAAAAATTTTAAAAACTAACTAAAATAGTTAATTCATAAAACAATCCTTAATTTATATTTTTTTCTTTATTTATTTTTATGGAGAAATATCAAAAAAAATGAAAAGTCAGAAAAATAATTACAAATTTATAAAAATACAAATGATTTATACATTGGATTGTGCAAATGGGTGTTTTGCAATTATTTTTTCTACTTTCATTTTTTATTTTATTTTATTTTATTTTTTGATATTTTCCCTTTTTTTTAAACTAGGCGTGTGGGATAACTTACTTTTATCACATAAGAGTAATTTTGGGTACAACAATGCCATATTATATGATTAGCTTTGGTGGCAGACAAGAAGTGTCAATTAATTTAATTTTTTATTTTTTATTATCGGATGACACACTTAAGTTGTGTTATTATTTACTCAATATTTACTTCAACAAATAATTCTATTTATGATAAATAAGTATTTATAGTTATTTAAAGATGGGTAATAATAATCAAATAGTTTTAATTGGGGGGATAAAAAGTAAGAAAAATGCTATACGTCCCAAATTTTATGTCAAATAAATGACCATTTATCACCAAATAAATTTCTAATATTTAAAAAAGTTTTTGAGTTACTAATTTAAAAAACTTATAATCATAAAAATTAACTTATAACAGATACCAAATGGGCTCATCGTTACACGCATATATATTAAGGCTCAAGTAGGAGTGTAAAAATGGCTCGCAACCTGCCTGCGGTCCGGGGTGGGCTCGGCCCATTTGGGCCCGGGCTCGAGCCATTATTTTGAAGTCCTGCCTGGCTTGTGGGCTCGACCTGCGGCCCAGCCCATTAGCCTGCTTAAGGCCCACTCAAGGCCCTGCTCGAAACCTGGCCCGCCCGAGGCCCAGTGCCTTTTTTAGTAAAAAATAATAAAATTTTGATAGAAAAAATTTAAAAAAAAAAAAAAAAAATGGTAAGGCCCACCCAAAGCCCAAATACCCCTGGGCTTGGCCCTGGGCCTATTTTTTTGGCCCATGACTTGGCCCGGCCTGAATTTTGGTAGAAACCCGAGAAAGCTGACATAGGGTGGGTCAAATTTAAACACCTAGGTTCAAGTAGAAAGTTTAGTATCATATTTTCATGTAAAATCAACTACTATTATTTTACCTCAATTTCCTAACATTATAAAAGTAGAAAAAAGGTTTATTAAATACCAACTTGGTGATTTGATGTTTTCAGCATTTTGGAAAAGTACGAGGTATCAAGGATTGCCAATCGATTAGATTCGAACATGTTATTGAATCAAAAAGATTACAGATCCATATATATATATATATTAACAATTCAAATTGATTTGAACTGACTACTAGCAAATTGAAATGGTTGATTCTTTGACAACACAACCTCAAGAATGACAATAAATGATATACTAAGGTTCCGTTTAGTAAGAGCTAAACAGGATTTTTTTGGCTATTTTAGCCACAAAAGACAAAATAGGTTATTTTAGCCACAAAAAACAAAATATCACATCTAACCCATAATCATTACATTCTTCTCTCACAAAAAAAGCTAAAAAAGTCAAAAAGCCAAAAAGCCCTTCTCAAATCAAACTTTTTAACTCAGGCTAAAATAGTTAAAAAGCCAAAAAACCAACCTGCTTGCCAAATGGAGGCTAAGAACAATACATGATTGAAGTTAACATATAGGTCAATTTATGTTTAAAGCAAATTATAAACAAATAAACATTAAATTTGAGATGGGATTGAAGAAAAAGCAATATGCAAGAGGAGGTTGATTTCTTTTCATTGTTTTAATTTCTCTTTATAGCAATAGACTTTTTCCACTAACAAAAAAAAGAAGAAAAAATCAAAATTTTGTTATGGCCTAGAAATTTGTGCTCTGTATCATTTTAGTTTACAATATTTCAATTATGTAAATTTGATTCTCAACTTATAGTCATTTTAGTTTTAGATATTTCAATTATGTCATTTTGATTTTCAATTTATATTTAAAATGTTGTTGCTTCTAAATTTTATAATTGAAACATGGGTATTTTTTGTTTTAATGCATGCAAATTTTACATGCAGATTTGTGCGAAAAGGTATTAGGCACCAATTAAACATAAATCGAATAAATTCAACAACCAAATTAACATAATTAAATATCAAGAAACAAAATGAAACATAGTTTATACTTTGGGAATTGGGATCCTATTAACGGCAGTCTTAAGGATTGTTATTAAAAAGTATAAAATATAAAATATTTATAATTTAATTCACTTTTTACTTGTCTCAAAATCTTTTATACATTTTATGTATATTTCAATACACTTGTTACGTGTCCATCACTTGCGCTTGACTTGAGACTAACTGAATGGCACTATAAAAAATTAAGGTTTTAAAGATCGAAATTTAAGGACAAAATTATTTTTTAGGGACCAAATAATTTTATTACGAAAAGTGTTATTATATTTTTAGCAACAAAAATTGGACATTAGTGATGAATTATTTTCCTTTTGAGACCAAATTTTTTATCTTAAAAAATAAACTATTTTGAGACCAAATTATTTATCCCTAAAACTGTATATATTAGTGACATTTTCAAAATTTTATCGCTAAAAGTCTTATTTTTGACTTTTCGAAACGACCTTTTAGTGATTATTCTCATGATGATAAAAATTGGTTTCTAAATGTCTTTTGCAACAAAATTTTCACTTTTGAAGACCAAAACATTAGGTTTCTAAAACTCTTATATGTTATATTTAGATCAATTTGGCTTTGCTTCTATTTTTATTTTATTTTTTGGCTAGAGCAAAATCCATATGAATTAGTCTTAAGAAATTATTTACATTTAGGAGATTTGGAACTTAAGACCTTGAAAAAAAAAAGTACATTCCCAAGTCTCAAATCTTGACTACAAGGCCAACCATTGGAATTAGTCAGTCACACCCCTTGAGCACACCCGTATGCTTTACAAATCACATGCTAATGTTGGGGAACACAGCTAGCTAGCTACGAAGTGATAAGCATCTTATGAAAATGGTACTTTCATGTTTTTCAATTGTTATATGTATATGTCGATCATTGAAAGTTTCGTTCACTTAAATTATTGATATAAAACGAAAATGAGAATATTTTATCATATATCAGTGATTTTAGTGATTGAAAAATGTGATATATTCTTGTTCTTATAATAGTGAGACAATGCCAAAGGAACATGTATACACTTGTATGTGCCAATTACTGAGACATGACACTTGTACTTGCATTTGAAATTGCATGCTCTCTCTCTCTCTCTCTCTCTCTCTCTCTCTCTCAACTATCAAAACCTCACGTGAAGGTCTCATAGGTACTTTGTTTTTTTAATAGTATACACAAAGGTGGTGCCTACTTTAATAACAACTACACATAAGACCCATTAATTGCTTTGTGTACAGTGGTTAGAAATTCGTTTTTTTAACCACACTATAATTAAACAAAAATATTACATACTTAAAAAATATTCAAGAAAGTATTAAAAAGTTGAATACATGGTATAAATTTAAATTTAGTGTGGTGCGAATTAAGATGAATCTGATTCATATAGTTTAAATTTCAAATACTTTTCTAAATTTTTTTGTGAGTACACGTTGTACTTCACAATTTTCAATATATATTTTGCTTATTGAAATTATCATTATTATTTTTTTGTTGCTATTTCTCCTAACTTAAAATCTTCCTTGATTGTATTCAGCTTGACCATGGAACAGTTTGCCACAACAGTTTCAGACCTAGCACAAAAGCTTGCAGAAATATTGGCTGAGAAAATGGGTCACAAATCCACATTTTTCAAAGAAAATTGTTTGCCAAATACTTGCTATCTCCGAATGAATAGATACCCACCATGTCCAATATCTTCAGAGGTCTTTGGATTGATGTCACACACTGATAGTGATTTCCTCACAATATTGCATCAAGATCAAATTGGTGGATTGCAATTAGTCAAAGATGGGAATTGGATTGCTGTTAAACCAAATCAAGATGCCCTAATTATTAACATCGGCGACTTATTTCAGGTACATTTCTTGATTATATACCGTTTCATTTAATTTGTTTGATACATTTGTTATGTGTAGGATTGCAACTCAGACAGGTTCAGTTGGACAAAGAGAGTCAGTTGTATTGCATTTTTTGAAAATATACAAATGAAGACTTAAGTTTGTCTTAGTGGATGAAGTGTTGGTAGGAGAATATTTACAAATATCAACATAATAATTATATTAAATTTGGTTGAGATGTTTTTTTACTAGATAAAACATATGGGTTTGAGTTTTACCTGTTGTGGGATATAATTTTTCTTTCTTCTATTTCCCTCATAATGATTGTAAAGAAGATTTTTTTTTAAACTCTAAACATGGAACATAATAAGAAAATTAGTTTAAGTTATGCATATCAAACAATCTCTCTCTCTCTCTCACACACACACACATTAAATTTAGAATATTGCATACTTTGTGATGCAGGCATGGAGCAATGGAGTTTATAAGAGTGTTCAACACCGGGTTGTCGCCAACAAGCTAGAGGAAAGATTCTCCACCGCATATTTCTTCTGTCCATCCTATGATACCGAGATTCAAAGTTGTGTTGAGCCCTCTGTCTATAGAAGGTTTAGTTTTAGAGAATTCAGACAAGAAGTCCAAGAAGATGTCAAAAAATTTGGTTACAAAATAGGACTTCCTAGCTTTCTTGTTCAAAATTAAGCAGATGGATTTGATTTTTGCAACCAAATTAGGGTTTTTAGAAGGTATATAGTCATCATATAGTAACTTTATAGTAAATGAAATGGGTGGTTTTGTTTTTGTTTTTAGTGATTTAGGAATGATGATTTACGTAGAGCATAGCATATTTCTTCACCATTGATATCAGCAACTATGACTCATTGTAAAGATGTTTAGTTTGGGAAGGTGATGTATGTTTTTGTCCAATCTTATTCTTGTGCATTGAAATGTGAAGCTAATAGATGCAATTTAATATCACGAAGGATTTTTGTTAACATTTCTCATGATCATTTTTATGAATTTTTTTTTTATAATCCCTAACATTTCTCTTTTGTTAACAAGTGCCTTTAGGTACTTATTTATTTATTTATTTTTTTGATCAACAACAAAGATCCCTTTATTGATGATGGAAACCTTACAAGAAGGAAGAAACATCAACATAAGAGAGGAAAAAAGCAAGCCATCACATGGCATCACCAAACCAAAACCCTGTTGGTGAGGAACCAACGGAGGTAACCACTCACAGAACCATACACACAGCAGAAATCACAGCATCAGATTAGCCTCCAGGGAGTGACAGATTAGCACACCCCTCTGTTACAGAGATAGCCACTACAGAAGCATACACACAGCAGAATTTCCAGCAGCAGATTAGCCCACAACAGATTAGCCCACTTACAGCATCACACACACAGCAGGTTCACAGCAGCAGTCATCAGATTAACACACAGCAGTATACCTACAGCAGCAGGTTCACAGCAGCCTTTAGGTACTTATTAACAATGCATTTAATGATATAAACAATTTTCATTATTATAAAAAAATTGTGAAGGCAATAAATATACTCTATTAAAGATTTTTTTTTTTTTTTTTTGAGGGGACTAAAATACTCCTTTTTTTTATTTCTTTAATAGAAAACATTTTTAACAAATTAATAAATCTAAAAAATTATTTTTTTATCTACTTTTCTAACTCATTCATCATACACCCTATGTTTTATTAACGACCACATATATATACATATATATATATATATATATATATATATATATGTATGTATCACTATTTTATAAACTAGTAGTTAACTCGTGCGGCACACAAGTTAATTGTTTTCCTTTTTAAATAATATTTTATAAAATAAAATAAAATTATTTATATATGCCTATATATAAATTATTTTTAGAAATATGTTACAATGTATGGATTACAAAAAAAAATATGTATATCTATGTATACATATACATAGAACTATTTAAAAATATATTACGAAATATGCAGTGCAATTTTCATTCTGTTAAACTATGAAAATGTAGTTTAAATATATATATATATATATATAATAATAATTTTCTACTTAATTTTAATATAATAAAATAAATATTCATTTTAATATTGAAAATAATGATTAAATTCGAGAAAAAAAATCATTTAAAATTAAAGAATGATTTTGATTATTTATTTTGATAACCTTAACATTATCATTCTATAAAAGTGTTATTTAAACAAATATATATATATACAATAATTTTATTTCAATTATTTATGTGTATTTTAATAATCTTAGCCCTATCGTGCTATAAATGTGTAACTAAAATAAATATATAATAATTTTATATGATATTAAATTATAACATAGTAAAATAAATACTCAATTTCACATTAATAATAATAGTTAAATTGAAAAAAAAAATATAGTAACATACAATTAAAAGTGATTTTGTTTATTTATTTATTTTATTCAGTTGGAAATAAAAAAATTAAAAAAAAAGTAGGAATGGAAGTTATAAAAATATTTATTTTAAAAAATTAAATATAAGTGGTTAGATTAAGAAAAAATAGATAAATTAATTATGTTGAGTTTTGATTTTTCTTTAATATCTATTTTTAAACTACTTATTAGTAAAGTGCAATTTAAATTATATACATGTAAAATTAGTATTTCTTAAATAGAGTCCATATAAAATTGATTATTATAATTGAAATTGAGTTTGTGTAGAACTTTCACTACAACAAAACGCACATTTGGCGACCAAAATTGACTACTAAAAAAAATTTAGTCACCAAAAGTTGTGGAATTGGCAACCAAAAATTTTTTTAGTCGGCAAAAGTATAATATTTAGATACTAATTTCTTTTAGTCAAGGTATATTCATTATTGACGACTAAAAAAAAATTTAGTAGCTAAAAATAAAAGAATTGGCGACAAAAAACTATTTTGGTCGCGTATGTTGAGTTTTGGCTACTAGAACAATTTTGTCGCCAAATGTAAAATAAAAAATTATTTTTTATCTTTGGCGACCAAAAGTTTGGTAGCCAAAAACATATTTTTAGCTACAAAAAAATATTTTAGTTGCCGTATATTGAATTTTGGCTACTAAAACTATTTAGTCGCTGAATGGAAAATAAAAAATTATTTTTTATCTTTTTTGGTTGCCAAAAACTTACTTTTAGTGACAAAAAATATTTTAGTCGCCAAAAAATTAAAATTTTTGGAGGGAGACAAATCAAATGTTGGAGGGATTTATAAAATAAATTGGTGACTAAAAATATTTAGTCGCTAATGGTGTAATATATATATATATATATATATTTGGTTTCCAAACCCAAACCAGCGCCTCTGTCTCTCTCTTTTCAGCGTCTCTCTCTCTCTTTCTCTCTCTCTTTCTCTCTCCCATCGCCTCTCTCTCTCTCCACTGCTCATTTTTCCTTTCTTGCGATCATCGACAACTGGAGCACCGATTCACCTCATTGTTGGTCACCGTTGTCTGAGATCCATCACCCATGGAAGCTCGATCGGCGGCTCCTCCCTCACAGCTCCTCACATTGCAAGGTTTTTATTTTCTTCTCTCTAATCAACTGATATATATATATATATATATATATATGATAATGATCTTTTCACCAAATGTGAGATCAATTATTGTTGCTTGAACATATCAGTCTGATCCATTGTTGGTTTTAATTTCTCTCAGAATCGTTTAAGAGAGGGAAAAAAAAAAATAGAGTCGACAAATAGGGAAATGGTGACACCCTGGTCGCTCACTACAACAGTGAACAAGCCCCTACTCCTACTTTCGATGATGGCCAATAGTACGCTCTCTGTTAATCTCTCTCTCTCTCTCGCTCTCTCTCTCTCTCTCTCTCTAAATCTTACAAATGGGTTCGTGTTTTTTGCAAAATTGGGAAAATGGTGGTGATTCATTAGCTTGTTGATTGTTGTGGTTGAATTATTTGCTCAAATTTTGTCTTTTAATGATCATAGTACTGTAGTGGGTTCTATAATTATAGTCAGCTTCTTGCTTTCCAATAATAGAACTCAGATTCTTACTTGACGTTGAAACATGAATATAGTGCCAACTGAATTCTTGCCTATTGTCTATAATTATAGTCAAGTGTGGTTATTGTTAGATTCTTGTGGATTGCCTTTTCTACTTTCCAAAGCCATCCAAGATATTTATTCAGATTGCCTATGTCACGATCCAAACCAAAAACTCTCCAGGCGGTAATCACTGAGCCTGGCCACATGCCCGGTCACCTACATACATAAATAATAGAGTGAGCGGAAACCCAGTGAACAATAACAAGGTAAAGAGTTTAATGAATGATGTCCATCTCAGAGTTAGAAAACATAGTTTATATCAGAAACAAATTCTTATGCATATTCAAATCTCAAATCATAAACAGATTCGGATTCACATACTTATCCAGAAATCATAACAATTATAGGTGGTACATCCATTAGCTATCATATCAACTTAGTCTTGAGACCCACATGTATAGTCGGTACCGACGACCATAAAGGTCCATTACGCGCAAGTAACCATGGTATTGTTACCCCCAGGCGAGGGCCACGTGAATATAGGCCTCGGTATTGTTACCCCCGGGCAAGGGCCACATAAATATAAGTCACGGTATTGTTACCCCCGGGCGAGGGCCACGTGCATATTGGCCACGATATTATTACCCCTGGGCGAGGGTCACGTGAACTAAGGATGCCACAAATACATTTAAGAAAAATGGGCATTCATTCATAATTCATAAAATAGCATTTCAAAGAACATATCATATCATATCAGTTAGAAAATACTTATAAGTAAACATAGCTTTACAAAGTTATTACTCACAATTAACAAATGGCTTCAAGGGAAACAGATAGAATGGGCAAATCAGACATCTTGGGGCGCGTGACCTACATAGTTACAAAACGAACACATACTAAATTACACACCCGAAAACATTACTTAATTCTTTCTTATCTTGGTGTGTTTCTACTTCGTATTCTTATTATGGTGTTTTAATTTTGGCCTAGGAATGCTTAAGATGCAATGAGGATGCCAAAATGCACTTGAAAACATTTGGTCAAAATGCTAGAAATAGGGGTCGCAACTTCCTTTGCTTGAGCGGACATGAAAACATATAAGGGGCCGCTCGAGTACAACTTCCTTCGCTTGAGCGATCTGTAAACTTTGGAAAAGTATTGGTTGTGTGATTTTCACGCTCGACAGATGCTCGACGGTTGCTCGAGCGTGAGACTCATGCCTTCGCTAGAGCGCAACTCTTGCCGCTCGAGCGGTTTACAAAAACATGGAACTTCTGGGAGCTTGCATTTCACGCTCGAGCGAACTTTTTGTCGCTTGAGCAGAGATGTAAAAACAAAGGTGGCCGCTCGAGCGCAGGATCTGACGCTTGAGTGGAGAGGTCGAATTCTGGAATTTTCAGATTTACCTCCAAGCTCCCAATTTCAACTTTAAAGTTACAAAATTCATCCATTTGGGCCAAACACTTGAGAAATTGCATTTAAACTTGGAAATTATCAAAAATTAAGGATCATTTTGCAAAATCAAGGCCTTAAGCGTAAGTAAATTGGCCAAAATTCAACTTGAAACTTCAAGAACATGGCTTGCATGTAATAATATGAGCTTCAACTTTTCAAAACATGGTTAATAGAGATATTGCTACAAAAACAAGTTGAATTCTTAAACTAAAACCAAAATATGAACATGCATGGAACACATTCTTAGACATCATGCTCTAATTGCAATGCAATGTACATGCATGTATGTATACTCTTTTTACCTACTCCAATAAGCTTAATTCTTGCCTCAATTCACTTAATTCTTTTGAATATATGTGTTAAGTGCCTCAATGACACAATTAAAGGCTTGATTTCTTACCTTAAACTTTGAATTCACAAGAGTAGAGGATTAAGTTTCACAATTCTCTTCAATTCCCAACAATCCTAGCAATTCTCCTCTTTCCCTTGTTGATCTCACTTATTCTCTTAGTCTCTCTCTTTCTCTCGCACATTTGGAGTTCAAGGAGGATGAAATAAGGGTGTAACAATTGGCTTCAAGAAGTCATATTAGCCTTAAATAGGCTTATTTAGTGGCTTAATTAAATTATTGATTAAGCTAATCAATTGGACATTAATTATTCTAATTTAATCGTTTCAAATCGAATTTCAATTAAACCTACCATAAAATTATAAAAATTCTAATTAACACATGTGTGGGGAAAAGATATTCGTTGTTATCCGTACTCCTTTCGTCCAAGCTCCGAATCTACCTGATCGACCTGAGAACACAACGGCGGTGAGCTACCCGGCGGTCTGTTGCCGGAAAACCCCTCCGACGGTCAAGTTAGCACACACTCAGAGATAGAGAGAGAAGAAGAGAGTTGAGTGTTTAGGCTTCTCTCACCAAATGATGTTCCATCCCAGCATGGGGGGCGCAGTCATGCTTATATACTTACTGTGCTCAACTCTGCACCCATTGGTCTCTTAACACGTGGAGCTGCTCTCCCATCTGTCAGCACAAATCCAACGAACACCACCTAACCAAACCGCCAGACAACATTACCGGGAACTCGACAGCCCATTGGCATCACCTCGGCTTCACAGGACTGGGCTGCATAACGAGTCCCAGTGTCCACTCGCCGAGCTCCATAACAACTGAGCTCTGTAGTATTCTGGTAGAGCAGAGTTCCAGACAGGTCGAGCTGGCAAACAGAAAGCCTTTCCGCTGAGCTAAACGTGCGAACCATGGAACCGGGGTTGGCAGGTGACCAACTCGACCGAGTAAGCTCGGCCCATACACGAGGCTTGACCCTCGGCCGATCAAGACCGATTCTAGACGCAGATAAGTCCAAGTAGCTCGGCTCCAATTCGGTCCTGGACCTCGACCGAGCAAAACCACCTCTAAATAGGCCCAAGTTAGCTCAGCCCAAACGTGCTCAGCCATCTTCTGTTCGGCTTCTACCACGGCCCAAAGCCAGACTATAAATCTCCCTCTCAATTGCCCCTTAATTCCGTCCGTGCAAGCATGGCTGGGATTACACGATCTGACCGGGGTAGATCCTTCCTTGGTCCTTAGTTCGCAAGGCGTCAGCCGCGCTAATCCCCACCTTCGGTTTCTAGACTTACTCGGCCGACGCCTCAACTTGCCATCCTGTCCCTTCAGTATTGACGCCGCCGCCATTATGGACACGTGTTAATCATTGATTGGCCTTGAGCAGCCAACCTAGCCGTCCCTTCATATTCAAATTTTGGTGGTTCTTCTCCTTTAAATACACCACCTGTCCCTTGACATTTTCTTTTTACTGTCTCTCTTTCATTCCAAATGACCCAAAGCTGTAGAGCTCTCCCCACTATCAAGCACCCTTCTTGCTCTTCGAAGATTCAACCTTTGCCTCATTTTGGTAAGTTTTACGAGTCTTTTTATTGCTTTTGATTTCGTATTTCATATTCTAGTGCACAAAAACCATTGGTTTTAGGATATAACCCCCCAAAAACCTCTTCTCCCCCTGCTCTCTCTGCTGTTCTTCAACTCCAGTGATGAACACACGAAGATCTGGAGCGGACCGGGCTCCAGGTCTTCTTTTGATCCCAGAAAACACCTAAACCGAGCAAATTGCGAGTTTGCAAAAACTCCTGTAGGAACCGAGGTAGGCAGTGGACTTGACCGCTCGACCGGGCTAACATCTGGTCTGCTTGAGTGGCCGAGCTTCTTGATTTGCCTCCATGACTGAGGTGATCTGGCACTCCATCTGACTGCACTAAAGTCAAGCTTGTTTTGCGCGACCGCGCTCCCACTTACAGTTACTCTCATTTTCCTGCAGAGTCTAAGGGGACCACGCACCAATACTGAGGCTCTCAAAGACCGAGCAGCCATCAAACGAGAGTTTTTGACAAACCAACACAGCCGTGCTAAAGACAGCTAGCTACCATGGGACGCTACCGCTTCCTGGTTGATACGCCGGTCGCATTAGCCGCGTTCTGGGAAGAATATGGCGTCCTTGCTGACGTACACCTCGAGCTCGGTGATGAGGACACAACCCCTTGAGGCAGACTTGATCAGTGCCCTTTCACCGTTCTTTTCGTTATTGAAGGCGACTTTCGTTTCCCGGTTAATCCCCTCATGTGCGAGTTCTTGAGGTGCACCGGGCTAGCACCGACGCAAGTCTCAACCAACACCTATAGAATAATTAACGGGATAGCCAAGCTGAATAAACCGATTAGGAACCAACCTAGGATTAGCCGAGATACTCCGCCAGTATACCCTCAGGTATACAGGCGACGGCCTTGCCTATTATTTAAAGATCAGACCGGGCAAAGAGAAGATAGTGACCGGCGCCCCGGACAACGACATGCATGACGACAACTTTTTCTGGGTGTCCGGTAATTATGAAACAGCCGACGTGCCGAGTTGGTATATCAGCAAGACCTTCGGTTCAAAATGTAAGCCGTGCTAACTACTCGGTCAAATTATTTTTCTCCGCTATTCTGTACTTAATGTCTTTTCTTCTTTTCCCATTTGCAGCCATCGAAGCTTTGCAAGCCAACTACTATAACCCCAACGAAGCAACCATCAGAACCGTGCTCCGGTACCCAAACCGAGATTGTCATGAACTTTTTGGCTACGTACCAACCTACAGATACTCTGCTCCCCGCCGAAGTAAAGTAACCGACTTTCTTCGCCCGCCGTCTCCACCACCCGACCCAACACTACTGGACGCGCCCCTAATCCGGTTGATCGAAGAAGAGGAGATGGCAAAACGAAGCCGCATCAAAAATCTCATCACCGCCACATCCACCGAGCTACCGAGCATCCCACCTCGCACTTCAAGAGCCGGACAAACATCTGAGGCCGTCATTGCCTTGGCATCAACCTCTCCAGAACAAGTTAGTAAGGACACCCACCGAGCTGGGAATAGGCCTCGAACCGCCGATCCCTCAACCGAGCTCGTCGCGGAGCTGAACACCGAGTAACCCGTGGTTAGAACTGAGCTAACACTGCCCTGGAAGCCCCAGTTGAAGCACTGGGATAAGGAGATCTCGGTAACCGCTTCGGTCAAAGGCGACAAGGAACACCTCCTAGCCTTCGACCTGACAAAAGCCCTCCTATTGCCGAGCGACGTGGTCGGCAGCGACCACGTGCCCGACACCCGGTTGGTGAAGTCCTCGGTCAAGTCTATGACCCGGGTAAGAGTTTTGCATGCTTTATTCAAATTTTTCCAAGTGTTTGCTCGGTTCCCTCTCTCTAATCAAACTCTCTTCTTGCAGGCCATCCAAAAACAACACCTTGTACTGGAGTAGATTCACAGACTCTGGCAAAAGGCGACCGACTCTGCCAGCTAGGTCGAGCATCTGCAGAGGGAGCTGGGACGGTCAAAGGCCTCTTTGGAGATTGCCAACACAGACAACTCCAAATTGCTCTGCCAACTGGGAGCCGCCGAGAAAGAAAGGGACGCTCCCCGGGCCAAGCTGGAAGCGTTGAAGCAATCGAAGAAGGACGAACTGGACAAGGCAAACAAAGAAGGTTTCAATGAGGCCGAGGAAAACTACCCCAAGCAAGTGGAGGCCACCAAGGACATTTTCTTCAAGTCCGGATGGAAAGCTGCTTGCGAATAGCTCGACCAAGGATCTAGGACCGACGTGTTTGCCTCTTCCCCCGTTGCCTTTCTGCCGACATACATGGTGCCATATGCCAACGATGTCTTCAACGCATTGCAAGCTGAGGCCAAGGAAGAAGAAGATGTGGAGAAGGCCAAGGAAACTGCCGAGGGAGATAACCGCCCAAAGTAGGCCGGCCAAGTTGAAACTGGCGTCAAAGAAACCACAATCACGGTTGACCTGGAGATAACTGCAACCGGGGATGACTTCGCCGACCTATCCCCCTTAGTTTAGTTTTCTTTTCTTTTTTTTCTTTTTTTTTTCAACAATGTAACCGGGCTGCCTGCCCCACCTTATGTAATTCGGTTTTACATCAATGAAAAGTTTTGATTTCGTTAACTGTTGTACTGCATGTTGCACTGTGTTTCATCATCTCGGCAAAAACCTTTAACAAAATATCAATTATTTTAGCCGGGGTAAAGCATCTTGGCTAAACCTTTTGAGTTGTGGAAATTAGAAACACCATTAGCTGGGACAAAACATCTCAGCAAAAGCCCTGAGGTAATCATCAACTCATCTAGCCGAGGTAAACCATCTCGGTTGAGACCATAGTTGAGTAAACCAGCAACTCATTCAAATGGGGTAAAGCTTCTCGGTTGAAACCACCGAGTTGAGTAAATCATCAACTCATTCAACCGGAATAAAACATCTCGGTTGAGACTATAGAGTTGAGCAAATCATTAACTCATTTAACCGGAATAAAACATCTCGGTTGAAATCACAGAGTTGAGTAAATCATCAACTTATTCAACCGGAGTAAAACTTATCGGTTGAAAGCTCAGAGTTGAGTAAATCATCAACTCATTCAACCGGAGTAAAACATCTCGGTTGTAATCACAGAGTTGAGTAAATCATCAACTCATTCAACCGGAGTAAAACTTCTCAGTTGAAATCTCAGAGTTGAGAAAATCATCAACTCATTCAACTAGAGTAAAACATTTTGGTTGTAATCACAGAGTTGAGCAAATCATCAACTCATTTAACCAGAGTAAAACATCTCGGTTTAAATCTCAAAGTTGAGTAAATCATCAACTCATTCAACCGGAGTAAAACATCCCGGTTGTAATCACAGAGTTAAGTAAATCATCAACTCATTCAACCGAAGTAAAACTTCTCGGTTGAAATCTCAGAGTTGAGTAAATCATCAACTCATTCAACCGGAGTAAAACATCTCGGTTTAAATCTCAAAGTTGAGTAAATCATCAACTCATTTAACTGGAATAAAATATCTCGGTTGAAATCACATAGTTGAGTAAATCATCAACTCATTCAACCGGAGTAAAACTTCTCGGTTGAAATCTCAGAGTTGAGTAAATCATCAGCTCATTCAATCGGAGTAAGACATCTCGGTTGTAATCACAGAGTTGAGCAAATCATCAACTCATTTAACCAGAGTAAAACATCTCGGTTTAAATCTCAAAGTAAGCATCGAAAACAACAGAATGCTTAAGCAAAGATAAGTCACTTGTATTATGCTTGACAAAAAGCGTGTTACATTCAGAAGTATAGAGAGAGCAAGTCCTTCCACAAAAAATTACATAAGAATGTAAAATGCTAAAAATAGTACAGTTTGAGGTTGGCCGCATTCTATGGCCGGGGTATGCCTTTTCCTTCCAAATCTTCCAAGTGGTATGCCCCCTTACCCGCCAGACCGGTTATCTTGTAAGGCCCTTCCCAGTTTGCCCCTAGCTTGCCTTCCCCTGGCACCAGTGTGTTGCCCATCACCTTTCTTAAAACCCAATCCCTAACTTTGAACGGTCTGGGGTGTACCGTTTTGTTATATTTTCTGGAAAGCTCTTGTTGGTATGCGGCCACATGGATTAGAGCCTTGTCTCAGTGCTCTTCCACTAGGTCCAATTCCAGGGCGATGGCTTCAGAGTTTAGCTCGAGCTCAAAACTTTCACTGCGGAGAGTGGGCATGCCAACTTCCAATGGGATGATCACCTCCATGCCATACGCCAAGGCAAAAGGAGTTTCCCCGGTAGATCGCCTCGGGGTCGTCCGGTATGCCCAAAGGACACTTGGGAGTTCCTCGGCCCATTTTCCTTTGGCTTTCTCAAGTCTTTTCTTCAATCCATCAAGAATGGTCTTGTTTGATGCTTCGGCTTGGCCGTTGGACTGCGCGTAAGCCGAGGTGGAGTTGTAGGATTCGATCTTCAATTCTTCACAAAATCCTCTAAATAAGTGCCCGTCAAATTGGGTGCCATTGTCAGAAATCAAAATCTTGGGGACGCCAAACCGCGTTACCACATTCTGCCAGACAAACCGTTTGACGTCTTTCTCTTTGATCGTTGCTAAGGGCTCAGTTTCAACCCATTTGGTGAAGTAGTCCGTAGCGGCAATGAAGAATTTTCAGTTGCCTGGTGGCGTTGGGAGTGGTCCCACTATGTCTAGCCCCTACATCGCGAAAGGCCAAGGGCTTGTGAGGAGAAGAAGTTCTTTGGCCGGCTGGTGAATTTGGTGGGAGAACTTCTGGCGCTTCTCACATTTGCAAACATATTTCTGAGCGTCCACTTGCATGCACGGCCACCAATGCCCTTGCGAGATAGCTCAGTAGGCCAAAGATCTGCCCCCAATGTGACTGTCGCATATGCCTTCGTGAATTTCGTACAGGAAAGCTTCCACGCTATTTGGGTGTACACACTTGAGATAAGGACCGGTGAAAGACTTCTTGTATAAAGTGCCAGATAGAGAGAGCCAAAACCGCTTTGACTTCACCCGGACTTTATGCGCTTCTTTTTTATCGGCTGGAAGGGTCCGCTCTTTTAGGAAGAGGATAATAGGGTCCATCCAAGAAGGGCCAAGCTCGGTGCAGAGTACTTCTGCCTGCTCGGGTTCCTCTATGCTAGGCCTTGGAAGGAACTCAATCAGGAGAGGACTGGGAGATGTTCGGTTGACCATGGAAGCCAGACCGGCTAACTCATCCGAGCGACCGTTTTCTTCTCGTCCAATTTGTTGGACCCTTATCGCCTGGAATCGCTTGATGTGGTCTTTTACCAGAGCTTGGTACTTTACCATTCTGTTATCTTTAGCTTCGTAAACCCTAGACACTTGGTTGACAACAAGTTGGGAATCACTGTAAACCATCAGCTCGGATGCGCGCATCTGGAGCGCGCTCTTAAGTCCGGCCAGTAGCGCCTCGTATTCAACCTCATTGTTTAATGCGGGGAATCTGAGGGTGATAGAGTGTTCAATGGTCAGACCATCTGAGGAGATCAAAACTATGCCCAGCCCGGCACCGTGATGGTTTGAGGCTCCATCTACAAAAAGTTTCCACATTTCGCCGATGAAGAGTTCCAACACTCTGAAGAATCTTGGGAAGCTTGAAAGTTGCTGGGATCATGGTCGTTCGGCCGTTCAGTTTCAGGTTCAATGCTGATCGGTTCCACTTCCTCCCTCCTCGGTGACGCGATACCGCACCCAACAGGTTGGTCTATTATAACTAAGTCCGTCATCGTACCGCCGGACTGATGTATCATGCCGGATGGAGGTTCTATGGCGGGGCGCGCAAGTTCCGTGTTGCCAACATCGCCCTGCTATGCAATTGCGGTTGAATCTTCGTTTGCTTCCTTGGCTACCGTGGTGAGATCCACCGAACATACTTGGTGAATCCCATGCGAGAACTCAGCAACAAAATCTGCCAATGCTTGAGCTTTTATGGCTGTTCGGGGTTGAAACTTAACGTCGAATTGTCGCAACTCGACTGCCCACTTTAGAATTCGACCGGAGAAATCTGCCCGCTCGAACAAGGCTTTTAGGGGAAATTCGATCAACACAATAATTGTGTGAGCATGAAAGTAGTGCGCCAATTTCCTGGAGGCCATCATCAATGCCAAAGCGAGTTTTTCTAGTCGCAAGTACCTCGACTCTGCCGGTAGCAAGGTTTTGCTCACATAAAAGATAGGAAAATGCTTTATACCTTCTAACCGGACAAGTACCGCGCTAACGGCGTGCTGAGAAACTGCCAGATAAAGGTAGAGTTCTTCGTCGGGCTTGGGTGTCACTAACAAAGGAGTAGAAGACAAATACGCCTTGAGCTCGGCCAAAGCCCTGTTGTATTCCTCGTCCCATGAAAACTTGGATTTCAAGGCTTGAAAGAAAGGGCGGCAGCGATCTGATGACCGGTTTATGAATCTGTTAAGCGCGGCTGCCATACCAGCAAGATGCTGCACGTCCTTTTCTGAGTTGGGCTGCTTCAATTCTTGTACGGCTCTGATTTGTGTGGGGTCTGCCTTGATGCCTCGGTTTGTGACTAGGAAGCCTAGGAATTTCCCTGATCCCACGCCAAAGGCACACTTTGATGCATTCAGGCGTAGCTTGTGCTGTTTAAGAATAGTGAATATCTCGGCTAGGTCGGATAAGTGGTCAGCCTGTCGCTTGCTCTTGACCACCATATCATCGATGTAGGCCTCTATCGTCCGGCCAAGCAGAGGAGCAAACATCTTGGTCACCATCCTTTGGAAAGTCGCCCCAGCGTTCTTCAAACTAAAAGACATGACTCGATAGTAGAATAGTCCCCTTGGGGTAGTGAAAGAGGTTATCTCGCGGTCAGGGCCATGCATGGAAATCTAATGATAACCGTGGTAGGCATCCAAGAAACTGAGCCTGTTATGTCCGGCCATTAGGTCCACCAGTTGGTCTATTCTGGGCAGAGGAAAGTTGTCTTTAGGGCAAGCTCGGTTGACGGTCTTATAGTCAACACAAACCCGCCACTTCCCATTCTTCTTGGGTACTACGACCGTGTTTGAAATCCACCGAGGGTAGTGCACTTCCTGAATAGCCTACGCTTCAAGCAAGTTCCTTACCTCCTTCGCGACTACCTCGGCGTGATGAAGAGCCGATCTCCTTGTTCTCTGAATGACTGGCCGTGCATCAGGGAAAACATTGAGTTGGTGGAAAATAAAACTTGGATCGATGCCAGGCATGTCTTAGGGCGACCATGCGAAGACTTCGATATTTTTCATCATGAACTCTACCATCTTGGTCCTTTCTTGAGCAGTCAGGCTTGATCTGAGCAAAAAGAACTTGTTTGGACTTTCCGTGTCGATCCGTACTTCTACCAATTCTTCAACAGCTTTGTCCTCGACCTTGGTGCCCACGTCATCAAGGATACTCTGGTCTTCCAGGCCTTCAATCATTTGCACGAAGCCTTTGGCAGCTCGGCTTTTGTTCACTGCCACGAAGTATTGCTTCGACATGACTTGATCGCCCCAAATTTTCTCAATTTCCTCCATAGCCGAGGGGAATCTCATAACCTGGTGGTAGGTCGACGCTATAACCTGCATAGCTTGAAGCCAGCCCCTACTGAGGATCAGATTATAGGTAGACGGCACTTGCAATACCCAAAACTCCACCTACTTGACCACGGATCCGGCTTTGATCGGTAAAATTATTTTTCCCAAAGGCCACTCCGGTTACGAGTTGAAACCTACCAGTGGCGAAGTTGCCGGAGCTAAGTCTATATCTCGGAGTTTGAGTTGTTTGAGCGCGTCGTAATACATAATTTCAACCGAGCTTCCCTGGTCAATCAAGGTGCGTTTAACACCGAAGTCTTTGACGTGGAGGGTGACCACTAGGGCGTCGTTGTGTGGCATTTGAATGCGCTCTAGGTCCCTTGTGGAGAAACTAATCACGTCTTTTTCCTCGGTCTTCCCCCTTTTGATCGCGGGCTGGACTGACAAAACTTCTCTCATGTGTTCCGCCTTTTTGATCATTCCTCGTAGCTTGCATACACGCGCCGGCTCCACTATGTCGTGGATCACATTAACCACTTCTTGAGGGGACGCCTCCAAGTCATCCAGTCCATGCGGATCAGCCGGGACGGGATGTGCGGCCTTAACACCCCCATCAATGTAAAGATCTAGGTGTCTGGCTGCGACTAACTCCTCAAAGTGTTGCTTTAGAGGCAAATAGTCCTTTGTCTGGTGTCCTCGCTCCCGGTGATATGTGCAGCGGTACTGCGGATTAAAACCCTTTTGCGCGTTGCCTAACTTAGCAGGAAACCAGACGTAATCCTCATCACGGATTTCACTAAGTATGCGATAGATTGGAATCTTAAAGACCGTGGTGATGTCCGTCCGAGCTTTCAACCTTCTGTTAGCATCAACTACGTCATTGCGGGGGTATTTAGCTCGATCATTCCGACGACCCCTTCCCCGGTTTCGATGATTTCACCTACGATCAGATTCCTCAGCGTGATCATTTAGACGGTTAGTCTCCTGTTCGACCACATGTACCTTGCCAACTGACCTCTTGTCTGTTACCACAGGAGTTGTCTTCGCGGTGGACGCCGCCGCATCATCCTCTACTCGGATGTGCTCATTGATGAGCTGCATTAGTTGGCCCATGGATGTCGGTTGGTTCATGGTAAGCGAGTCTCACAGCCTATGTCCGATCGAGAGACCGCGCTTATATTGGGTGATTGCCAGGTTGATCGGACAATCTAAAATCTTATTGAAGGTTTCCCAGTATTTGGAGTTGTATGCCTTAAGTGTGTTGCTCGACTCCATTTTGACACTGAAAAGGTGGTCCGCCTCCTTTGGCGTTTTAGTGTTGGTCTTGAAACGAGTCACAAAGGCTTCTGCCAACTGCTGCCACCTTTCGATGCTTCCCTCCGGTAGCCTCTCAAACCATTTCAAGCCCAGCTCGCCCAAACTCGACGGGAAGATAAAGCACATGAGAGCGTCATTGCGCCTATGTCCAGCCATGACCTACCGGAAGTGGCTTACATGCATGTATGGATCGGTCTTTTCGTCGTAAAGCGTAAACTTGGGCTAGTGAAAGCCCGTGGGAAACGGTGTGGTTTTTATCTCAAGGGAGAAGGGGGTGGCATTCAGCCTCGCCAAATCTGTGTCTAGAAGGAGAGGCACGGTTGGGCGAGGTGGTGGCATTATGACCTCTTCACTGGCGTGACCCCCGTAAGATAGCCGCTGGAGCGCCGACACCCTTTGAGTCTCTCGTCGGCGAGCCCGCTCCTTCAAGACTACCCGCAAGTCCTCTGAGCGAGTGAAGTAGGAATACCTCGACGTTGTCGCCGGATGTGAGGGTTGAAAGGTACTATCTTGCGCGCTAGACTTCTCTGCAGGCGCGTCAGAATCTCCAACCCTGTAACTTCTGGTGATAGAAAGGGAGGGAGTGTGCCCCCGGCTCTGACTGCCTGAACGGTGTGGTTGGGTGCGCTCACTATGGTCTCCCACTCCAGCAACACCCTTCCCTTTAACATGCCGTTTGAAAGCTTCCATCTCCGCCGCCATTCTCCGGATGACGGCATCTTGGTCCCTTAACTTGTGCTCCAGACGTCTAGCATGCGATTCTCTTCGCCGCCGGTGTCCGTCTGGGCTCTACGAGTGACCAAAACTTCTAGTGCGCTTATCACGCGCGTCTCTTGAATGTCCACCTGGGGAAGTCTCCAGGTCCGCCATGTTTGGAACGGCGGGGAGTCTATCTCTCCGTTTGGCTGACTCCGGGGTAACACTGTCGATGACGGACAACGGTATTTCGTCGTTGTTCGCCATGGAAGACGATCAGATGAGCTTAGAAAACAAGGTTTTGTCTATCCCTCTTCCTACAGACGGCGCCAATTGTACGGGAAAAAGATATTCGTTGCTGTCCGTACTCCTTTCGTCCAAGCTCCGAATCTACCCGATCGACCTGAGAACACAACAACGGTGAGCTACCCGGCGATGTGTTGCCGGAAAACCCCTCCGACGGTCAAGTTAGCACACACTCAGAGATAGAGAGAGAGAAGAAGAGAGTTTAGTGTTTAGGTTTCTCTCAGCAAGTGATGTTCCATCCCAGCATGGAGGGCACAGTCATGCTTATATACTTTCTGTGCTCAACTCTGCACCCATTGGTCTCTTGATACGTGGAGCTGCTCTCCCATCTGTCAGCACAAATCCAGCGAACACCACCTAACCAAACCGCCAGACAACATTACCGGGAACTCGGCAGCCCGGCGGCATCACCTCGGCTTTACAAGACCAGGCTGCATAACGAGTCCCAGTGTCTACTCGCCGAGCTCCATAACAACCAAGCTCAGTAGTATTCTGGTAGAGCAGAGTTCCAGACAGGTCGAGCCGACAAACAGAAAGCCTTTCCGTCGAGCTAAATGTGCGAACCATGGAACCCGGGTTGGCAGGTGACCAACTCGGCCGAGTAAGCTCGGTCCATACACGAGGCTTGACCCTCGGCAGATCAAGACTGATTCTGGACGCAGACAAGCCCAAGTAGCTCGGCCCTAACTCGGTCCTAGACCTCGACCGAGCAAAACCACCTCTAAATAGGCCCGAGTTAGCTCGGCCCAAACGTGCTCGGCCATCTTCTATTCGGCTTCTACCACGGCCCAAAGTCAGATTATAAATCTCCCTCTTAACACATAAATCAAGTCAATTTCTAAATCGAATGCCGATAAGGCCTTCAATTCGCAAACTGAAACGAAAACATGAACAGATCTTTCTACGAGAAACAGATATAAACACAAATAAGGCAACATATGATGCAAAATTTCACTTTAATTACTCATTGTTACAGCCTGTTACATGTTTGTTATATACCAAGCTCAAGTTGAAGTTCTCCTTGAAACTACCTATCCAAACTTCCCACAGATATGATTTTTGACAAATTTGATACCATGTCATAAGGCACCTCAACTCTGCTGTAATTAATCTATAAAGCCACTCTAACTTTAATCAACTCCCTAATGTTCTATTTGGTTTATGGGAATGAATAAACAAATATTTATTCTCATTTTATTTCATTCCAATGAACCAAAGGCTACCTAATTTCTTTGAAATCTGTTTGGCAACCATTGAAAAGGCAGTTATGCTTAACTTCCACACACTCCACATCAAGGCAAAAGGAATTGCTTGGTTCCATTTTTCTGAAAACACTTTCAGAAAATTCTACTTTCTTGTTTTTCGTATTTTGTTGTTTTTACTGAATTTTTTTAATATTTTAAGTAATTTTTTAATTTTTAAATATACCTAACATAAATATATTTAAAAATAAAAAAATTTGTGAAAAAAACCTTTTAAAAATTCACTAAATATCAAAAAAAAAAGAGAAGAGAATTCAGTACATTTTTTGTATTTATTAATTTTTTAAAATATTTTTTCACTGTTTTTTTTAATTTTTAGATACATCTAAGTAAGGTGCATCTAAAAAAGTAAAAAAAAATGTTTAAAATTATAAAAATATTCACTAAAAACAAAAAAACACGAAAACCAAAAAATTTAGTTTTTAAAAAACTTAATTCAGAAAACTCAAACCAAACACACTGATTAGGATTCCACATTCTCAGTTATTAGGGATTACCCATTGGATTTCCTACCAATTAGAACACTAAAAAAAATTCTTAGGTCTAAGGCGATAGAATTAAGTGGTCTCACTACAAGAAAATCAAGTTTTAGCAGCGTCTTTTTATTGTAGTGGCCTGCAAAATGATGCTATAGATGAGCTATTGTAGCTGTTATTGACCGCAACTAAAAATAAAATTTTTAGTAGCATTTTTTTCTTAAAACGTTGCTATATATGTATATTTTTAGCAACGGTTTGACCTCAAGCGTTACAAAAACAAAGCAAAACAAAGCCGCCAAATAAAACAAAAATTTCGCGCCAAATCAGATTTTTTTTTTTCAAAAATAACATATCAGAATTTTGATAAAAAAAAAAACAAAACAAAACAAACAAAAACAAAAACTAGGGGTGAAATCGTTGCGGTTCGGCCGGTTTTTTTGTAGTTTTTAAACCCAACCGAAAAAATCGGTTGTATTTTTTCAAAAACCGAACAGACTGAAAGACACTTACAAACCGAACCAAACCGCTATATGCGGTTTCGGTGCGGTCCGGTCCGGTCCTACGGTTTTGTGCTTTTGGGCCTCACATTTTAGGCTTATTTTTATCCATTACAAAAATGAATTTGGGCCTTGGAAACTAAAGTCCAACAACACCTAAACATAATTTTTACATATGCTTTATCAAATTAAATTGGGCTTTATTTACCCCCCCCAAAAAAAAAAATGAATTGGGTTTTGAAAATCCTTGTCTAGTAAGAGCTAAAAAATTTAAAAATAAAAATGTATCAAACATATCCAACAAACCTATCAAAACTGTTTATGTTGAAACAAACATATCCAACAAGCATCAAACATCCAACAAACCAAACATACCAAAATTTATCCAAATATATCCACCAACTATTTGTCTGTTCAAAACAAGCACCATGCATCAAACCTATCCATTATCCAGCAAGCACCATATATCATATTCAGCCCCTCCAAAATAAAAATCATATATCCATGACCAAATATTACAAACATTAATATTAAAAAACTGAAAATAAAATAGATAGAGTATGCATTTTCCAACCAACCAAGCAAGAGTGGTCTTGCCAAAATAAATAAATAAATAAAATTGTTATCATCATCTAATAAAAAAAAAAAATTGTTATCATCATAATTGAATTTAACATAAAACAAATCTAAATGAATTATACAATTTCTTACCTTTCCAACTATTAATACTCAATCTCAAAAATCAAAAACTAAAATGTGCAGAAATTTGGCATATTTTCCAACCAACAAAACACAAGAAGTCCTGCAAAAATAATTAAAATATTCTCATAAGAATTGAATTTAACATAAATACAATAATAATAAAAAAAATTAGATCAAATATTCAACTTGTTATCATTCCTTTCTAACATCAATCAATGATGTTGACATCCTTGTTGCTTGATCATTCCATAAGCACAAAAAAAAAAAATGAAAGAAACAAAACATAAGAAATTCAAGTATTAACCATATAACTTTTAGAAAATATAAAAGAAAGAAAATAAGAAATATTTATTGATCAAGGAATGTACCTGATTCAATATCTTCCAATTCATCCAATTGATCTCTAAAACTGATTTGAGATGGGGAACGTAACCAATTTTGTGTACAAATGAGGGCCTCTACCATGATAGGTGATAAAGAGCTACGGAATGGATCAAGCACACGACCTCCCGTGCTAAAAGCAGATTCTGAGGCAACTGTAGACATGGGGATAGCTAAAACATCCCGAGCTATGAGAGAGTGGATGCGATACTTAGTGGAATTAGCCTTCCACCAACCCAATATATCAAAATCATCATTGTCTTCTTCACAATCATCCACAAAAAACTTTTCTAACTCAGATTTGTTAACCATGTTACTTTGTTTCTCCAAACGCATCTTATACTTGGATTTCATTTTTGCCCGAACATCCATGTCATGTTCTTCATCCAAATCCATTGCCCTTGATGACTTCCCCCCAGTTTGTGTTTGCACACTTCCACTTTGAACATTCAAGGCATACCAATCATATAATCGTGTCAACTCATTCTTTAATTTCATCATCAAATCATCAACATGCTTAGCTTCATAAATTTCTTCCAAGCACGATTGAATATAATTGAGTTTGTAACGGGGATCAATAACAATCGCAACAAACAATAGCAAATTAACCTTGTCAAATTTACCCCAATACTTATCAAACTTAGAACTCATGCCACGTGCCATTAAATGCAAGCTTACATCTTCATTGTCACACAATTCAATGATTGCATTTTTTATCAACATAATTTCAATAAAAAATGCATTACTAGTGACATATAAAGAACCTGAAAAACGTAATGTGGCATTGTAAAACAATTTTTGGAACTTGACATACAATCTTGCCTTCTTCCAATCATGTTTTGTAGGCGGCCCGATTGTCTTTCTTCTCTTTTTTCCTTTCCCATTATTACTTAAAGCAACTTCGTCCTCTTCACCAATGTCACCAACTTCTCCCTCCTCCTCACCAATCTCATCAAGCTCACCAACCTCACCAATCTCACCAATCTCATCCTCTTTAAGATTCGAGCGGAAGTGAATGTCATCATCATCTAACCGCTAAAAAGCCTTTTGAAATTGTATAGCCCGTTCTAACATGAAATACGTAGAGTTCCACCGGGTAGCCACATCCAAACAAGGTTTACTATTAAACTCAATGCCCTCTTTTTCAACACATAATTTGAACTTGGCCATTCTAGATGGAGAGGATCTCACAAATTTTATAACACGCTGAATTCTTGTTATGGAATCATCAATTTCTTTCAATCCCTCGCAAACAATTAGATTCAACATGTGAGCACAACACCTCACATGTAAAAAGTCATGCTCTAATATGGTATTCTTTCTTCTCTTTGTCTTTCGCTTCAAAAAGTTAATGAGACCATTATTTGAGCTTGCATTATCAACCATGATTGTGAGAAACTTATCAATTCCCCATGCTACCAAACAATCCTCAATCACCTTACCAAGTGTGTCACCTTTGTGATTTGAAACAATACAAAAGTTCAGAATTTTTTTATGAAGTTTCCAATCACAATCAATGAAATGTGCAGTGAGACACATATAATTCAAGTTTTGCACGGATGTCCAAGTGTCTGTGGTAAGACATAGTCGTTGACCTCTAAGTGCATTCTTCAAAGCCTTTTTCTCACTTACAAATATTGACATACATTCTTTGGCAATGGTAATCCTAGATGGGATTTTTAACCACTTGGGTTGCACCACACGCATAAATTGTCTAAATCTTTCACCCTTCACAAATTTAAATGGCAATTCATCTATTATTATCATCTTTGCTAGGGCCTTTCTACATGCATCAACACTAAAGCTTACAGCCACAAGATTATCAACTGTTTCCCCATCACCAGTTTCATTTTTTGGTTTAAAACCTAGTGTAGTTTGCTTTTCATCTTGCCTTAGGGGATACTTCTTACACTTTGATTCTAGATGAGCTCGCATTGATGTTGTCCCATTAATTTTTGGATCACATGCATAAGTTGTACCACAATAGTTACAAGAAGCCCTAGGTTTTTTACCAGATTCACACTTCAATTTTGTGAAATGATTCCAAACCAAAGATCTTTCTCTTTTACCCTTGACACTGTTAGACTGATTTTTTGTACTTTCATTCTCATGTTCTTGTGTTGTAGGTTGTTCAGTAGCAATTTCACTGGGCCCTTGTGTAAGGGAAATTAAATCATCCATCTAAACATAATAACAACAAGAAATATTTGATTTATCAACAAAAAAAAATTAACAAGAAGAAATAGTAACTAATAAAATAATAAGAAGAAGAAAAATAAATTTTAACTAATACAAAAAAAACTAATAACAAGAACAAATTTTAACTAAAAGAAAATAAATCATTCATGTAAACATAATAACCAACAGAAAAATCCTGATCCTCCTATTTATTAACAGAAAAAATATATTACTACCACTAAAAGAAAAAAAATCATAATAAAATAATAATAACAAGAACAAAAATTAAATCATCAAAATTTTTTTTTTTTCATTTGCATGTTAAGAGTAGTGTTTTATTTGCATGTTAATCAATAACGAACACCTTGTTTTTTTTTTTTTAAATTTTTTTTTTATAATCTTTTTATAGATCTAAAACACCATCAAAATCAAGTGTTTGAAAACATCATAAATATTATATAAATTTATATATTTTTAAATTTTTTTTTATAATCTTTTTATAGATTCCACCAAAATCAAGTGTTTGAAAACATCATAAATATTATATATATATATATATATATAAACAAGTTCAAAAAAAAGATTTTTACTTTGACACAAAAGTCAGTCTACTAGGGGTTTTGAAAAGTGTTTAAAAAATTAGGGATTTGTGTCATAAACATGGTGTTTTTAATAAATAAAAAATAGGGTTTGTTCAAAAAGAAAAACAATAAAAAATAGGGTTTTGAAAATAAAAAAATTAGGGATGAAATTTACCTAGTACCAAGACTTTGCTTCAAGATTCTTCTGAGTAATGGATGGTAGTGGTGGACCACCTGAGAGTGCCTTAGTAAAAACTCTGATTGATTTCTCACCTACAATAAAAAAGCCCTAATTTGTTTGAAGTATAAAGTGGAAGAAGACAAAGAGTATGGGAATGGGACAGAGCTTCTGAGAATGAATAAAGAAGAACAAAAAAGTGATTCAACTTTTTGTTTTCTCGCCGTGGGACTTGGAAGACAAAAGGGTTGTACTAATGTTATATATTATATTAAGTGGACGGCTAGGATTAAAACATGTGGATGGTTTAGATAGGGAGTACAATTCGGTGCGGTTCGGTTCGGTTGGTGTAAAATTCATGCAAACCAAACCGTAAACCAAAAACCGAAATTTTGTAATAAACATACCGACCGACCGAATTTTAAAAATAAACAGACCGTATACCGGCAGTTCGGTTCGGTTCGGTTCGGCCGGTCGGTTCGGTTTCTGTGATTATTCTTTCACCCCTAACAAAAACCATTCAAGTATCCTTGATTATAATTTGTGCCCTAATTTATCAACCCTTCTCTCCTGCAAGTATCAGAGCCTTCGTTTATCCTCTATCGCGGCATACGTTCACGACAGCAAGCTACAGTGCCACTGTGATTTCAAGATCAGCCTACTCTCTCTGTTTCTCCTTCTTTATCCCATCTTTCTTCTGGTCTCTTAATTTCTGTCTCTATCCCTCTCTCTTTCTTCTACTATTTTCGAACAAGTTTGGGGCCATGGAATTCATTGTTAAGATGAGATACTTGTCATTCCATGCATGGCTTCTAATATCTCCAAAACTTCTCTACCTTGAAGGATTTTAGGAACATCTTGAATGATTTTGATTTGGGAAAATAATTTGGAAAATAGATTGATTAACATAATATGTATTCTGATTGTGATATTCACACACACACGCACGCACATACACACATATTTGATCATTTATGATATTCATATTTTAACCAATATAATTAATGAAGTAAATGGATTGTTGTTGATGATACACAGTAAAAGTTCATGCTTGAGGAATCATTATGTATGCTAGATATTTGATGAAATGCCACGATGGAGTAATAGTGCCTACCTTTTAGTTTATTGGTTTGTTCTGTTGTTCTGTTGTTTTTTTTTTTTTTTTTTTTGGTTGCCTTCCTGGGAATCATTCCAATTACAAAATTTATCTCTTCTCAAAATTTACTTCACATTGAGCCTTTTATGGATAGCATCACTTAACACTACTGAACATGTGGCTTGGTAGGTTGTTAAAACATCACCAGATATGTTTTTGCTTGTTGCTGACATCTTGGTGTGTATTTATGAAGATCTTTAAGATGACTACTAATGTGATGCTCAATATTGCTAGAGATTATTGGAGTTAGATTTATCTGATATAGGACACCATAACTGGATTTTTACTTTACCTACCCCCTTTCCTTCCTTAGTTTTTCCCACCAAATGAAGCATGATGCCTATAAACTAATTAACTAGCAAACTTAAATCCATTTAATGGATTTTCCTTTATAGTAGACTAGAGGTAGAAAAAAAAAAACAGTTTCAAATGATGTCAACCAAAAAACTGAGTACACATGGGCATAGTTACATAATGAATTAAGCATTAAGTTATAGTTAGAAACCATTATATGTGTTTTTTAGATAAAACTGGAGTGTTCCAATTGACCACTTCAACTTCTTACATATCAATGCTTCAGTAGGGCTCTAGAAAAATGGATCCAAATTGCACACATATTGTCAAGAAACTCAAAAATTTTGATCTACCACAAACATTTATATTGAAAGCTGACAGTATGTTTTCTCTTTTATTTAATTTTCTTTTTCTTCTTTTCTTTCTAAAGGTGAAGTGAATCTAAGGTTATTATAGACAATTAAAACCAAATTGAATTTTAATGGAAAAATCAACGTGATAAATGAGGGTCAATCCACTATTGATACCCAAATCCAAAATCACAACCTTGTCCAAAAACCCAAAAAATAAAATAAAAATAAAAGTATGACCAGATAGGCCTAGATTAAACCCACTGGCTCTGTTTACTTAAAGATGCAAGCAGTTCCATACTTTCCTTGGTTCCTACCAAATATATTTATATTTAAATCTATAACAACAAAAAAATTAAAATCTGGAAAAAAAAAAAAAAAAATTCTCCATTGAAATTCTCCAAATTCAGCTGGTGAGTCATTTGATTTGGATTGACCAACTACATGTCAATATAAAAGTCTTGGCTAGCAGCTGGACTGTTTTAGAGATTCACAATAATTTTTTAGAGCAATAACAAAAAGAAAGGGAGTGTTCTAAAGACAGGATCCCTTCAAATAAGAACTATATTTGTTTTTAATAGTAAAAATACACACACCCACAAAAAATAAAAAATAAAAAATAAAAAAATAAAACAGCCCTATTAAGCAAGGCTAGGTCTATTTGCTTTAGAAGTTAGATTTTTGCAATTCTAAATCATATTCTTCTTTTCGATTTTTTATGATTATATAATTAGAATTTAGAGCTTAATGTCTTCGACATTTTTTTTTTTATCTTCCTTAACATTTCAAATGTATGACTAGCCTCCTTTTCAAATTACAAAATTTACATCTAGCAGGCATATTATAAAATTACTTTTCACCTACTTGTCCTGTTTGAGCATATAACTTTTTCCCTTATCTAATTAGCTTGTTTCAATGGTTTTGAATTAGCCAATCATAGTATTGTCTTTAGGTTCACTACTGAACCTCATGCTTCTTTGACTAATGCATTCCTTCATTGCTTTTTTAATTTATTTTTTTTTTAGAAAATTGTTGTCCATGAATTTAATGCACAGTACACTTGTAATGTTTTGTTTGCCTAGTAATGTGATTAAAGGAAATTCAACATTCATGTATGCCCTTTTGTTTGTTGAATCTAAAGACAATTAAAGAAGATTTATCATCAACATAAAAACTTTGAAATATTCCACCCTTTTAATTAGTTTAGCAACCATAAAGCAAATACCCAAACTGTCCTAAGTCCTATCAAATGAGGTCAACAGAGTAAAAAATCATAACTCATAAAAATTAAATTGTTACATAAATTGTGAAAATGAAATCCAAGAAAACGATAAAAAATAAAATGAAATGTATAAATATAAAATAGTTCAATTTTAGGAAAGTATATATAAGGAAAGTCATATAAAAATAATTCTATTATGTGTGCCTACACTAAATTGTGTAGTGCTTTTTTATGTTAGTACATATAACTCTTTATATAATATATTTAACTTTTTATTTTGTTTCATGGTACTTCAATTTAGTTAATTATCAATCAACGGATAAGAGTTGGATGAAGAAGAGTAGATTGTCAAGAGATTATGTGCAAGGGATTAAAGAATTTTTGAAGTTTGCTTCTCGCAATGTATCTAATGATGGAACAATTACATGTCCATGTATGAAATGTGTGAATTCATACATGTTGATCGTAGAAGTTGTACATGATCACTTGGTATCATATGGAATTAGTCCGGGTTATAATTGTTGGTATCATCACAGGGAAATTATGTTTGCAACGACTTCTAGTAGAACTAGTCAAAGCCATGTTGAAGAAATACGACCTGAGTATGGTGATATCCGTGACGTGTTGCGGGACGTGTTTCCCATGCACACCCAAAATATGGATGAATATGTAGAAGAAAGTAATTTACCAGAACCATATGATCAAGGTCCAAGCATGCAACGAGCTCAAGAAGATCCTAATGAAGATGCACAAAAATTTTACGACTTACTAAAAGATGCTGAGAAGCCTTTGTATGAAGGGTGCAAGAATTTTAGTAAGTTGTCAGTGATTGTGCATCTATATCACTTGAAATGTCTTAATGGATGGAGCAACCATTCATTCACAATGTTGCTTCAAATTTTGAAAGATATGCTTTCTTCAGATGCAAATTTGCCGAAAGACTTTTA
This sequence comes from Camellia sinensis, assembly GCF_055761805.1. Lineage (NCBI taxonomy): Eukaryota > Viridiplantae > Streptophyta > Magnoliopsida > Ericales > Theaceae > Camellia > Camellia sinensis. The sequence goes on along the minus strand of NC_138969.1, from coordinate 184,390,782 downwards.
TGATGACAAGAAGATTATTAAAGATTTGGGTCTCGGTTATGAAAAGATTCACGCTTGTCCTATTGATTGTATGTTATTTTGGAAGGAACATGCAAATGATGAAGTGTGTCATTGTGGTGCTTCAGGTGGGCAACAATTGAGAATGATTTGGAGCATAATACGAGTACGTCATCTAAAAAGAGAAAGAAAAAGTCCGCAAAAGTTTTACGGTGGTTTCCCTTGAAGCCTTGATTGCAGAGGTTGTTCATGTCTTCAAAAACCGCTACTTCTATGAAATGACATGCTGAAGGTCGTACAAATGATGGCATAATGAGGCACCCTGCCAATTTTATGGCTTGGAAAACATTTGGCTCTCAATATGTAGATGTTTCCTTTGACTCCCGCAATGTCAGGTTAGGGTTGGCATCAGATGGATTTAATCCTTACGGAAATATGAGTACTAGTTATAGTATATCGCCGGTCATATTGGTCCCATATAATTTGCCTCCATGGATGTGCATGAAAAGATCTTCTTTCATTCTATCATTGCTTATTCCTGGTCCGTGCTCCCCATCAAATGACATAGATGTGTATATGCAGCCTTTAGTTGAAGAATTGAAGGAATTAAGGGATGTTGGAGTACAAACTTATGATATTTCTTCCAAAAAGAACTTTCAAATACGTGCAGCTCTAATGTGGACTATAAATGACTTTCCCACATATGGTGATTTGTCTGGTTGGAATACCAAGGGTGCTCTTACATGTCCTTCTTGTAATTATGAGACTCATTCTTGATGGTTAAAACATGGAGGAAAATATTGTTTTATGGGCCATAAGCGTTTCTTGGATAAAGATCATAGATTTTGTAAAGATAGAGCATCATTTGATGGCAAACAAGAAATAGAATCAGCTCCCAATATGCTATCTGGCTTTGAGATCATGATGCAAACAGAAGACCTGGATTACAAATCTGGAAAGACAAAGGCAAATGAAAAAAACAAAAAAAAGAAAGAAACAAGTGAATGATGATGAGATACAACCATGGAAGAAAAGAAGTATATTTTTTATATTGTCGTATTGGGCAAATAAAAAATTGCGTCATAATCTTGAGGTGATGCATATAGAGAAAAATGCGATTGATAATATTTATGGAGCATTGTTGAATTTAGATGGGAAGACAAGGGATAACTTGAAGGCATGTCTTGACTTACAAGAGATGGGTATAAAACAGAAACTTCACCCACAAAAGATCAGTTCCAATAAAACATATTTGCCTCCAGCTTGTTTCTCAATGATTTTAAAAGAGAAAGATGACTTCTTGAAGGTTTTGAAAGGGGTAAAAGTCCTAGATGGTTATGCTTCAAATATTTCACGTTATATCCAACTTAGACAATGAAAGATTATAGGTTTGAAGAGTCATGATAGTCATATTTTGATACAACAACTTCTTCCTATCGCATTACAAGAAACATTACCAAAAAAAGTCGCTTCACCTCTAATTGAGTTATCTTGTTTCTTTAGGGAACTGTGTTCCAAAGTCTTGTAAGTGGAAGAGCTTGACCGACTTGCAATTCGAATTGTAGTGACTTTATGCAATTTGGAGAGAATCTTCCCTCCTTTCTTCTTTACTATTATGGTGCATTTAGTTATCCATTTGGCCACTGAAGCTAAAATTGCTAGCCCAGTTCACTATAGATGGATGTATCCTATTGAGAGGTTAGACATGACGACTTGTATCCATTTTGGTTTTTAACCTATATCACATTGACATCCAAGTTAGTCGATATATAATTATCCTATTTTTCATGTAGGTATCTCCAACGACTAAAATCTTGTGTTCATAACAAAACCCATCCAGAGGGCTCTATTGCAGAAGGATACATAGCTGAAGAGTGTTTAATATTTTGTTCGCGGTATTTAGAATTTATTGAAACCATATTCAATCGACCCTTAAGAAATGTTGAAGATTCTACAGGGGCAATAATGAATATCGAACTTGATCAAAAGTCATGGATACAAGCGCATCGTTATGTGTTATTTAACAATGATGAAATTCAACCATTTCAGATGTAAGCAATATTTAATGAGTTATGGTATATAAATAAGTTTGAGTTTCCCATTTTAATACTTGCATTAGTAACACAAGTTAGGTTTGTATATACAGAGAACACAAGGAGCATATAAAGAGACAAAGTCGTATACGTTATCTAACTGATGAAATTCTTAATAAGATGCATATGGAAAAGTTTTGTGAGTGTTTTCGATCATATGTAAGTATGTAGCTATTAAATAATACTATTACCATATACAATTTTTAGCGTAGAGATTAATGTAATCATTTTAATGGATCCTATAATATATCAGGTTGTAGCTATGGGTGAAACAATAAAGCAACAACTTACTGATGAAATCAAGTGGCTTGCTCAAGGCCCAAACACTCTAGCTAGATGATTCAAACGATACGTTGTTAATGGTTTTAAGTTCCGAATTAAAAATTACGAGGAGGGGAAGAAAACTCAGAATAGTGGGGTTTGTGTGGCCACTGAAGAAGGCACCATGTATTATGGTGTTTTATTAGATATCATTGAGCTGAATTATTTTGACAAGTTGAAATATGTACTATTCAAATGCAATTGGGCTGATGTGAACACAGGTAGAGGCTACAAGATAGATGAATTTGGTTTTAACCTTGTGAATTTTTCTCATTTGATACATACTGGAGAACAATTAAATGATAAACCATTTGTCTTGTCATCTCAAGCTTCACAAGTTTATTATGTGGGAGATGTAAGGCATGAAAATTGGTTGGTTGTTGTTAAAACAAAAGCGAGGGATGTGTTTGATGTTTGTACTAATGAATTGTGTGATGGTGATGTTGACACTTACTATGATAACGAGCCTTATAATATGATCGTTGAAGACACTCATGTGGATGCGAATGAAAACCTCAATTGGACTAAAAATGATGCAGATGGAACGATAATCAATATACCACTTTCACTTGATAACCAATTGATCGATGAAGATGATTTAGATGAGGATGTCTAGTTGTTGAGTAGAACTAGTTTGATTTTAATTTATTTATTCTCATGTTAATCTTTGAAACATTATTTGGTTTTGAATATAAATTTCAAATTTCTTAGTTTTATATATGTATGGCAACCCATGTTTTGCATTTTTTTATTTCTTTTTTGGATTTTTGTCCTGCTTTGAGGAAAAACTAGTTTCTAATGTCTATTTACTTAAGTAGCAATTTTAGCCTCAGGAACTCTTAAATAGGCATTTGAATGAAAATCTGAAATTAAACTCTGTTTAAACTCAACCATTTATTAGCTGGTGAAAAAAGTGATAGCAAATATGAATCACCAATTAATGAGGACATCTATACTTCTTCTAATTGATAACTGATGATTATTATTATTATTTTGATGTTTGTTGTTAAATATAGCTATTAAAAACTTGGACTGGAAAATCAGCATCTTTACATTCTTGCTTTTATGCTCTCTCTGGTTTTAACTTTTAGTTTGCGAATGTAGGTATATCATATCTTGAGAAGAAAGAAGTCTGTACCTGCCTAAGAGAGGTGAGTACAATCATGTATGTCTTCTCAGTTTATTGCTTCAGTATCTGCTTAACAAATTTGTATGTGTTTCCTCATTAGTAGTTAATATGCCGAATGTAGGTAGAGATGTATGTCTTGATTTATTTAGACACGAGGGTCAGCTCATTTATTTATTTATTTATTTTAAATACTATTATGCAGTCCATAGGGGCTTTTGTTTGGGCAATGATAAGTGGTTAGGTTCTTATGTGCGAGTTTTCAGGGGCCTCTGTTTTATGGAAATAATGCCTCAACCATCAAAGCTCCTCAAATCAGAGACCCTCTGATATATGAAGTTACTGAACTTTAGGATGTACAATTGAATCAAATTGTTAAGCTTTTATTTTGTTAATTTTCGCCTATGCATGACACTGTAGACCGCCCGAACTCCGTTCTGCGCGCGAAGGCGTGAATTGTAGTTCTAGCCACTACAGTTTGGACTCCTATCACGGCTCTGAATCTAATCTCACAAAGTGCAATGTAAGACAGATAAATCACCAAAGAGTCCAAATCCGACAAATCATTTGGGAAAATCGATTTTATTCAAAAAGCGCCAAACATGGACTGCTTTGCTAGATTTCAGAGTCGTCACCTAAATATTTTGTTTTGGGAAATTTAGGAAACCCTGACTCGTGCCTAAGGCCACGTGTCCGTCATCACCAAAGTTGCCTCGGCTCGGGAACTTGGGTACGAGAGGGGAATGTCCTGAAATGAGCACCCCCGCTTGCCCGATCAAAGATCGGCCTCTACTAACATGATATGTTGTTTTTATAAACACATGTGTTCTCATTCCGGTTATTAATCTAAAATTACTATGTGATGCGCACAGCATACAAGTATAGACCAAATCACTCAATTTGGAACAAAACATCTCATGTTTGTTTTTTGAAAATGGTTTGAAGTTGCTACCCTTAAGTAGGCTAAAGTGCAGATTTGCCACCCTCAAGTGGGCTTGAAAACATGATGATTTACCACTTCAAGTGGGTTTAAAACGCACATTTTGATGAATTGTTCCAATTCAAACAATGCAGCCTTCATCCACAGGCATTCATGCAGTTAAACACTTAAGCAGTTAGCCTCATGGCAAGCATACTACCATGGCAGTTACTTACACACATGCAAGGATGTTAAAGCATAAACACTCACAGTGTACTCCGAGCCAAAACAGAAGCTATGTTAGAAATCAATACATGATCCTAGCTATGTTTGAAATGCCTAATGCAACACATACAGAATGCAACTAAGTAGGATCGGCTATCTAAGATGGCATATGAATGCTACAATTGATACATGTATTCAAATAGGTATTGAAATACAATGCAGTTTGAATGATGCGCCGAGCTCGGTGCATGCAAGACAAAATGAGTGATGCACGCATGCAAGTATAAGGTATGCTAATTGAAATATGCCCTAAACTAACCATCAAAAGCTGATAAGTAAAATGGAGAAAGAAATAGGAGTTGGAAGACATGCACACACGCACGCACACTTATTACAAAATTTGCCCTTTAGACGGAGGGTCCGAATAAATGAGCTAAGCTAAATCTAAGCTAAGCTAGCAACTAATCTAATAATCTAATTAAACTAATTGTTACACAACCAAATTGAATAATAAGCAATCTACTTACTAATTATTACATCACTTAACTAATTAAGAAATTAATTAATTAATTACAAATTCAATGCTAACTAACAAGTAAGCATAAAACTAAGCTACTCCAGCTTTATTTGAAGATGTTGAACATGCATGCTCCCATTCAGTTTCTCGCCCCGAAAAGCTCTCCGGTTTGTTCTTTTAGAGGCTCTGTTTGCAGGGTGTCTTCAAGAACTTTTTGCTCCACCTTACCAAACCAACTCTGAAAAATGCACCAGTGGCCTGCCGGCCATGAGGAGCTGCTGCCGGCCACCTGCCAGCCAAAGATGGGCCACTGCCGACCAAGGATGGAAGGGTGCCGGCCACCAATGTGGCACTGTCGGCCACTGGTGTGCTGTGACACCATTCTACAATAGAGCACAAAATCAGAGGAAATGGAGAGTCTCCCTAGGGCATGCGTGTGCTATGCCACCCCATATCACTTCAAAACATCAATGGAGAGGCATCATTGGATCCAAGACCATCAATCGAGCATCTCAATGCTTGATGGCCAAAGATCCAACCTTGCACACATTCAATAAATGCAATGCAAACAAGACTCAAAGACCACGGCCTTATCATGAGAGGTCAAAGGCAATGGAGACAAAGGGGATTGGCTCACTTTCATCACTTTGAGTATGAAGTGGACCAATCCACCTTGTGTTCAACATAACGTCCGGTTGAACACGATGCAAAGCAACACAACATATGTTTATCTTAGCATATTAAAGACACTAAATCATGCAAGCCAGGCATGCAAGACATGTCATGGAGCCAGGAGCACTAAAGCAAGCAAAGAGTATCACACAAGAGGCATGCAATACATGGCACAAATGGTCAAACTAGTTATGGACAGACCTCAAACATGCCAAAACAGTGGCCTAAACATGTTGGAATTAAAGCACAAAAGGCTAGAAGAACATGGACACATGTTGGCCTATAAACAAGGCATGATACACAACTCTCGAAAGCTATAAAGAAGTGAAGTATATGACAGTGTGACTACACTATATGCACTGAAATTACATGCTAAATGGTGCCATACCATGCAAACATCACATGCATAACATGTTAAAGGCCCAAAAATTCAAAGCTAGTCAAGGCCCTTTACACTACAACCATATAAAGCAATGCTCAAATGGCCTCAACCATTCAAAACAGACCTAAGGTAGGTCAAAATAGTAGCAAAAACATGCTAGACTCACAGCATAGATGGCAAGAAAGATATGCTCATTTGATGGCTCACCAACAAGGCATAAGGGCACAACTCTTAAACACAATTAAAGAGTGATAAACATGAGAGTATGACAGAAGTTTATGCTCTGAAATTATATATCAAATGATTCCATATCACACAAACATCACAAATATAGCATGCTAAGGGCCTCAAAACTCAAGACTAGTGAAGCCAACTATGCCATAGCTATACAAAGTAAGCCATATATGACCAACACCACTTAAAACAGACCTCAAGCATGTTAAATCAGTGGCAAAAAATATGCTGGAGCAAAGCTAACACATGCTAGAATGATGAACTAAAGCATGAAGCATGTTAGGCCAAACAAGCATGATTGCAATACAAGTACCAAAAGCATGCAAGCAATAGCCAAACCAGCCTAAAACAGAGTTATGGCAGGTCTGAAAAGTCACAAAAAAGTTCTTAAACTAAGCCTTAAGAGGATAGAAACACATGCTCATTTGATGAGTGCAGACGTCCCCCGAACGCCTCGGGAGGAACGAGCTCCCGTTCTGTTCATTTGGGGTCACTACAGCTCAGGACTCTAAAATTGTCACGGTTCTAAGTCTGAACCAAAGAGTCCAAATCCGGCAAATCGTTTTGAGAAAACAGATTTTGAAAGAAGTGCCAAACATGGACTGCTTTGCCAGATACAGAGTCGCCACCTAAATGTTTTTTTTAATGGGAAATTTAGGAAACCCTGACTCGGTGCCAAAGGCCACGTGTCCGTCATCACCAAAGTTGCCTCGGCTGGGGAACTTGGGTACGATTGGGGAAGGTCACTTCGTGAGCACCCCCGCTCTCCCGATCAAAGATCGGCCTCTACTAACCATGATATCTATTTTTGAAAACTTTGTATGTCCTTATTCCGGTTATTAGCCTAGGTTACTATGTGATGCACACAACATATAAGTATAGACTGGGTCGCCTGAATTGGAACAAAACATTTCATGCTTGTTTATTTGAAAGATGATTTGCTACTCGCAAGTAGGCTCAAAATGCAGATTTTGCCACCCGCAGGTGGGCTTAGAAAAGATGGTTTTGCCATTATCTAGTGGGTTTAAAACAAAAAGTTGATGATTTATTCCAATCCAAGTAACCCAACCTTCACCCACAGGCATTCAGGCAGTTATATCAAATAAGCATTTAGCCTCATGGTAAGCATGCTATTTATGGCAGTCACTCACACGCATGCAAGGATGCTAAAGCATAAAAACTCACCGAGTACTCCAAGCCAAAACAGAAACTACATTAGAAATCATGCATGATCCTAAGTATACAGAAATGCTTAATGCAACACATGCAAAAATGCAACTATAGCAGGCTCGGCTATTCTAAACATGGCATATGGAATGCTACAACTAACATGTATTCAATTTGGAATTAAAAGTACAATGCAGTTAGTATGATGCGCCGAGCCCGGTGTATGCAAAACAGATGAATGATGCAAACATGCTGTCATACTGTATGCTAATTGAAATATGCCCTAATCTAACCATCATAAGCAGGTAAATAAAAGGGAAGAAAGACGTGGGGTTGGAAGACATACATCACACTCACGCACACTTATTACAATTATGCCCTCGCACAGAGGGTCCAAATAAATAGTACAGTCCCGAATAAAAGAATATTACAGTCCAAATAATACAGTCCAAATAATGTACAAATTCCTAATTAATTAACAAATTAACTAAGAAAATAAATAAACTGGCATGCAAGCCAGGGACTGCCTTGACTCCATTCCAGATGGTGAATGATGCATGCCCGGGTTGCCTTTGCGCGGAAATCCATGACGATGCCCCAATTAGCCTCTGTTTACACCTTTTCTTGAAATGCGCGCCAAGCTCCAAAAAGTTGCTGATTCTTTATTTTGCTGTAACAGAGAGCAGGAAAGGGGCATGGCAATGTATTTTCACAGATATATGCATGCCTCGATCCTCGTGCCACCAATCACGCATATCGATGCATGATGGCCAAGGGGTCGAAATGTGCAATTCAATGTAGAATGAATGCATATATAAACACAACAAGAACCTAACTCCATCATGGATAATCCGGAGTGTCGGTGACTAGGGAATTGAGACACGTTCCGTCACTCGGAGTACGAAACACACCTCGTCTCCCGTGCCCGGGCTAACTCCTATCCCGAACACGATGCAATATGCATGACATGCATGAAATGCAACTAAGATACAATCCTAACATATACAATGTTATGGAATGGCATACACGCTGCACGAGGTAATACACAACCGAGCATGCACAATGCTATGGATGAAATGGCATACTCAATGCAATAATGGGCTTACACTAACATGAGAGAGCCTCAGCCACACTCACATAGGAGGCCATCAGATGAAAACAAAACAACTCAAAATGCGTGCACGCGTGCACGCAAACCGAGGACCGACCCTCAGGCACCGAAATGCCACTCTAATGAGACATGGCAACGACATGGAATATGATATGCAAACATGAAAAAATCAGTAGCAAAATGAGGGGAAAAACAGCCCCGAAACAAAGCGAAATGATACCCGATGCATGGAATTTCCCCCGAAACATGAATTTTGGCGCATGAAATGGCCTATAGCTATGCAATGCATGCATAATTTGAACATGAAGTATGAAGACAGAAGCTAGGCAGCCCCAAGAAAAGCATGTTTACAGTTTAAAGCATGGCCAAACAGCAAGCACAAATAGGGAAAAAATAGCACGCAAAAATGGCCCTAAATGCAAGATAAAGAAGCAACTCACAGCTGCCGACCCCAAACAGATTAGGGGCCTTCTACAATATTGAATAGGGGCCAAAAATATGATATTTTACAGTTTATGGCCAAGCCTAAATCAGTACACAAGTATGCTCAAAATGCCATGCAAGATAGGGCCCAAAAGAGGTCAAAACACAAAGTATACAAAACATTCATCAAAAAGCCAAAAACCCTTAATGAAACATGAATATTGGGTCAAAATAAGACTGTTTTCAGTTCTGTAAAATGACCAAAAACAGAAGCATAATAGGCTAATAGATCATGCAAAAATGGGGACCAAAGAGGGATATAATGACAAGTGGCACATGGAGGTCCCAAAAAGTGATGAGCCCTTCTTCAATGTTGAAGAGGGACTCAAAATAAGCTCATTTACAGTTTACATCATGCTCCAAAACAGATCACACATAGGCTAAAAATACTATGCAAGATAACGGTATATGAGAAGGATAATGAAGCAAGTGCAAGATGGGGACCTCAAATGACAAAAGTCCCTTAATGAAACATAAAATATAGCTCAAATAAAGGGTATTTTCAGTTTTGGCCGGAGCTCAAAACAGCAAGCAAACTAGCTAGAAAAATGTTGCAAAATTAAGCTCAAAAAGAGGGAATTGATGTTTACCCTTGAAGACCAACCCTTGATTGCTTCTTGGCTTGAGAAGTGATGCTTCCTAGCTGCTGGAAAGCTCCCCAAGTTGCTGGAAATGGAGTAGTGGTGGTGATGCTAGATAGTGGTGTGAAAATGGGGTAGGGTTTGGGTGTTTTTTGAAGGAAATGGATGAGATGGAGGGAGATATGCATGCAAGAGCCTAAGGCAATTTTTTCCAACCTCAAAACCAGAGCTGGAGGCTCTGTTATATAGGCAAAAGGAGGGGAAAAAGAGGGGGAAAATTGAGGGGGAAAATGGATCAAGTTTCCCCCCAAAAATTTGGCCCTCCGAATACAGAATCTGGGGGTCAAAGAGGTCAGTTCTGAACTAAGCAGGGGGCAAGGATCAAGGCCGACCAGTTATCTCAGTTTCAGGTGGCCGGCCGGCCACCCCCCATGGACGGCCGGCCAAGGGTCAAAAGGGCCAAGTTGAATTAGTGGCCGGCCACCACAAATTGCTATCCTCCCAGGTTCCCTCATCACAACCCTGTGGTTCAAAATTGCAAACTGTAAAACAAGAGAGAGAATAGGCCATTTTTAGGAGGGGTTCAAAAGGGTCAAGCAACATTAGTGGCCGGCCACCAACTTTTAGGGTCCTCCCATGTGTGTACATCACAAATATGTGGTTAAAAGTTGAAGAAAATGGCCCAAGGGTATTCAACATTGGCTCGGAAGTGAGAAAAACGGGCGTCAGAGGGCGCCGGAGGATATATAACTGGTTGCTGAAACAATTGCTGGCCTCCCACCCTTCTACGGCCTTCCTGGTGATGAAACAGAGGTACCTGCCAAAAATGAACGAAAACCGATGCAAAACGAATGTTTGGGGGCCAAAACGCGCAGTTCGGGACCTTGAAAACTGCCTGTTAAGCACCGAAAGTGGCATTCGACCACGAAGTGGGTCTCTCAGACCTCAATGTCCCTTAAAAGGGAGTAAATAAGATGTATGCCAAAAACCGGAGCAATAGGAGATGGTTAAGCGGTCCCGAACCGAGGCACACGGCCTGACGGCTCCGAAAACCAGGAACCGGGCTCCGAAATGGGAAAAATGGCCTACAGCCACAAAATGTAGCCCACGGCCACTGAGAGATGGTCTACGGGACCTCTCCTTCCCCTCAGGAAAAGAAACAGAGGAAAACCGAGTCTGGTTCGCAAATCGAGGAAAGGCACAGAAGAGCGTTCGGAAGTCCGGAGGCAGGGCTCACGGTCGCGACTCTGAGACTTCTAAACGAGCATAATATGCAGTATCACTGAGTGCTCAACTGGTGACGTCTGAGTCTTAAGGTCGGTCAAAAATGGGGTGTCTACAATGAGCCATCAACACATGCAAGCAAGACAAGAGGAGAGGGGACCATCCTCTCCTATTTGAGACCTCAAAACCACCTTTCCACCACTGAAATTCCTCTGGATTTTAGTGGCTAAAAGGCTAAACAAAGATGACCTCAAAGGCCTTAAGAGATGGCACAAGGCAAGACCAAACAAGCCACCAAAGGGGGTAAACCACCCCTAACTCAAACAAAGCCTTAAACAACCATTTTAAGCACTTAAATACAGAACTTTTTTTAGTTGAAAGTAAGGCCTAATAGAGCATGCAAGAATGGCCACATAAGCAATTAAAATAAAGCTTTGAAGAGGATATAGGCCTCACCTTTGAAGAACAGCAAAACCAGCAGTTTTTCTGAGCCAAAGCCAACTTTAGGATGCCCAAACAAGTCCTATGGAATCTCAGCTCCAAGGTTAAGAGGTTTGGCTAAGGGGTTGTAGGCAAAATATGTGAAGAACACTCACTTTTAAGCAATATATATATATATATATAGAGAGAGAGAGTTCTAGAGAGAGAGAGAGATATTTTTTTGTCTCTAAAATCTGAACCTTGAACAAGGGGGGGGGGGGGGGAAGCTTTCCTTATATAGAGCAATGCAAGCACAAGCTTGCTTGAGAAGCTTCAACCTGCCTTCATCCCTCCATATACATGTATGGAGGATGGCTGAGTGAGCCACAACTGGTCGAAATATCTAAAAAAAACTAACTGTTGAAACAAGGTGGCTGGCCGGCCATCAGTGGTAGCCGACAGGCCTCATCAATGGCCGGCAGTGCACTAAAACAAGCAATAGGGAGGGACTAGAGCATGGTCCAAAGATGGGGCAGAAATGAAACAGGGTTTGGAAAGCTCAAACCTGTGACGTCCCGCTGTGAAGTTTGAGTGCTCAGTGAACAACCAAACTTGTTGCTGGATGTACCTGCAAGCACAACCAAGTCTTGAGGACGGTTAAAAATGGGGTGTCTACAGACACTTCCCATGGTAATTATTGATGGTTTTGTTGTTCTTCTGGTGCCTAGGATATTTAAGATCTATATGCTTTGAATGTTGATATTTGTAACTGACTCCAATCACATACCATGCCTTAGTTGAGAACCAATGAAATTACAATCATTTTGCCCTTCCACAAATACCACAGCGTAGCAAAAGGCAACACATCCCATATTTTCCTTTCCAAGATTCTAAATTTATACCCAACCCACCATTGTAACAGATCTATTCCTCTTTTCACGCATTGTGTACAGCAATCTCCTTAGAAATAGACAAAGAAAATAATCTTGTGAGGTGTATATGAGCTTTTCCTATGGCTTATGTTCTTTAATATCTTTAGTATACTATGATAAATGCTTATATAATTTGATTAATATCTTTGTTTTTAATTAATTATATCTATTGTTTGTCTAGTAGATATGGGAAAGAGACAATTTAGAACTTGCAATATTGAGAATGAGTCGTAGCTCAAGCGAGCAAATGGCTCTTCACAGCCTAGCTAGTCAAATAACTCTTCATAGCCTAACCATCCAAATAATCCTTCACAGCTTAACGCCCTAAGTCGAACTTCGCAACCTAGTCACTCAACTGGCTCTCCACAACTAAACTGGCCAAATAAAACTTCACAACCTAGTCGTTCAAATGACTCTTTACAGCTTAATCGACAAAATAGAACTTCACAGCCTAGTCGATCAAATGGCTCTTCACACTCTAGTTGGTGACATCCCTCCTCACATGCTCCATCACATGTTCTACATCCTCAACCTCAAGAATCAAAGGTTAACCCTCAGTTTGAAGATGATTTAGATGAGGACTAGTTAAGGAAAGAAGAAATGCAACATACAGGTATTATTAGATTCTTAGTTGAGGTACAAATTACAAGTCAACCTTCATTTCTATGATATATTTCATTGTTGTATTGTAATAGATGAATTGACCAAGCGAAACACACGAGGAATTACATGTATGGTTGAAGTGTGGAATCTGACTCCAGAAGAACGCATTATGCTCACCTTCAACAAGGATTTGCAGGCTGTTTCTATAGAGGGTGGTATATTCAGTCACTTCATAGGCACCATTTCTAGGAAGCCACACTTATGCCCAATTAAGTACAAGAATTGGTATGAAGTGCCAGATTAGTATAAAGAAGATTGTTGGAATATTATCAAGGTAATTTTCTAACTACAAGTATTTTGTGATAATTCTACTATAAGAGAGATGATATGTATGTGAAAAAGACAATCTTCCTTGCCCTTATAGTTGAAGTAAAAAGAAAAATATGAGAATTAGGCAAATAAATGTACAAATTCAGTTTATATTATTGTATTCGTAATTTTAAGAATGTTCAAAACATGAAAAAACATGCAATTGTAGTCCAAGTTTACCATTCCTCAAGATGAGATAAGAGATATGATTAGGCATCGAACATTGAAGTCAATGGGAGAAAAATGAAGAAATTGGAAATGTAGTTTAAAAGCAAAGTACTATGATGAGACAAAGACAACATCACAAATAGTAGCTACTGCACCTTTAACGATTAACCATGAGCACTATGCTGACCTTGTTGTGTATTGGTTTTCAAAAGAAGGATAGGTATGCATAGATGTATGCTTTCTATCAAATAATACAATGCCATTATATCAATTTTGTTTTTTAATGTACTGCTATGCATTTATGAGTGAAGGAACTTGGTACGACCAATAAGGAAAGCCGGCAAGAGCAAACAAGTGCACATACAATAGGATCTAAAACTTATGCCCAACATGCATATGATATGGTATTTCAAACTTCATTCCTTGTTTTATATTTTGAATTTGGTTGGCACATTATATTATGATTTTATTCTCAAAAGATATGATTGTTACATAGGAGCAAAAGGATAAGATTGCACTAGATCGAGCAAAATTATATATATCGTTTCACAAAAGAAATGATCGGACACCGGTAAATGATGCAGCAGCTACAAAAATTGTGTGCCCACTTAATAAGTTACATTTTCAAAATTCTAATGTGTTGGCAAATAATCACTCTCGCTCTTTGTCTGCTTCTTATTTTTTTCCCCGTTTATGCTATAGGAAAAACTAGAAGATTTGATGAGGTCATAACCAAGTAGCTCCGAAGGAAATGTTAGTGGACAAATATGTTGGTCACCAAATGATATTATTCTCAAGTGATGGGTAAAGAGCGTCATGGTCGTGTTCGAGGTTTAGGATTTGGGCCCACTCCTTCCAAGCATGGCTTTATGTGTAATAGTTGTGACGACTTAAGAATGGTTTCAGATGAAGAGAGAATGAGAGACAAAGAGACCATAATTGAGTTGAAGGAACAAGTAAAAGCTCAAGGTGATTAGTTGCAAACTCAAGGTATTCAGTTGCAAGCTCAAGATGTTGTAATAAACTCTTTAAAAGAGCAAGTAGCATTTTTGATGAGACAGAGACAGTGTTCGACTGGTTTGCAGGTATAACTACATTTAACATATTTATCTAAATGATGTATTTATCATATGTAATCCTTTTCTAAATTTATGAATACTCATGAAAACTTTATTGTATAAATTAGGCAACAGATGGATCTAGTGGCATTCTAGACTAGGCTTCTCTACAAACACATCAGAGATCCTCTTTTGGGAGTCATGAAATGCAACCTTTTAATCGGGGTAAGTCATCATTACAATACAAATACATTGACATAAATTTAGAACCAATGTTAATGACTTCTCTACCAAAAATTTGTTAGTTGGTTTGGACAAAATTGGGATTTGATAGGTTGACTTTCTACTTTGTTTCCTTTACTAGCATCCGTAAAAATACCAAACAAACTAGTGAAATAGAGAATTGGCCAATCGAACAAATTTTAATATCAGCAATGGATCAAACTGTAATATACAATTAAAAAATAGACCCTTGAATGCTACTATTGGTTGCTTGATTTAGTGGTTGTTGCTAAAATTTCTTCTACTCCTTGAGCTATAGAGCTTGAAAAGTGTGAATGAGTGTGTATGACTTTGCACAACAATAAACAGAGAAAATAGATCAAATTCAATACATTCTTTTGCTCTTTCTACATATGTCCTTTTTTTTCTCAAGTTGTATAGGGTATTAAATATGGAAAGGCAGAGAAGAGATGGGGATGAGACTATTGGTCTGAGTTAGGGCATATGGGTTGGGAGTAGTACATGTGGGATGGTGGGGTCAACAAGAGGGCAGTTAGATAGGCAATGTGTCTTGAGTCCCACACGCACTACCCCACAAGAATCATGGACTGTGAGTGTGTGCATGTGTTATATGATATTATCAAGTTGGGTAAATAGATGAGGAGCAGCCAGGCAGCAGCAATCCATAACCCAGATTTCTCATTCAAGATAGACTTTACAATCTTTTCTCATATGCTTGGCTGTGAATGTGCTACCACACACACACACGCACACACACACACACACTCTCTCTCTCTCTCTCTCTCTCTCTCATCCACTCAAGAAAAAGAGTAATGCTTGACACCCTCATTTGACATACATCATTGTCACATATAGATACTCATAACTGCTACGTACTAACCATTTAAATTTGAAGTAAGGGTATTTTTTTTTTATATTTTTGACACACATCATTGTCACATATAGGTAGTCATAACTGCTACGTACTAACCATTTAAATTTGAAGTAAGGGTAGTAATGGTATTTTTTTATAAGACTTGTCGAAAATTATTTGTACTCTAAATTTTCTTTATAGATTTTGAAATTGAAAATGATACTTATGCTCATTTAATCATTTTTATTGCAGGAAATAAGACAATATGAAAGCATCAAACAATGGACGTTGTTGCTCGATTTGAACATTTTTTATGGTGGTCTTTATAAAATGGTGTCATAAGTAATACTTTTGAGTACTATTGTCATGTGACAAATTTATATGTACCTTTTGGATTATGGTGTGGGCTATTAGTTTGCTAGAAATATTGGATCTATTTTGTATTACAGGCTTATGTAACGAACCTTTTAATTAAGGTGTTTTGGATATTTTGGGATCATGAAAATGCAGACTCTTTTACCTTTTACAATTATTGAGTATTGAGCCATTAGAATAAAATAGTGTTTTTATAGATATATAATGTAAGCAGGGATAAGTGAGAGACAACCATTAATGGTTAGTAAATCATTAAAAATTTCAAGTTATA
Source organism: Camellia sinensis (assembly GCF_055761805.1). Classification (NCBI taxonomy): domain Eukaryota; kingdom Viridiplantae; phylum Streptophyta; class Magnoliopsida; order Ericales; family Theaceae; genus Camellia; species Camellia sinensis. The sequence continues at coordinate 184,374,438 of NC_138969.1, read as the reverse complement.
TATTATTGGTAATTGAATAGTATACATAGCCTATAACCGCGGTTAATAACCGTCGTTGCAAATAAAATTCAAAAAGAATTCTATGGCTATAGGGACTGTGTAAAACTGATGGAATAGAGTCAAAATATAGCAACAGTTCACAAAATGTCACAAAAGTGAAGGATATAGCAGCAGTCGACTCGTCGCTATAAAGGTAGCAAGCAATGGGTAAATTTAAGATATAGCGACATTTATAATTGTCACTACATCAATTGTCGCAATAAAAAATAACTGTACCAGCGTTTGAGGAAAACGTCACTATAAGGATATGCCGACGGGGCTATTGCGTCGGTTTGGCTGCCGCTATTTCAACCGCGGGTGAAGGTTTTCTAGTTTTTAGTGACACTTTTTCCTGCTTTTAGAGACAGTTTTGGCTACTGCTAAAAGTGAATTTTTTTTAGTGTATAATGTTAGGCGACCTCTGAGTGAGAAGGAAAAAATTAATTGGTTATTTGTGATCCTATCATTTTTAATCATGGTAATATTTGTAATCTTTTCGTTTTGAGTCAAAACATTGATTATTGTAGTTTGTAATTATAAAAATACAACTGTCATGTCATTTTAAATGAGTTATATATATAAAAATTATATTTATTTAGATATTGTTTGGAACAAATTCCATCCAAGCTATGGAAGCAAATAAAATAAAAATAGAATGGTCACAAAAAAAATAGAAAACACAAGATTTTACGTGATTCGGCTCAAGTGTCTACATCCATAGTGAGTGAGAAGCAATCCACTAATAATAGCACAATTATAATGGTGAAACAAATACAACTCCTTGATATTTTCTCACACCCCACAATGTTAGCAGATATATGTGACCTTAATTTTATAATTTTATATTGTAGGCTGTGAAATTTGGAGGCATAGAACAACCTATTTTTACAAGGAAATTCATTAGGAAACCAATGAACTAATGAAGGTCAGTTTAAGGCCAAACAAACCACTTGTCAGTTTAAGGCTCCTCCCCAATTATGATTTCTGGATCCACCACTTTGCATAAAGACTAGTTGTGATGTGATCCTTCGCAGATGAACACTCTAATAACCAACTAACCTATCTTTGTTTAGTTTATAATCATTAGTAATGTCTACTAACAGAAACATCTTTAATTGTTGGAAGAATAGTAAACCAGTTGTAACCTTGAATAGAAAGTACTCTGCAGCGACATGCCAAAATGCTATTACATTCACTTTAATCAAGTTCTGATTTTATATCTTAGTATACGGTTTATTCAAAGGAAATATGGAAAATGTTATCAAATCCACCACAAATCAGCCTGGCTTGACGGTATGACAACTTTAATGAAGTTAAGGTCCCAGAGCATTGTATTTATTGTATTCTCCATCTACGTTTCAGGAGTATGGAAGTTCAAAAGCAGCAATGAAGCTCTCAGAATTTGTTCGATGCCAAGTTAAAGTTCAAAGCTGTGCAGACAGAGTTGTTCAGATTGAATTATTGGTTCAAGTTGACCAAAGAGATGTTGTTCCTGGTGACATTGTAATTTTTGAACCTGGCGACCTTATTCCTGGTGACGTTAGGCTACTAACTTCAAAACACTTGGTTATAAGGTATGCTACCCGGAACACTATCCGTTTTATAGATGAGCACTAGTGTGTTCTTTCATGTCATTCATTGTTTTTCCTTAATGGCCAACCTAGATCACATGATCACATCCTGCTTCTTGAACAGTCAGCCATCCTTAACAGGGAAGTTTGAAACAATTGAGAAAACAACTGATATAAGAGAACATCAGAGCACACCTTTGCTAGATTTGAAGAATATATGCTTAATGGTAAATTCAAATATTTTGAGTAGTGTCTATTTTGTGGTGTAAGCTATACCTTTGGTTCTATTGCCAGTATTTGTGCTATTGCATTCAGCTGATTAATGAACCCATGATTTAATGACTGTATGCATAACTAGAATCATTAAGGTATTTGTTTGAGAATCAAGAGGCTAAATGTTCGTTGTACAACTAGAAGAAAACACATTAATTAGAAAGAGGGAGATTTACATGCTCAAACAATTTAAACTAGAAGGCTCAAATTGGGGATCAAGGACCATAGGAACAAATTAAACAAAGTAAATTCTAAAGTTCTAAATTAGTTTACAATGCATCTCAAATAGATTTCCCTCATATCTTATCTTCAATTAGTGCCACTTATAACTTTATCCTAATCGATTCATTTCTTATTTTATCTTTTCTTGTAACAATGTTCATCCAGTTCAATATTTTCATTTTAGAAATGTTTAGGGATAAAATTTTTAAAGAAGCAACATGGTGTTTGGAAGATGATACTAATAATACGTAAAATACAATGGTAGAATGTATTAAAAGAAAATTGAAAGAAGCCCTTGAAGAGTCGAAGAAAAAAAATCCTATATCTAAAGATACTTGTGGTAGAATGATGAGGTGCTAGCCGTAGTAAAAACAAGGAATACTTCAAAAATTGAGAAAAAGATAACAATGAGGAAAATTTTACGAGATATAAGTCAACTAACAAGGAGGTAAAATTTATAAACTTGTAAATGGAGAAAAAGAAAAATAAGAGACTTTAAGTAGCTTAAGAGTACAAAGAGAAGAAAAGGAATCTTCATATAGATTTTATATATAGCGATCCCGGTATTTCCTGTTGTTGTTTAACTGTAATCCAGACTCGGTTCCGTAGATTCGTTGTGGTCTTATCCTCATTTCTATCCCTTACTCTTTGTGTTAGAGTTTTGGGTTGTGTTGGGCAAGTTTGGAATAAGTTGGCTGTGTTTTTAAGCTTTGAATTTTTGCCCAGGTTTTGGTCTCTCCGCTCGAGCGGCTATTTGACGCTCGAGCGGGCTTGTGTTGTTGCCTCTCCGCTCAAGCGGCAGTTTGGACGCTCGAGCGTGAATTTCCTTCCCTCAGCATTTTGGATGTCTGTAGAAAATTCTGGGAGAGTGCATCCGGCGCTCGAGCGGATCTTTGGACGCTCGAGCGTGAACCTGTGTCTGACGCTCGAGCGGGGTTTTGTACGCTCGAGCGGACCTGTCTTTATATCAGTCCGTGAAATCACCTTTTTGGTCACTTTTTGATTTCCTTTCTCTCTCTTACTTTTTCAAAACCTCCATTGGAGAGCACCTCACTCTAAAACCTAACTTCTCTCTTAGGATTGATGTAGCTAGAGTGTTTTCCTCACCTTGGGCCTTTGTAAGAAGTGTGTTGATCGTCGAGGGCTTCGTTGTGATCCAAGAATTTTGGGATTTGGAGCACTTCTGAGTTTTGCTCATCTTCTCCTTGAGTTCTACATTTGAGGTAGGGATTCTCCTTGTTCTTTTTCAATACTTCATCTATAGATAGACATGTGGTAGTTTTGTATTGCATAAAAATCATATCCATGTTGGATTTGTTTGAAATCATGAGAATGAACCTAGGGTTGGGTGTTGAAAAATGGGTATGTTGTCATTAATGGTTGTTTTGGGCTAATTGGAGTGTAAATTAGCATGTTGTAGTTGATAAAGGAAAAAGGCCTAAATCATATTTTGATTGATAAATTAAAATGGAGAATAGTGAATCTATATTGTAAAGCTCTATTGTTGATGTGAGTTGGGTGAAGGTGTTAATGCCTAAGGGGTTAACTTTGGCTTTGGAATGGTTTGAAATGAATGTGGTGGACTAATGTGAGTTATGGTTTTATTATCAATAGAATTGGTTTTGTAAATAAACGGAATGTATTTGGTCTTGTAACAACAAAAGTGATGGAGTTGATTTTGTGAAAACAAAAAGGGGAATGGAACTTGTTTTGTAAAATGGGAAAAGTATTTTGGAAATACGTATGAAAATTGGTTTGTTGTTTCATGAGTGTCGAACACACACGTGTGGAATTGTATCTTGAACTATCATGTTAATATTGTTGTCAGGTTTGTGGTCTCATAATAATTGAGTTTGTTAATTGATGTACAATATACATGCATCTAGAGGTTTTGTCCTTGGTCATCGGTGGAGGATGACGTGTTTGTGTTGAATTGCCGTGTATGTAATACACCATTGTTGATTGAACATCATATGTAATGAAATGCTGAATTACATTATGTTTGTATACCGGTTGGGGAGAAGAGAGGGGTTGTACTCCAGTGTGTGTGAGAAGATAGGGGATGGACTCCACACACTTATTTGTTCAGCGCTTATAATCAGAGGTATCATACCCTTCCAGCTAGCGCCTGGAGAACTGACGCGCTGATAATCTAAGGTACCATACCCTTCCAGCTAGCGCCTGGTAAACTGGTAGATTGTGGTGAGAAGTGTATCTTTGGCTTACTACGCATATAGCTAGTAGTGCAGTGTTGTTTTGTTATTGTTTCAGTGTATCTGGAAACATTGTGGATTGTATTTGTTACAGTGTTGGAGAGACGAGTTGACTCATTGATTGATTTTATGTATGTAGTTGAGTTGTTATCTTTTTATAAAGGTGTGCATGGATAATTATGATATAATTGGAATTGCATTGAAATGCCAAATATGTTTTGAAAAGGCACATCTGTTGTATGTGTGGCAAATGGAAGAGTAATGGGCTTAGTGAATCTATTTTTCTAAGTAGTTGTTAATGTTATAAAAGATTGGGAGCGGGGGTTAATGAAAGGAAAAAGGAAGAATAAATCGCTTATAGCGGTGAATTAAATGATTGTTTTCAAGAAAAGTTCATATATATATATATATATATATATTCATATATATATTTTGTATAAACTGTCACATTATTATTCTAGTATGAGAGTGGGTGTTCATGATCATAGCTATCTGTAATGTTGTTATTGTTAAGGAGCATGTTGAGTTCCCTACTGGACTATATGTTCATCCCACGTTGTTGAATCTTTTTCAGGTGTTTAGCAGGGTGTGCTACAAGATTTGGATCTTCTTATTTGTTGGCCACGGGGCCTCAGTTATGTTGGCGGAATGCCATTGTTGTAAAGGGTTACACCCTTCTTCTTGTACTTTTAATGATGTAAGCCCAAGGGCAATTTATTAAGTTAGTTCATGTAATATTTACTTTGCATACGAATGAGAGTATTGTTAATCACTTCGACGGATTGAATGTATGAGTTTATTTCCGCATGTTATCTCTGAAATTGAATTAAGTTAAAGAATTTGGTAATGACTCCGTGTAATAAAAAGTGGGGCGTGACATTATAGATGTACAAAAATATTACAATATAGTGATTAAAAATATAATATAGAGGGTATTAGAGAAAAATGGAGTGAAAAAAAAGTATAGTAAATGACATGTATGATGGAACTATGGCTACAATTAGATTCCACTGCAGGAAATTCAGCTTTTAGCGGCGTTTAAAAAACGCCGCTATAGGTGTCAAAAACGCCGTTAATTCTTTTTGTGGCGCTTAGCATCAAACGTCGAAGCTGCGGCCGTCGCTATAACATTGGGGCGCTTTAAAAACGTCATTAAATGGTTATAGGCGGCGTTTTAAAAAACGCCGCTAATTGTGATACATAACGTTAAACTGACGTCATGACTGTTTTTAGCGACGTTTTAAAACGTTGTCATTGCTTTTTTTTGGATTTTAAAAATATAACCCTTGACTGTATAGTGGCATTTTCAAAAACGCCATTATATCTTTATTTTTTTAATTTATTTTTTTTTAATTGTGCTAATTCTATGTGGTTGAACCAAAAAATACCTGTAATAAAATTGAAAAATAGTACTAATATGAGTCAATAATTCCCGTTCCCATTCAAATGAACATTTGTCAAAAGATAAACCAATTATATGAAAAGCTGCCAAGTAGCAAATACAACATTAATTCACTTTCCCATTCAATTTAATATACAATTACCATTAACTACAAAATAACATATCCACAAATTATGTTTTAACATTCGCCAAAAAATAACAGGAAAAACATTAAGACAAACCCCATGAGTTTTGATTTAATTTAATGTCTTGTCCTTGATACTCAATTCACTTAACCCAGTTGATATAGCATAGAATCTGTAATCTTCACTGGTCTGGATTCCTACATCAAAATATGGAAGCAAAATTAGGTAAAGTGCATAAATCAATAATGGTAGAAGTGTTACAGCTATAAAACATAAGATGTACATTACAACTCACCATCTATTGAAGAAGGTTTTGTACCTGGAAGAACAATTTAAATAAATTAGTCATTTCCGAGGCTTTGAAATTGCAGAAAAAGTCAGAAAAAAAATATTTTAACATGCTTCTATCAGATAGTAATAAGTTTATAATAATTGTGACTTCACAAATCAGAATCTGTAATCGTCACTGGTCTTAGATACCAAGTGACTAGTAAACAAAACAAACTTAAGCTTTACTCATTAGCTGTTGGTAGCAACAATGAGAAACCTCTTTGTAATAGTCTAAAATCTAAAAAAATCTAAAAACCAAAAAGAAACTAGTATTCCTCAATTATCAAACACATCTGCTAGTAGAAAAATATGTGGGAACATGGACACGTGTTTTCCAATTCATGGTCCAAACCATATGATTTGACAGAGCTTGTAAACAATCAATTTGAATCCAGAAAATTCATTATTCAGAGACCATCAAGTTGTGTTGATGAACCAAAAGATTCACAAACTCAACTCCTAAAAATTAGCTAGAACCATTTGCAATCTCTAGTTCCACAAAGCAGATTTTGACTCTACTAGTACTACTCTATTCCAAATACATGTCTAAACCAAATAAATAACTACTGATCACTCAATAGATTGACAAATATTTGCATCAAACCATAATAGTTGACACTTGCAATAACATAAATGGTGTTCGTCGAACTAGTCCAATTCTTAAGGACACTTGCAAGATAAATCAAGAATGATTTAATTTCAATTATCAGGATGATCTGAACTTGGTAATTTTGGTCTAGCATATTAAAGAGGACACAATTAAACTTTCATCTTAATGCATGTGCATAACTCATCTATCTAATGCACAGAAAATGCCAGCACTAATGGTATACAAACAAATTGTCAACTTTAAATGGAATCTCACAGAAATGAAAAGCTGCTGCATAGTATAAGACTGGAAGGTTTAGAGTTCAGATTGTATACTACCTGGAACCAATTGGGGTTCTCTGGGCTTTGCTGAGCAGCAAGAACTTCAACAAAATTGCTAAGTACAGAAATCAGATCCTCAAGTTGTGATATTTCCTTACCTCCAAACTTTTTAATAATGGCATGCCGAGGAACTCCAGCTCTAAAAAGCATATATCTGAAATTGGTAAGTACACAACTATTTCCAATGAGAGATTGTAACAGAAATTTCAAGGTGATCTCTCTGCTCTAGATATCAAATGGTGACAACAGCCTCCCGTGTTGCCACAAATGACTTGTACTAAACACAGAAATTTAACCAATATATGCACAGCCAATGCAGTATGTAACAAGATTTGAATAAGAATAGAATTCAAGCATCAATCTAAATTCACATGATAAGGATAGACATACCCTGGTTCTGAAACATATACAAGGCCACAGTGGAAACGAAAATTTCTCGCCTGTCACCAAAAAAACAAGAGAAAACAAGTTAAGACATATTTACAACAATAAGCAGAGTAGGTTATCTTAACAGCAGATAAGCTACAACTAAAAAAACACTAGTATCCAACCGAAATTAAATAAAACATAATTATATTTTTTTCCCCTAGCATCAAATGAGAGAATATGAAATAACTAACATAGAATGATATGCCTGAATGTATTAGAAATGAGATCACCTTGAAAAACTGTGATGGAATCAAGAATACCCTTCCCACCAGGGTAGGGAAATCATGTGCACCAAAAGCTACAAATTTGTGCAGGTCATGTTGCCAAAATGCAATGGTGCTCCAATCATTCATTTATTGTAATGACAAATGATGAAAACATTACACAAATATGTGCCTAGTTTTACGAGCTTAGAAACCATAAAATAAATGCAGTAGAAAAAATTAAATAGAAGGGATGAAATATATCTCTTTATAATAGAAGAAAATAGATGAATAGGTAACATTTTCATATTAACCGAATATCTGAAGTTATAAAAGCAATGATAGAGATAAAAATTCAGATAAGTGTAACACTTGTTAGCATACAAAAGCAACTTGAGGTTAAATCCTCAAATCTTGGGCCTTCAAGTTTAACAGAGGTCATGTAACGATTTTAGTAAAGAAAAATTAATAAAATTTGTTAATACATACCCTAAAGCCGGATAACACATAAGTAAAACCAAACTAGCATCAAATAACTTGTAAAGGACATAAAATGAGACCCAAATTGACCAAAAATATGCTTGGATCAGGCCCATAGGCACTAAAACCTTTACAAATTCCAAACTTTCACTTTCTAGTTTGCATTCTCTACATCATGTATCTCCCTATTCTCAGACAATGTTAGCAATCTCTCAACTTCAACAAGAGCTTTGCAATTTCAATATTTTCTAAATTAGGATATGTCAAAGAATGATAACATTAAATTAAAACTCAAGATGGTATATAGCATGGAAAAAATACCAAAATCTGCAATATTTATTGATATGAAATTCTCAAAAGCAACCATTCAAGAAAATAAAAGACATCAACAAATATCAAAAATGCAATAAAAGTCAGGAAACAAAATACATACCTGAATAAATAGTCGATGGAGGCATGCGAGCATCACTGAAACTTGGGGATTCAGGCCAAATTCATGCTTTAAGCAGTGCTTAAAATTAATTGCAATTTCAGAGTGTGAGAGAGATATGTTGCAATTCATGAATGAAAATATCGGATACTTGTGGATATGTATTAGATACTTCCCTACTTTTTTTCATAATTTATCAATTTGATGTATCTAATATCTTATGCATGTGTCCCGTATCCGTATCTATACTTCATAGAAAGGGAAAACTATAGCATTCACACTTCAGCATATCAAGTGTGAAAAGGAAAAGCACATGGGCAACATAAGCAGTTTAGACTTGATATTGCAAATGAAATTTTTGTAGGACCTACTAGAAAATTAAAAAGTAAACTGCGCACTAACTCTTAAACTAATACATAATTTCTAAATAATGGCGAGGGCAAAATTTATAAAAAAAAATAAAAATAAAAAAGAGTGGCGGGGAAGCACATACCCAAATTGATATGAACATCATCATCCACCTTTACATATATTTCCGTATCCCATTTTGCAATTGCTATGGAAAAGAAGATTTTTGTCTTTGCTGATAGTTCATGATACCCTTCAACATGCTCCTGCAACAATAACATAACATTGTTCACCATCCTTCCTAGAAACATACATTTCATGTCAACAAAAAAAATAAGCTTTCCTTACAATATTTATGTTGAGCATCCTCTGAGTCAATTGCTCAATCTAGAATGCTGTTGGATGTTGCGCTGCATTGATCAGTACAACAAGAAAGTTAAGGCCATATATTATTATGTATGAACCAGAGCAATCTTGTGTTGATTCAATCTCTGTAGAAAACAATAACACAACTGCTATTTTTTTCAAGGCATAGAAGTGTAATTAAGGTATAGAGATTCAAGAATTGCTCATATGAAAAATTGATTTTATAATTATTATATTGTATTCAATTTTTCAATAAAAGCAGACATCATGTCAAATATCAACAATCTCAGCAATTTAATCAAGCACAGGACTACAGGCTTTTAGCATTCAATAAAAGCAGACATCATGGCAATTTCAAGGGCTGGTTTTATTCTCTACAGGACTACAGGGTTTGAAATGTGAAAACTATTTTCCTAGTCAACCAATTAAGTCTCAAATTTTTTGTATAATAACAAAGTACACTGCGCTTGAAAACCAAATTATAACCAAAACAGATCAACCTCCTTTTGATTTCATTCCTTTGTTTTTCTCAGCAAACAAACAGAGATGATTGTGCGACCAATGCCAAAAGTGATGGAATCTAAATTATCTGTAAATTGAAATCTGTAAATAATGCTTCAAATTTGTGGCTGATCTGATGAAACCAATACAGAGAGAAACACACAAAGAGGCAGAGAGAGAGAGAATTAATAATTTCAAGATTAACTGTTGTTAGGATGCTAAAAGCCTTCCTATTATTTTATTCAGTCAATATAATTTCCAACTTGATCAAATTACATCATAATGTGAAAATGATAAATATTCAATTCTCTGCAACACAGAAATGAGCTAGGAAACGGTATGAGTTGTGTATGAATCACTGACTGAACTAACTAGCAAACAGTATGAGTTGTGTATGAATCACAGTATGAGTTGTGTATGAATCACAGTCTTGTTTTGTTGATGCTTCCGTAGACATGATAAACAAGCACAGATCTAATGGGTCTCCATGATTTTAAACTTTTCTCTGCAAAATCAAAACGATTCTCTCTAAAATCATGCAGAAAATTTTGACTACAACCAACTGATTCACTGATTTTTTAGATTACTAGGAATGGCCATTGGTCAATCCATTTCTCATTTTGTCTTCCAGAACTTGAACTTAAAGATAGCTACCAAAACAATTAACAGCACTACGATGAGTTCAAATTTCAGTAATCACTGTCCAGTTCTGTTTGACCACAAACCATACTAAACATCATTACTATCTCAGATTTGTTCTCACAAAGCCACAATGGAAGGGGAGAAAAGAATATGTGTGGCACAAGCAAGTCCCACTTGTATAATTAATGTGTCTAAACTTTGAAGTTTTGTTATTCCAACTAACCTAATGAAGCACTAATTTTCTTAATTTCATTGCAAGAAAATTCTATCTCCTATATGAACTTCATGTTACTTGATTACTAAACAATTACCATCAATTAGGAAAAAAATCTACACACTTCTGAATATAATAAAGATGTTCATGCATTAGCAGATTTGGCTAAAATGCTAAAATAGGAACAACAACAACACTAATGTATTTAGCAAAGGTTCAGCCAAGTAGCAGAAATTTATACTAAAAACAGTAGTTCTCAATAGAGAGACAAACTTATAATTCAATAAGGAAAAACAAAAAATCAATCCCTCAGCATCTGAAAGGTTTAGACGTATTTAGAGAAGGTAAATCTAACAAAAGTATTCAATGTAGTAGCAAAAATGATGTCAATGACGATATAAAAAATAAAAAAATCCATCAGATGTTCGGTTTTAACTTCTTTCCATTATGTTGTGTTAAGTAATCTTTGTGTCTTTGATTGCTTTTAAGCTTATAACATTCATGGCCCTTAAAATTAGATAAAATGGCCATTCGGTGCTACAAATTAAAGGTTATCATCTGTCACAAGAATCTTATATTCCTCAAATCCAAGAGCAACATTCACATTGTCTACTCTAAGCAGGAGTTTGCTGTCACTACTCGCTACATTATGGCACCTGTACAACAGAGAGAGAGAGAGAGAGAGTAGCTCACCGATCCGAATCGATTCACCGATCTGAATCGATTTTGAGAGAGAACTTCGAAATGGTTCTGATGAATCACCGATGTAAGATCTTCGAAGCTCTGACTTCGATTTTGAAAGATTTCTGATGAATCACCGATGTAAGATCACCGATCCGAAACGATTTCGATTTTGAGAGAGAGAGAGAGAGAGAGAGAGAGAGAGAGAGAGAGCGAGAGGGCGAGTGAGAGTCAAATTCAAAATAAAGGTGAAACAGGGAGAGGAGATGTAAGATCTTCGAAGCTCTGACTTCGATTTTGAAAGATTTCTGATGAATCACCGATGTAAGATCACCGATCCGAAATGATTTTGATTTTGAGAGAGAGAGAGAGCGAGAGTGAGAGTGAGAGTGAGAGTGAGAGTCAGAGTCAGATTCAAAATAAAGGTGAAACAGGGAGAGGAGCGTGCGGGACAAAACCATTTCAAGGCGTTGATAAACGTCTTCTATTCATGAAACGGTGCCGTTTTGATTAGAGAAAAATGCGACGCTTATGAAACGTCATTAAATATTACAAACAGTAGCGTTTTTAAAAACGCCGTTAAAAATACGCCGCCAAATCTAATATTTCCTGTAGTGTTCACTGCATGAGAAACTAATTAATTTCCAATCACTATAAGATTGTAACAAGGGTCACCGCTAAGTCCTTACCTATTTTCCTTAGCTATGGATGAATTAATTAAACGCATTGAATTGTGTATCCCACTCGTTCTCATTTAACAAAACACATCCCAACTATATAGATATAAATGCACTGGTTTTTTTTTTTTTTTTTCCAACTCTTCTAACGGTTTCAACCCATCCCATAAATGTAGGCATGATGATAGTTGAATTAATAAGATAAGCTTTTGATTTCTTCAATATCAACAAACCACTGTGCCGTGTATGGAAACCCAAAAAAAAAAAAAAAAAAAAACTCTTTATGTCTTTTCATTTCCCAAGCCACCAGCCAAGAAAAGTGTAGGCTTTCCATCTTCCAAGAATAAGCTCTGCGCCAACTAATTTGCATGTCCAATATTCCAATGCCATCAGCCATATGTAATAATGGACCAACACAGATTAATACACAAAAAATAAAATAAATTATTTTTATTTTATTTTATCACATAGATAGAAAATCCTATAACAGATATACTTCATAATTGTTTCAAAAATAGTTGGGTAGCAGGTCCATATGTTCTTCTCTTATTTTCTCCTTGAAATAATGTTATATATATTAATTAGTATACTAATTAGTGTATTAATTGATAATATGACATAATTTAAGAGATTTTTGGTATTTTCCTTGTGTGTATTTTGGTATGGTATGTGAACTACCTTTATTTCTTAGTGTCTTTGATCATTGAAAGTGACCCTTGCTTATATTTCAAATGCCAAATCTGTTGTTGGAAGGTATGAACATTTTTCCTTTGAGAACTGGAGTTTTCTAATTCTTTACCTTCCCCTCTCTCTATCTCTATCTCTCCATTTTTCTTATCCTTTGTTTTTGTTTTTGTTTTTGTTTTTCTAACGTGTTTTGTAATTATCTAGTTTAGGGAAACTTGTTAAAGAGATCACTCCACAGTAATGCAGAGAAGTTTGTATTTCAAGTTGAGATGTCTTGGCTTATGAACATCATTATCAACTCATTTTACAGCAGTAAAGATATCTTCCTTAGGGAATATATTTGGCATGGTAGTGAATATATTTGTGTACGGAGGACATGTTTTGGTATGATTCTCTATTTCGTATGGAATAATATTAGTATTTTAAGTTGGAATATACTTAATTTGTATAAAATTTGACATTAAAAGTTATTCCTTTTTGGATGGTTGGAAGTGAAATGGATGCAAATTGCAGAATGATTGATAATATATGTATTGTTTTATTTATATATATGATACAGGTTGCATGAAATACATACATGTTGTGGACAAATTAATTAAAAAATAAAATAAAATCATGTTTTTGGCGACTAAATAATTAGTAGGCAAAAATGAAGTAAATATTTTTAGCAACCAAATAGTTAGTAGCTAAAAATAAAAATAAAACGGAAAAAAACTTTTTGGCTACTAAATATTTAGTAGCTAAAAATAAAAATAAAATGGAGAAAAACTTTTGGCTACTAAATATTTAGTAGCTATAATAAAAGCAGACTTTAGGCGACTAAGAATTTAGTAGCTAAAAAAAATAAAATGAAAAAAATAAAAAAATAAGATGAAAAGAAAAGCCCTTTGGCGACTAAAACTTTGGTCGCCGTAGATACTTCAAGTTTTGGCAATCAAAGTTTTAGTAGCGGAAAATAAGATTTTTTTAGTCGCCATTTATAGAACTTTTGGCGACTAAATATTTTTTAGTCGCCAATACCTTCCCCGACAACCTTCCTGCGACCAATCCGGCAATCAAAATATTTAGTCGGGCAAAATTTTCGGAGATTAAAATTGTACTTTTTGGTGACAAAAAATTTAGTCGTCAAAAGTGAAATTTTTTACAGTGTTTATATGTAAATGGAAAAAGGTATGGTGATGCGGCTCTCTTAGAAAAAGTTAAGGCCTTATAATAGTGATAATATAAAGTGATAAAACGCAAATCGTGAAAAATGAAATATATATATATATAAGTAAATAAAAATGTAAAAGAGATGTTAAAAAAAAATGGTAAGAAGGGTATTTTAGTCCCTTTAAGAAAAATAAACAATTATTTAAGAGAGTATATATATTGTAGTGGTTCTACACGCACTAATTAATGTACACACTGGTATACCAACTAGTGTTATGTCATTATTACTGATCCCACCTATTATACAAATTACAAATATTCAAAACTTCTAAAATTATACCAAATCATCTGTTAGTATACTTGTGGAGAAGTGGTTTGGAAATACTCTTCTGATCCTGGGGAACGCTCGAGATCCTCTTCCGGTCACCTGAAAAGGAATTTACACTCTGGCGAGGGTGCCGGAATTAGCACTCCGACGGACAAGTTAGTAACCGTATTCCAGAATGCTTATATTCTAAGTTAAGCACAATAATTTTCACATACCTCTTTAGGACTGAAGATCTTGTATTTATAGTATTCTCTTTGGGCCTTGGGGCCTAGCCCACTCCCAGTCCTTGCCATATACTTCTATACGGCCCTTGTTTTACTGGCAGGAATGCTGGCTCTTTTATTCAACGCCTCAATTGGATAGGGTCAATGCCGAATAGAAGTTATGTTCTGGACCGGACTAGTCCGCTCCTATTGATCCAAAATTATTCGGCTCCCACAATTGCCCCTCAAACATCCCACTAGCACCAGTTAGTCGGCGTGTTTGGCTTCTAGTTTGGAGGTTAGAAATCCGGCAGTTATTCATTTTCCCGATGCGTGTCAGAACGCGTACATGCTTCTTGGTCATTATAGCGCTTTCCCACCCCTTCGTACGCTGCCTCCATTTAATGCGATTTGAATTTGTCTCTTCGAATGTATGCTCTGAATACTCGAAGATATTTGGCTCGCCTTCTAGTGGGACTCCTGCACTCCGTGGCTTTTGCAACCCCTTGTTTCTCGATCTTTCTTTCGCCTCTTGTAAGTTTTCTTCTCCTACATTTTTTGATCCCCCCTCTTTATCTGCTTTTAGTTTTTCGTAATCCTTGGGTCGGCAAGAATGGCGAAACATTTGAAGGAGCTCCTTTCTGCGGATTGAATCTCCGACTTTCGACGCCACTTCTCCATCCCTGACGACGTCCATCTGTCACTTTTGGCAAACAGCACTACTGATATGGTGAGGGAAGATGAGAACACAATCGTATTTCCTCTCCTATCAATTGTTGAGGGCGGCGTCCGTTTTCCTCTTCACCCACTTTTGAGGGCCGTTCTTTGGTACTAGGGTCTCATTCCTTCCCAGCCCAATGTGAACTTCTTCTGCATCATAATGGGCATTGTAGAGATAAATCGGCGTCTTAGAATTAATTTAGGTATTCCCGCCATTCGGCACTGTTATGTCCTAGCCAAGTCTACTGGCCGTCTAGGACGCTACTTCCTTAGAGCCAAGGATACTGACCACCACTTAGTGACCATGCTTGCTAGCTCTGGCAAGCGTGTTGATGACGTGATGGTCGTTGTCCGTGGTAATTGGGAATTCGGCGAAGGGGAAGATCGCCTAGATCCTGTGCCAAGGCAAAAAGGCGAACCAGGTGGCCGACCAGATCACTGTTTCTATTACTTACATATGCATGTATTCGGCACTTTAGCTTACCTAATCGTTTTGTCTATGCAGGCAGCGACTTGAAGAGAGTGTTGGCTTCAGACGACGAAGTTGTACTCGCAAAAATTAAAACCGCGCTACAGTTCATCGGCCGTCCAGACCTTCAAAAACAAGAGAGGGCAACCCATGTTCTCCTGCGGTACGAGCTAACCTACACGACATTCTCGACGACAGACAATATTCTCATTGCGCGAGGCGATAACCAACTGACGGCCCTCATCTTCCCCAGCTTCAAAAACTTGAGGCAGATTGGCCTCGAATCGTCTGATTCTGAGCACGTGGAAGAACAAGTGGCCGAACCGATCGCCGAGGACCCGGAAGAGTTGGCTGTGGAAGTTGACAAAGCCATCAATTCTTCTTTTGAGGAAGCCGGGTTAAACTCTTCTGACCCTCCGTATACATCAGGCCGAGGGGGCGCCAAAGATATCTTTACGAACTTAGGAGACCTTTCCGGTGATTTCTCTGAGGATATGGCCGGGGAAAATCTTACGCAGATGGCACGAAAAAGAAATGTCGAACGCATGGCCGCCCGACAAAAGGCCGTAGCCATCCGTTCCGGACTTGTCCCGACTGAATCTGTTGCCCCTGCTGTCATACAAGAAACGACTCACGTTGTCGTGGCCGAGACGAAAAAGGAGGTCGACTGCCTGATTACGGAAGTTCGGACGATTTTAGAGGATTGGGGCGAAAAATAAAGTGCTGAGAGTGATGACAGCTCCGAAGGGGGCCCCATTGAAAAACGGCCACGCTTGGAGGAGTCGACTGTGATTGCTTCTTTCGTTATCGAGCCAAAGATAAAAAGTATGCTGATCTCCTCCGAAGCGTCGGCTTTGAAAGATGCAGCTGTGGTACTAAGCCTGGCTGCCTCGGTCTCCTTGTCGGCTGACAAGGCGACCTTTCGTGCCGAGCTGGATTTGGCGACAATACCATTAGCCGCCCAGTCGGCTCTTCTGGTATGTGACTAACTCTTTGGTTTGGTTTGCATTTGATGTTTCTTGGCATATGACGATCCTTTGTTTTGCAGACGGTTGGAAGGGTCGAAGAATTGGGCCGCCGCCAGCATGACGCTGTTGAAAGGATTGGCCATTTGCAATCTAAAGTTGAGGGTCAAAGGAGCAGGGCGGAGTTTGAGGCAATAAGAGCCGCGATGGAAAGCGCGCGGGCCGAGGCTAAGAAGGAAAGGGCATATGCTACTGATCAACTCAGGTCTAATGCTGAGGAGAGGGCAAACGCAAGCGAGGAATTGCTCAAGTTAGCCAAGGAGGCGCTTGGCAAGCTGGAGGCCGAGTTTGGAGAGTTGAAGCAGGCTAAGGAGAAAGCCGACTCTGAGTCTTCGGCAGCGTTCGAGGCTGGGAAGAGCTCCACCTTTAAGGACTATGTAGAAGAAGTCCCCAAATTCGAGAATCGGGAGTTCAAACACGGCTGGCTCAAAGCCCTTGCTACCGCTGGAGTTACATTGGCCACGTCAATTCCATATGAGCAAGTGGACGTTGAGCTGCTTGAGTCTGACCTTGAGACTTGATTTGGGAGACATTCTAGTTTTGTTAGATTTTTCTCGATTTCAATGTCTGTTTTTGTTTAGTAGATTTTCATTTGTGTTCGATTTTCATATGTAAAGATTTTCATCATTTTTATTTTTTTTTTTTGGATTTTCATATGTAAAATGTCCACTGTTAGCGCCCAATTTATGAATAAAATCTTCATATGCTTTCAAGATATTTCTCGTATTGTTTGTTGTATGAGTAGGCAATTAGGAGAATTAGTGGTTAGGATAAAATTCCAAGACTACGTGAGACGACAGACTTACAAGCCGACTGAGTTTAGCGATCTGATTAAAACAATGAATTCCTAAATCTTACTGAATCGACTCGTGGAACGGCTGGGGCATTTAAGCTGATTAGATTGATGAATCTGCCCTTGTCCAAGCGAGTTCATGATCGTAGATTGCCGAATGACACGTTGTATAAGAATCTTGTGTTGATAGACCGATTCAGGGAACAGCTGGGGCACTTAAGCGGACTAGATTGATGAATCTGCCCTTGCCCCAGCGGGTTCACGATCGTAGAACGCCGAATAACACGTCCCATAAGAATATTGTGTTGATAGATTGATTTGGGGAACGGCTGGGGCACTTAAGCCGATTAGATTGATGAATTTGCCCGTGCCCCAACGGGTTCACGATCGTAGAACGTCGAATAACACGTCCCATGAGAATCTTGTGTTGATAAATCGATACAGGGAACAGTTGGGGCACTTAACCCGACTAGATTGATGAATCTGCCCTTGCCTCAGCGGGTTCACGATTGTAGAACGCTGAATAACACGTCCCATAAGAATCTTGTGTTGATAGATCGATTCAGGGAACGACTGGGGCACGTAAGCCGACTAGATTGATGAATCTGCCCTTGCCCCAGCGGGTTCACAATCGTAAAACGCTGAATAACACGTCCTATAAGAATCTTGTGTTGATGAATCAATTCGGGGAACAGTTGGGGCACTTAAGCCGACTAGATTGATGAATCTGCCTTTGCCCCAGCGAGTTCACGATCGTAGAACGCCGAATGGATGCGATTGGGGCATATGATTCGTTCAGCACCGGGTAGTTGGCGCTTCAATATTAAGGGGAATGCCTCGGAGGTGCTGCCCCCATAGGGAATAAATGGGCGTGTACTTCGTGAACAAGGGTCTTATTTATGTGCTCAGTCAGTATTTCAGTCCAGGTCTTTAAGGAAGATTGAACAAGGCAAATGTCAAATAAACTTTTCTTCAACAACAAAGGTGAAACGAAGACTCTAGCTGAGGTGGGAGGAGCCATGAGTCGAAGCGGTGAACCTTCACGCACGGGCAGTAGGACTTCGAGGGATCGAGAGAGGCACCAGTCTCCTCGTCGTCGGAGTAGGTCGCCCAGGAGGGACAAACAGCCACAGCGTAAGTCTCCTCAGCTCGGTTCCGGCAGGCAACCTGACGCGACTCCTCGCCCATTGAGTTTTGCAGTCTTCGTGGGTAATATACAAATGACAGAGGCGGACTCGATCATTCAAGATCCGAATGTGGCAGTCGAGTTTGCTTGACAGATTTTCCCGCCTGAAGTTCAGCAGTCGATGGTAGGTTGACAGGACTTCGAAGTGTTTCACGAAGGCGTTCACGGGGCGGTGAGGGAACTGTACACGGCTTATGAGATCGGCATACGTCTCCGCGCCGCTTGCCGCGACATAGAACAGAGAGATGAACGCATTCGGAAGTTAGAAGCTCGTGCCAAGAAGGCCGAGCGCGAGCTAAGGAAAATCAAATTTGCCGGGCCCCAATCAACCAGCCACCCCAATCCGGTTGTTGAAGAGAGGGTTACTTAAAGGATGATTAGTGATGCGATCGCCGATCGTAATACGGCTAGCATGTGTAGACGTCCCCGAACGCCCAGGGAGGAATGAGTCCCCCGTTCCGTTCGATATTAGGCCCACTACAGTTCGGACTCTCAATTTGTCACAGTTCTAAATCTGAACCAAAGAGTCCAAATCCGGCAAATCGTTTTGAGAAAATAGATTTTGAAAGAAGTGCCAAACATGGACTGCTTTGCTAGATACAGAGTCACCACCTAAATATTTTATTTTGGGGAAATTTAGAAAACCCTGACTCGTTTGCCTAAGACCACGTGTCCGTCATCACCAAAGTTGCCTCGGCTCGGGAACTTGGGTACGATTGGGGAAGGTCACTTCGTGAGCACCCCCTCTCGCCCGATCAAAGATCGACCTCTGCTGATCATGATATCTATTTTTGAAAACATTATGCGTTCTTATTCCGGTTATTAGCCTAGATTTACTATGTGATGTGCACAGCATACAAGTATAGACTGGATCGCCTGAATTGGAACAAAACATTTCATGTTTGTTTGTTTGAAAATGATTTGATGGTGCTACTCGCAAGTAGGCTAAGACGTGGATTTGCCACCCTCAGGTGGGCTTAGAAAACATGATTTTGCCACTATCTAGTGGGCTTAAAACACACATTTGATGAATTGTTCCAATCCAAATAACCCAACCTTCACCCACGGGCATTCAGGCAGTTATATCACATAAGCATTTAGCCTCATGGTAAACATGCTATCATGGCAGTCACTCACACGCATGCAAGGATGCTAAAGCATAAAACTTACCGAGTACTCCAAGCCAAAACAGAAGCTAATTAGAAATCCATGCATGATCCTAACTATACAAAGATGCCTAATGCAACACATGCAAAAATACAACTATAGCAGGCTCGGCTATTCTAAACATGGCATATGAAATGCTACAGCTAACACGTATTCAACTTGGAATTGAAAATACGATGCAGTTAGTATGATGCGCCGAGCCCAGTGCATGCAAGACAGATGAATGAATGCAAACATGCTATCATACTGTATGCTAATTAAAACATGCCCTAATCTAACCATCATAAGCGGGTAAATAAAAGGGAGAAAGACATAGGGTTGGAAGACATACATCACACGCACGCACACTTATTACAACATTGCCCTCGCGCAGAGGGTCCGAATAAAATAATATACCGTCCCAAATAAATAGTACAGTCCAAATAAATAATACAGTCCAAATATGTACAGAATCCAAATTAAATAACAAATTTAACTAGGAAAGCGGTAAACTAGCATGCAAGCTAGGGACTGCCTCGACTCTGCTTCGGATGATGAATGATGCATGTCCGAGTTGCTTGGCACGGAAATCCACTGCGATGCCCCAATTAGCCTCTGTTTGCGATTGATGCCGGAATGCTGTGCAAGGCCTTTGAAAGGCTACTGATTCTTGATTTGCTGCAACAGAAAGCAGGAAAAGGGCATGGCAATGTATTTTCACAAATGTATGCATGCCTCGATCCTCGTGCCACCAATCACGCATCTCGATGCATGATGGCCGAGGAGTCGAATTGTGCAACTCAATATAGAAATGAATGCACATATAAACACAACAAAACCTAAACTCCATCATGGATAATCCGGAGTGTTGGTGATTGGGAATTGAGACACGTTCCGTCACTCGAAGTACGAAGCGTCCCTCGTTTCCCGTACTCGGGCTAACTCCTATCCCAAGCACAATGCAATATGCATGACATGCATGAATGCAACTAATATACAACCTAGCATGCATAATGCTATGAGATGGCATACACGATGCACGAGGTAACATGGCATATACAATGCTCTAACATACAACCTAGCATACGCAATGCTATGAAATGAAATGGCATACATAATGCACAATGGACTTACACCAACATGAGTGGACCTCAGCCACACTCACATCGGTAGCCATTAGATGAAAACGAGACACTTGAGATGCGTGCACACGTGCACGCAAACCGAGGACCGAACCTAAGGCACAAATGCCACTTTAACAAAGCATGGCAAGGTATGAAACATGATATGCAAACATGCAAATTTTAGTACCAAAATATGATGCAAAACAGCCCCGAAATATGGAAACATGGCACCCGATGCATGAAATGAGACCCGAAACTCGAAACTAGGCGCCTGGAATGACTTATAGCTATACAAAGCATGCATTATTTGAATATGAAGCATAAAGACAGAATCAAGGCAGTCCCAAAACATGCATATTTCCAGTTTTAATCAAGGCCAAAAAGTGAACACAAATAGGGTTAACTTAACATGCAAAAATGGCCCCAAAAGATAGATAAAGAAGCAAGTAGCAACTTCTGGACCCAAAAAATGAAGAGCCCTTCAACAAAGTTGAAGAGGGGCTCAAAACAAGGTATTTTACAGTTTATGGCCGAGCCCAAAACAGTGCACAAGTAAGCTTAAAATACTATGCAAGAAATAGGCCTAAAAGAAGGTTGAAACACAAAGTATAAAAAGGGAGCCTCAAACAGCAAAAGACCCTTGATCAAACATGAAGAGGGGGTCAAAATATGACTATTTTCAGTTCGGGTCGGAGCCCAAAAATACAAGCACAAGGGGCTAACAAAACATGCAAAAATAAGGCCAAAAGAGGGATAAAGAGGCAAGTGACAAAAGGAAGTCTCAAACAGTGAAGAGCCCTTGAACAATATTGAATAAGAGCTCAAAATAAGTCACTTTTCAGTTTATAACCAAGCTCAAAACAATTTACAAATGAGCCTAAAATACTATGCAAGAAAGAGGCATACAAGAGAGGTAAAGAAGCAAGTGTAAAAAGGAAGCCTCAAACAGGGAAATGCCCTTAAACAAACATGAAAAAGAGCTCAAAATAATACTATTTTCAGTTAGGGTCGGAGCCCAAATATGTAAGCAAGAGGAGCTAATATATTGAGCAAAAATAGGGCCAACGAGAGGGATAGAAGACTTACCCTTGAAGACCAATGCTTCAACAACTCTTGGCTTGAGAAAAGGTGCTCCTTGCCTTTGAAAAACTAGCTCCAAGTGTTGGAAAGGATGGTGGGGAGGTGGTGCTATGTGGTGGTGTAGAAAGGGGCCAAAAAAAACAAAAGGGTTTTGATGCTTGGAATATAGAGAGAGAAATTAAATGTAGGAGGCTTAAACAAAATTTTTTTCTAACCCAAAATGCAGCTGGAGCTGCTGGTTTTATAGAGGGAGGAATGGAGGAAAAGGGGGGAAAAAGGGGGGGGGGGAAAATCAATTCAAATTTCCCCTAAAAAATAGGCCTAAAAGAGAGATAAAGAGGCAAGTGGTAGTTGCTGGCCTCAAACCGAAGAGAGCCCTTCAACAAAGTTGAAGAGGGGCTCAAAACAAGACACTTTATAGTTTACATCAAGCCACGAAACAGCTCACAAATAAGCCTAAAATATCATGCAAAAATAGGCCTAAAAGAGAGTTAAAGAGGCAAGTGATAGTAGGAGACCTCAAACAGAAAAAGGTCCTCAATCAAACATGAAAAGGAGCTCAAAATATGACTATTTACAGTTTGGGTCGGAGCCCAAAAATGCTTGCAAGCAAGACTTAGATATAGAGCAAGATAGGAACAAAAAAGAGGAAAAGAAGCTTACCCTTGAAGACCAATGGACCAGCAGCTCTTGGTCTGAGAAATGGTGCTCCTAAGCTCTGAAAAACAGCTCCAAGTCGTTGGAATGGATGGTGGTGGGGTGTATACCAAAAACCGGAGCAAACGGAGGTGGTTAAGCGGTCCCGAACCGAGGCACACGGCCGACGGTTCTGAAAACCGAGAACCGGGCTCCGAAACGGGAAAAACGGCCTACGAACACAAACGTAGCCTACGGCCACTGAGAGATGATCTACGAGACCTCTCCCTCCCTTCGGGAAGAGAAGACGGAGAAAACGGGACCTGGTTCGCAAATCGAGGCAAAGCACAAAAGAGACCGGAAGTCTGGAGGCAAGGCTCACGGCCGAGACTCCGCGACCTCTGAACGAGCACAATATGCAATATCATTGAGCGCTCAATCGGTGACGTCTGAGTCTTAAGGTCGGTCAAAAATGGGGTGTCTACAGCATGTTCGCGATCGAGACTGCGAAGGGTACGACCTATGAAAAAGGCTTCCATGATGGCCGAAAGGTCGAAATTCAAAAGACCAAGGAGAAACTCGCCGAAGAAGTTTGCTGATGTGAAAATCGTGGATTTAGGCACGGTTGGATCAAGGCGCTTTGGCAAGCTGAGAGTCTCCAGTCGGAAGGGTTGGATTCGGCGTTTCCGTTGTATCAACAGAATGATTTTCCCTTCTTTGCATTCGAAATTGAGAAGAGCAATGACGAAGAAGCCACCGAACCCAAGAAATCCTTGTAATGCTTACGTAGATTGAAAACGAAATTATGTATTTATTTGTTGAATTTAATAAAATACTTAGTTCTCAATCTGTAGCGCACTTGTTATTTATATTAGTACTCATTTTATTCCGAACATTCTTGTTTGAGTACTTGCATTTTTCGGCCTTCATTTACGGAGGTTGTACTCATTTTATTTCAACTTTGCTTCGTTGAAAATTTTATTCGGCACACGCGTATTTTCTGCGGCGGCCTTTTTGGCCTGAAGGTGTCGTGCGCCGATGGGGCTCCGAATCCGGAGGCCCAAAGACGTCATGCGTCGATGGGGCTCCGAATTCGGAGACTTTAATTGGCCAATCGTGATATCCACAAAGGGCGCTCCGAATCCGGAGGCTTTTTCGGCCCAAAGACGTCATGTGTCGATGGGGCTCTGAATGCGAAGACTAATTGGCCAATCATGAAATCCACGAAGGGCGCTCCAAATCCGAAGGCTTTTTTGGCCCAAAGGCGTCATGAGCCGATGGGGCTCCGAATGCGGAGACTAATTGGCCAATCGTGATATCCACGAAGAGTGCTCTGAATCCGGAGGCTTTTTCGGCCCAAAGACGTCCTGCGCCGATGGGGCTCCGAATCTGGAGACTTTATTTGGCCAATCGTGATATCCACGAAGAGCGCTCTGAATTCGGAGGCTTTTTCTGCCAATCGTGACATCCACG
The DNA here is from genome assembly GCF_055761805.1 of Camellia sinensis. Lineage (NCBI taxonomy): Eukaryota > Viridiplantae > Streptophyta > Magnoliopsida > Ericales > Theaceae > Camellia > Camellia sinensis. The sequence goes on along the minus strand of NC_138969.1, from coordinate 184,350,340 downwards.
AAGGGCACTCCGAATCTAGAGACTTTTTAGGCCAATCGTGATATCCACGAAGGGCGCTCCGAATCCAGAGGCTTTAATCGGCCAATCGTGACATCCACGAAGGGCGCTCCGAATCCGGAGACTTTTTGGGCCAATCGTGATATCCACGAAGGGTGCTCCGAATCCGGAGGCTTTAATCGGCCGATCGTGACATCCACGAAGGGTGCTCCGAATCCAGAGACTTTTTGGGCTAATCGTGATATCCACGAAGGGCGCTTCGAATCTGGAGGCTTTATTTGGAATATTCTTGAGCTGGATTTCACGGTGAGAAAACACAAATCTTTGCATTACTTACGAAAGTGGAAAGTGTACATGGTGAGCCGTTCAGAACCAATATCATTCCCCACAGGTCGGGTTTAATGATAGAATTTGCCCAAATGCGTTACGAGCAAGGCTGCGTGCCTAACTTTCCATCAACCGACCTCCTATCATCTGGTATCGCCTAGAGCTTCCGTGGCTTATCGTCAGGGAGCCGTACAACGTCAACGAGACTGTCTCGATTCGACACTTCTGTGGAGTTGACCTGTGTCTTCGTTGGTGTTTTTCCCAGAAAGGAGATAGCATGCTTGTGCGGATTGCCGGGAACCATAGATTTGCTCAACGCCGTGGTCGGTCGGGAGGCGTAGCAGCTGATGATAGGTGCTTGGCATGGCCCGAATAGTATGCAGCCAAGTTTGCCCCATGATGAGGTTATACGGCGAAGGTAGCTTGACGACCATGAATTCCACATCCACTATTTGGGAGCCCGCCCGAACGGGTAATGTGATTTTTCCCAACGGGTACTCTGGATTTGCGTTGAAGCCGAATAATGGATGAGGAGCCGGAGACAGGTTTGATTCGTTGAGGCTGAGTTTGAGGAAGGTCTCGTAGTACATGACCTCCGAAGTGCTTCCCTGATCTATGAGGACGCGTTCGACGGTAAATCGATTCACGTGTAGTTGAATGACCAATGGATCAATATGGGGGAGCGTTATGTTGATAAGATCGGAATCGTCGAAAATGATACTCGGAGCTTCGTGGGGCTGTTTCGTTTGTGTGCATTGCTTCTGGGGGGTTGAATGAATTGAGTGTATGGTACATGGCGTTGAAAGGTAATATATCATATGTATAACGCCGAGGGGAGGTGACTCCTACCAAAGGGCAACAGTTTTGATTGTGCTCTTCCGGACGTGTTGCTGGAGCCGACCATCTTTCACCAATTCCTCAAGGTGGTCTTTCAAAGCATAGCAATTGTCCGTATCATGACCATGATCTTTGTGATATTCACAATACCTGTCCCGCCTTCTCGTGTCAGGAGGTCCTACTATCTTGGACAGCCATTTGAAGAACGGAAGATGTTGGATTTTGGTCATAATCGAGCTGATTGGCTCTGACAGCTCCGTATATTTCTTGTCGGCACGCTTTGTGCGCCTGCTATCGGCCTGCAGTTGCTCATTTGCCTGGTGCGAGCATTGATCACTAGATCGGCGGGAGTCCCGTCTCCTGTCTCGTTTAGCCTGCTGTCGTGGTTCAGGGCTCTGAGGTGGTGTGAAACTTATTGGCTGAGCAATCTTAGGAGGGGCCGTTTTGTTGGCCACGTGTCCGGCTTTAACCCGCAAGGCTTCATCTTCCACTTTGCAGTATTCCTCTACTTTCTTCATCAACCCCCAAACTGTTTTGGGGGGTCTTCTAGTCAGGAAACTGCGGAGGGCACTGTCTGAGTGTAATACCATTTTGAAGGCGGTGATGGCCATGGAGTCGTTACAAGCATCGTCAACGAGATTAAAACATTCCCAGTATCGCGCCAAATATGCTCTTAATGTTTCTCCTGCCAGGATTTGCATTGCCCAGAGAGAGTCGGCTTGCTTTGGCTAGCCTTTGTTGGTGATGAATCTGGCCCTGAAGGATTTTTGTAGTTGGTGGAAGGTTTTTATCGAAGTCGGCTCTAGTTTATAATACCACCTGACCGCCAATGGTCCCAAACTGCTGGGAAATATTCGGCACATGAGGGCCTCGTCGTCTGCATGCAATGTCATGGCCTGCTTGTAGTGGCGGATGTGGTCGGTAGGGTTTAATTTGCCGTCGTACAAGGTGAACGATGGTGCTTTGAATTTCTTGGGTAGTGCAGCCTTTGCAATCCGTCGTACGAAGGGATCGTGTTGGTCTTCATCCGAACTGTTCCTCTTCGCATGTGCATTGCACGGGGACTTTCTTCGGAAGAACTGGTGGTTTCGTGTCGTCCCTTCTTTCTGGGCTCTGGAGATAATGAGTCGGAGTCGCTATCAGTGTCTTGTCGTGCTCAAGGTTGTCGACCACTTGCCTTCGGAGGTTGTTTTGGATTTGGGCGCACAGCTTGCTTGGACTTCACCATTTACAAGGCTAAATCTTTACGAAGACGTTCATTCTCAGCGATCATGTTTTCTAACCTCTGTTCATTTTGCTTTGCTTGTTCCATGATCACCTGCATTGTCTCGTGCTCCAAACTCGAGAGTGAGGCGAAATTCAAGGCACGTCTTGCGGCGATAGTCTCTGTTCCAAGCAAGTTTGTTGGAGTAGTTTCCTCTTGGGGTATAGGGTCGACGGTGACTGTCGGAGGATCTTCCGTCACGCTCGCCATGGATGTGCTTGAGTATTCCCACAGACGACGCTAATTGTGGAGAAGTGGTTTGGAAATACTCTTCTGATCCTGGGGAACGCTCGAGATCCTCTTCCGGTCACCTGAAAAGGAATTTACACTCCGGCAGGGGTGCCGAAATTAGCACTCCGACGGACAAGTTAGTAACCGTACTCCAGAATGCTTATATTCTAAGTTAAGCACAATAATTTTCACATACCTTTTTAGGACTGAAGATCTTGTATTTATAGTATTCTCTTTCGGCCTTGGGGCCTGGCCCACTTCTAGTCCTTGCCATGTTCTTCTACACGGCCCTTGTTTTACTGGCAGGAATGCCGACTCTTTTATTCGGCCCCTCAATTGCATAGGGTCAATGCCAAATAGAAGTTATGTTCTGGACCGAACGGGTCCGCTCCTATTGATCCAAAATTATTCGGCTCCTACAATACTAATTAGTACATTAATTGATATATGTAGCATTATTCATATTTATTGTCTTCACAATGGAGGTTGTTTATGTCATTAAATGCATTATTAATAAGTGTTTTAAGGGCACTTATTAACAAAATCCATCAATAAATTGTTTCTGTTTGTTGTTTTTGTTTTTGGAGTATTACATTAAAAATCACATGATCACAATTACATATAATTTACAAACTTCAAAATAGGTGAATTTATTATTGTATAAATCATACTATCTTTTTTAGTATATTATGTGAATGCTGAACTTGGTGTTTAAGTCTTTATTTGTTTTTCCTTATGCGAAATGTACAAGACTTGAAATCAAGACTTTTGGTATAAGAAAAAGATCTCTTACCACTTGAATAACACATATTATAATGTTAATTTTATTATTATTTGTTATTAATTTTCAAAATATTACACCCAGATATAGGTGGAGAGTTGAAGTACATTAACCTTGTAGTGTGATTCAAAATGTTTTGCCGAAATGGCCTCACTTTGTTGGTCAGGGGTGAAGCTGAGACTCTTCCATTTTGAGAGCCAGAAGAAATGCAAGAGGCAAATCTTACGAAACAGATGATTTGAGTTTTAATGAATTAAATAATTATTAGTATTAGTTAATATAGGTCAATTGGCACAATTAAAGACTATGGAAGACTAATCTCAATTTTAACATATTACTCATTTCTCATATTTTACTCAAAGGATTCTGATTGTTTCCTTATTGGCCTTGTTTTACAAATGTTATTTTTTTGCTTTTTGAGTTAAAATTCATAAAAAGATAAAATAGATTAAAATAATTAATAAGATAAAATATCACATTAAATATGTAATTATTTCACTTTTTTCTCTTACAAATATCATATCTAACTGTAAAAAAATCTAACCATATTTCTAAACACAAATATTTTAACATATTAAAATACCTAAAAATTAAAATAGTTTACTAAAATAGTCAATTTCTCAAACGAGGCCATTGTAAGATAATGTGTTTATAATTACCACATTAATTTATTTTTTATTTTTCATTTTTTAATGAATAATAACACGAAACGACTTGCCAAATAAATAAGTTGAATTATTGGTGTGAGTACGCCGTGAAGGCCATAGGCTCAACTAGATGGTTGATTAAAAAATAGATTGAAAAAAACACTCTATTAAGCAATTGTATTCATAACAAAACAATGGGAACCAATATAAGAAATGAATCAAAATTGCACTCAAATGAAAGTGAGCTTTGAAAAGTTGAGCTTTAATATATCTAGCATAATTAAAATTAGAAAAACGATATCTATAAATGAACGTTATAAGTTTAAGACTCGAATATATAGAAAGGCATTAACCTACATTATAATTTAATTATTAATATACTAATTGATGTCTTGTGAAAAAAAACTAAAAAAACACGAAGGCGTAAATGTGACATATATTTATTAATGTAAAATCTATTTTATTTTTTGTCTTTTAATAATAATAAAAATCTGATAAAAAAATATATTTATTATAAAATATTTACGTAAATAATTTCAAGTCATAATCGAACCTCTACCAAATTGTATTCGTTAGGGTTCGTTTGGGAAGTGAATTGACTTTTTTTGACATTTTGACTATTTTAGCCTGTGGTTAAAAAGCCTCATTCAGAAAGGGCTTTTTGATTTTTTTGACTTTTTTTGAAAGAAAGAATGTAATAATTATGGGTTAGATGTGATGTTTTGTCTTATAAGGCTAAAAATATCTTTTTTGTGTCTAAAATAGCCCTAACCTTTCTTTCCAAACGAAACCTTTTTTTTTTTATTTTTTTTAACAAGAAAAAAAAGAATGCTTTGTGGACAGATCATAACATCTATGGACTTTGGTCTTGAAATAATCAATTACTGGTAAGATTTAACTTAACTCAAAAGAAGCAACTTACTATCGGAGCAAGAGAAAAATAACCAACTCCCAACACAGGAAGCAAAATTATGTGCAAAATATAGCACAATCAATATCAACTATTTGAAAAAAGGGACTGCTAATTACATCCCTAAAAATGGAGCCATAATCAATCATATGGAAGGAATCTGTTAGTCTAATCTAATGTAAAACAACCCAATGAAGCATTTTATCCATTCTACGATGATAATGATTTTTTCCCCTTTCTTCTCTATTAACTTTTTTTGGTATATATATTATTATTTCTTTTAACTTTTTTTGGTATATATATATATATATATATTTTCAATTATCTCTTTATTCTGTTTTACTTATTTTTCCCTTTTATTTATTTATTTTTTAAATATAAATTATAAATAAGAAGATATAAAAAAATTTCCATTTCGGTGGCAATTTCTAGGATCAAAATTTTCCGACTAATCAAACAGTTACAGAAAGCCAAGAAAATATTTTTTCGACATGTTTGCTTCTACAGCCTTAAGCCTGTCCAACCACCTTACCACGCCGGCCTCGGCCATACCCGAACCTAAGCCCAAACCTATACAACCCTCCTCTCTCTCTACCCAAACCAACGAAGCCACCTCCGAACCTGAGTCCGAACCACAGCTCCGGAAGCTCAAGGGCAGTCCCCAACTGAACCGCTGGTCCAGGGCTCGAGCCACACGATCCAGCCGGAAATTGGACCGCCAGGTCCACCGTACAGGCACCGCAGTGGAGGTGAACCGGTCGGTTAACTGGGAGGAGAGAGAATTGCCGGAATCTTCTCCGGCAGCCGTGGGCGGCGGAGAGGAGGAGGCGGACGTGGTGGGGGCGAAGGCGATATATATGGTGTCTGACGGCACTGGGTGGACGGCGGAGCACTCTGTGCAAGCGGCGCTAGGGCAGTTCGATCATTGCTTGGTGGATAGGGCTTGTCCTGTAAATACCCACTTGTTCTCAGGGGTAATTATGTCTTTTTACTTTGCTTTTTCTACATTGGATTGGATTGTTGAAATTGTTACTTGTCAAGGATGGTTGAAATTGTTACTGGTTAAGCTTGCTAGCTCGGTATGTTTCATTAGAACAATTAAACTCCTTTAGGCCTTGTTCGCTTCATTTGAATGATTATTTCATTAAAAAGTTATTATTATGTTTGGTTAAATTTAAAAAAATAACAACAATACATTACAAATGGAATAATCTTTACCATTTGAAAGGAATAATGATTCAATAAAATTAAAAAAAAAAAAACTTTAGGTGGTGTTTGGATGGGAATTTGAGAAGTGATTTAGAAAGGAAAAAGAAAAAGGTTAGTAAAATGTGAATAAAATATACTTACATTTTACTTAATTTCATATATTTTTTTTCTTTATTTTTTATATGTATGATGATAAGCATAATAATATGATATAGAAATGTGACAAGTCTATCATTATTACCACAGTGATTAGTGTGGGTGTTGATTTTTGACCACACAACTAAATGGGATATTCAGCTGGAGAGCACTGACAGAATAGATTAAGTTTGAATAACCTGTCGCAGAAAAATAAGAATCCGGCGGTGATTTGTCCATCCAGGAGCACTTCGACGATCAAGTCAGTAATTAAATATCTCTCAAAGATAGCTAATTGAGCTTGACTCACAAGAAAGAACTTATGGTTTTCAATATCTCACACATACCTCAAACCCACGGGGGTGTCCTGCTTTTATAGCCAGCACTAACCTGATCTCTGTAGAAGCCTAACTCCAGTGGACTAAGGCTCAATGCTCATCCTGGACTTTTAGCTAGATAGGGATAAACTCCCTAAGAGTTTTATCTTTATCTAGACTGAGATCCTCCCCTGTTCTAGGACTCTTGTCCCTTATCCGCTTATCTTGGATTTCGGTATATCCGCAGATAATCTCAGCCTATCCAAAATCACCTCGGTATCAAGACTAGGCCACGTGGTATCTCGACTGACACTTCGGCATCACCTTGGCCACGTGCTGTCATTCACAAAATATGCCCCCACAATTGCTCCCTAGGTTCTATTACCTCGGCAACATGAGGTGATGGAACCTATATCACTTATTCATGTATTATGTCGGCAAAAATTCATTCTTTTCTTCGACCGTGATCATGATTCGTCAGTTTCAAGTACCCAGGACTCAACTGTTCATCTTTACCAATGATCAAGAACCAAGAATCAAGTTCTTTGACTTCCTTAATCCATATCGTTCCTCTAGCCGAGGTTTTTGCTTCATCAAATCAAGAACTCTAAGAGTTTTATCTACGCTGCGCATGAGCTGTCATGCACGGTTTTCTCAACCGTTCCTTCCACGCGTCCCTTTCTTATTCCTTCGTACCTGACACGCGCTATCAGTTTGCATTGCTTCTGCGCACGTCGCCTGACAAACACGTCGTTCAATGCATATTCATTTCCTTTTGCCGTCTTTTCAGTTTTTAACAAAAACTCTCTTTCTCTCTCTTCGTCTTCTCACTTTGCATTCTTTCATTCTTTCTTTGCACTCAGACTTTCTCTCTCTAAAAAACCTCCATTTTCAAACCTTCAAAGCTCTGCAACTGTCTTTTCCAGTGAATCCTCTGTTACTCCATCTCGATCTAAGGCATTGTCTAACTCCAGCTCACCCTACTCCATCGTTCTTGTTCTCGGCCCTATTTAGTAAGTTACACAACTTCTTTCTCTTTAATTTCGGTTTTTTATTTGTGATTTGTTTCAAATTTGCTATCTGTGCACATTGTTTGTTGTTGCCTTGCATTTGTAGACTTCTTGTTGTATGCCGTTTCCATCTTCATGTTCTGGTCATCACTTCTGATTTTTGAATCTTGAATCTGTGTACTTTTTTTCACACACTCACCCAGTGATTTGAAGTTTTGGGTGTGTATATCTGTTTTTTGCTTCAATCTTGATTTCTGAATTATATTTCTTGTTTGGTCTTCTTGTTCTGTTTCTAGATTCTGCCTTCGAATCTTTGTTTATTTTCATAGATCATAGGTTTGGGATTTGCCTAGAAACCAAATACTTAGGAAAAACTGAAACAAACTTCCCTTAGATTTGTAAAAACCCTAGCTCCAGTGCCAATTTAGGGTTTAGCCGAGGTATTTAAACCCATACCAATCATTCTTTTATGAAATTTTGCACCAATCTTTACTAAGCTGACATCGTGGGTATGTTTAGGTGGAGAGTAGACTGCCTGACCAAACTAGAGTACTTCCGGTAAGAGTTTTCCATCCCGGCCGATGTTCATCTGAGGTTGGCTGGGAAGGACAACTCAATTATGCTTGGCCAGGATTGCATGCAATTCCCAGTCGTCTCTATTGTTAAAGGAGGAGTTAGGTTTCCCCTAGATATCCTCTTTAGGGAAGTCCTCCACTATTGTAAATTCAATCCCATGCAGCTAGCTGTTAACTCTTTTAGGATCATCAATGGCATGGCCGAATTGGCACGTTGGCAAAATGCCAAAATCACCCTCTCTGATATCCAGTACTGCTACACCATGTATAGCTTAAAAACCCCCAAAGGCTACACTTACTACCTCAAGCCGAGATCTACGCAATACAATCTGATAGCTGATATCCCAGATTCTAATAAAAGCGTGGCAAATGACTGCCTAATGGTCTCGAGCAATTGGGAGTTTGCGCCAGGTGATGAACTCCACTTCTTTTCCCTGCGTCACGAAGTTTTTAGGGATGACAAGGGTAAGGACCTAGTCCCTTCCCAAAGTCCTTTTCTTTGTTGCCTTACTTAACTATCTTTCTGTTTATAATGTTCTCTTTGTGTTTTTGCAGCCCTTCCTCAGCCCGAAAAGGACTTTCGCCAATACTACGTGTCAAGCAAGGATTTGGTGCGTCTTCTTGGCTTGCCCATTGAAGTGCACAAGGCTCCAGTCCTCCTCAACTTCATCCCTACGTATAGGAGTCCTCTGCCCGACGTCCTTAGAAAGAGCAAATCTCCTTCATCCACCACCACTTCTCCAGCTGCTTCATCTCCAAGGCCAGATCATGCCTCTACCTCTGATCCTGCAGACCACCCATCAACTTCTGCTTCTTAGCTAATTCCTCCAACCCAGCACCAACGCTGACGCCGAGCTCCAGTTTCCGCTCCTGCCGGCAGAACTCGCAGCCACCAACGCCGAGAATCTGAGGCATCGGCTTACTACGCTGCTAAGCCTTCTATAGCCCTTCCCGCAATCCGCTTTGGCACCAAGGTCACTATTGCCGCCACTGTCGAAGAAATGGGCCAGGTAAAAATCATTTTGGACGACCTTCTTGCGGACATTCCTGGCGTGGTGTTGGTCCATTTCTCATCCTCTTCTCAATCTCAGCCAAAACCCAAGGTCAAAAGGGTTAAAAGGGCTAAGGCCAAACCCAGCGCCATCAAGGTAGAGTTAGAGGACACAGTGCCAATTTCAAAATTGGCTGAAATAGAGAAGTCTGCCTCTGCCGAGAAGAGGCTTGCCGAGGCCGAGTCATCTGATCAGCCGCGATCCAAGAAGCCGAAATCCGAGGGGGCTTCTGAACTCAGTGTTTTCTGTGCCAATGAGCCCTGTACCCCCTCTGTCAAGGGTGGAGACCGACCTCTTCTTGCCGGGGACAGCGCGCTCGATAGTCTGGAGGTCGGTGCTGCCCTTTCCACCACCATTCTCCTTCCGGCCGACATCAATCGGATGACTGAGCTCTCTGAGTATGAAAACTATGCAATGATGATGCAGCATTGCGTTTTTGTAAGTCTCAGCACTTGTAACTTTTTGTCTAATTTCAACTATGTTTTTTATACTTAACGAATTTTCTTTCCTTTCTTGCAGGCAAAATCGAGTAGTTTAAAAAGGAGCTAACCAACAAGAAAAGGAGGCAGCTAAGCTCTTGTTTTCACTGAACAAGGTCGAGGCTCGCATCTGAAGCTTGCAGGACTAGGTGAAAACTGCCCAACTGGCCCAGAGCAAGGCTGAGGATCGCGTCGAAGCTGCTGAGAATGTGGTTGAGGTCACTATGGCCAAGGCCAAAGAAGCCAAGGAGAAGGAGTCTCAAGCCCAGGCTGAGCTCCAAGCGGCATTGGCTAGCAAAGCGGTCGAAATCAAGGCGGCCGACGAGAAGGCTTATGCCGAAGGGGCAGTCGACGTCCGCAATGCATATGAAAAGCAAATCAACCAGGCATGCAACAAAGGTTATACCCTTGGCTGGATGGCTGCTTTGAAGGAGTTGGCCATCCCTGACGACTCGCCTCTCTGGGACGAAAACCGACTTGTACTGCCATTCTCTCCCGCTCCAAACTAGTCTGAGGATGAGGCTGAGGGGGAAGAAGAAGCCGAGGTCGAAGTTGGTGCTAAAGGTTCTGCTGGGGCCAAGTCCCCAACTCTGAATGAGCAAGTCCTAGACTTGACTCAAAATGACGAGGATGAAGTTTAAAAAACTACTTCTGAGGCCGAGATCGAGCCTGCCAATAAGAGCCTAGATGACACCCTTCTTGAGATCGATGCCGAGGTCCAAGCTGAAAGGTCTGCCCAGCTGCCTGCCGTGGATGACACAATGCCAATTGCCGAGGCAGGGCAGACTACGGAAAATGCCGGAGATGCATGAACTTAAGATTTTCCCCTTTTGTACTTTTTCTTCTTACTTTTGAACAGTTGTAACATTTTGCCATCTAAGCTATTTTACTTTTTCTTTTGGCCGATCTACCTGTTTGTAATATGAACAAGTAGCTTTCTTGGCCAGGTGTCGAGGTGCCTTTGTCTTTGAAATAGTTTATTCTATGAATGCATGCTTTCCTTTGGCTAGGTGTATATATGTTTACTGTTTTTCTCTTTATGCCTTGTATGTTTGTATGTTTCTCCATACTTAGAATATTTTTCTATTTCTTCAAAGTACACTTTAACTGTGCAATCACTTCGGGCTAAAGTACCTCGGATATAAATATTGACTGTTTGTCTCGGTCAACACTTGAAACACCTCGGCTAACACTTAAAAAATATTTTGAAATATTTTTTACAAGTGTTGTTTCTTTAAACTTATTCAGTCAAGTATTGCTTTTTTACTTCTGCTTGCTGTCTTCTGTCAAGACCTCACCCTTCCAACCTTTCCAAGCTTGGCAACTTGGTTAGCATCTCGGGTAATATGTACCTCGGATACTTCTTTCATAATTATCTCGGCTAACTCCAACTTGTAAATTTCTCTGAAATTTCAACAAGCGTTAAGCCTATTTTAACTTGTAAATTTTTCTAAAAAATTTTAACAAGTCCCAAGCTCTTAAATTTATTTATCATTCCTGCTCCCTGTCCCCTAATGTGAACTTGAGTTCCACTTAAGTTCACATTATGCGTTTATGATCTTTTGCCGAAGTCAGATTCAAACAAAGACTAGCCGAGGTCCAACCTTGGTTTCGCTGTTAGTCGATTTTAGTTCCGCTTTGCCGACATGGCAAGCCTAGATTAATTCAACTTAGTTCAACTCTATTATATGCAAGTATAATTCAACTTTATCATATAATAAGTCTAAGTTATTCGTCATGCTTCTTCAAAAATATCGCCAACTTAGTTAAACTCTATTATATGCAAGTATAATTCAACTCTGTCATATAACAAGTCTAAGTTATTCGTCATGTTTCATTCAGAAATATCGCCAACTTAGTTCAACTCTATTATATGCAAGTATAATTCAACTCTGTCATATAATAAGTTTAAGTTATTCATCATGTTTCATTCATAAACATCACCAACTTAGTTGAATTCTATTATATGCAAGTATAATTCAATGCTGCCATATAATAAGTTTAAGTTCTTCGTTATGTTTCATTCAAAAACATCGCCAACTTAGTTTAACTCTATTATATGCAAGTATAATTCAGCTCTGCTATAAAATAAGTCCAAATTATTCGTCATGTTTCATTTAGAAACATCGTCATAGGACTGGTCAGTCCTATCACACAAATTTAAAAATCTTAAAAATCAAACTAGCATGTTATTATTACTTCGGCTAGTAAAATTATGACATAAATTTCGAAAAAGAAAAAACTAATGATAAAAAAACTTCAAGTTGCAAGTATTCCAGGGTCTTGGCAACTCTTTGCCCTCAGTGTCTTCAAGTTGATATGCCCCATTGCCGGCAACCGAGATGATTCTATAAGGCCCCTCCCAGTTTGGGCCAAGTTTTTCCTCCCTAGGATCCTTCTTGTTGCCGACGACCTTTCTTAGGATGAGGTCCCCAACCTTAAACTCTCTTGGGTTGACCTTCTTATTGTAAGCCCTAGCAAGTTGGTGCTAATATGCTCCCAGCCGAATTGCTGCTCTCTTTCTTTTATCCTCCAGTAGGTCCAGATCTCGGGTCAAGAATGCCTCATTAGTCCTATTCTCTACTCCTTGGGTTCTGATCCCAGGGATACCGACTTCCAGTGGAATAATTGCTTTATTGCCATAAGCCATAGCAAATGGAGACTCCCCATTTGATCTTCTCGGCAAAGTCCTATATGCCCAGAGTAGATTGGGCAATTCTTCTACCTATTTTCCTTTTGCTGCTTCCAGCCTCTTTTTGATCCCATCCAAGATAGTCTTATTGGATGCTTCTGCTTGACCATTACTCTGAGGGAAATTTGGAGTAGAGTAGTAGTTCCTAATTTTGTACTTTGCACAGAAGTTTTTGATTAGCTTACTGTCAAACTGTGTACCATTGTCTGCTATTATTGCCCTTGGGATCCCAAACCTGTTGATAATGTTCTTCCATATGAAATTCTTTACATCAATATCTCGAATCTTCGTAAGGGATTCAGCTTCTACCCACTTTGTGAAGTAATCAGTTGCTACTAGCAAAAACTTCCTTTGCCTAGTTGCTTGGGGCAGTTGTCCAACAAGATCCATGTCCCACTGGGCAAATGGCCAAGGGCTGGATACTGGGTTCAAATCTGCTGCTGGTTGATGTATCAAAGGTGCAAACCTTTGACACTTGCACTTTCTGACGTAGGCTTCAGCATCTTTCTGTATGTAGGGCCACTAGTACCCCTGAGTAATGGCCCTATGAGCAAGTGAAATGTCCCCAGCATGGCTTCCACATACTCTTTTATGTATTTCATACAAGAAGTCTTCAACCTGGGAGGGATGCACACATCTCAAAAGGAGACCAGTGAAGGATCTCCTGTGGAGATGGCCATCTGCTGTTAGGTTGAACCTGGCCGACTTCAATCTGGTCTTATGTGCCTCTTTTCAATCGTCTGGTAGCTTGCCATCGCTAAGGAACATCATTATTGCATTCATCCAACTTGGACTCATCTCCACACACATTGCTTCATACTCTGTGATCAATGGTTCCACACTTGGGCCTAACAAATAGTTAACAATTATTGTCCTTGTCTCCCCTGATTTCATTGCACTAGCCAGGTTAGCCAAGGCATTGGCGTGACTGTTATCATCTCGGCTAACCTGTTGTAGCCGGCAATCTTGGAACAAGACTAGTAGTCTAACAACTTCTTTGATATAGGCTATCATTCTTTCATTTTGGGCTGCATACTTGCCTGTTGCCTGATTCACAATAAGCTGGGAGTCACAGAAGACTACCACCTCATCGGCTTTCATTGCTACTGCTAATTTCAACCCTGCAATCAGTGCCTCATACTCTGCTTTATTGTTTGAGGCCTTGAACCCCAAAGGAATAAACTGTTCTAACATTCGCCTATCTGGCGATACCAACACTACTCCTGCTCCTCCTTCTTGACGGTTTGAACTTCCATCAACAAACAGGCGGAAGAAGTCACCGATGTAGATGTCGCAGGGCTTTGGTTTCTCTTCTTTCTTGTGTTTTGCTTGAGTGGGGTGCTTGGGCCCCAGTTGGGTTTCTTCTTGCTCCTCCGGGCATCCTAAACCTCGGCTCACCGGAGTCCGACGCGAAATGGCACCAGAGGTGAACTCGGCCACAAAGTCGGCCAGAACCTGACCTTTAATTGCTGTTCTGGGCCTAAACTCTAAGTCAAATTGGCCAAACACTACTGTCCATCTGGCTACCCTGCCTGTCAGATCTCATTGCTGCAATAGGGATTTCAAAGGATACTCAGTCAGTACCACAATCTTGTGGGCTTGGAAGTAGTGATTTAATTTTTTCGAAGCCATCACCAAGGCTAGTGTCAACTTTTCCAGGGGTAAGTACCTGGTCTCTGTACTTGCTAGGATTTTACTCACATAGTATACTGCCTTTTGTTCTCCTTTATCTTCTCTGATTATCACTGCACTCACTACGTGCTCTGAAACTGCCAAGTATAGGAACAATTCTTCTCCAGGAATTGGATTTGACAGAACTGGAGCTGTTGTCAAGTACATTTTTAAGTCGGCCAAGGTGACTTCGCACTCCTCTGTCCACAAAAAATCTGTGGCCTTCTTTAACAAACTAAAAAATGGTTTACACTTATCAGAACTTCGGCTGATAAACCTGTTCAGGGCTGCGACCCTTCCAGTCGACATCTGCACTTGTTTTGCGGATGTCGGGCTTTTCAAGTCAAGGATGGCCTTGATTTGATCTGGACTTGCTTCAACGCCCCTTCTAGTGACCAAGAATCCCAGAAACTTTCCAAAATCGACTCCAAATGCGCATTTCAAAGCATTGAGTCAGAGCCGATATATTCTAAGGATATCAAAAACCGCCTTCAAGTCGGCCAGATGATTCCTAGGTTCTTTGGTCTTCACAACCATGTCATCAATGTACACTTCTACTGTCTTGCCAATCAGATGTCTAAACATTTTGGTCACTAACCTCTGGTAGGTTGCTCCTGTATTTTTCAACCCGAAAGGCATCACTCTGTAGCAGTACAGCCCTTTTGGGGTGATAAATGCAGTCTTCTCCTCATCAGGGGGATACATTGCTATCTAGTGGTATCTTCTGTAAGCATCCAGAAAGCTCATCCTGCCATGTCCTGAAGTGACATCTACTAACTGATCAATCTTGGGCAGTGGAAAACTGTCCTTGGGGAAAGCCTTATTCAGGCTGGTGAAATCGACACAAACCTTCCACTTGCCGTTCTTTTTCACTACCACAGTGTTGGACAGCCAAGTAGGGTAGTTCACCTCGCAAATGGCTTTGGCTTCGAGCAGTTTGTCCACTTCCTCCTCAATTGCCTCAACATGCATCAACGTCGGCCTCCTCGTTCGTTGGATGATTGGTTTAGCCGACTTGTCTACATTAAGCATATGGCATGTGACCTTGGGGTTAATGCCTGGCATCTTGTATGGCGTTTAGGCAAATACTTCTATGTTGGCCTGTAAGAAAGCTTCCAACTCCCTTTCCTCATCCTCGGCTAAGCCTGAGCTAAGAAGGAAGAAACGTTCTTCATCCCCTTCTTAGACCAGAATTTTCTTCAAGGCTTCCTCACTCTTCTCGTCTGGTTCTTTGCCGACATCATCTATAACTTCCATGTCTTCGTCTTCAATTTCTGCTATTTCTGTCTCTCGCACATTGCAGGTGGATTTCATTACTGCCATGGAGCAATTTTTTGTCTACACCTAATCCCCTCTAACTTCCTTAATTCCATGCTTTGTTGGGAACCGCAACAGTTGGTGCAGCGTTGAGGGAACAACCCTCATTGCGTGCAACCATGGCCTTCCCAAGATAACATTGTAAGGGAAGGGAGTGTCAATTATTGTAAACTCTGTGCTTACCTTGGTGCCTGCCGGCAGCTCCAAATTTATTGCTCCCAAGGGCCATGTCGGCATTCCATTGAACCCGACCATTGGGCTGTTGGACTGCTCCAAATCATCTCGATGAAGGCCAAGCTCCTTGTAACATCGGACATACATGATGTCACAAGAACTGCCTTGGTCGTTCAGAATGCACTTTATTTGGCATTCCCCAATCTTGAGAGTCACTACCAGAGCATCGTTGTGTGGATACTGCACCATGTCTAAGTCTGCCTCAGTAAAAGACACCATTGGCCCTTGAAACTTGTTTGTCCTAGGCGTCTTTTTTTGGACCTGATATACATGCTGTAAGTGCCTCATCCTGTGAGCCTCTCCACGCACCTCGTTCTCATTGATCCTCGAGTGAATCACATTGATCACTCGAGGTCCATCTGCTTGCTGTTGTGGTGGTGGTGGAAGTGGTGCTGCCGATGTCTGGGGTAGTCTTGCTTGCTCTTCCCTTGTTCTGGCCTCATCTACCAGGTCTCTCAAGTGACCCTATCTGACTAGATCTTCCAAATACATCTTCAGGGCTCTGCACCCCTGAGTCAGGTGCCTATCCTCATTGTGGTAAGCACAGTGCTTCCTAAGGCTTCTCCCCATAAATTTGCTAGGAATCTTCTCTAGCGCTCTATAATACGGCTGGCTTCTGATCCTTTCTAGAACTTTGTAAACCAGGATCTGGAACACCGTGGTGACTGCCTATGCAGCTCTCAACCCTGTTTCCTGCCTATTAAAACTTGTATTACCTCGGCCTCGCTTCGGCGAGCCGTTTCTCTTCTGCTACTTCGGCGCCTTCATTCCGGGCGTATCCTCTTCTGCTCTGGCATATTTTTCGATCCTTGCCATGAGCTCCTCCATACTCTTTGATAGAGTCTTCGCCAGCGACTTCCGAAACTTCCAAAGTGTGCAATCATCCTCCCAACTGTTCTTACAAAACACGACCGCCAACTCCTGGTTGCATCCTAGTATTCGGTTAAACACCTCATAATACCTTTTGGCATAAGCCCTGAGGCTTTCACTCTCGCCAATTTTTAGAGCCATCAGGGAGTCTACCCTCAGCAGCTGCAACTTGTTTGTAACAAACCTGGTCACAAACATCTCGTTCAGGCCTTCCTAACTCTTCACAGTTTCTTTCGGCAACTTGTGAAACCAATCCGAAGTGATTTCCCCAAAGGATGAGGGGAACACCTTGCATAGCAATGGTTCGTTCCCCGTGTACAAAGCCATTGAATTCAGATATAAACTGACGTGAAAGCTCGGATCGGACTTACCGTCATAAATTTGGAATCTTGGCATATGGAACCTTTTTGGAATCTCAAACCTATCTAACTCTACTGAGAACGGCATTCTCGGCTTGACAGGAGATGTGACCTCGGCATTCTGCCGCTTCCTTTGGAGGTAGTCCCTCAAATCCTCCTTTGTCCGACCAGGAGCTCGGCTGTCAACAGATTTCAGCCTTTTTGGTGCGCTGCTCCTGGTGTCGTCATGTGTCCTCTTGAACTTCTCTTCATTCACCGTATCAAAGCAAAGTTCCTTCCCCTGAACGTGCCGATATTCTTTGACATAAGTTCCCTTGGTACGAGGCATCTTCTGAGACTCTCCTCTCACCGACTCTGCTCGCCTGGTATCCCGTGAACGCCGATGTGAGTGTTCCTTCACCCTCTCATGCTGAGGGACTATTGGGATTGCTTTCTGCCCCCCTTTCTGGGCGTCGTTCTTGGCTGCTTGAATCAACGTGTCCTTCAATGAAAACAGTGGTTGCATGACGTTTTGCATCATGAAGTTGACAACCGATTGTAGGTCTGCCAACTTGTTGGTCAATCCCTTCATCTCGCTGTCCTTCCTCAGGCATCTGTCCTTCCGTACCTGAAAGTCGCTCTCGTTGTAATATTCATCTCGACCTGCTTTCTTCGGGGCATTACCTTCCTTGCCGACATCCTTCTGCACAAAATTCGGATCCTATGCTTCTTCACTATGGTTTTCTTCTTCGATGTGAGGATCGACTTGTTTACTACTCCCACATGGGACGTCGTCCCCGACCTTTTCTTTTTGTCCGTCGTTGGCCATCTATGCTCCTTACTTTCCCACAGATGACACCAAATTGTGGGTGTTGATTTTTTACCACACAACCAAACGGGGAACTCAGCTGGAGAGCACTGACAGAATAGATTAAGCCTGATCAACCTGTCATAGAAATATAAGAATCCGGCGGTGGTTCATCCACCCGGGGGCACTCCGACGATCAAGTCAGTAATCAAATCTCTCTCAAAGATAGCTAATTGAGCTTAACTCACAAGAAAGAACTTATGGTTCTCAATATCTTACACATACCTCTGACCCATGGGGGTGCCTTACTTTTATAGTCCGCACTGACTTGATCCTTGTAAAAGCCTAAATTCAGTAGACTCAGGCTCAATGCTCATCCTGGACTCTCAGCTAGATAGGGATAAACTCCCTAAGAGCTTTATCTTTATCTGGACTGAGATTTTCTCCTGTTCTAGGACTCTTGTTCCTTATTCGCTCATCTCGAATTTCGGTATATCCGCAGATAACCTCGGACTATCCGAAATCACCTCGGCATCAAGACCAAGCCACGTGGCATCTCGGCTGACACTTCGGCGTCACCTTGGCCACGTGCTGTCATTCACAAAATATGCCCCCACAATTATGAATGTGACTTATTTAAGAACAAAACAAGTAGATAGGCATAGGCCATACTGATGAAAATTATATCATATTCCTATAGATGATTCCTACCCAGACCAAAGGATTGATTTGCATTGACACAAGCGTATATTACTAATAATGGGTTACCTGATAATAGGATTACCATTCATTTTTTTTTTTTTCCCCCTTCCTATCATCCGAACATAGCCTTGCAACTATTTATTGCAAAATTTGTTTGTGCTATGTTTGAGTCGGGCTTGTTTGGCATAATTTCATAAATTAGTTTTATGACGCCAGACGTGTTTTGTGAAAATTTTGAGAATATCATTTTTTTGGTCATTTTAATATCATTGACTAAATTTTTTTATTTTTTATTTTTAAAAAAGAAGAAACTAAACAACATTAAAGTGTCTTGTGTAAATTGGTTCTTTGCAACTCAATATTGGGAAAACAGTTTTCGGGAACAATGAATGAAACAAATTAGCTATGCTTTTATGTGGAGTTGAATACTTATGATAACAGACATTTCATTGGCACAATGTTAATCCTTGATGGTGTACCATGGTTAGAAACTCAATCTTGATTGTGGTTGATTGCTATATTGGGTAAGATTGGTAAAGTGGTGCCTTTGGAGTTTTGGAAAATGAAGAATTTTGATCTTCTAGAGCTTCACTAAAAATAAAAAATAAAAAATAAAATAAAAAAGTGGGATTGGGCTGTGGTTCAACTCTTCTTCCTATACTTCATTTTCCAGTGTGTGCCAAACAATGCAAGGAAAGTCTTCAATCCATAATCTCATCCTGGGATATTATTGTGAGAAAAGCACTATGATTTTGGATTACATTGAATCACATCATTCATTGTTCTAAAAATCATAGAATGGAAATGGACTAGATTGCTGTGACAATGTAACTTCTTGATTTCTGTATGTTATTATCCGTTTACCAGACTATTTTTATGTATTTCATCAAAACATTGTACTCATTTCGTTATCATTTGTCAGATTCATGATGTAGAGCAACTAATGGAGATTGTAAAGCAAGCAGCTAGAGAAGGTGCAATGCTGGCGTATACTCTAGCTGACCCTTCCATGGCTCAATCTGCCAAACAAGCCTGCAAGATATGGGGTATACCATCAACTGATATACTGGGCCCAATTACCGAGGCAATTGCTACTCATCTAGGTGTTTCGCCTTCTGGCCTCCCTCGTGGAGCTCCGGGCCGGGCTTCCCATCTTACAGAAGAATATTTCCGACGGATTGAAGCTATTGAATTTACCATCAAGCAAGATGATGGGGCCTTACCTCAAAACCTCCACAAGGCGGACTTCATTCTTGCTGGTGTCTCTCGT
The DNA here is from genome assembly GCF_055761805.1 of Camellia sinensis. Taxonomy (NCBI): domain Eukaryota; kingdom Viridiplantae; phylum Streptophyta; class Magnoliopsida; order Ericales; family Theaceae; genus Camellia; species Camellia sinensis. Next base: position 184,330,667 of record NC_138969.1, on the reverse strand, counting down.
ACTGGAAAAACACCACTATCAACTTATTTGGCTCACAAAGGATACAAAGTGGCAAATATCCCAATTGTAATGGGTGTTCAGGTGCCGAAGACTCTTTTTGAAGTAGATCAGGAAAAGGTTTTTGGTTTGACTACAAATGCTGTTATACTCCAAACAATTAGAAGAGCTCGAGCAAAGAGATTGGGCTTCAGCGATGAAGTGCGGAGTAACTATTCGGAGATGGACTATGTGAGAGAGGAATTGGAATATGCTGGCAGGATTTTCGCGCAGAATCCTATTTGGCCGGTGATTGGTGAGTATACATAGAAGTTTCATACATTTTCCTAGTTTTTAATGAATCTTTTTAAATCTCTGTAGTCCTAGTCACAGGAATGTCTAGTTTGCATCTAGAAATTCACAACAACGAACTATGTTACATGGACTCAGGTATGAGTTTCAGGCACGGGTGCATGTTCAGGTGTCAGACCTTCCTAAACATAAATCCTAGGATGTTGGGATATGTATCCAAAAGTTGGAATGACTACCGGGACATGTCCTGAACACTGATTATGTTGTATATTGTATAATATTCTTAGATAAGATGATGTAAATTATTTAGAGATGTTATTGAAATTAAGTAGGATTTAGGAAAAATATGAAATTTCTATTTCTGATTCATGTGAGAAGGATGAAATAGCAAATGTGATCCTTTTCTTCTTCAAACATCATATAAAATTATAGAACACAAGTTTCTAAATTGTGTATGGGTGTCAGATACATGTCTCACACGGGTACTATGGGAGAAATAGAAAGTCCATGTAACACTATCTAGAGAGGAACAAATGATAATGGAAGTTTGTAGGTGTAATGAGGTAGTTGTTCAAACAATCTTTGTCACAGTGTTACTGTGGTTGCAGAAGTCACTGGAAAGGCGATTGAAGAGACAGCAGCAGTTATGTTGAGGCTTTACAATGATCGGAAGACCAAATGTGTGATGCCAAGAATCTCAAAGCGCTATTAGAAATGGTAAGTTTCTTTTTTCTCAAGCATTCTTGGATGGGATGCTAATACTGAAGAAAGAGAGCCAATATCTCAACTCTATGAATAAGATAGTTGTGAGACTGGTTTTAGCTGCAGATACTTGTAACGAAGTTTTGAGTATTTAATTAAGTTGAGAGAACTTTTGTTAGCCTGTTGAACTAGTGTTGCTGTGATTCTACTGCTTGATTTGTATTTCTCACATGTGGAGTGGTGGGATTTAACAATATTTGATTGAATGGGCACTTTAAAATTGAATTTGATATTGCCTTGAATGAATAGAATTTAAAATGGGATTTGAAGAAATAATAATAATAATAATAATAATAATAAGGGAAGCCTTTTGAAATCCCATGGAAAATGACTCTTCAGTAGAAAGAAATTTTGCCTAGACACTTCAGTAGGAGGTTCACTCTTGATCAAATGGCTCATTTCTTCTAGTGTGGCTCTCTGTGGTGCTATGTCTCCTGGAGGTTTTGATCCCTTTCTTCTTTTCTTTTCTTCTTTTTCCATTCCTTTATTTTATTTTTTATTTATTTATTCAAATCTATAATTTAAGTCCATTTACATGACCAAGCCAACGTCACTGCAAAATTTACAGGAGAGGGCTGTGCAGCAGACACAGAGGGAGAGAGGGAGAGGGAGAGGGAGAGGGAAGAAAAGAAAGGGTTAGGGTTTTGTTTTGGAGGCTTCATTAATTCTTCAAGTGATTCTTTGATCTTCAAAAATAATTGTAAATGCAAAATCTACTTTCCTTGATTTATGTTTATTTTATTGTTATTATTTATTTATTTTTATTTATTTGATGTTGATTTGATATTGTATTTACATGAAGATGATGGATTGATTTTAATTATTTTGGTTAGATGTGTATGCAAGGTTTAGGATTTTCAGATGTATTTATTTTATGGTTGTAATTACAATGATGGATATATGAAATTAAAATAAACTTTGAACCCGTAAATAAATTCCGAATACTCCACCATCACTCCAAAGATTGTTGTTTTATTTGAGTATTGGTGAGAAAAAATATAAAAAAAATGGTAAGGATTATGAGATTTATTTGAATACCTTAAGTTTGACATTGTTATGTTTATTCTCATGAGTAGATGAGGGATTGTGTAAATGTATCTATTGTTGTTTCGTTCTCACGAGTAGACGAGTGTTTTGATTTACGCACGTACATATATGCTAACCGTCCGAGGGGAGTGGGCCAAACTCGGGACGATATCCCCGTGCAAGTTTGGCTTCAGAGCGGTGTTAGGTATACGGAAGACATATGGAATATACGTGTAGGTCGGAAGTGAAAGTCGGAAGTGAAGAGCTGAAGTGGTGGAGTTAAGATATAAAAATTAAATATGAACTTATTGGTATAGTTTGAATTGCTTTGATTTGTACATCTCGAAAAATAGTAAACGACCCCAATAAATTACGAAATTTGGACAGAGGCATGTGTATGTAATTCTAGACAACTTTTATATTTTAACTTTTTACTAAATAAATCGATTAGAACTTATAATCGGATGATCTTAGTTATAATAATTTTTATTTATTTTAGCAATGCAGATTTTAGATGTTGTTTTAACCCATGAAATGAGTTCATTTTTATTGATTTCGCGTAAACTGAAGTAAAACATTATTCACATTATTCTGAACACTTTTCATATTTTGAACTTTTCCGAAAAAAATCATCTTAAGGCAGTTTCTTTTTGTTTTCAGTTTTAGATTTTTCGATCGAATTTCGTCTAGGTTTTTCTATTAAGTTTTTCTCTTAACTTGTTCAGTTTCTACTAAATTCGTTCGCGTTACTTTTTAGGAAATTTGATTATGTACAACTTTTGGTTTTTGAGTTTTTGTCAATTCGAATGATTTAAGTATGAAATGATGCGTTTTTATATGATTAAATTATGCTTTTTCTTTTTTTTTTTTCTTTTTTTAGAATGGTGAGTCTTACTAAGTTTTTATGCAGGGCTAACCCACCGTATATTATTTTTATTTTGTTTATTTTATTCTCAATTTATATTTAGTTATATGCGGGTAAGAAACTAAAGTGTCACCGTATCCTGGGAAACTATCCATTCGCCTCGGTGCAGATGGAACTACTTATCTTATCCCGTAACAAGAATTAAATGTATTTTTGTTTGTGTCTGGTGGATAAGTAGGTGTCAAATCTTGTACTCATACCAGTATACTTGTATATTGACCTGTTTTGTCTCTTGGCATTTTTGGGTGTGCTTTGTTTGAGCGTAGCCGAGCTTCCTTTGCATAATTAGTTGGGATTACGGTGGTGACAAGAAATAACTACGGTTTTAGGACATGTCTTTCGGACTTCTTTTGTTTTCTTGAGCTTAGGGTTGATGTTAGTTTATTGTATTTATTATTATTATTTTTTTTATAACTTTAGTATTTTGATAGTTTGGCATTGTGGGTTATTGATGGGTCGTTTCACACACTAAATATAAACATTAAACTATATCAAATATTTTTAGAATAATAGTAAGTCCATGTATCGATCCACAGGGACAAACAAAAAATTAATTTAATTTAATTCTTAAATTTCTAAATTAATTTTGGTAAAAAGATTGAGAAATATTATAACTAAATGAGAATTAAATGAAATTAAGAAATTAAATTGACGATTAAACATATGATTTGAGATATTGATTTTTGGAAAAAGTCATAGGGTAAAAAATTCACCACTAACCACATGAATAAGACTTAACAATGACCATCAATTGCACTTCAGTTTGAACTATCCAATATTTCATAACTACAAGTTTGAAACATTGATTAAGAGGATTGTTGTGTTCAACGTACATGTACGAGTTATCTCAAGTAGCACAAGGCGTTTGCTCTAAACTATGGTAGTAACACGACCCGTCTCTCGTAGCACGACTCCTCTCATACTTTGAACACAAACACAAAGAAAACAAATATATGGAAAGCATTAAATAATCACAGAGAATAAAATACTTGAAGAGACGAAAAGCAAAATCATTATAAACTTCTAAAACATCCATACATTTATTCAAACTGTTTCACAATCAAAGCCTAAGAAAAATCCCTTTACATGGCTAGGGTTTCATCAAAATCCTGGAAAAGAAGAGCCTAGCTACTTATGGAGGAGTGAGAATAGGTGAAGGAAGAAGAAGCTACCATAGGAGACATTCTTTAAGCTTCAAGTTCTTTTGTTTCAAACTCTAGCCTCACTCTCCCTTTTCTCTGAAATATTTTCGAACCTGGTTTTAGCCTCTTTTTCTTCCTTTTATTCCCAACAGAAGAGCCTTAAAATTTCATGCATGCAACCCTACGTGGGCCGCTCGAGTGGTGGTGGGCCGCACGTGCAGTAAAGCTTGGCCGTACGTGCGGTGCGACGAGGTGGCGGATGAGATTTTTTGCTCCTCGCACGGAGAATATATTTTCATGCCATTTTGGCTTAAATTTGCATGTTACTTGCTAAATCTGCACAAGTGCACAAAACATATCATCTCCACCAAATAAACAACATTGAAAGACTAAAAATGTAAATTAAGTGGCCTCAATATAGTACATTTCGGCCTACATCACGCCTCCCAACTTACATTTTGCTAGTTCTCGAGTAAAACAAAAGAAATAAGAAAAGTAAAATAACTCTAAGTCACTTTCATAGGGATCATGATTGCATTTAGCATATGCAACAAGCCTTTAAACCACAAGGTTACCCCAAGTGGACGAATATAGTCTCGTGAGGGTTTCCAGAAATAATACTTACAAACATCAACATATTCACATCTGCTCAACAACAATAAGTAATCACACTACTCCAACTATCAATTAACTTAGGTGTCAACTACAATGTGATATTAAGGCCTCATTTGGGAACGTGATTTTTTAATAATTTTTTGGCTTTTTTGCTAAAATATGATGTAAAAAAAATTAGTATGTTTTGGATAAATTTTTAACTTTTTACGAAAAGATGTGCAAAAAGTAGAGAGAAAATGAAATCTTTGACTTTTTGGTATAGGTTGTTAGCTTTTTGACCTTTTTAGTAACTTTTTGACCAAAAAAATCGCTTGCCAAACGAGGCCTAAGACATGATGAGTCGTTGAAGGCACAGTGGACAAAAGTCTCTTGTACTTGTGAATGCTAGTAAACACATCATCAGTGCCCTTGGTGTATAGTGCATTCTCCATAACTAATTAACTGTCCACTATAATAGCCCAGTGTAACTCACAATAACACCCAACATATACAGAAAAACAAAATTTTTGCAACCAAGATTCTCATCATTTTTTTTTTTATTTTTTTGAAAGATTGTGCAATTCCCTGATCCATTAAGCTTTTTAATCAACTCATGTAACAAACATTGGGCCAATGACTCCCAAATTAGATGATTTTAGGGTACTAAGTGTGAAGACATTCCTACAAACTTAATAACTCGAATTGAAAAGGTTATGAACCTGAACAAGTTTTTATTTATTTATTTATTTATTTATTTTCTTAGCTATGCAATGTCTAGGTCCCTTATACTTTCTAATTAACCCATGTAGCAAGTATTGGGCCAATGACTCCCAAACTAGATGGTTTTAGAGCACTAGGTGTAGAGACACCTCTACGGGCTTAATAACTCGAATTAAAAAGGCTATGAACCCAAACAAGTTAAGTGTTTTTTTTTTTTTTGGGTGAGAATCAAGGCTACTCATTTATGTTTTTTTGCAATACTAGCAATTATCTATGATGTATACTAGGGATTAGAATAGAGAGGTCACCGCTATTAAAGTGTGTTCATGTGAATCAAGGTACACTATTGACAAATGTACTAATACCACAAACACAAACAACTCTCCTAGTGCAAACATCACATGTGAGTATTTACTCAATAATCCCTTTTTATACAAGTCCCCTATGTTCCCCAATTAATATATGCTTATATCACTATTATACTGGCACAAAGTGAAAATCAAGTGGTGCAATCAAGTGTAGCAAGTACAAACATGAATTGTTTTTATAATAACCCCCAACCCAACTGGAATATAACATTGTCTTCAATGTAAGCAACTGTAAAGTAGATAGTAAAATGAGAGAGAAATGATCTTACTAGACGGCGCAGGTGCATATCCAGCAAGGCAAGGATGAACCAAACACACACACACACACACTTTGTTTTTTTACTGTACAGTATAAAAGGAAAAGAAAAATAAAACAAAACAAAACAAAAAGAAATAAAATAAAGAAAATATAATGGATATCACTGATTTGGATCCGGCAGTAGTGGAAAATGCTGCTCAAATAAGGCATGCATCAGCGTTCAAGTCTCGAATGCCTCATCATGAACCTTAGCTCCAAGTTGATCAAACCATTACTAGCTCGACTCTCGGTATGTAAAAAAGTCAATTTGTAGAGATGCAACTGACTGCCGATACCCATCAAATGCCATCTGCGAGTAATCCTGATATGCCTGATAGTCTGCTTGGAGATCAACCACAGTTGCTGAATAGTGGCTTGATTATCCAAAAGAGCCTAATTTGCGCGTGCGTCATACGGAATGGTGTTGGCGCTGGTGCGGCGGTAGGCTCTGCCGAAACATCATTACGATTGGTCGGGGCATTAGGAAGGAGTAGTGAAGGCGGCAGGCGAGCAGTGGTTTGGCGCCATTGGGTTTTTGTAATAACACAACCCTCTCATATGCTTAAACTCCCTCATTATATGTGTGTGTATGTGTTTGATATGAAATTCTATGTTTGAATGTGTGAATTACTAGTTTATAAATTTATATCTGTCAATTATGAGAAAATTTGTTGGAATTGTGTCCTTCGGACTGGAAATTGGAAGCCTTAAAGGCACAATAAACCGAAATTGACTTTACGGTTATGATTAACATGATTTTTAGGACATTACATGAAGTTTTGTAAAATTTGATTTGTAACAAATTAATTGAATTATTTAGGCTCAAGTCTTAATTAAACTTAATTAGCCTCATGACTCAAGTCTTGATAGATATAAGGGTCACTTATATGAGCCTTAGATGACTTAGCCTCAACAAACATAAAAACAAAATAACTCCTGGAGAGTTTCTAGAGAAAAAAAAAAAAAAGAAGAGAAAAGAGAGAGAGAGGAAGAAGAGATCAATCAAGACTTGAAGATTGAAGAAATTGGAAAGGGGTTTATAGAATAGAGTTCAAGGTGAGTACAAATCAACTAAAATACCCCAAATCTCTCTTCAATTTCTTAGCATCAAGCTTTGAAATGAAGTTTTTACACTTATATAACTTAGGATTTTGAATACTGATTTTACTTGAGTAAATATCCATGAAAGTCATAAAGATTCATTGTGTTTGGTTAATTGAGAGTTGATCCTTGTATTTTGAGGTTGTTTTGAGTTAGCTTGAGAGGTATCACTTCTACTCTTTAGTTTTTGCATGCTTTGAACTCATATATATGTATATATATATATATATATATATGTTTGTATATGTTGTGATAGACCATGAAAAGATGAAGAAATGAAAGAAAGGTGGCAATTGGAGTAATTAAAATGAGTTATGATCTAATTGAGTTTGAGATTTGTGTTTATTGTGTTCACATGTCATGATGTTGAGATAAATTTGCTTGTATGAAACCTTAGAAATGTATTTGGAAAGTTTAGTCTTTGATGATTTTTGGACTGCTCAAACAGAGCCTAGGATTGACCGTGCGAGGCTTATGGCCGCACGTGCGAGATGCACAACAACACGTGCGTGGCTCACAGCCGCACGTGCAGAAAACAAGGAAGGCCAGTTGAGCAATCTGAAATAAAAGCACGTGCGAAGCCGCACGTGCGGCGCACCTCTCCTCACGTGTGGTAGGGGACTTCCGCACGTGCGACCAGTGGGGAAAAATCTTGTCAGCTTCTTTTACTCTTTTTGGCCCTCCGAATTTGTTAATGTGTACATTTGATCGTTTTGAAATGCTTACAATTGAATGGAAATAAAACGAATCGAACCAATGATTAAAGAAAAAAAGGCTAAGGAAAAGTGAATTACTTACAAGTTGTGTGCCATGTGTAGGTCACGTACTGGAGGGGATTGTTGAACGACCACATCACAGTGAGTAATAGTAGTGTAACGATATGTCTTATTTACGTATTGTGATTGTGGATTATACATTTTTGCTTGTGAATGCCATATGTCATATAAATTGTGTTTTGATTGGAATAATTGGCATGATTGAACAATGGCATATAGCATGGACCCGAGGTCGTTTTGTTTCTGTTAAGCATGATAGGAAGAGGCCATTATGATGTGGACTATGTATGACTCATGGCCTTAAGGCCAAGGGAGATGGAGACATGCCGATGTACCATCTACCCTATAAGGATATGGATTACTTATGACTCATGGCCTAAGGCCAAGGGAGATGGATACATGCGGATGTTTCATCTACTCTTTAATATTTCGAACAGATGTTGATATGTTGGGCCCAAAGTCGTTATGTATTATGTTGGACCCAAGGTTGTTTTGTCTTACGTGGGCCCAAGGCTATTTTTGAATGAACTTATGAATAAGACAAGCACATGACTTATAAAAATATTCTCCAAAGCTTATGCTCATTTACATGAACCTCCTTAAATTGCTATTATTCACTAAGCCTTGCTCATTTCGTATTTATGTATATTTATATAGGTGATCAGCTCGGAGGCTAGCCTTAGGTCAGCTCTAGGAGCCTTTTGTTGGACTTGTTTTGTCGAGCCTCCCCAAGTGGAGCCTCTTAGCTTTTGTGGGGTTCCTTTTTATGTCACATTTTGTTAAGTCTTTAAAGACTTGTAATAGATACATTGTCCATATGTAAATTTTGGGTTGTTACCTTTTTGTATAGACTTGCATAACTTAAACGTGTTTGTCTATAGACTATGAACTGTGTATCTGAACTCTCTATAGATGGTATGGTGTACTAATGTCCTAGCATTTAAGCACTGCACAATGGACGTTTTGTTTGGTTATTATATTTGCTTCCGCTTTAGGAACCGTCATTCGATAAATGTGATGGAAATTTTGTTTTATGGCCTATGTATTGGCCGGTCATGATCCAGACTTTTAGGCGCGGGTTTGGATCATGACAGTTTTACCATAAAGCGTTGGCGGCGGAAGCTGAATCTCATTGGGTTCGAGTGGGTATGTCCATTGTCTTTTTATGAGTACAGTGATGAGGTTGACGAAATGGAGGGCCCATGTAGAACCGCCTCGAGTGTTACGCAACTTGACTTCGTTAAGGATATGGGCCATCTAGTTGAAGATCAAAATAGGGATGTCGACCCAAAATCCGAAGTCAAATCGGTGCAAGGCATGGAGGAAGTCCCCGCGCTGTTCTTCCTTGTGGCCTAGAGGGATGACATTCTTTTTTAGAACCACACCAAGGAAGAGGAGGCAGCATGGTAAGTTAGCTCGATGGATGCTAATTCAATTGTCATTATCCTGCTGCCTCTCATAAAATTCGATCACAAGTGTTGGGACTGTGAGTTCCCGAGTGAACACCAAGAACTGCTCTTCATTGATAGTGTCCATGGAACAGTGAAAAACATCGGCAATGGAAGCTGGTGTGACCACTAACTCCACCCCGTTAACAACGGACAAAAGAGCTCCCGGGGCCTCGTCACTGATGTACATGTTCTAATAAAAAACTTGCACAATGCAAAGATACGCCGATTCAGTGACGGTGTAGATGCCCAGGAAGCCCCGGTCTTCAAGTTGTTGGACACTCCACGTAGTTGGTTGGTGGCGATGGAAGAAGTCCACATCAAATGGTGTGTCACGGGCAATTTGTTTGTCGACCCAGATGGCGGTTGGCACATCCTTAAGTGTAATGTTAGCATTGTGAGGCCATTTGGGTGCTCGACGGAATGATGTAGACATATTTGCACAAAATAATACAACCAACACAACTAAAAATGTGGAACTATTATATCAGCACTCATCAAATATCGCATGTATGCACGAATCATTCAAATCCTCATTGTTATCACACTACCGAATTTCTTTTATTTCAATTTTTTTTTTAAATATACTATCCTAAATTAACTTACACTAAGTTAGCATAAAGAAAATTGACAAACACAAATATGAAATACAAATAAATAAATTAGTAGAGAAAAAGAGAAGAAAATAAAATAAAAAAAATACAAAAAATAAAAATAACAACTAAACTACTATACAATTAAACTAACAATTAAAACAAAAATAAAAACAATCCACCAACTAATTAAACTAACGAGTACCACTAACTAAACAACTAAATTATATAAAAAAATAGGCTACAACAAGCTAAATTATTATTATTATTATTATTATTGGTGATTTTATTTTTTGGTCGCACATGCGCCGGAGATGGCCGCACGTGCTGTGGTCAGTTTCTAGTACGAGCAGCACAATTTTTTTTTTTTTTTTTGGTGTGAGGGATGAGGGATGATAATGATAGGTACAAGGGTGATAAACAAAGCTCAAAATCACCATTAAACTACCAATGTACTAATATTACAAGTGAAAACTAATAAATTTAAACAAAAAGAGAGTGATTACCTTGAAAAAAAGTAGAAGAAAAGAAATGAAGAAGAGAAGATGTAGATCCGCCGAAAAAAATGGCCGCCGGAAGGTCTCCAGTCGGAGAAGATGGTGATGCTCCGATGGGAAGTTGGTGGTGAGGAAAAAGGTGAGTGAAAGTTGAAGGAAGAAGAAGATGGTGATGGTAGGGTTTGATGAGTTTGTGGGTTTGTGGGGTTGAGAAAGAGAGAGAGAGAGAGATAGAACAAAGAAGATGATGAGAGGTAGATAGAGAGTATGCTAGGAAGTGGTGTTGGTCAAAAGTGGGTTAGGGTTTTCTTAAAGAAATCTCTCTTCTTCTTCTTTTTTTGTTTTTTTTTAATGAAAAGATAAATAAAGTAAATAAAAAATACAATAAAATAAAATCTGTAGGATTTTTTTTTTTGTTGAAGAAATATTAAATAAGTAAATAACAATAAATAAAATAAAATATAATCTGCAAGTTTTTTTTTTTGGGGACTAGGTCGCTCTTGCGCGCATGTGCGGTGAATTATGAGCCGCTTGTGCAACGAAATTGGGCTGCACTAGCGGCGCTCACACAGTGTCCATTTGGGCCTGGGCCGCTCGTGCACTCCAACCTTCTTTTTTTTTTTGGATGGGCTGCTTTTGTGCCTATTTGGGCCGCTCTAGCGGTGGAATTAGGAAGCTCCAGTGGCGTTGAAATAGTGTGGTTTTGGGCTCGGGCTGCTTGTGCGACCTAGCCTCCGCTCGTGCACCCTTTTCTAGGACCTCCATTCGTGCGCCTATGTGGGTTGCTCATGCGGTCTGTTGCACTTTTTTTTTTAAAACCAAGTACAACCCAAAACATGTCAATCCATTTGTATCTTCATTTCACATCCGAAATAAATATAGTACTTTGAAAATATCAGAATGCTTAACAAAGATATAATCTTCACGCGAAAATTACGGATACTACTTTTCTCCCTAACAATGTTTGTAACTTTCCCTATTCTCCAACAGGGTGACAGACTAGGTTGATTTGGTATTCAGAATCGAGGCGCATAAAGCTAACTCGACCTATGGGGCTACCATATAGAGTTCAAGCCAGGGTGATTTTGAAGCAATCTTCACACCCCTGAGTATTTAAACCAGACGTTAGTCTCAGAAATTTCAAACCTTTGCATTCTAGGCTTTGTCATTCGAACTTTAGTTTCCACCATCTAAGTTGGTCTCCTAGGAACTTACTACAAACACAGTTAGGTGGCTATACTAGACCGTCAGATGCCATTCGAGCATGACAAACACCAAAGAAATTACACCTTCAGAGGATTTAAAGTCTCATTTTTTCAATATCATCCACAAAATGTTTCGATCTTTGGCCATTGACCTTGAAGGTCGTACCATCTTATGGATTTTTAATCTCAACCACCTTATGCGGAAAGACTGCAATAACCTTATATGGGCCATCCCACCTAGATCGGAGTTTACTCAGAAACAATCACAATTTAACATTGAACAGCCACACTTTTTGGTGAGGCTCGAAGGACTTACAAGAAATGTGTTTATCGTGAAATGCCTTAGTTCTAGCCTTGTAAATTTTTGAGCTCTCATATGCATCATTGCGAAGCTCCTCTAACTTATTAAGTTGGAGTTTCTGGTGGTCACCGGCCTTTGCCATATCAAAATTAAACTTCTTAATGGCCCACAAAGCCTGGTGTTCTAACTCAACAAGGAGATGGCACGGTTTTCTGAACACAATCCTATATGGAGACATCTCGATGGGTGTCTTATATGCAGTGCGATAGGCCCAAAGTACATCAACCAACCTAGTGGACCAATCTTTCCTATTGGGCCTCACAACTTTCTCGAGGATGTTTCTAACCTCCCTAGTAGAAACCTCTACTTGATCACTAGTATGGGGATGATAGGGAGTGCCAACTTTATGAGTGATCATGTATTTGCACACCAATGTCTCGAAAAATCGGTTGCAAAAATGTTTACCATCGTCACTAATTATGGCATGTAGGAACCCAAAATGACAAAAAATGGTTTCATGGAGGAATTTAACCACAACTTTGTGATCATTCATTCTGGTGGCCACTACCTCCACCCACTTGGAGACATAGTCCACAACCACCAAAATGTATTCAAAGTGGAAAGGGACCCATGAAGTCGATGCCCGAAACATAAAAAATCTCACCAATCAAAATAGGGGTCATCGGAATCATATCTCACCGTGACATAGAGCCCATGCATTGACAACGCTTACAAGCTCTATAGAAGTTATGGGCATCTTTGAAAATAAAGGGCTAATAGAACCCACGTTGTAAAACCTTGGCGGTTGTTTTCTGCCCATTGAAATGGCCGCCACATGCATGAGAGTGACAAAATGTGAGAATGCTATGGGTTTCACTCTCCGGCACACAACATCGAATCACTTGATCCGGACAATACTTGAACAATTCCGGGTCTTCCTAGAAATAATGCTTGACTTGTGAGAAAAATCGGTCTTTGTCTTACTAAGACTAAGTTTGAGGAATTTGACCAACCGCCAAGTAATTCACTATATGAGCAAACCAGGGGAGGGCCACTTGTGATACCGCAAGAAGTTGCTCGTCCAGAAATGAGTCGTACAAAGCTAAGGGATCACTCGTGTACTCAATAAAGATGCAAGATAGATAATCCGCAACTACATTCTTGGATCCCTTCTTGTCCCGGATTTCTAGGTCAAACTCCTGAAGGAGTAGAATCCACCTAATCAACCTACGTTTGGTCTCTTTTTTGATAGTAAATATCGCAAAACGGCATGATAAATGAAGACTATGACCATGGAACCTAGGAGATAGAACCGGAATTTATCTAAGGCAAAGACTACAACTAGCAACTCTTTCTCAGTGATAGTGTAATTCAATTGTGCATTTGAGAGAGTGCGAGCATATATCATAGGGTGCCCTATTGACCCTTTGGCCCAACACAGCCCCGCAGTATAATCCGAGGCATCACACATGATTTCAAAGGGAAGCGACCAATTCGGCGACTTCATGATTGGGGCGGTAGTAAGGGCCACTCTTAGTGTTTCAAAGGCTTTCAAACAAGCCTCATCAAAAATAAAAGATGCATCCTTAGCAAGTAAACTACACAAAGGACGGGATATTTTACTACAGCCTTTAATGAACCTACGGTAAAAACCTGCATGCCCTAAGAAAGATCGGACTTGACGCACAGAATTGGGTAGAGGAAGGCCTACAATGAGGTCAACCTTAGCCTTGTTTACCTCTATACCTCAAGAGGACACAATATGTCCCAACACTATACCCTCACGAACTATAAAATGGCTCTTTTGCCAACTCAAAATCAGGTTTGCCTTAGTACATCGTTCCAACACTCTAGTCAAGTTTCTAAGGCATTCCTCAAAAGACAGTCCAAACATCGAGAAATCATCCATGAAGACCTCTAAAAATTTCTCCACCATGTCAGAGAAAATGGCCATCATATACCGTTGAAAAGTCGCCGGTGCATTACATAGCCCAAAGGGCATACGCCAGTAAGCAAAAATGCCAAAAAGGCTAGTGAATATGGTCTTTTTTTGGTCAGCGGGGTACACCGGGACTTGATTATATCCCGAGTAGCCATTAAGAAAATAACAACAACCCTATCTCGCTAACCTCTCAAGAATTTAATCAATAAATGACAAAGGAAAATGGTTCTTCCTAGTCATGGAATTCAATCTCCTATAATTAATACACATTCGCCACCCAATAGTGGTTTATATGGGGACTAACTCTCCTTGCTCATTCTCTACAACAGTGATGCCCGATTTCTTAGGTACCACTTGTGTGGGACTTTCCCATTTGCTATCCGAGATGGGGTATATAATACCTACATCTAATATTTTCAACAGCTCTTTTTTCACAACCTCTTTCATTTTAGGATTAAGACTCTGTTGCATTTCACGAGAAGGTTTAGCCTCCTCCTCTAGATGTATATGATGCATGCACACGAAGGGATCTATCTCTTTCAAATTAGCCACCAACCACCCTATAACATTTCGATGTGCCACAAGAACACTCATTAATTGACTTTCCTACTCTGCAGTTAAGTCTGATGCAATGATGACAGGTAAAGTATCATTTGGCCCTAAAAATGCATACTTGAGTGTGGTCGGGAGTGGCTTCCACTCAAATGTAGATGGTGTGACTAAGGATGGTATGGAGGGCTCTCTAGATAGAGAAGGAAGGGACTCAAATTGGGCTTTCCACGGAGGAAAATCCGGTGTAGAAAAAGAATTAAGTAAGGCATTCACCTCCTTCATTGACCCGTCAATATTTAAATTTTCAAACCCAAAATGAGCTAGACAATCCTCTAGAGGGTCCTCTACAAGAACGGAGAGTAAAGCCTCCTCCACAATCCCATCCATAACATCCATAAATAAACACTTATCTCTTTCATGGGATTATTGGGATGCTTGAAAAACATTGAGTTTCACTTGCGCATTTCCAAATGAAACATCCATAATCCCGGTATGACAATTTATGCATGCATTGGCCACAGCCAAGAAAGGTTAACCTAAGATCACCAGGGTTTGTTTCTGAGAGCTGGCTACCAGTTTCATATCTAAAACTAAAAGTCAACAGGAAAATAAAACTTATCGACCTTTACTAGCACATCCTTAATCATGCCACGTGGCATTTTGAGGGACCGGTCAGTTAACTGGAGAGCAACAGTAATGAGCTTCAACTCGCCAAGCCCGAATTCTTTGTACACAAAGTACGACAACAAATTAACACTAGCCCCTAAATCTAACAAGGCCCTATCAATAAAATGATCCCTTATAATGTATGTAATGGTTGGGGCACCCGAGTCTTTAAGTTTGGGGGGTATGTTATTCAATAACATGGAGCTTACTTGCTCTATGAGTACGACCTTATGGGACACGTGTGTCCTAGATTTATGCTTTTGCATACAAAGGTCCTTCAAAAATTTAGCATAGGAGGGTACTTGCTTAATTGCTTTCAACAGGGGAAGGTTGATTTTCACTTGTTTAAAGACCTCCATCATCGCTTCCATAGATGCCGCCTTCTTATTAAAAGGGGACGATGTCTCAAGGCATTGGGAAAAGGGTGCCTTAGGCACATATGGTGCCTTACACTCATGTGAAATACTAGGGACTAAGTCATCCCCCTTATGTGTTTCTTCCTCACCGTTGCTCTCTTTGGGTTGACCACTGTGATCACCTTTCTTAGCCTTAGTTGCATCAGACGCAACTGGTTGAGGCTCTAACTTTCTCACACTTGTCAAAGTGATCACCGCTTACGCCTACTCGTGGTGCTTTTCATTCCCACCTGACCCTTCTGCGCCATATTGACCCTTAGGGTTGGCCATAGTCTGACTCGGTAATTTTTCTTCATCTCTTCTATTTATGTTATTAGCCATTTGACCTAATTTGGCCTTTAGCTTGGCAATAGAGTGAGTATAGGAGTGAACTACTAGTGCTAATTCCTTAAGTTTTGAGAGAACTTCTAACACTTGAATCTTAAAGGTAAAGTTGCCTTGAGGAACAGGCGGGGGTGATGGTGGCCGGTAAGGTTGTGAGGGTCTATAATTGGTAGGCAAAATTATTAAAATTCTTCCTTGGTGGTGGAGAATTGTAAGAAGTGCCTTATGAAAGAGGTCGCCATGGAAAATTAGGGTGATTTCTTCATCTCGGATTGTATGTGTTGGAATATGGGTAAGCCATAGTAAAAGGTTTGAACAAGTTACCAATCAGGCACTTGGTGGTGGGGACACTGTTGGAAAAGGTCACGAAATCTTTCTCATGTTTCATGAAATTGCTCGTCATCAAATTGAGCAAAATTGGTGATGGCTCGTCTAAGTTGGTCTTACCAATGAGAAAATACTTCTCCAAAACTTCTACTGTAATTGGTCTCATGTTGTGACAGAATTGGCAGGTAAGGAATTCAACCAAAGTTTGGCTTTTGTCCTTTACTGAAAATGGGAATAGTTGCAACATTAAGGCCTCATTTGTGAAATTCTGGATCCTTACTATAGAGCAAATTTCCAGAAATTCATGCAGAAATTTGTAAGGGTCATCATGAGCTAGTCTATGGAATGATGGGAGCATTTGGATGGTGCTAGATTTAATCTCATAATGAGCAGCGGTGGTGTCGAGTAACTAAATGCGTGATGGTGATGTATATGCAGTGGGTGTGACGTAATCCTTAAGGGTCCAATTGGGCCCATTTAGGCCATTCGGGTTTGCTGTCTCAATTGGTTCAAGGTATGGATATGGATATTCAAGCCTAGGAACACGAGAAGAGACTTTAAGTTTCCTAAGAGTCCTTTCTAGTTCAAGGTCCAAACTCCACTATTCAGGGCAAGAAGAATGGCGCCCGTGCATATACCACTCAGACACACACACACACACACACTAAGTTCCGACTCTGTGCACTAAGTTATGAAAACAGAATACCTATAACGATTTTGGTTTGGACTCGACCCTTGTTATATTCTGGGTACGGGTTTCATGGTCTTTTATTGTTGATTATACCTTGCTTCTCTTGTATTTTCCTCAAATTTAGCTATTGGGTTGTCGCGGTTGTGTTTGGAACAGGTTGGTCGCTTGGTTTTCAAATCTTATGTTGGCCAGGTTTTTGGTCCTCCACTTGAGCGGCACTTCTTGCGCTCAAGTGGGCTTTGCAAACTCTCAGTACTTTTGCAAGTTTGCAAAACTACTGGAAGAGTGTATTCTACGCTCGAGCAGGTGGGCGCTCAAGTGGCCTTTCTTGATCTCGAGCGGTGGTCTGTCCTCTGCAAAACTACTTGAAGTGTGTATTATGCGCTCGAGCGGAACAAATTATTGTGTCTGACGCTCGAGTGTCACTTCTTGTGCTCGAGTGAATTGTGCGTATATCAGTTCGCAGCAGCCTACTTTTTTACCACTTTTTCATCTCTTTTTCTCTCAAAACCTTAGATCTATACTCTCTCTGTCTAAAACTCACTCTCTTTCTACATTTTAACCTAGATCAATTGGGTTTTCTACCCTAATGTATTTGAGAAAAAGCTAGAGCATTCTAAGAGCTCCGTTTTGATCCGATTAATACTTGGTTTCGACGTTGTTGAAGGTTCTACCTTGCTTTCTTCATCTCCTAACTTTGAGGTAAAGATTTTTTATACTTCTATATGACTTTTAACTTAGCTATTTGTTTTGTATAACATTATTGTAATCTTTGGAGGAGTTTGAACAAACCTAGGGTTTTGGTTTAAAATTAAAGGAATGGTTGTCAAATAAAGGTATAGAAAATGGTTGTAGGTGTAAATATGAGGATGTGTTGTGTTAAATTTGTTGATTTTGACACACGGGTTGAATTTGGAAGAGAATGGAGTTTTGCCCTAAAATATTTCAAAAATTTTTTTTGTACAAATAATAGAATTAATATGGGAAATGTGAAATTAGATAGATATTTATGTAAATGGTAGAGTTGGATATTGTTATCTCTCATCCATGGAAATTTAAATAGTTTATCTGTTTTGGAGATTGTATATCTGTTTAGAAATATTTGTTTTGGGCTATCGGTAGAGGATAGCTATGATTGTTGTAGAAATTGCATGAGGATTAGGTAAATTGAAACTAATTTCTTATTCGTTGTCATTAAATATGATTATGTCTTTAAATACATTATATATGTATGATGTTTGGGAGAAGATAGAGAATGTACTCCATGTTTGGGAGGAGATAGGGGATGTACTCCATGTTTGGGAGAAAATAGGGGATATACTCCATTGAATTAGTTGGCCTGAGTGTCCAGGGTGAAAGTCCCGAAAACCGTGCGTATGTATATATATATATATATGGGTGTCGACTCCCCGCAGACAGAAGATCCGTAAAATGGCAAATAGAAGTAATTGTATGATGGTGGTACTGGTTAGAGATCTATTGAGTTGTATTCTCAATTTGGTTGACTAAATGAAATGGAACTGATGTCATGAATTGAAATAATACAGCTGGTACTGCATGGTTTGTAAAAGAATTATGAAATAGTTTATCAATGGCATTGTAATTACATATTACCCTTATATCTTTGTTAAGTTTCATATCTTGTACTGAATTATTTCTATTGGGATTTGGCTCATCCTACATAGGAAAACCATTTTCAAGTGTTGGTGATATGCTTTCACCAAGGGCTTAGCTTGGGAGGACTGTGGAGCTGAAGGCTTATATTTTTTATTTTTCTTATATTTTGTGTTTCATATTTGTACAAGCCTAGCGCTTTATTTGTATTGAGCTTATGACTCACCTTGTTGTACGCAAGCAACGACTTGGAAAGATGTAAGCATGTAAGGCATATGATACGAGTGTAGCTTTCATCCTTTATTGCATCTGTCACTTTGCTGTATTAAACTTTGATTAATGAAAGCGTGTCGTTCAATTATACTATTGTTTATCGATGGATTTATTTTATTTAATTCGAGGCGTTATAACTTGGTATCAGATCGTACCGGGTTTGAATACTTGGGTACATGGGAAGTGGTTATTACTACAATGAGTTTGTCTCGCTTAGCAGAGATGTATACATATAGTATGCTTACGTGACAACATGCTTATATTACTATATGGATATGGGATTTCACTCCTAAAATGTTGATTGGGTCTACAAGTTTTTAGAAGTCTTATTAGAAGAGCACTTGATCACTGCTGTTTCTAATTGGAACTCTGATAACACCGTGGGACAGTCATTATCTAGAAAGGAAATTCGTATGTGTTTATGTGACTAGATGCTTACGTGGAGTGGATTAAATGTTGTCCATCGTACCAGGACTTGTGTAAATTGGCTTCAGCACATTTGTGACTGTGCTAACCTTTAGGTTACCCTTGTTAGGATGCCTAGACGAGGAACTAACAATTTCTTTCCTTCCACACGAGAAAAATTATGGAAATAGTTTATGGAATTATGCCAAGGTGTTACACCTTTAGTACAGTTTGAAGCATGGTTTACTAACCAGTCGACGTTTGCTCTGGAATTGGTGGAGACTAAGGAACTTCATTGTTTGGAGTTTGAGAGTAAGTTGTGTGACGACATCCAAGGAAGAATTGTCGGGCCTTGGCATAGAAGTTACAGTGTGCTTGTTGAAGCAGCGACTCATGTAGAGGTAGCGGTATTAGTCATGGGACGGAGTATGACAGAGGCCATCTTGGCAACCCCTGTAACCCGGGGTGTTGGTAGACCTTTTAAGAGGCAGAGGGGTTTCAACCCACAACAGTCTCCGGGAGTGCAGTCTAGATCTACTTTTCCAGTGCCGAGTTTGGGTTCGGGAAACGATAAGCAGAGGGGTTTCACTTGTTTCAAATGTGATCAATTGGGCCACAAGTCTCCGGCTTGCCCACAGAGGAAGAGGGCAAGATCGGTAGCTCAACTAGTAATTGCACCACCGGGATCATCTAGCTAGCCAGGACTTGGAGTGATTGAATGCTCGATGGAGGAGCAGTCATTGGGATCCTCACCAGTTCAGACTTCGAACTAGTCATGTATTCGGGAACCATTTATTTGCTAGGTGTGTAATCAGCCGAGTCATGCTAAACGTTTTTGTACCCAACCGAGGACTTCTCTAGGCATTCCGCAACCTAGTCGGGTTCAACCTTATTCGTCTGGGCAGCAAGTCTGGCCCTGAGATTTGTGGGGCCTAAGGCGAACTATGAAAATGGGGCCCTTCTAATATATTTTTTTTAATAAAAAATTTATGCATAAAATGATAGGTATCTACAAATTTTTTATTTAAGTACACTTGCACATATAATCATTAAAATTATAAACTAAAATTTACTTTCATATATTAAGATAGGAAAAAATCAGTACAATGACTCAAAAATATTAAAAACTGGTTTTGTTGCTTTATAGTTTAGCAATATCCAGTTTACAATTAACCCAACAATCACTTAAATACTACTCTTCTTGCATTTTTAGCTGCAAAATCACTAATTAAGTTTGTATAATCTAATTTATCTACCAAATCCTTTTCAATAGACAATATAGCTAATCTATTCAATCTTTCTTGTGACATTGTTGATCGAAGGTAGGATTTGATCAATTTCAACTTTGAAAAACTTATTTCTGCAGAGGTAATGGTAACTGGAATAGTCAACAATATTCTATACGCAATCCAGGCATTTGGAAAACAACCATCCATCAATTTCAAATAATTCATCACCTCAATTGGCCTATTGATTTCTTTTGGCAAAACTTCTTTGAAGACTTTTAACTCAGAAAATAAATCTTTCCCATCCACATCCATAAGTCCATCATGTTTCAAAAAGTCTTCAAGATTAGCCGAATAAGTCTTCAAGCACTCATCATTGGTAGAATTTAACTTCTTCAAATCAAACAAAAATCCAAAAGTTTCTTCATATATTTGAAATTGTTCAAATCTACTCTTAAGTGAAGAAAGAGCTTGATCTATTATATATATGAAGTAATTAACTCTAAAGGATTCTTCAGTTGATTATGCAACCTCTTCACTAACATTCTCATTAAAATGTTTCTTTCTATGAATGACACGCCTTTCATGAAATGTAGGTTCAATCTCCATTTTAATTGCAACTTCTTTAGCTTCAATCATGGCCTCCAAAAATCTAGTTTCTCTATACTTTTCAAGAAATGTAATGAGTCCTTTTAATTGATGTATAGCAACATCAATATGCATGTCTTCAGCTTTAAATGTCTTGCTAACAGAATTGACAGTAAACAATAGATTGTGCTAGATAATCATGCAAAGCAAAAACTCAAAGTTCTCAATTTCACACTTTGTATTGGGCTCATCAGATTCTTTTTCCAACTAAATTAAATCATCTCTTATTTGTGGAGCTTGGTACCGTATTGCTTTAACACTTTCAATGCGACTTTCCCAATGAGTTTGTGATAATGGCTTAAGTGTGAGACCTTCCACATTGTCTTTGAAAATTTTCCACCTCTTTTTAGAAGATGAAAACAACACATATATGCGTTGTACCACTCTAAAGAAATAGATAGCTTTGGAACAAGAGGTAGCCATATCACAAAGGGCAAGATTAAGACTATGACACCCACATGGCATGTAGAATGCTCTTGGATTTATTTTAAGTACTCTTTTTTGTACACCTTTGTGTCTCCCTTTCATATTAGAGCCATTATCATATCCTTGCTCTCTTATATCACCAATATCAAGTTGGAGTGTGTGCAATGCTTCTCTAAGTACATTAAAAAGTCCCAACCCCGATGTATCATCCACCTTCAAAAATTCTAAAAAGAATTCTTCTACCTTTACCACACTAGTTGAAACATCTACATATCTTATCACAAGAGACATTTGTTCTTCATGACTAACATCTGGAGTACAATCAAGAATAATTGAAAAATATTTCACTTCTTTGATTCTTGCCACAATCATACTCTTGATCTTACTCACTAACATTTATATCAATGTGACCAAGATAACGGTAATGAATTTCACTCTTTTGAATACGTTGAATGTGCTCTTGCATTACTGGATCAAATTTGGCAAGCATTTCAATTCAGCTTAAAAAGATTCCATTTCATTCTTGATAAATCTTCTCATTGTCTCCACAAAAAGCTAAATTATTTTTAGCAAGAGTGATCACAATAGCAATTATTCTTAGTAACACTTGTCTCTAATGTTCTCTCTCTTTGTTGATTTGTTCTTGAACACTTCTATCAATTGTTTCATTCTTCTTCAATCTACTTTCCAATTCAATCCATTTGCTCATATAAATAAAGTGCTCATTACTAGTTTCGTGACTTCTAAGCCTGTTGCCCATATTCTTCCAATCTTTCAATCCATCAGTAGCCAAATGAATATTGTTCCCATCTTGCTTAAACAACTTACAACAAAGTAAAACACTTTGTCTGAAGCATCTGAATATACTAGCCACTTCCTATCCTGCTTCTCTCCATTTTGTAATTGTCGCATGTAAAATGTAGAAGAAAAATGCCCATCTTTGTCATCTAGGGGAAAATTCACACCATTACCTCTTATAGGACCTCTTTCAACTAATAAATCTCTTAAATTTTGATCAATCTTGTCCCAACTACTAGGGTCATAAATGTTTAGAGGTCCACATTCAACATTGACATCTTCACTTTCACTAGATTCTACATTTCCAAAATCTTCATTCTCATTCATATGTTCACTAGGTTGTTCAATCAACAAATCATCATTCTCATTATTATTCACACAATGAGCAGGTTCTTCAATTACCAAATCTTCATCATCATTGTCATTTGAATCCGAAATATGTACTTGTTTCTTGATACCAAAATATTTATCAAGTGCTCCCGATTGAGATTGAATTAATTGTTCTACTTTCATCCTCTTCTTTCTCTTTTCATTTCCAGAACTATACTTCCTAGGAAACACGGCTATAATCACAAACACTTCAATCCACAAATCGCAATCCACTGATCCGATAGCAAATAAATTATAAAAAAAAAACAATTTAATGAAACAAAATTAGGAAAAAATTATTCAATTAAAACTGATAAATACGTAGGTAAAAAAATTAGGGTAAAATTATTTATTCCACTAAAATCTAATGGATAAAGAAGGTAAAAAAAAATTAGGGCAAATTTATTATTCCACTAAGTGATAGAGAAAGAGTGTAGAAAAAAAAATTAGGGCAACTTTATTTAATAAAATCTGATACTGAGTCTGAGAGAGAAGACTTACCATGAGAGAGAGTGTGTATGAGAGAGAATGAGTCGCCGGAGGAATATGTGAAAGAGAGAGAGAGAGTCGCTCACAATGCTGTGCTCAGTGCTCTGCGTCTGCCCTCAACTTGGTATATACTTCCGTCTTCATTTCATCACTTCATGAGAGAGAGAGAGAGATTGAAAGCAGAAGTAGTACACTGAAGTGAACAATGTTGTATATTGTATGTATGGTTTGGGTTGGGCCCAAACACTCTTTTTATATATATATATATATATTTTTTCATTTTAATAAATATGGGCCAAACCACATAAATATGAGCTAAACTATACATGGGCCCAATAAAACATTTTGGGGCCCTTTAAATTGATCCTTAAAAAAAAAAAAAAAATTGGGCCTCTAACAATTTATTAAATTTGGGGGCCCTATTTTTGGGCCAAAATTGTGGGGCCTAAGGCACAAGCCTTACTGGCCTTAGGCCAGGGCCGGCCCTGCTGGCCAGGGGCAATATTGTTATGGAAACCAACCGGGCCAGATTTTGGGGGCCTCGGGAGAGCAAAATTCTTAGGCCCCTAGTGAACAATTATGCGTTTGTTCCAGGTGTGGCCAGCTAGGACATATCAGCAGTTCTTTTCTGTGGCTTGTGAGATCTTAGGGTATCTCGGGTTGGAGAATAACCAACTTTAGCGGTCCAGCGAGGAGAGGCAACGCTGGCAGTACCGATGAGATGGTTTTGTTTTGGCTCTTTTGTTTTGTAATCGGTGGGTTATCGTTGTAATCATTAGGTTTTGTTGTGTAACCAATGTGTTTTAGGGATGTTGAGACATCATACCTGCTTGTTTATTTCCATGGATTGGGCAGATTGAAGCATGTAATGACTCTAAATTTTTATTAATGTGATAAGTTATTGTGGAATCAGAAAACTTTTGTATTGATGCATGGATACACTTGTGATTTGGTTTGGGAAGGTGATGGCTGCTAAGCCATATTTTGAAATTAAAAGAGTTGTTGACGGATACGTGTTTTGGTTGGGGTTATCATGGGGCGAGAAGAGTTATACTTGCCGGGTGTGTGTAATTCTGTGAGCATTCCTTATTTGGTCTTATGTTTGTGGTAGAGGTTTCGGCCTATTGTTGTGAGAATTCCTCGGAAGGATGTGAAGTGTGCGATTGGCACTAGGTTTTGTACATACAGCGCGTTGTTTTCAAGAGTGAATTGCATATAGTTTCGTTAGGTATAGACTTGTACCTCAATGGTAGTAAGGTAGCAAATCTCCATATTATCTGGTTGGCTGTTTCTTGTAGAGGGATGTTAGTCCCTTATCATAGTATTGGCTGTTGGCGTTAGTAGGTGGTGTGTTCTGAGTAGCTGGTATTATATTTCGAACAGCGGTATAGCGGACATTTCCTAAGTTCTAGGATTCTTTTATTGTATTTGGGTGTGAGAGGTGTGTACCTCAATTCTGGTTAAGTTAAAAGATATTGTTGGAAGGGTTGGTTGGGTATATAACCCATTATTAGTGTGTGACCTATGTGTAGGGTCATAGTGGTTTTGTGTTTATGGGTCGAGGTTTACAATGACGGTAAGGAGGTTGAGAACTTCTTTTGTTCTTCTATAGAGTTAGGATGGTAAGACTTTGAAAGCCTTATAGGTGTCGTGTGTATGTGCTCGGGGCTTGGTTCAGGGCAATTGTTCAATAAGTATCAACTACTGGTGGACTGACTAGGAGATTTTGTATTTTGGTTGTACTCGTGTATTGAGTAACGAGTAGAATGTTGATTAAAGAGTTGACCTTATTGGTTATTGAGGTTTCGAGGTTTTGTGTTTACTTGATGTTCGGTTTGGGTGGTTACGTGGTAACGATAACGTTGTGGTGTTGTAGGCCTTTGCGAGTTGACTTGCCTCGAGAGAATAAGTATGTGAATTTCGTTGTTGTGAGTTCGGTCAAGGTTGTGAGTACATTGTCAAAATGAAGGATTCAGTGTGGAGATAACCTATTCGAGGTTAAGGGTAAGATATCATGCAATAAGTGAGGAGGTTTTGCTAGTATGGTGTATGGTGGTGTATGGTTTGTATATTGTTGGTAGATGATGTGTAGAAGAGGATCGGTCACAAGGCAATAGTGTGGTTAATGATTGGATTGAGTAATTTAATATTCGATAGTACTGGGTCACTATGGTATGAGTGGTTATTGTCTAGTTTGGATAGTAGAACTCTGAGTGAAGTAGTATAATTGTGTGGAGTGAGTGGTGCGCTTAGTCAGAATTGTTTTGACTTATTCGGTCCTTGTGTGCATGGTGTAAGGTACTAGTGTGTGCGTTGACTTGAGAGGGTGTATTGTGTTTGACTTAAGAAGTCCAGTTAGGACTAAAATGTGAAGCGAGGATGTGCATGCTACATAGGCATACGTGTAAGGGGTGAATGGAGAATCAAAGTATCGTGGGTTAACTTTGAAGAATCCAGAGTGATTCAATGGACTAGAGAGGTTGTGTATGGAACTCCATTTCAGAGTTGGTAAAGTTAAGTGGTATGTTGGTGTTTGAAGGCTGATATGGGTGAATAATGTTGGACAGTTGATTGATTAGTATTTGGGTTGGTTGACATATAGTCACTTCGGGGAATAGGTTGAAGTTAAGGGCTGTGTAATTGAACGGTGTCTTGGTGTGAGATGTAAGTCCCACGTGGACAGTTGGAAGGTTGTTTTGAGTTGTAGTAATCGGTTTGGAATTTCGGTTGGGAACTTTGGTTTTACAAGCGCTTTGTGCCATTACGTAATTGGTGGGTGTGAAATTTCTTCCCTTATGTTATTGTGTTGCTGGCATTTCGAAAATTTATAGGGGTTCTCATTGTGGAAATTTTGTTTTGGGTTTTGTTGGGTGATTGTGTTGTGATTCATTGGAGGAATATTGATGAATGATTTAGAGAAAAATCAAACTCTCCTTTTTAGTATTGTGGCCTTGGGTATTTTTCATAAACTAAACGGTTTTGGATTGAAACGTGAATTTGCGGTTTTGTTTTTCGAAAAAATAGTTTGGAAATCTCTGAGTTTTGCTGTGGCCAGTTGTTAAAATATTTGAATTGTAACAGTGTAAGTTTGAACACCTTTTGGAAAAAACCAAGTGTTTTGAGACAAATGGAGATAAATAAAGCTTTTTCTTTAACCTGAACGAAATATCTTATATCTGGTGCTGAGAAGTCACATTTTGATCTGGCCTAAGTTGCTAGTTACATGTTGTATGTTTTTTTGGCAAGGACTTAGATGGTCGGGTATTGATGTGCCATAACGTTGTTGATTAATCGTGTTTTATTTTGCGTTCTCGTTTTACGAGAGTTAACTGAAAGCTTTGTATGCAAGTGGTTTCCTTATTCCCTATGTTGGAGTGTTAAACACTTAATGGTGGTTTGGGTATTGTAGGTAGTCAAGACGTGGTGGATGTCTTAGAGTGTTGTTGTTGTTGGAGTTGTTGTTACTGTTATTATCATTATCAGGGGTATTTGTTCTTGTCTCATAAACCGTCGTGTGTTTTGCCGATTGGGGAGGCATCCATGTTCGTTCCTTGTCATTGAGTCGAGTCTTGTGAAGCAAGACGTTTCTATTAGTTAAGGTGTTGTGGGAACATCACGGAGTTGAAGAAGTAACTTGGGAACGTGAGTTGCAAGTCTGTGAGAAGTATCCGGGCTTATTTGTTGATATTTGAGAATATATTGAAATTTTTTTATGTTAATGAAATATGAAAACATTGTATAGGTAATATGTGTTTTGGAAACATGGGTTTAATATAAACATTGTATGTGTTTCAAAAAATGTGGATTGTACTTTTGATATTGGAACTTATGTATTGAGTTGATGAGAATGGATGACCGGAGAAAGGGGTCATGGTGATGGAATGGATTGATTATTATTAGTGTAATTGGTTTAAACAGAGTTTTGAAATTTGATTTGAAATTTCGGGGACAAAATTCCTTAAGGGGGGAGATTATAGCGATTCTGGTTTGGACTCAACCCTTATTGTATTCTGGGTATGAGTTTCATGGTCTTGTATTGTTGATTATACCTTGCTTCTCTTGTATTTTCCTCAAATTTGGCTATTGGGTTGTCGTGGTTGTGTTTGGAATAGGTTGGTCGCTTAGATTTCCAACCTTATGTTGCCCAGGTTTTTGGTCTTTCGCTCGAGCGGCACTTCTTGCGCTCGAGCAGGCTTTACGAACTTTCAGTACTTTTGTAGGTCTACAAAACTACTGGGAGAGTGTATTCTACGCTAGAGCGGCGTTTCCTACGCTTGAGCGGATGGGCGCTCGAGCGACACTTCTTACGCTCGAGCGAAACAACTTATTGTGTCTAACGCTCGAGCATTACTTCTTGAGCTCGAGCAAACTGTGCGTATATTAGTTCACAGTAGCCTACTTTTTTTATCACTTTTTCATCTCTTTCTCTCTCAAAACTCTAGATCTATACTCTCTCTCTCTCTCTACATTTTAACCTAGATCCATTGGGTTTTTTACCCTAGTGTCTTTGAGAAAAAGTTAGAGCATTAGAGCTCCGTTTTGATTCGATTGAAACTTGGTTTCAGAGTTGTTGAAGGTTCCACTTTGCTTTCTTCGTCTCCTAACTTTGAAGTAAGGATTTTCTGTACTCCTTTATGACTTTTAACGTAGTTATTTGTTTTTTATGAACATTATTGCGATCTTTTCAGGAGTTTGAATAAACCTAGAGTTTTTGTTTAAAATTAAAGGAGGGGCTTTCAAATGAAGGTATAGAAAGTGGTTGTAGGTGTAAATATGAGAATGCGTTGTGTTAAATTTGTTGATTTTGACACGTGGGTTGAATTTAAGAGAGAATGGAGTTTTGCCCTAAAATGTTTCAAATAATTATTTTGTACAAATAATGGAATTAATATGGGAAATGTGAAATTTGATAGATATTTATGTAAATGGTAGAGTTGGATATTGTTATCTCTCATCTATGAAAATTTAGATAGTTTATCCGTTTTGAAGATTGTATATCTGTTTAGAAATATTTGTTTTGGGCTATCGGTGGAGGATAGTTATGATTGTTGTAGAAATTGCATGAGAATTAGTTAAATTGAAACTTATTTATCATCCGTTGTCATTGAATATGATTATGCTTTTAAAAACATTGTATATGTATGATGTTTGAGAGAAGATAGGAGATATACTCCATGTTTGGGAGGAGATAGGGAATGTATTCCATGTTTAGAAGAAGATAGGGGATGTACTCCATGTTTGGGAGGAGATGGGGGATGTACTCCATTGAATTAAGTCAGCCTGAGTGTCCAGGGTGAATGTCTCGAAAACCACGCATATGTATATATATATATATATATATGGGTGCCGATTCCCGCAGACGGAAGATCTGTAAAATAAAAAATAGAAGTGATTGTATAATGGTAGTACTGGTTAGAGATCTATTGAGTTGTATTCTCAATTTGGTTGGCTGAATGAAATGGAACTGATGTCATGAATTGAAATAATACAGTTGGTACTGCATGCTTTGCAAAAGAATTATGAAACGGTTTATCAATGGCATTGTAATTGCATATCACCTGTATATCTTCGTTAAGTTTCATATCTTGTACTGGATTATTTCTAATGGGGTTTGGCTCACCTTATATAGGAAAACCATTTTCAAGTGTTGGTGATATGCCTCCGCCAAGGTCTTAGCTTGGAAAGATCGTGGAGTTAAAGGCTCATATTGTTTACTTTGCTTGTATTTTTTGTTTCATATTTGTACAAGTTTAGGGCTTTATTTGTATTGAGCTTATGATTCACCTTGTTGTACCCAAGCAGCGACTTGGAAGATGTAAGCCTGTAAGGCATATGATACGAGTATAGCTTTTATCCTTTATCGTATCTGTCACTTTTGTATATTAAACTCTGATTAATGAAAGCGTGTCGTTCAATTATACTATTGTCTATGGGATGGATTTATTGTATTTATTGTTGGAAATGGTTGGAAAATTCTGGGTAAAACTAAATTTTTTTTCTAAGTTTGGTCTATTTTTTAGGTGGGCCCCGTGCATCAATTTTCGCGGGTCAAAGTGGTAACGCGTTCTATGCCGCGTTGTGATTCACGTGGTATATTTGGTTGCTCAAAACCATTACCGAGTGAATGAGAAATTAAGGCCAAAGTATGCTCTATAGAAATGGAGTTTTGGTGAAAGGTTTGAATAAGGCTTGTCCCACATTGATTTGATGGGAAGTTTTGAATGGGTTTATAAGGCATGTGATTGGAACTTGGGGTGTGCCCCAAGGGGTACCCAAGTGTTTTAGTGAGGGAGGTTATAGGCAAAATGGGCTAGACCCATTGGACCCAAAAATCACCACGCGGACGCCGTCGCCGTCCTTCCATCCGGTCGAGCGGGCTGGGCTGGGCTTGGGCGCGGGTGCGTGGTGTAAGGTTGGTTTGGGCTTATCCGGCCCAATACCATACCTATCTTTTCAGGTCTAAAACATTTGAATTTAATTTTATTTTTTGAAAAATAAAATCCAGAATTCAAATTAATTCCGAAAATAAACTGGTCCGATTTTTTTCTGTACACCCAAACAGGTCTCTTCCCGTTTTTATCTGTTTGAATTTTGAACCCAACAAATTTAAATCTGTTTAATTCAAAACCAAACAGGTTTCATACCTGTTCAAACAGGTTGCACCTATTTAATTCAAAATCTGCAGCCACCAATACATCTATAAATAGACTAATTCCCCATTTGGATTTCTATTCCAATTTTCGTCCATCTTTTGCTGCAAATCATCTCTGCATTTTGCTGCATTTATTCCATTATTTTTCTGTCAGAAAGAGTGTATACACTAAGTGTGTTCGTAGAACAAATAAATTGTAGTGCTGCATTTATTTGTTGTTGATCATTTCACCCTGAGAGATAGACGTCCATATTCTGAAAGCACCGAGGAGAGGACGAATCTGTCTTAAGGACACAATGTCAAACACTAGACTTGATCATATCATTATTCGAAGAAATTAATCAAGTAAGTTGTTTAATTTATTATTCTGTTTCATTTGTTTATTAAATCAGATTTTAATTTTGTTTTTGTAACAAAATAAAATCTGTTTTTATTTATTTAATTTTATTTCTAGTTTGATTTTTGTAATCAAACAATTTTCTCTCATTTCCTTTGTTTCTTGTATATTCTGTTTGTTGTTAAGTACACAAACAGAATTAATTAATTACAGTGAAGATTGTCCAACAATCTTAAGATAGATTCCTTTTTTGGTATCTTCATTGTATTTAATTTTTTGTGATTTCATAAAAACATATTCTAGTTGGAAAAACAAATAGTGATTTATGCTATTTGATAGATAGTAGTAATATACTGTCTCTTTTCTTTGACAACTAGTAGTAATATACTGGTGTCATTAACAATTGCAGAATATTAATTTGTGTTACAGAAAATTATTGTGGTATTTTATTTTTCTAGTTTTAATAACAAGGAAAATAAAATTATTTTGTGTAATAATTTATTTTCTGATTTTAGTAACTAGAAAATTAATTTGTGTTTTAATTTTTTTCTAATTTTTGTAATCAGAAATTATGGCTACTGCAACTGAAACTGCAACTGGAAGTAGTACTCCGATTGTTACACCAACACCGGTCCCTATCCAGAACCATGTTCAAGTACCAATAAATCATGGAGAAAAATCGAAAAAGTTTAACGGTATTGAGTTTAAGAGATGGCAGCAGAAGATGTTGTTTTATCTTACAACTCTTAATTTGGCCTAGTTTCTCCATGAAGAGGCTCCAGCACTTAAAGAAGGTGAAAATGATCGACAAGTTGTTGTCGTTGTAGATGCTTGGAAACATTCAGATTTCCTATGCAGAAACTACATCCTCAATGGCCTTGACAACATGCTGTATAATGTTTACAGTCCTCTGAAGTTAGCAAAAGAATTATGGGATTCTTTGGAGAAGAAATACAAGGCAGAGGATGCCGGTACAAAGAAATTTATTGTCGGTAAATTTTTGGACTTCGTTATGGTAGACTCCCAAACAGTAATTTCTCAAGTTCAAAGTTTTCAATTAATTTTACATGATATTCGTTTTGAGTGTATGTCTCTGAGCGAGTCTTTCCAAGTCGCTGCTTTAGTGGAAAAGTTACCACCGGCTTGGAAATATTTTAAAAATTATTTAAAACATAAACGCAAAGAGATGATCATGAATGAACTTATTGTAAGACTGAGAATTGAGGAAGATAACCGTAAGGCTGAAAAGAAGAATGGAAAAAATCCCATTGAGTCCAAGGCTAATGTGGTTGAACAAGTTCATACATCACATAACAAAAATAGGAAGTTTACTGGAGATGGTCCTAAACAAGGCGATAGCAACAAGAAGTTCAAAGAAAAATGCTATAGCTGTGGCAAGACTGGACATCGGGCTTCTGACTGCCGTCGCCCTAAGAAGGAACATGGAAGTACAAGCAAAAAGACTACCAATCAGGCCAATGTAACTGAACTAGATTACATCTCTGATGGAGTGAATGACATCAACCTCTCTACTGTGGTATCTGAGGCTAATTTGGTTGGAAATCCCAAAAAGTGGTGGGTTGACACTGGAGCAACTCGTCACATATGTGCGAACAAGAAGATGCTCACTACCTACATCGAGGCTGCAAATGGTGAACACTTTTCATGGGAAATTCTTCTACTTCAACTGTGGATGGACAAGGAAAAGTGATCTTAAAGATGACATCAGGGAAAGAACTGACCCTCAACAGCGTACTACATGTACCTGACATCCGGAAGAATTTAGTTTCTGGTTCTTTGTTAAATAAAAATGGTTTTAGACTTGTTTTTGAGTCTGATAAATTTGTATTAACAAAGAGTGGCATGTATGTTGGTAAGGGATACATGAGTGATGGTCTCTTCAAACTAAATGTAATGACAGTTGTACCAAAAGTTGCTAGTAATGAGAATAACACATCTTTTGCTTATATTCTTGAGTAGAATTTATAGCATGGTAGATTAGGACATGTGAATTTTGATGCTTTACGTAGATTAATTGGTTAGATTATATACCAAAGTTTGAAATTAATCCTAATCATAAATGTGAAATTTCTTTAGAAGTGAAACTAACTAAGGCTCCATTTAAATCGGTTGAAAAGAAAACTGAACCTCTAGAATTAATTCATACTGATGTATGTGATCTGAAATTTGTTCAAACTAGAGGAGAAAAAAAGTATTTCATAACATTTATCGATGATTGCACAAGATATTGTTATGTTTATTTACTTAGAAGTAAAAATGATGCCTTAGAAATGTTTAAACTCTACAAAACAAAAGTTGAAAATCAACTTGGTAAAACCATTAAAATGGTTAGAAGTGGTAGGGGTGGTGAATATGATGCACCATTAAATGAATTTTGTGCACAACATGGCATTATTCACCAAACTACAGCACCTTATTCTCCATAGCAAAATGGAATTGCTGAAAGGAAGAATAAAACCCTAAAAGAAATGATGAATGTCATGTTACTAAG
Organism: Camellia sinensis; assembly: GCF_055761805.1. Lineage (NCBI taxonomy): Eukaryota > Viridiplantae > Streptophyta > Magnoliopsida > Ericales > Theaceae > Camellia > Camellia sinensis. Next base: position 184,297,956 of record NC_138969.1, on the reverse strand, counting down.
TTCAGGCTTACCACAGAACTTGTGGGGGAAAGAAATATTGTCTGTTAATTATGTTCTTAATAGAATACCCCACAAGAAAACCAACAGCACTCCTTATGAATTGTGGAAAGGTCGACCACCTTCTTACAAATACTTAAAAGTGTGGGGGTGTTTGGCAAAAGTTGAAATTCCTGTTCCTAAAAAGACTAAGATTGGACAAAAAATAGTAGATTGTGTGTTTATTAGTTATGCTTAGAATAGTAGTGCATATCGGGTTCTGACTTATAAATCAGAAATACCAGATATAAATGTGAACACTATTATAGAGTCAAAGACTGCTGTATTTTTTTAATATGTATTTTCTTACAAGAAAGGACATGAATTAAGTTCATAGAAAAGAACTTATGATTGTACACAAAGTCAAGAGACTAATGACAATCAAACACAAGAGACTAGTAATGGTCTCGACCTACAGGATTTAACTGATGATAAATCAAGACGAAGTAAGAGAGCAAGAACATCAAAATCCTTTGGTTCAGATTTTCTAACATACCTGTTAGAAAATGAACCTCAAAGCTTTAAGGCAGCAATGACAGGTCCTGAAGCACCTTTGTGGAAAGAGGCTGTTAATAATGAAATTGAATCCATTATACAAAATCATACTTGGGAATTTGTGGATCTTCCACCAAGTTCTAAACCTCTTGGATATAAATGGATATTCAAGAGAAAAATGAAAGCAGATGGTTCAATGGACAAATATAAAGAAAGACTTGTAGTTAAAGGTTATAGACAAAAGGAAGGTCTAGACTATTTTGACACATATTTCCCTGTGACAAGAATAACATTCATTCGCATGCTTATTTCTATAGCAGCGCTGTTTAATTTAGAAATACATCAAATGGATGTTAAAACAGCTTTTTTAAACGGTGATCTAAATGAAGAGATCTATATGGAGCAACCCGAAGGGTTTGTAGTGTCGGGGCAAGAAAAGAAAGTTTGTCGGCTTGTAAAGTCTTTTTATGGATTAAAACAAGCACCTAAGCAATGGCATGAAAAATTTGATCATACAATGCTTACTAATGAGTTTAAGATAAACGAATGTGACAAATGCGTCTATGTTAAAAACACTGACCAAGGATATGTCATAGTTTGTCTTTATGTAGATGACATGCTTATCATTGGAAGCAGTCACAACATGATCAAATCAACTAAGCAAATGCTTAACAAAAGATTTGATATGAAAGATATGGGGGTCTGTAGTCACCCCATTTTTGACCGACCTTAAGACTCAGACATCACCGATTGAGCGCTCGGTGACGTTGCATATCGTGCTCGTTCAGAAGTTTCAGAGTCGCGGCCGTGAGCCCTGCCTCCGGACTTCCGAACCCTCTTCTGTGCCTTGCCTCGGTTTGCGAACCAGACTCGATTTTCTATGTTTCTTTTCCCGAGGGAAGGGAGAGGTCCCGTAGACCATCTCTCAATGGCCGTAGGCTACATTTTGCGGCCGCAGGCCATTTTGCCCATTTCGGAGTCCGGTTTCCGGTTTTTCGGGACCGTTGGCCGTGTGTCTCAGTTCGGGACTGCCTAACCATCTCCGTTTGCTCTAAATTTTGGCACACATCTTATTTTCTCCCTTTTGAGGGACACTGGGGTCAGAGAAACCCACTTCGTGGCCGAACGCCACTTTTGGTGCTTGGCAGCCCATTTTCGGGACCCCGAACTACGTGTTTTGGCCCCCGAGCATTCGTTTTGCATCGATTTTCGTTCATTTTTGGCAGGTACCTCTGTTTTACCATCAGGAAGGTCACTGGAGGGTGGGAGGCCAGTAATTATCTTGGCAACCAGTTATATTCCATTTTCGCCCTCCGACACCCGTTTTCCTCACTTCCAAGCCAATGTTGAACACCTTGGAGCCACTTTCTTCAACCCCAAACCACATATTTGTGATGCACACACATGGGAGGACCCTAAACGTTCATGGCCGGCCACTATTTCCATTTGACCCTTTTTAACCCTTCCTAGAAATGGCTTGTTCTCTCTCCTGTTTTAGAATTTCCAAATTTGAACCACAGGGTTGAGATGAGAGGACCTGGGAGGCCACCTTTTTGTGGTGGCCGGCCACTATTCCAACTTGGTCTTTTTGACCCCTAGCCGGCCGGCTAGGGTAGGTGGCCGGCCGGCCACCTGCAGTCCCAAAACTTGGTCGGTCATGTTCCTCACACAGCACACTTTACAGCTGTATAGCTGTTTCCCCCAGAAAATATCCCAATCCGGGGGATATTTTGTGGGGGAAAACTTGCCTACTTTTCCTCCACCTTTTGCCTTCCTTTGCTCCCTCTTGTTTGTCCATATAACCAGCAGGCAACATTGAGTTTAGGGGTTAGAAAAATTGGTCTTCAAGCTTGGTATACAAAATCACCCTCCATCTCTCTTATTTCCTTGAAGAACCTCCAAGTCCTACACCACCACTTCTTCTACACCACCAACCCCCACCCTTCCATCCTCCATTCCAGAAGTTTGAAGGTGTTCTCCAAGGCCTAAGGAGCCACAAACTCAAGCCAAGAAGCAACAAAAGACTTGTCTTCAAGGGTGAGTACCATTTCCCCCTTTTTGAGCTTAATTTTGCAACATTTCTTAGCCATACATGCTTTTTGCTTTGAGCTCCGGCCCTAACTGAAAGTGGCCTTATTTTGAGCTCTTTTCCACTTTTTATTAAGGGCTCAACCCTGTTTGAGCCCCCCATCTTGCACTTGCTTCAATATCTTCCTTAAATGCTATTTCCTTGCATGCTTTGGCAACCCATTATGCTTCCATTTTTGGGCATTTTACAGAACTAAAAATAGTCTTATTTTGAGCCCCTCTTCAACATTAAAGAAGGACTCATCAGTGTTTGGGACTTCCATATGCCACTTCATGTTATATCCCCTCTTTGATCCCCATTTTTGCATGCTTTGGCAGCCTATCATGCTTCTGTTTTTGGTCATTTTACAGTACTTAAAATAGTCTTATTTTGGCCCATTCTACATGTTTTATTAAGGGTCTTTGCTTGTTTGGTGAATGTTTTATATACCTCATGTTATAGCCTCTTTTGAGCCTCATTTTGCATTGCATTTCTAGCATGTTTGTATACTGTTTTGGGGTTTTTACAGTTCTCTAAATATGCATATTTTTGGTCCCTCTTCAATGTTGTAGAAGGGAATTTTTCAGTTTGGGCTTTGCATATACCACTTGCCTCTTTGGCCACCTTTTGGCCCTTTTTCTTGCATAAGAGCTTAGCCATATCTATGTTTGTTTTTAGGGTTTTTACAGTTCTGTAAAGTAGCTTATTTTTGGCCCCTCTTCAATGTTGTTGAAGGGCCCTAACCTATTTGGAGTTAGCAGCTGTGAATTGCTTCATAATCTCATGTTTAGGGCCATTTTTGCATGCCATTGTTGCCCTATCTTTGCTTGCTGTTTGGCTATGATTTGTACTGTAAAAATGCTTATTTTGAGGCTGCCTTGCTTCTGTCTTTTCATCTCGTGTACCAATTATGCATGCTTTGTATAGCTGTAGTTCATTCTATGCACCTAATTTGCATTTCGGGAGAGATTCCATGCATCGGGTGTGTTTTCGCCTCATTTCGGGGCTGTTTTCCCCCACATTTCATTGCTGAAAATCCATTAACATGTTTGCATATCATTTTCCATGCATTTTGCATTGCGTATGCCATTGCCTCGGTTTGCGTGCCCGTGTGCACGCATTTCGAGGCACTTCATTTTCATCCATCGGCCTCTTATGTGAGTGTGGCTGAGGCTCTCTCATGTTAGTATAAGTCCATGTTGCATTCTATATGCCATTTTTGCCATATTGCATTGCATATGCCATTGCCTCGGTTTGCGTGCCCGTGTGCACGCATTTTGAGGCACTTCATTTTCATTCACCGGCATCCTATGTGAGTGTGGCTGAGGCTCTCTCATGTTGGTATAAGCCCATATCATGTTTTTATGTCATTTGCATTGCATATGCCATTGCCTCGGTTTGCGTGCCCGTGTGCACGCATTTCGAGGCACTTCATTTTCATCCATCGGCCTCTTATGTGAGTGTGGCTGAGGCTCTCTCATGTTAGTGTAAGCCCATATCACGTTTCCATGCCATTGCATTGCATATGCCATTACCTCGGTTTGCATGCCCGTGTGCACGCATTTCGAGGCACTGCATTTTTATCCATCGGCCTCTTATGTGAGTGTGGCTGGGGCTCTCTCATGCTAGTGTAAGTCCATGTTGCATTCTATATGCCATTTTAGCCATATTACATTGCGTATGCCATTGCCTCGGTTTGCGTGCCCGTGTGTACGCGTTTCGAGGCATTTCATTTTCATCCATCGGCCTCTTATGTGAGTGTGGCTGAGGCTCTCTCATGTTAGTGTAGGCCTATATCATATTTCCATGTCATTTCCATTGCATATGCATTTCCTCGGTTTGCGTGCCCGTGTGCACGCATTTCGAGACATCTCATTTTCATAGCATTGTGCATGCTAAGCTGTATCTTAGTTGCATTCATGCATGTCATGCATATTGCATTGTGTCCGGGATAGGAGTTAGCCCGGGCACGGGAAACGAGGTACGTTTCGTACTCCGAGTGACGGAACGTGTCTCAATTCCCAGTCACCGACACTCCGGATCACCCATGATGGAGTTAGGTTCTTGTTGTGTTTACACGTGCATTCATTCTATATTAAGTTGCACATTTTGACTCCTCTGCCATCATGCATCGATATGCGTGATTGGTGGCACGAGGATCGAGGCATGCATATATTTGTGAAAATACATTGCTATGCCCCTTTCCTGCTCTCTGTTGCAGCAAAATGAAGAATCAGTAACTTTTCGGAGTTTGGCACGCTTTCCAAGAATAACTGCTAAACAGAGGCTAATTGGGGCATTCCAGTGGATTTCCGCGCAAGACAACCCGGACATGCATCATCCATCAGAAGCAAGGCAGTCCCTGGCTTGCATGCCAGTTTTATTTATTTTCTTAGTTAATTTGTTAATTAATTAGGAATTTGTACATTTATTTGGACTGTAATATTTGGACTGTAATATTCTTTCATTTGTGACTGTATATTTATTCGGACCCTCTGCGCGAAGGCACAACTGTAATAAGTGTGCGTGTGTGTGTTGTATGTCTTCCAACCCCACGTCTTTCTCCCTTTTATTTACCTGCTTATGATGGTTAGATTAGGGCATGTTTAAATTAGCATACAGTATGACAGCATGTTTGCATCATTCATCTGTATTGCATGCACCGGGCTCGGCGCACCATGCTAACTGCATCGTACTTTCAATTCCAAATTGAATACATGTTAGTTGTAGCATTTCATATGCCATGTTTAGAATAGCCGAGCCTGCTATAGTTGCATTTTTGCATGTGTTGCATTAGGCATTTCTGTATATTTAGGATCATGCATGATTTCTAATAAACTTCTTTTTTTAGCTTGGAGTACTCGGTGAGTTTTATGCTTTAGCATCCTTGCATGCGTGTGAGTGACTGCCATGAATAGCATCCTTACCATGAGGCTAATTGCTTATGTGATATAACTGCCTGAATGCCTGTGGGTGAAGGTTGGGTTATTTGAATTGGAATAATTCATCAAATGTGTGTTTTAAGCCCACTAGATAGTGGCAAAATCATGTTTTCTAAGCCCACCCGAGGATGACAAATCCGCGTCTTAGCCTACTTGCGGGTAGCACCATCAAACCACTTTCAAATAAACAAACATGAAATGTTTTGTTCCAATTCAGGCAACTTGGTCTATACTTATATGTTGTGTGCATCACATAGTAACCTAGGCTAATAACCGGAATAAGGACACACAAAGTTTTCAAAAATAGATATCATGGTTAGTAGAGGCCGGTCTCTGACCGGGCGAGCGGGGGTGCTCACGAAGTGACCTTCCCCAATCGTACCCAAGTTCCCGAGCCGAGGCAACTTTGGTGATGACGGACACGTGGCCTTAGGCAAACGAGTCAGGGTTTCCTAAATTTCCCAAAAAAATAAAATATTTAGGTGGCGACTCTGTATCTGGCAAAGCAGTCCATGTTTGGCACTTCTTTCAAAAATTTGTTTTTCTCAAAACGATTTGCCGGATTTGGACTCTTTGGTTCAGACTTAGAACCGTGACAATTTGAGAGTCCTGAGCTGTAGTGACCCCAAAATGAACGGAACGGGAGCTCGTTCCTCCCGGGGCGTTCGGGGACATCTACAGGGTCGCAGATGTTATATTAGGAATGAAAATTACAAAAACATCTGACGAATATGCATTATCTCAATCTCATTATATTGAGAAAATTCTTGATAAATTTATCAAGGATGATATGAATTTAGCTAGAACATCTGTAGACATCGGTCTTTATTTATCAAAAAATAAAGGTGATGCAGTGTCTCAGTTAAAATACTCCCAAATCATTGGAAGCCTAATGTACCTAATGAATTATACTCGTCCTGATATAGCATATGCTATCAGTAAATTGAGTAAGTACACTAGTAATCCCGGAGAAGACTATTGGAAAGCGATCATTCGGGTTCTTAGATATCTAAGATTTACTCGTGATCATGGTTTGAACTTTACTCGATATCCAGCAGTACTCGAAGGTTATTGTGATGCAAATTGGATATCGGATACTAAAGATTCAAAATCTACTAGTGGATATGTCTTTACTCTGGGAGGCGCTGTTGTTTCTTAGAAATCCACGAAACAAATATGCATCGCACGATCCACAATAGAATCCGAGTTTATTGCTTTAGACAAAGCAGGAGAATGAGCAGAATGGCTTCGTCACTCTTTAGAAGACATTCCAATGTGGCCAAAACCTGTGCCAGCTATTTGCATTCATTGTGATAGTCAATCTGCAATAGGCAGGGCACAGAACCGTATGTATAACGGTAAGTCATGACATATTCGTCGTCGACATAATACTATAAGGCAATTGTTGTCAAATGGAATAATCTCAATAGATTATATAAAATCTAAAGAGAATATTGCGGATCCGTTAACAAAAGGTTTGACAAAAGAGCTAGTGTATAGTTCATCAAAGGAGATGGAATTAAAGCCTATTATATAAGAGTCATCATAATGGTAACCCTACTTATATGACTGGAGATCCCAAGAACTAAGTTCAAAGGGACAACTAAGTTATGTGTGGCTCGCCAAAAATCACCAAGGGATTAAAATCTCCCTACCCATTTTTATGGTAAGAGTGATATTTGCAACATATGTTGTCTGCAGGGATATAAGGATAAGCTTTGCTTTTAATGATTACTTATATCTTGATTGAGGCATAAAATCACGACGAGTATAAGGAGATACTCACAATAAGAATCACCTATATGAGTGTCGAACTGGGGCCGGTTCTATGAGAATAAAAAAGGCTAAATTCTCTAGAAAAAACACTCATGAAAACCAGGAGCGTTCAAGGCCAAAATGAACACAACAGTGAGAACCACGATATGTTGGAAGATATTTTGTGTGAAATCTATTATCTTGGCTTACACAAACGGATGAACAATTCAAGGCATCGTGTCCATTGGTTAGCTAGTAAGTCCGATAGGTTATCACTAGGGAAAGTTCAAGGCCGAAAGCTACCTATCCTGATGCAAGATATTTTCGACTTATACTCTTTCGATAAAGTCTGCATATTGTTGCATTTTCATTGTCATCAAATTCCATTTATGTCGTGGATTGTTGGAAATGGTTGGAAAATTCTAGGTAAAACAAGAATTTTTTCCTAAGTTTGGTCTATTTTTAAGGTGGGCCCCGTGCGTCGATTTTTGCGGGTCAAAGTGGTAACGCGTTCTATGCCGCGTTGTGATTCACGTGGTATATTTGGTTGCTCAAAACCATTACCGGGTGAATGGAAAATTGAAGCCAAAGTATGCTCCATGGAAATGGAGTTTTGATGAAAAATTCTTAAAGGTTTGAATAAGGCTTGTCCCACATTGATTTGGTGGGAAGTTTTGAATGGGTTTATAAGGCATGGGTTTGGAACTTGGGGTGTACCCCAAGAGATACCCAAGTGTTTTAGAGAGGGAGGTTATGGGCAAAATGGGCTAGACCCATTGGACCTAAAAATCACCACAAGCGCACGCGCCGCCGTCCGTCTGGTCAGTCGGGCGGGCTGGGCTGGGCTTGGGCGCGGGTGCGTGGTGTGAGGTTGGTCCAAACAGGTTTTATACCTGTTCAAACAGGTTGCACCTGTTTAATTCAAAATCTGCAGCCACCAATACATCTATAAATAGACTAGTTCCCCATTTGGATTTCTACTCCAATTTTCGTCCATCTTTTACTGCAAATCATCTCTGCATTTTGCTGCATTTATTCCATTATTTTTATGTTAGAAAGAGTGTATACACTAAGTGTGTTCGAAGAACAAATAAATTGTAGTGTTACATTTATTTGTTATTGATCATTTCATCCTGGGAGATAGGCGTCCATATTCTAAGAGCACCGAGGAGAGGACGAATCTGTCTTAAGGACACAGTGTCAAACACTGGACTTGATCAGATTATTATTCGAAGAAATTAATCAAGTAAGTTGTTTAATTTATTATTCTGTTTCATTTGTTTATTAAATCAGATTTTAATTTTATTTTTGTAACAAAATAAAATCTGTTTTTATTTATTTAATTTTATTTCTAGTTTGATTTTTGTAATCAAACAATTTTCTCTCATTTCCTTTATTTTGTTATATATTCTGTTTGTTGTTAAGTAAACAAACAGAATTAATTAATTATAGTGAAGATTGTCCAACATTTATTTCGGGACGTTACAATACCAAAGGAGAAAATACTCACTATGGTTAAACGAAAATGCTTTACTCGTCTTACGGGTGCTTGATGTGTAGACCGTTGTCTCCAATCCACTTAAGCTCTTTCTTTCTTTTTAGCACTTTAGTGCTCTGTTTGTGAGTATTTGCTTATGTTTTTTTCTTCTTCTTTTTTTAAATTTTTTTTAAAGCACTTTGGTGTTGCGGTTTTTGTTTAAAACTTGGTTGCGCTTCGCTTGCACTTCAGTGATGGATCCAATTGCAAATACTTTACACACTTAGCAACACTAAAATATAAAATCCTAAACTAAAAATTAAAATATGAATGTATCTGTAAATTACTTAATTTGCCAGAAGTCCCCGGCAACGACGCCAAAATTTGATGGGTCGTTTCACACACCAAATATAAATACTAAAATATACTAAATTCTTTTAGAATAATGGCAAGTCCAGGTATCGATCCAGAGGGACAAATGGGAAATTAAACTAATTTAATTCTTAAATTTCTAAATTAATTTTGATAAAAATATTGAGGGATATTATGACTAAACGAGAATTAAATGAAATTGAGAAATTAAATTGACAATTAAACGTAGGGTTTGAGATATTGATTTTTGAAAAAAATTTAGGGCAAAGAATTCACCACTAACCACATAAATAAGACTTAACAATAGTCACCAATTGCACTCCAGTTTGAACTACCCCATATTTCAGAACTACAAGTTTGAAACATTGATTAAGAGGATAGTTATGTTCAATGTACATGCATGAGTCATCTCAAGTAGCATGAGGCGTTTGCTCTAAACTATGGTAGCAACACGACCCGTCTCTCGTAGCATAACTCGTCTTACACTTTGAACACAAACACATAAAAAACAAATGTATGGAAATCATTAAACAATCACAGAGAATAAAATACTTGAAGAGATGAAAAGAAAAATCATTATGAACTTCTAAAACATCTATACATTTATTCAAACCATTTCACAATCAAAGTCTAACAAAAATCCCTTTACATGGCTAGGGTTTCATCAAAACCTTAGAAAAGAAGAGCTTAGCCACTTATGGAGAAGTAGGAAGAGGTGAAGGAAGAAGAAGCCACCATGGGAGACATTCTTCAAGCTTCAAGTTCTTTTGTTTCAAATCCTAGTCTCTCTTTTCCTTTTCTCTGAAATATTTTTGAACCTAGTTTCAGCCACTTTTTCTTCTTTTTATTCCCAACAGAAGAGCCTTAAAATTTCATGCACGCAACCCTAGGTGGGCCGCTCAAGCGCCCATATGGGTCACTCTAGTGGTGATGGGTCGCACATGTGGTGAAGCTTGGCTGCACATGCGATGAGGTGGCAGGTCAGGATTTTTTGCTTCTTGCACGGAGAATCTGTTTTCATGCAATTTTTGCTTGAATTTGCGTGTTGCTTGCTAAATATGCCCAAGTGTATAAAACACATCATCTCCACCAAATAAATAACATTGAAAGACTAAAAATGTAACTTAGGTGGTCTCAATGTGGTACCTTTCGACCTACATTAGTTATTTTCTAACTTTACATTATTGAAGTTGTTTTGACTATTTGTTGCTACTTTAATATTGGATGTATTGGATAGTCATGAATTATGATGGATGGTTTGGATGGCGTTTTGTTATTTTTTTTTATCCCTTGTAATTTTATTTTTTTGGCATTGAAATTTACTTAAACCTTATGGAGGTGAGAACATTTAGATTTTGTTTCACCCCTAGGATTTGGATGATAAAATATTGATTGGGATTTAGTCCTAATTTAATATTTAATTGTCCAAATTTTGGGGCATGATAGAAAACCAAACTGAAACAAGGAAGACAAACTCTCTTTATCTTTCCTCGTTCGATTGGATCAATTTGGTTTCACTCTTGGTTTTGTTTGATCCAGAGCAGGCGAACACAGATATGTTCCATCAGATCTGTTCTCTAGCAGCAAACAATGGGGGAGAAGAGATGTAGATTTGCGTTGAGTCCGTAAGTTAGATTCACGCCGTATGAATCTTCGATCTTCGGTAACGGATCTTGTAAGGTGAGGTATCATCCTTGTGAACTCAGGTTATATTACCTTCAATCTCTCTGCTTGTGTTTAGACTTGTTTGTGAACTCTAGTGTCTCTGTTTGTGAATTCTGGTATCTCTTTAATTACACTATTGGGATTGGACTTGTTTGTGTCAATATTAGGGTTGGTCTTGTTCTTGGTTTATGATTTGGAGAAGTCAAGAACAGGGAGATATACAGAGAAACTTCGGGTATGGAATGGAGGAAAGAGTAGTGTTATACAGGATGAAAAAAGATTCTGAAAGGGTAGCATTAGTGGAGGTTGTAACGCAGTTCTGAGAAGGAAAGAGGGTAGCAATATTGGTGTCCTAAATGATGGATTGTTCACTATTTTTGTGGATGACATTCCTGAATCAATGTGTCCAAAGAGCTTGTACATCCTATTCAACAAATTTGAGGTAGTGAAGGATGTGTTCATCCCGGCAAAGAGAATGACAGTAACAGGTACAAGATTCGACTTCATTAGATTTGATTGTTCGGTAGCAAAAAATTTGGTTGTTCAAAAGGCAAATGGTTTGTGGGTTGAGGATAAGGAGCTTAAAGTTAAAAATGCAGTGTTCACCAAGCCTCAATTAAAACAGCACAGGCCGGAGTCAAGTAAACCTTTGAAGATAGATTTACAAAGGCAGTCTATGCAAGATTTAACAGTGGTTGGAGGTCAAAAATCTTATGTTGAAGCAGTAAAAATTAAAGCTACTGATAGGAAGGATTATTTAGTGGCAAAAGCTTTTGAGTTAGATAATGAATGGCTCTCTGTGAGTTTGATAGTGAAGCTCAAAAACTTTTTCTCTTTTTCGGCATTTAGAGATGAATTATGCAAGAAAGGTTTGGGTGAGATATTAGTCAAAAGATGAGAAGGTAGAAGTGCAGTCCTAACCTTCAACTCATCACAGGCTATGAAGGAAGGATATGACCAGTTGAGGGGGTGGATTTATGATTGGTGTGTTTCAGTAACAGAATGAAGAAAAGAGGTAAATCTCGATCAGGAGAGATGTGTTTGGCTATGCTGTTATGGAGTTCCATTTAACTTATGGAATGCTAACACATTCAAAAGCATTGGTAGCTTACGGGGTGAGGTAATCCAATTTGTTGAAGTTAACAATACATATTCTCTTGAGTATGGCAAGGTCAGATTGATAACAAATAGCATGAAGTCTATAAATACGGTGATAAGTTTGGAGTACAAAGGAAACATATATCTTGTTAGGATATGTGAAACCTTTGATTTTCATGAAGATGTAGCACTCAAATTTAGTGCAAGAAAAGATCAAATCTCTGTCAGTTTTGAGACAAAAAATGGTGCTTTCCTCAAATTCAAACAAATCAAATGAGTCATCATCAACTAGCAATCAATGTGTGAAGAGAAATGGTTTTTATGGAGGATCTGTGCTAAACTTGGTGCAAATGAAACCTCTTAATTTAAGGAATGTGCATGGCCCACAACATAAATGTGGGCGTGTTCATTCATTATTTTGGAGGCCCAAATCTACTACTGTAGATCTTGGAGTTCCAATTGGAAAAAATAAGATTGTGCAAGTATCCTATGAGCTAAGTTCACTTTTCTCTCTTGGTCCAAAAGGAGTAGTAGAAGGGGTTGACGTTGCTGAAAGTCTTCTATTCCGATAGTGAGTAGCAATTCGATCAATATTGAGGAATCTTCTAAGAGGCATGAGGGTGGAGGTGTTCATAAGGCCTCATATCCCAACAATGCAAGTCAAAGGAATAAAGAAAGGAAAAAGAAGTTACTGAAAACATCAATGGTACTTCCAAAATTCAAGAGATGGGGTATTGGTTTGAGGTGATTGTTTGTTATGAGGGTTCAAATTGGAAGGGGGTTTTGTTTGGTATGAGGTGTAGATGGACTATTACGATCGATGTTTTGAGTGTTGGGGGTGGTTATTATTTCCTTTGCTTTTTGTTTGTTTGATTGGTTTCTCTCTAGCCATGGTGTAGTGCTAGTAAGTGATTGGCTTGCTTTCCGGTCTCAACCTAGTTGAAATCGTCTAGTTTGCTTTGATGCTTTGGCACTCGCCTCCCTTTATTGAAGTTCATCTTTGTATTCTGTACATCTGATTTTCATCAATAAATTTTCTTTTGGTGATCAAAAAAAAAAAAAGAAAAAAAAAAGTGATGTTTAGTTATGACCTATTGTGATCTTTTTATTTATAACTGAAAGTGGTTTGATTATGTTAGTTATGATCATTATATTGGCTATGAACAAAAAAGCCTTTAATTATACTTGAAATGGTATTTAGTTATAACCTATTGTGATCTTTTTATTTATAACTGAAAGTGGTTTGATTATGACATAAACTAGTATCAATGCCACAAAATATCGTAACTTGCATATGGCACGCTTTTTTTGTGGATGTGTATTGTAGAATCTGCCACAAAATATCGTAACTTGCATATGGCACGCTTTTTTTGTGGATGTGTATTGTAGAATCTGCCGAAAAAAGTTTGTCACATTTTTAAGTTGAGTTTGCATTTATGAATTTAAAATGAATGAATTTTGTATAACTTATTCAATGAGTATGATCTTCAGTTTAGTGTAATATTTTAAATCTAGATTTCAAGAATGCAATTTGAGAGTTTTAGATTAATAGATTTAAGATAACTTAGTTAACATATTTTCTCCAAAATAAATAAACAAAAAATAAATAAATTAGGACATACTTATTTGACGGATAATGCTGTACATAGGTACATTTTTTACTTTCTTTTTCTAATAGTATACACCAAGGTGGTGCCTACTTTAATAACAACTACACATAAGACCCATTAATTGCTTAGAAATTCGTTTATGTATAAAAATTTCGTTTAACTACACTATAATTAAACAAAAATGCTACGTATTAAAAAAAAAAAATATTCAAGAAAGTATTAAAAAGTTGAATATATGGTGTAAATTTAAATTTTGTGTGGTGCAAATCAAGATGAATCTGATTCATATATTTTAAACTTCAAATAATTTTCTAGATATTTTTCGAGAGTAAATGTTGTACTTCACAATTTTCAATATATATTTTGCGTATTTAAATTATCATTATTATTTTTTGTTGCTATTTCTCCTAACTTAAAATCTTCCTTGATTGTATTCAGCTCGACCATGGAACAGTTTGCCAGAACAGTTTCAGGCCTAGCACAAAAGCTTGCTGAAATCTTGGCTGAGAAAATGGGTCACAAATCCACAATTTTACAAATTTCAAAGAAAATTGTTTGCCAAATACTTCCTATCTCCGAATGAATAGATACCCACCATGTCCAATATCTTCAGAGGTCTTTGGATTGATGTTTTTGCAATAAATATACTATATTAAAGAATTGTTGTTGTTGTTGTTGTTGTTGTTGTTGTTGTTGTTGTTTTTTTTTTTTTTTTTTTTTTTTTTGTGAAGGGACTAAAATACCCTTCTTTATTTCTTTAATAGAATACATTTTTAACAAATTAATGTATCTAAAAAATTATCTTTTTATCGGCTTTTCTAACTCATTCATCATACACCGTATGTTTTGTTAACGACCATATATATATATATATATATCACTATTTTATAAACTAGTATTTTCCTTTTTAAATAATATTTTCTAAAATTAAATTAAATTATTTATATATACCTATATATAAATTATTTTTAGAAATATGTTGCAATGTATGGATTACAAAAAAATAATATATATTTATGTATACATATACATAGAACTATTTAAAAATATATTATGAAATATGCAGTGCAATTTTCATTCTGTTAAACTATGAAAGTGTAGTTTAAATATGTATATATATGATACTTTTGTACTTAATTTTAATATAATAAAAAAATATTCATTTTAATATTAAAAATAATGATTAAATTGGAGAAAAAAAATCATTTAAAATTAAAGAATGATTCTAATTATTTATTTGATAATCTTAACATTATCGTTCTATAAAAGTGTTATTTAAACAAATATATATAATAATTTTATTTCAATTAATTATTTGTATTTTAATAATCTTAGCCCTACCGTGCTATAAATGTGTAACTAAAATAAATATATAATAATTTTATATGATATTAAATTATAACAAAGTAAAATAAACACTCAGGGTGCTTTGGGAAGATGGTAAAAAGTTGGTTTTGACTTTTTACCAAGCTTTTTGGCTTTTTTGGAAAGTGATTTGGGAAGTTGGTAAAAAACTACTTTTTTACTTTTTTTGTATAATATTTATTTATGGTGTCACATCACATTAAAATGACCAAAACATCCCACCAAACTTAGGAAATTTACTTCTCAACCCATGTAGTTTTTTGAACAATTATGTAATTTCATGGAGGGCAATTACATAATTTAACCATCTGCGTTTTTGTCCCTTCCCAAATCAACCTACTTGCTTTTTTATGCTGCTAGTTGCTTTTTTGGAATGCTGCAAAATGCGGCTTCTTCCTCACTTTCCAAATAGCCACTCAATTCGACATTAATAATAATAGTTAAATTGTAAAAAAAAATAATAACATACAATTAAAAGTGATTTTAATTATTTATTTTATTCAGTTGGAAATATTATTAAAAAAAAAAAGTAGGAATGGTAGTTATAAATAACTTTATTTTAAAAAATTAAATATAAGTATGTTGCGGTTAGATTAAAAAAAATAGATAGATTAATTATATTGAGTGTTGATTTTTCTTTAATATCTATTTTAAAACTATTTATTAGGAAAGTGTTTTTAAATTATATATATGAAAAATTAGTATTTCTCAAATAGAATTCATATAAAATTGATTATTATAATTGAAATTGAGTTTGTGTAGAACGTTATATGTAAATAAAAAAGACATGGTGATGTGGTTCTCTTCGGAAAAAATTAAGACCTTATAATATGTCACATAAGTATGAGAAAAATACTACTTTTCATAATATATATAAAAGGGTCAAACTTTCTCAAAAAGCTAAAACAAGGGTTCAAAAGGTTCAAGCTTCCTCAAGAAGCTAAAACAAATGGTGCAAATCCTCCATACACGTGTATGGAGGGCAGGGTTAATTGTGGATGCCAGCTGCACCAGCTGGCATAAAATATCTACATAAAGCAGATGAATAGGGTTCGGCCACCAAAAATGGCTGATCGACCAACACAAGTGCCGGCCGACCAAATATAGTGCCGACCGGCCAACACTCTTGGCCGGTGGCAATAAAAAGGGGCCGATGGCCTCATGCCATGGCCGGTGGGTTGAGGGGATGGCAAACAAGCCACCCTCTTCCCTTAGAAGCAAAAACACAAGTGTTTGGTCCATGAGCAAGCAAAAAACAGATAAGTTGAGAGATCTTGAGGCAAGACGCATAGCCGAGACCTCCGAGAACTCAAAACGAACATGAGCATGGATGATCATCGAGTGTTCAAACGATGGCATCCAAGGCTTGAGGACGGTAAAAAATGGGGTGTCTACAAAGGGCATCTCGGCGGCCTTCTCAGCCGCAAGCTCAGCGTCAATTTCTTGCAAAGTTTGATCAAGGCTCTTGTCGGCAATGGACACGTCCGATATCGTCTTTTGAGGCACAGCATCCTTGGGAACCTCCTCAACCTCATCATCCTGAGTCAAGTCCAAGACTTGCTCATTTTGAGTAGGCAACTTGGCCCCAGCAGCTTCCTTGGGCTTCCTCAGCAAAACCTCCTCCTCAGATTCAGAGTCATCATCAGATTGAGTTGGAGTTTGAGGGAATAGCAGAGGAAGGACATCAGCATTCCTGAGGGGGGAGTCCTCAGGGACATCAAGCCTTTTCAGCAAGGTCATCCAGCCAAGGGTGAAATCCTTGTTGCATGCCTGCTTCACTTGCTTTTCATAGTCCGCCGTGACATCGGCCACGCCTTCGTTGTAGCCCTTTTCATCGGCTGCCTTGACTTCGGCCTCTTTGGTGGCCAGAGCGTCTTGTAGTTCTTTTTGGGCCTGGGCCGTTTTCTCCTCGGCATCCTTCTTTTCGGCCTCAAGCACCTTTTTGATGGCCTCAGCAGAGTCCGCATTTTCTTCGGCGTCGTTTTGAGCTTTGATGGCAGCTTCGCCCTGGTCTTCCAACTTTTTCATTTTTGATTGCAAACTTTTGTTGGCCTTTTGAAGACTGGAGACCTCCCTCTTCATTTCGGCCAGCTTCTCCCGATTCTTGAAAGATTGTACTGAGAAAGAATGGGCATGCTGGATGGCCTGAAAGTAAACAGAACAAAAGTTGTTAGATAAAATTACAAGCATGGAATGAACAGAAAGAAAGAAAAAGTTGCTAGATAAAGATACTTACTTGAACGGAGCGTTGAAGTATCAGGGCGTAGTTTTCATATTCGCTTAACTCGGCGTTTCGGTCGAGATCGCCGGGAAGAAGCAAAGCGGTACTGAGGGCTACACCGACGTTAATGTCGTCAGCGTTGTCGCTAGCCTTGACTGGCTTATCTTCCAAAGTAATTTGAGAGACCCAAGGGGCATCGCGCTTTGAAGACCCCGAGGTAGTTGTAGCGGATGACCTTGATCTCTTTGATCAGGTAGACTCGGATGGTTGTTCCTCGGCAGGCCTCTTCTCCACGACAGATTGGGATTTATCACTCTCAGCCAGTTTTGAAATCGGCAGGGTGTCCTCAGTATCAATCTGAGTCACCTTTGCCTTTGGCTGAGCCTTTTTGATTCTTTTTTGCTTTGGTGGAGGCTGGGTTTGCGTTGGCTGAGCGTCAACGTTAGAAGGGATGCTGGCTAAGAGGTCTTTTGCAATTGCTTTCTAGCGATCCATCTCGGCAGGAAAAACAGTTCGTCGCCGACGTTGGCCCTGGGATATTGGGATCAGATAAGGAGCCGAGGTTGACGGTCTCAGCTGGATCAGAGGTTGATCCTTGGTCTGTCCGAGATGTGGACGCGACTTGTGGAGTTGTGGCAGAAGGTGGGGAAAGGCTTTTCTTCTTCTTTTTTGGGACGTCAGGGAGCGCCGACTTATAAGTGGGGATGAAGTTAAAAAGTAGAGGGGCCTTCCGCTTGTGGACTGGCAAATTCAGTAGTCTCTTCAAGTCCTGACGGAAGCCCTTTGGTGGCTGAGGAAGAGCTGCAAGAAAAACAGAAATTAGAAACAAATAGAGTATCGAAGACTTTGAAACAAACAAGTAATATGAACAC
Source organism: Camellia sinensis (assembly GCF_055761805.1). NCBI lineage: Eukaryota > Viridiplantae > Streptophyta > Magnoliopsida > Ericales > Theaceae > Camellia > Camellia sinensis. The sequence goes on along the minus strand of NC_138969.1, from coordinate 184,279,980 downwards.
AGGGCTCTTATCATTGCCCTCTACAAAAACTGATCGAGGAAAATGATAGAGATGGAGGTCCTCGACTGGAGCGAATTCCCAGTTCCCCGAGGTAATGAAGTAATCATCTCTAGCTCCCTTGTTAGAGTCTAGGAGGTCGGCTACGATTTTGTATTCTGTGGATCTCGGCTTAAGGTAGTAAATATAGCCCGTATCTTTTTTGAGGCCACACATGGTATAACAATATTGGATGTCGGTTAAGGTTATCCTAGCATTTTCTTGTTTCGCTAAGGCAATTATACCGTTAATAACTCGATAGGAATTGATGGCAAGTTGCATAGGGTTCAACTTATAGTAATGAAGTATTTCACGAAAAAGGGTGTTCAGTGGGAACCGAAGTCCGCACTCAATAAAGGCCACTACAGGGAAGGGCATAGAATCAGTGGTGGGCATGATGGAGTCGTCATCCCCAGTCAACCTCAGATGGACATCGACAGGGATGGAAAACTCTCACCTAAAATATTCTAATTTTGTCAGGGTGTCTACCCTATGTTTCTACATACCCATGACACCGGTTTAAATGGAGGTATCAGATTTCGGGAAGAAGTATTTTTTGAGGGTTTAAAGGACCTTGGCTAAAAACCTAAAAATATACTATGGTAAAGGTTTGTATGGATCTAGAAGAAATTCATTTCAGGTTTTTTTAAAACTTTTTGGGTTCTATTAACAAATCCCAAAACCTAGATCTAAGGAAACGAAGATTGAATACACGGATTTGGAAAACAGAAAAACAGAAAAACAAGGATGCGTTTCAGAATCAAGAATGGTGATGGAGCCATCAAGAAATCAAAAGTTTGCACAGATGTATTAGGCCAAGAACAGTGGCAGAAATCAACATGTGTGTGAACAGTGTATTTTCAAGAAGATGATTTGGGTAAACACAGAATCATGAAACAAACATGTTCAAATATATGGTAGAAAGATGAAATATCAAAAATATGGACAAGATTGCAAAGACAGCAGGTAAAACAGTAACGTTCAACAAGAAATTGAAGGAACAGTGACTTACTAGAACAAAGGAAGCCGGTGTTGAGTTCACCCAAGTCAGGCGAACGACAGCAACGGAAAAGAGTAGCAAGAGTCTCGCCGGAGGAGGTGAGCAACAGTGATGGCAGAACTTGAAAGCTTGAAACAATGGAAGATTTGAAAAAACTAAGGAGAAAGAAAGCTTCAGAAGCGACAAAAAGTGAAGAGACGAAAATGAGGGATATTGGTTTTGTCCAAAAACGTGAAAGGGTGGCAAAAAGAAATTGATGAGCCTAGAAAAATGGATTTGTCAGGCGGCACACGCATGCGCGAGACGGCTTACAGGCGCGTCACAAGTACGATCCAGTAAGAGAAGGACACGTCGCTGAAACAGTTGAATTGTGATGCATGACAGCTCATATGCGTGAAGGAGATCTTGGAAACTTTTAAACCTTAAAGAGACATGTCGGCTTATAATGATGATCTCGGCAGAAGCCGATATACTGATAGGAAGTACCAATGTAGGTTCCATCACCTCAGAATACCGAGATAATAGAACCTAGGGGGCAAATGTGGGGATATATTTTCTGAGTACCAATACGTGGCCAAGGTGACGCCGGCGTGTCAGCCGAGGTGCCGCGTGTCCTGGTCATGACGCTGAGGTTATCTCGGTTAGGCCGAGCTTATCTCCGAAGATATCAGAATCCGAGATAAGTGGATAAAGGACAAGAGTCCTAGAATGAAGAAGGACTTTAACATGGATAAGGATAACACTCTTATGGAGTTTAACTTTATCTCTTGGAGAGTCCAGGATAAGCACTGAGCAGAAGTCCATTGAAGGTAGGTTTCTATGGGGACTCGGAGTAAGTTAACTATAAAAGAAAGGCACTCCGTTGGGTCTAAGGTACGCAATTTATATTCTGAACAGTGAGTTTAGTATTATTGATTATCTTTGAGAAATATACTGACTTGATCGTCAGAGTGGCCCCGGGTGGAAGAACCACCGCCGGAATCTTCTCTTTCTGTTGTAGGTTAGTCAGGTGTTATCTATTCTGCCAGTTCTCTCCAGCTGATTAGTGAGTTGGCAGTGTGATCGAAAAATCACTCTCACACACACATATATATATATATATATATATTCTTTTCAATTATCTCTTTATTCTGTCTTACTTATTTTTATTTTTCTTTTTCTTTTCTTTTAATATAAATTATAAATAAGAAGATATGAAAAAAAATTCCATTTCAGTGGCCATTTCTAGGGTCAAAATTTTCCGAGTAGCCAAACAGTTTCAGAAAATCAAGAAAAAAATTTCCGATGTTTCCTTCTGCGACTTTAAGCCTCTCCAACCACCTTACTACTTCGGCCTCGGCCATACCCGAACCTAAGCCCAAACCTACACAACCCTCCTCTCTCTCTACCCAAACCAACGAAGCCACCTCCGACCCTGAGTCCGAACCACAGCTCCGAAAACTCAAGGTCAGTCCCCAACTGAACCGCTGGTCCAGGGCTCGAGCCATACGGTCCACCCGGAAATTGGACCGCCAGGTCCACCGTACAGCGACCGCGTTGGAGGTGAACAGGTCGGTTTACTCGGAGGGGAGAGAATCGCCGGAATCTCCTCCGGCAGCCGTGGGCGGCGGAGAGGAGATGGTGGGGGCGAAGTCGATATATATGGTGTCAGACGGCACTGGGTGGACGGCGGAGCACTCTGTGCAAGCGGCGCTAGGGCAGTTCGATCATTGCTTGGTGGATAGGGCTTGTCCTGTAAATACCCACATGTTCTCAGGGGTAATTATGTCTTTTTACTTTGCTTTTATTACTTTGGATTGGGTGGTTGAAATTGTTATTTGTTAAGCTTGGTAGCTCTGTATGTTTCATTAGAATAATTAAACTCCCTTAGAGATAGCATTTGCCATTAATATAAGAAAAATGTTTTTTCCTCCTAATTTCAGCCCCCTAATCCCCTGAATGAGATAGGAGAGAAAGATAAGAGAGAAAGAGAAGAGAGGGGAAGAGGAGGAGCCCGCCGTCGCCTCCGCCCGATCGTCGCCCTCCGTCGCTCGTCGCAGCAGCCCTGCTCGTCGCAGCTCCGCCTCCGCCTCCGCCTCCGCCTCCGCCCTCCACCTCCGCCCCGCCTCCTCCTCCAGCCCGATTTTGTTGGCCGCCTCCCCTCCAGTTCTTCTTCTTCCTCCTCCTCCTCCTCCTCTTCTTTCCTTCTCTTCCTCTGATTCTTTTCTTCTTAAAAAAAAAAAAAAAAAAATTCAAAAACGACATCGTTTTTGAATTCGGGAGATTCGGGGGCTGTCTTTCGAGCTACGTAGCACTTCTCTTAATATAATTTGACAATGAATAGTAGTAAATTATCAAATTATAATAATGGTGCTTCAATGGTTAGATGCCATTTTGGTAAATCTCGACCAACTTTGTAGAGTCATCCGGCCAGTCGTTCTGTGTTCTGTGTGCGTAGCATTGCTGTTGCTGAAATCATCTGAAATATGAACAAAAAATGGAGGCAGGGAGGTTTTGGCTGACTTGGCACATACGGTTGTTGCCAAAGCTTGTGTCAAATTTGGCACAAGTTTTGGCATTTGCCAAATTTAGCAGATTCCATATTCATCTATTGAGTACCACTTTTCATCTTTAGCTGCCAAATTATAGCATTGGCAGGTCCAATGCCAAACCATTGAAGATGCTCTTAGGCCATGTTTGGTTAACTATAATGAAGAGGAATTGAATAATTATTCGATCAAAAAGTTTATTATTATGTTCGGTTAAACTAAAATAATAATGACAAATACATTATAAATGAAATCTTCTTTCACCGGTTGAAAGGAATGGTCATTCCATTAAAAAAAAAAAAAAAAGCTTTAGGTTGTGTTTGATTGAGGAATTTGGGAAGGAATTTGGAAAAAAAAAATAAAAAGATAGGTGAAATGTGAATAAAATATACCTATATTTTACCTAGTTTGATGCACTTTTTTCCTTTTCTTTTTCCTTTTCCGTTTTCTTTTCCTTTCCAAATCCCTCACCAAATCCTCTAACCAAACACAACATGCAGAATGAACTAAATACAACATAAGGCCTCGTTTGTTTTTAGAAGTAGAATAGAGGGGATTCATAGTGAGAGGATTGATAGTGAAGAGATTAAGTAAAATTGTATTTGTTTTTATGATAGTTGTTGATGTAGGGATCATTAAATTATTTTTATATAAAATAATAAAATAAATTAAAAAATACAAAAATATTAAGCATTAATGTTAAAAAAAAAAATGCTCAACATGTAAAAAATAAAAAAATAGAAAAAAGTAAAACAAATAAAACAATGATTTTTACTTAACAAAAAATTAAATATTAATGTTTAAAAAAAATGCTCAACATGTTAAAAAAAAAAAAAAAAAAAAAAAAGTAGTTATATTACCACCTCCACCTCCTCCATTCCAATTCTCTTCCAAGGCCCAACATAATACCAAGGATTAGGAGTTCCCTCCCCATCTCTCAAAACAAATATAACATATAGTGGATTCACTTCTATCTTAATCTCAATTCCAACTCTAACTCTCTAAACAAATGGGAGTAATGCTACAATGACAATAGCACTGCAATATACACAGGCAGTGGGATCCATTTAACCAATATTATGTTTTATAAGTATGATGATAAGCATAATAATATGATATAGAAATGTAATAAGTCTATCATTATTACCACAGTAAGTAGGGATGTGACTTATTTAAGAACAAAACAAGTAGATAGGCATAGGCCCATACTAATGAAAATTATATCATATTCCTATAGATGATTCCTACCCAAACCAAAGGATTGATTTGCATTGACACAAGCATATATTACTAATGATTGGTTACCATTAATTTTTTTTTTTCTTCCTATCATCCAAACATAGGCTTACAACTATTTATTGCAAATTTTTTGTTTGTGCTATGTTTGAATTGGGCTTGTTTGGCATAATTTCAGAAATTAGTTTTATGATGTGAGATGTGTTTTGTGAAAATTTTGAGAATATTGTTTTTTGGTCATTTTAATATCATTCACTAAATTTTTTTACTTTTTATTTTAAAAAAAAGAAACTAAAAACAACATTAAAGTGTCTTATGTTTATTGGTTCTTTGCAACTCAATATTCTGAAAACAGTTTTCACGAACAATGAAAGAAACAAGTTAGCTATGCTTTTATGTGGAGTTGAATACTTGTGATGACAGACATTTCATTGGCACAATGTTAATCCTTAATGGTGTACCAAGGTTAGAAACTCAATCTTGATTGAGGTTGATTGCTATATTTGGTAAGATTGGTAAAGTGGTGCCTTTGGGGTTTTGGAAAATGAAGAATTTTGATCTTCTAGAGCTTCACTAAAAATAGAAAATAAAATAAAAGAGTGGGATTGGGCTGTTGTTCAACACTTGTTACTATACTTCATTTTCCAGTGTGCCAAACAATGCAAGGAAAGTCTTCAATCCATAATCTTATCCTGGGATATTATTATGAGAAAACCACTCTGATTTCAGATTACATTGAATCACATCATTCATTATTCTAAAAATCATAGAATGGAAATGGACTAGATTGCTGTGACAATGTAACTTCTTGATTACTATATGTTTTTATCCATTTACCAGACTAGTTTTTATGTATTTCATCAAAACCTTGTACTCATTTCGCTATCATTTGTCAGATTGGTGATGTGGAGCAACTAATGGAGATTGTAAAGCAAGCAGCTAGAGAAGGTGCAATGCTGGCGTATACTCTAGCTGACCCTTCCTTGGCTCAATCTGCCAAACAAGCCTGCAAGATATGGGATATACCATCAACTGATATACTGGGCCCAATTACCGAGGCAATTGCTACTCATCTAGGTGTCTCGCCTTCTGGCCTCCCTCGTGGAGCACCGGGCCGGACTTCCCATCTTACAGAAGAATATTTCCGACGGATTGATGCTATTGAATTTACCATCAAGCAAGATGATGGGGCCTTACCTCAAAACCTCCACAAGGCGGACTTCATTCTTGCTGGTGTCTCTCGTACTGGAAAAACACCACTATCAACTTATTTGGCTCACGAAGGATACAAAGTGGCAAATGTCCCAATTGTAATGGGTGTTCAGGTGCCAAAGACTCTTTTTGAAGTAGATCCGGAGAAGGTTTTTTGTTTGACTATAAATCCTGTTGTACTCCAAACAATTAGAAGAGCTCGAGCAAAGAACTTGGGCTTCAGCGATGAAGTGTGGAGTAACTATTCGGAGATGGACTATGTGAGAGAGGAATTAGAATATGCCAGCAGGATTTTCGCGCAGAATCCTATTTGGCCGGTGATTGGTGAGTATACATAGAAGTTTCATACATTTTCCTAGTTTTTAATGAATCTTTTTAAATCTCTGTAACCCTAGTCACAGGAATGTCTAGTTCACGTCTAGAAATTCACATCAATGAACTATGTTACATGGACTCGGGTATGAGTTTCGGGCACGGGTGCATGTTCAAGTGTCAGACCATCCTAAATGTAAATCCTAGGATATTGACATATGTATCCAAAAGTTGGTATGGCTACAGGGGACATGTCCTGAACAATGATTATGTTGTATATTGTATAATATTCTTAGCTAAGATGATGTAAATTATTTAGTGATGTTATTGAAATTAAGCAGGATTTAGGAAAAATATGAAATTTCTAATTTCTGATTCATGTGAGAAGGATGAAATAGCAAATGTGATCCTTTTCTTCTTCAAACATCATATGAAATTAGAGAACACAAGTTTCTAAATTGGGTATGGGTGTCGGATACATATCTCACATACTATGAGAGAAATAGAAGAGTCCATGTAACACTAACTAGAGAGAAGAACAAATGATAATGGAAGTTTGTTTGTGTAATGAGGTAGTTGTTCAAACAATCTTTGTCACATTGTTACTGTGGTTGCAGAGGTCACTGGAAAGGCAATTGAAGAGACAGCAGCAGTTATATTGAGGCTTTACAACGATCGGAAGACCAAATGTGTGATGCCAAGAATTTCAAAGTGCTATTAGAAATGGTAAGTTCTTTTTTCTCAACCATTCTTGGATGGGATGCTAATACTGAAGAGAGCCAATCTCTCAACTATATGAATAAGATAGTTGTGAGTCTGGAGTTAGCTGCAGATACTTGTTACTGCTCCCTCAGGTGAAATAAAGCGAAAAAAACTGAGGATTTTAAGTGTTATAATATTATACCCATGTTAATGCTATAGGTCAATTACTTAATGGTGTGTGGAAATTCATGCCAAAATTAAGGCATACCTTCTTGTAACTAAGTTTTGAGTATTTAATTAAGTTGAGAGAACTTTTGTTGGCCTATTGAACTAGTGTTGCTATGATTCTACTGCTTGATTCATATTTCTCACATGTGGAATGGTGGTATTTAACGATATTTGATGGAATTGGCATTTTAAAATTGAATTTGATATGCCTTGAATGAATAGAATTTAAAATGGGATTTGAAATAATAATAATACTAATAATAAAAAGGGAAATGATGCCGGACAGCACTGTAAGAGCTGTTCTGGGGCAGTGAAAGTACCCGTGAACAGTGTTTAGGCTGTTTAAAATGCAGAAAATAAAAGAGGGAAAGAAGGAGAAGAAGAAGATAAGTCTAGGAATCACTCCTAGAACTCCTTAGGCATCACACCTAGGGTTTGATTGTATCACACAATCCATAAAGAAGCTTTAAAAGCTCTAAAATTCTCTGAAATATCAAGTCTATCTAATTAAAAGCATTACATGGCTTTATATAGAACTAAGAAACTTCCTAAACCAATTAGAACCAAAAAAGGAAGCTACTATAATAGTTTAGACTTCCAAAACTAATTTAAGACCAAATAAGAAACATAAATAAAATTTAATCAAATAACTTGACCCACAAGACAACCCATGGGCAACCCGTGTAACCCATGTCTAGAAATTATGAAATTACTAAAATACCCTAAACTAAAATAATAATAAGAATAAAACATGACTCATAAGCCTAAAACATAACTAGCCACGGTCCCAAATGAGGTGCTCATCATCCAATGCATGCCAAATCAAAGCTTGGGCCTTAGAGGCATCTCTTCCTCGTCTCTTGTACACCTTAAGAGGCTGCTGCCACTTGCCTCCATCAGGAAACCTTTTGAAATCCCATGGAAAATGACTCTTCAGTAGAAAGAAATTTTGCATGAAACTTCAGTAGGAGGTTCACTCTTGTCAGATTCTACTGAGATCAAATGGCTCATTTCTTCTAGTGTAGCTCTCTGTGGTGCTATATCTCCTGGTGGTTTTGATCCCTTTATTTAGGATATATCTAAAACCATCTCTTCTTGTCTTTTCTTCTTTTTCCATTCCTTTATTTTATTTTTTATTTATTTATTCAAATCTATCATCTAAGTCCATTTAAATGACCAAGCCGACCTCACTGCATAATTTAAAGAAGTATAAATTACACTTTCTGCACTCTAACGGTCATTAGAATCACACTTTGGTCCTTCATTTTCTATTTGTAACAATCAAGTCCGTAGATTGCAACCCTTGTTTCAATGTAGTTCTCTCCTGCCACTCACTGTTTAAAAAATTGACAGGAAGTGCTTATGTGAGCACATTTTAAGGGAATTTAAAGAGAGAAAATTGCACCTTCCGCCCTTCAAATTTCATTTGAAATTGAATTTTGTTTTTCATGTTTCAATTTTCACTCTAATCTAAATTGTTGGGTTATGAGAGGATTACATTGAATCTTGAGTTGAAATTTAATAATTTAATGGGGGGACAAAGGTAAAATTCAGGAGAAGGTTGGAGAGTGAAAAGTGTTATTTACCCTTCAAAGAAAAACCTTTTGAGTTGTTCTTGAGTGTTTTCTGAATTTTCGAAACAAAAAAAAAAAAAATGAAAACAATGTTTGTTTTTGAGCCAGTCATAGTTTTTGTCTCTGAAAACACAAAAATAAAAATGATTTCACAAGCAGTCTCTGCCTAGATAGTTCAACAACCCATATATTCTATCATAAGGCCTCATGAAGTGCCTTGCACATGATTATAGTCATGATTTTTGTTTCTGAAAACATACAAAATAGACTTGCATTGACATGAACTTTGTTTCACAAGCAGCCTATTCCTAGGTAGTTCAGCAACCCATATTTTCTATCAGAGAAACACAAGACCTTGAAAAGTGCCTTGCACATGGATGAACTTTATTATCTGCTTATGTCTCATTGTTGTGCTCTAACCTTTTGCTTACTATCACATGAAAGACACATACAACAATAAGGGGGTTGGGGTTTGGATACAAAAAGAGAAGCTGAATTTAAAGGCATGGGAGTGCAGAAGTACCTTTCTGATCCTCCATTAAAGCTGTGCAGAGAGAGATACACAAACTACCACAACAGGTTACTAAAACACATCATGTGTTGTGATATCTTCCATTCATATATTAAAAGAGAAATTGTAAATCAATGGCATTATTTTTGGTACAACACACAGAAAGGACCTTTACCATGCAAGCAAAAAATTTGTACCACCATGAAAATGCAAATTTTTTTTGCTGTCCCATTGATTTGTAATTTTCCTTATATTAAATGAAGATTCCTTCTTTGTTATAGTGCTCTCTTTGCTTGTCTTCATCTCAAAATCATATAGTTTGTATCCTCCACAAGGGAAAATCTGCCCAAATTTGCAGCTCTGCTAATGGAAGTCATATATGTTTTTAGGGTTTAATTACATTTAGCACCCCTTGACTTTAACCATTTATTTATTTATTTATTTTTTAAATTGTCACAATTGAAAATGGAGCATGCAAAGTGAAATTTTGATGAAAATGCCGAAGGTGAAAATAACCAATAACCCTTGTTTTTATCCGTGTGAATTTTGGTTTGTAGAAGATTTACAGATCAAAAAGAAAGAGAAGGGAGAAATTTTAAAATATATATATATATATATATATTCTTAGTGGCGGCTCTCGAAATTTTGTTCAATGAGATGATTTATATTTCTCTCCCTCAAGGTGAAGTCCAGCAGACCAACTACTATTGAGTGAAATTATTCTAAAAACTATGCTCTACTTCAACTCAGTTTAATTTTTAAATTTATTTATTTATTTTTTCAATTTCAAAGAACTAAACTTGAATTTGAGTGTGTGTGTGTATATATATATATATTGGTTTGCTTGCTAGATTGACTACAAAATAGTAAACAAAAAAGATTAAATTGATCTCAAATGGTAAACAAGAAGTATAGATTGTCATAAGATTTTTATTTTTACATGCTTTTCATTCAACTTGATGCGATCATATGAGAAATCCTATAAAAAAACTAGATACATTATATGTATTCAGTTAGTTGTTTTGAATTTGATAGGGTCAACTAAACCCCATACTCCTAACACCACTCAGCTTCTACTTCGTTCACTTTTCTCTTTCATCTTTATTTCTCTCTACAAATTCAAAATCCAAAGAGTCTTAGTTCTGCTTTCACTTTCCCAAAGTTCCATCTTCTTTATAGTGCTTTCCACCATCTTCTTCATTGAAAGAAACCAGTTTGTTCCATAAAAGGGACTCAAGACCATAATCATGTTATGTCCATACTTTGTCTCTCTTTCATGTTTCTCTGCTCTAAAACTTCAAAGCTATAGTTTATCTCTGCTTCTCTTTGTGCTATTCAGAGGCACCTTTGGTTGTCACCACTACGAATTCAGTGCGCTGTCATCCCCACTATGTTTGCCCATGGAAAGTGTGAAGTAAATCAATAATATAGTTCCCATGCTTGAGCTGTCAGAAATGAGAAAGTAAATCCTTAAATTCCCACCAGAATCACAATTGTTTCAACCATTTCTGGTGTTAAAAGGGCACATCCTTTTTTCTCAAAAAAAATAAAAATAAATAAATAAATTAGGGGTCTTTTTGTCCTAACAAAACTTTCGTCCACATGATTGCATTTTTAGATTCATGTCTTTCGAAATTTGCACTCCATTGTGTGATTGTTTGAGTATATTGGGATGAAAAGATTAGAAAATTTTGAAACGGATAGAGTAATGAGGTATGTTGGATTGGGTAGCATCTTTAATGTTGAATCGTCAAATTGACATGTCAAAGTTTAATTTTGGCATTCTAAAATATTCAAAATGCGAAAATTGGCAATGACGCTCAGTTAGAAAAGGTGTTATTTTTAATCTTCTCTTTTTTTTTTTTTTTAATTTTAAAAATATTCAAATATAAATGACATTTGTGGGCACCATCAAGAGAGGCAGAGATAACACTTTAAAAATTTTGGCAATCTATCAAACTCTATGCCGTATTTGACGCAACGGATAACAATGCCAAAATTTAGTAGCTCAAATGTGCTTTGAAACCTTTTTTTTTTCCCCTCAAATTACTATGTTATAGCAATGAAAATTGCTATAGCAGCTGCATTGAAGACCCTTCTAGAAGTCAATTCATGGACTAAAAGTAGTGGATAGCGAACTTACAAGGTGGCAAAGAAGAAGAGGATTCGCCTCGGATTAATGGTCCAAAAGGGAGGAGACCGCCTGAAACCGAATCTCCTAGTCATCCACCTACTTTCAGCAGTTGTGGTGCCGATGTTGGCGGTCACGATAGTGATTTGATGATGGACTTGCGGGTTCATCGGATGATCCGTGGTCCCCACCGTCACCACCATTGGCTTTTCGGGCATGCGAGCCCTAGCTATAGCAGCTGCATTTTACCATGTGGAACACGTATATTGCATATGTTAGCTTTCCATAGTTTATATGCTATAATGCAAAGTGTACATGCTTCCAAAAGCACCTACTAATAACATAAAAGCTCTAAAATTCTCTGAAATATCAAGTCTATCTAATTAAAAGCATTACATGGCTTTATATAAAACTAAGAGACTTCCTAAACCAATTAGAACAAAAAAAGGAAACTACTATAATAGTTTAGACTTCCAAAACTAATTTAAGACCAAATAAGAAACATAAATAAAATCTAATCAAATAACTTGACTCAAAAGACGACCCATGGGCAACCCGTGTAACCCATGGCTAGAAATTATGAAATTACCAAAATACCCTAAACTAAAATAATAATAATAAAACATGACTCATAAGCCTAAAACATAACTAGCCACGGTCCCAAATGAGGTGCTCATCATCCAATGCATGCCAAATCAAAGCTTGGGCCTTAGAGGCATCTATTCCTCGTCTCTTGTACACCTTAAGAGGTTGCTGCCACTTGCCTCCATCAGGAAACCTTTTACTCTTCAGTAGAAAGAAATTTTGCATGAAACTTCAGTAGGAGGTTCACTCTTGTCAGATTCTAGTGTGATCAAATGGCTCATTTCTTCTAGTGTAGCTCTCTGTGGTGCTATATCTCCTGGTGGTTTTGATCGCTTTATTTAGGATATATCTAAACCCATCTCTTCTTTTCTTTTCTTCTTTTTCCATTCCTTTATTTTATTTTTTATTTATTTATTCAAATCTATCATCTAAGTCCATTTACATGACCAAGCCAACCTTTGCACTTTCCACCCTTCAAATTTCATTTGAAATTGAATTTTGTTTTTCATGTTTCAATTTTCACTCTAGTTTAAATTGTTGGGTGATGAGAGGATTGCATTGAATCTTGAGTTGAAATTTAATAATTTAATGGGGGGACAAAGGTGAAATTCAGGAGAAAGTTGGAGAGGGAAAAGTGTTATTTACCCTTCAAAGAAAAACCTTTTGAGTTGTTCTGGAGTGTTTTCTGAATTTTCGAAACAAACAAAAAAAAAGAAAAAAAGAAAACGATGTTTGTTTTTGAGCCAGCTTTTGTTTCTGAAAACACAAAAATAAAAATGATTTCACAAGCAGTCTCTGCCTAGATAGTTCAACAACCCATATATTCTATCAGAAGGCCTTAAGAAGTGCCTTGCACATGATTATAGTCGATTTTTGTTTCTGAAAACATACAAAATAGACTTGCATTGATATGAACTTTGTTTCACCAGCAGCCTACTCCTAGGTAGTTCAACAACCCATATTTTCTATCGGAGAGACACAAGACCTTGAAAAGTGCCTTGCACATGGATGAACTTTATTATCTGCTTATGTCTCATTGTTGTGCTCTAACCTTTTGCTTACTATCACATGAAAGACACATACAACAAAGGGGGGTTGGGGTTTGGATACAAAAAGAGAAGCTGAATTTAAAGGCATGGGAGTGCAGAAGTACCTTTCTGATCCTCCATTAAAGCTATGCAGAGAGACATACACAAACTACCACAAAAGGTTACTAAAACACATCATGTGTTGTGATATCTTCCATTCATATATTAAAGGAGAAATTGTAAATCAATGGCATTATTTTTGGTACAACACACAGAAAGGACTTTTACCATGCAAGCAAAAAATTTGTACCACCATGCAAATGCAAATTTTTTTTTTACTGTCCCATTGATTTGTAGTTTTCCTTACATTAAATGAAGATTCCTTCTTTGTTATAGTGCTCTCTGTGCTTGTCTTCATATCAAAATCATATAGTTTGTATCCTCCACAAGGGAAAATCTGCCCAAATTTGCAGCTCTGCTAATGGAAGTTGTATATGTTTTTAGGGTTTTATTACATTTAGCACCCCTTGACTTTAACCATTTTTTTTTAAAATTGTCACAATTGAAAATGGAGCGAGCAAAGTGAAATTTTGATGAAAATGCCGAAGGTGAAAATAACCAATAACCCTTGTTTTTATCCGTGTGAATTTTGGTTTGTAGAAGATTTACAGACGAAAAAGAAAGAGAAGGGGGAAATTTTAAAAAATATATATATACACTTAGTGGCGGCTCTAGAAATTTTGATCAATGAGATGATTCATATTTCCCTCCCTCAAGGTGAAGTCCAGCAGACCAACTACTATTGAGTGAAATTATTCCTAAAAACTATGTTCTAGCTCAACTCAGTTTAATTTTTAAATTTATTTATTTATTTTTGTCAATTTCAAAGAACTAAACTTGAATTTGTGTGTGTGTGTATATATATTGGTTTGCTTACTAGATTGACTACAAAATAGTAAACAAAAAAGATTAAATTGATCTCAAATGGTAAACAAGAAGTATAGATTGTCATAAAATTTTTATTTTTACATACTTTTCATTCAACTTGATGTGATCATATGAGAAATCCAATAAAAAACTAGATACATTATATGTATTCAGTTAGTTGTTTTGAATTTGATAGGGTTCAACTAAACCCCATACTCCTAGCACCACTCAGCTTCTACTTCGTTCACTTTTCTCTTTCATCTTTATTTCTCTCTACAAATTCAAGATCAAAACAGAGTCTTAGTTTTGCTTTCACTTTCTCAAAGTTCCATCTTCTTTATAGTGCTATCCACCATGATTTTGTCACCATACAGCCTGATTGAAAAAAACCAGTTTGTTCCATAAAAGGGACTCAAGACCATAATCATGTTATGTCCATACTGTCTCTCTTTCATGTTTCTCTGCTCTAAAACTTCAAAGCTATAGTTTATCTCTGCTTCTCTTTGTGCTATTCAGAGGCAGCTTTGTTCGTCACCTCTACAAATTCAGTGCACTGTTATCCCCACTATGTTTGCTCATGGAAAGTGTGAAGTAAATCAATAATATAGTTCCCATGCTTGACCTGTCAGAAATGAGAAAGTAAATCCTTAAATTCCCATCAGAATCACAATTGTTTCAACCATTTCCGGAGTTAAAAAGGGCACAACATCCTTTCTTCTATAAAAAAAAAAAATAAAAATTTAAGGGTCCTTTCGTCCTGACAGACTTTCCTCCACATGATTGCATTTTTAGATTCACGTCTTTCGAAATTTTCACTACATTGTGTAATTGTTTGAGTATATTGGGACGAAAAGATTAGAAAATTTCGCAAGGGATAGAGTAATGAGATATGTTGGATTGGGTAGCATCTTTAATGATGAATTGTCAAAATGACATGTCAAAGTTAAATTTTTGCATTATAGCAATGAAAATTGCTATAGCAGCTGCATCGAAGGCGCTTCTAGAAGTCAATTCATGGACTAAAAGTAGTGGATAGCGAACTTACAAGGTGGCAAAGAAGAAGAGGATTCTCCTCGGATTGATGGTCCAAGAGGGAGGAGATCGCCTGAAACCGAATCTCCTAGTCATCCACCTACTTTCAGCAGTCGTGGTGCCGATGTTGGCGGTCACGATAGTGATTTGATGATGGACTTGCGGGTTCATCGGATGATCTGTGGTCCCCACTGTCACCACCATCGGCTTTTCGGGCATGCTAGCCCTAGCTATAGCAGCTGCATTTTACCATGTGGAATACGTATATTGCATAGGTTAGCTTCCCATAATTTATATGCTATAATGCAAAGTGTACATGCTTCCAAAACTAATAACATAAAGAAAGAAATGACACTCTGTATTTGTGTCCTTTTATATTAAAGGTTCAAAACCCTAAATTTGCTACTATATAAACTATACTCCATTTTGTATTGCTTTATATATAAATACTAATCTAATCTTCTTCAACCAACATCAACCCCACAACAAAGCTCATCAAATAATACAATTATAATATTAATAATAGATTATGGGGTAACCCTTTTTTTACGCCAACTTTGTTTTGTTTAATCATTTATTGTTTCATTGTTTAAGCAGTATATCCAACTGTGCCGAGCATTTAGAATAAGGATTAGAAATATTAAAAAAGCATGTCGTTAATACATTAATTAATTCGTAGCTGTTAATTGCATCAGAAAGAACTGGTTAATAAGAAACTAGCTTACTAATGAATTGATTATTGCATAAAAATGATGGTTAAAGGTTGGTAGTGACATACCGTGTACTTCTGATCATAAACATCAGACATGCTTTGGCTTATTGATCTAAATTAATGTTAAATTATTTTTTGGAATCTTGATTTCAATCAGTCTCACAAATAATGTTTAATTATTTGTTGGTATCTTCATTTTAATCAGTTTTGTTAAGTTATCCGAATCAGTCTCACATCTGAACTAATAAAACAGTGAAACACCAACCACCTCATAATAGTACTTTGGCCTTGCTTTGATGCTAAATTTCATAATAAGATAACCTACGTTTATGATCCTTAAATAATTTTATTCCGTGTCACGTGTCATCCAAATCTTAATTTTGTCAATTTTCTCTTTGAATTATATAATTTGAGTAAAATTGGTTGAATTTGAAAAAGTTCGTCTACTTAGCTATAGAATAGTAATGAAATACATTTATGATTTCTAAATATAAGTTTCATGTCACTTTGGTCTCTAAACATTGATGAAGAAGGTAAAACATAGTTTTAGAGCTTTAAAGGGCAAAATTGACAAAATTGAAACTCGAACTACAAAAGTGACTCGAAACGCATATTTTAGGGATCATAAGTTAATTTTATAATTTTTCATTAACCATTTTGACGGCCGTATGTTATTGGATCAATCGGACTCAATTGAGGAAAAACTTTTTTAAGAAAACAAATTGACAAAATTGAAACTTAAACTACGAAAGTGACATAAAACGTATTTTTTAGGAACCATTTTATCGTAAGGTAGAAGATAATTAAGTGAACTAACACACATAATTACACTCAAACTAGACAAAGGCAGTTTTAATATGTTTTGGAAGCAATAGCTTGGAAAACAGGGGATATGGCATCCTCTGCTTTACTTCTTGACGTTGTCATCACATTCTGTTTCTCATACTTTGGCCTCTTTTAGGTAGCTGGTTAAAAGTCAATTTTTTTGACTTTTTAATTTATTTAGATTACATCATCTCTCTATTTTTTTATACATTATTTTCAAAAAAGCTAAAAAAAACCAAAAAAATTAACTTTTAACTTACTTCTCAAAATAATTCGTCACATACGTTGCGTTTTTTGAGATCAGAGGATCTGAACTTAAAAATGTTTCGTATTTCGTATCCCATTTTAAATTAATCATGAATTTGGAATATGGCTCTTGTTTTTTTACCTCTTGGCGAAGCTGAACTAACAATATTAGTTTCTTTCTCGTTAGCATTACTTGAATTAATCTTCTTCTCGCTGCCTCGTTGTTGTGATCCTTTTCTTGAAAAGCTTCTCTGCAACTTTTTATGCAAAGCCAAACACGTCGTAAATTCATACATATCCACAAGTAAATGTAAGATAAAGATTATTCTTCATAAAGTTTCACAAAGCATTGGACTTGAAAAATGTTGGCTTAAAGTAAAGCAAAGAATTTTTGTATAGTATATTTGTTAGTACTACTCAAGAGAATAAAGGGTAAAGTGATAATTGATTGAAAAGACATTCAATAGTAAAAAACAAAGAAACAAAATTCAATAAATGGTTTCAATTACATTTTATTTTGAAAAAGAATAAATCTAAATATTTATAGAAATTTTACATAATGTATGTCTTGTTGTATGAACATCAGCTCTATTTATTGTGAAGATGTTTTGGAAACTTCATTACTCAATGTTTTACATGTCATTAAAATAAAATTTAATGGGTACCAATCTTTTTTGGAAATTGAAAGGAAAAATAAATTCAGAGTAATTTAAGACAAAACAAAACAGAGTACAATCAAAGAAACAGAACAACTATAAACAAAAACAAAAACAGAACAAAAACTTACTTTGATTCTCGAATTTGCAGTTATGTCCTTATCGGTGAGAGGAGACAAGCTTTCCACGTCTACCATGAAGCTATCGGATTTGATGTTCGTGAATTGTAAGCTGTTTGTTTGATCAGAAACTGAGATTTTCTGGGAACCCATTTCGTCTAATTCACAAGCTTCGCGAGACAGGCTCAGAATATCAGAACTTTCCTGAGAAAGAAAATTAGAGAGAAAATTTCGGTTATTCGATTGATAAAAATTTGTAAAAATCGAGAGTCAAATGAAACAGTGTCAAAGAAAAATCTAAACAAGACCCATAAAACTGATGCTCACCAATTTGGGATTTTCCGCCATTTTCCCTCACTTTCTCGAGAAACAGAGAGAAAGTATAAGAAAAAATAAGAAGAGAGAAAGTTTGCTTAATGAATTGGGCAATCACTATCCACTACCTGTTTTATTGATTGACATATACACACAATTAAAACTCAATTAGTCAATTATGATGAATAAACAATTCATATATAGAAATCAATTCTAATTAATGATTAAAAAAAGACAACACCACTTCTTTCTTTGAAAAGACTCCAAACCTTAACACACGCGAAACAATGTTTTCATCATCTTCTTCTTCTTCCTCTGAACCTGCAAACAATCTTCTCTTTCTAAACTACCCAAAACCAGTTCAACATATATATACATATAGGTGTGAATTATAGTTGATGAGAGAGAGAAAGAGAGAGATTGGGAATGTTATGAAATCATGTGTGATGTCTGTTAAGAGAGAGAGAGGGAGAGGGGGAGAGGGAGAGTGAAGTGGTGTTATTTATCATTTATTTATTTGTTGTAACGCTTTTATAATTAATTTCCATCCTAATCTGTAATATCGCAATCTCGCCAACTTTGAAATAAATTTGTTCATCATTGCTTTTATTTATTTATTTATTTATTATGGAGTTTTATAATACAGTAGTATTATATATATATATTAATTAATATATTAATTAGTGTATTAATATTAATTATGATATTATTATTGACCATATTCATTATATGACTTACAAATACCAAAAATCTCTTATATTATGTCATATCATCCACTGATATACTAATTAGCACACTAATTGATGCATATATCATCATTCTTTATAATAATGTTAGAGACATCAAATGTTTTACCAAATATTCTATCATATATCACATTGATGTGGGATCCACATGAAACGGACATAGTGTGACATTTGGTAGAATATTTAGTAAAATATTTGGAGTTTTTAGCATTTTATGCTCTCACACACATGTGGACATTCGTTAAAATATTCGGTAAAACATTTGGGATCGATAGCATTTTTTGGAGTTTTATATGTTAAGTTTAGGGGTGTCAAACCAACAATGATTCATCCCACTAAAAACATCACCACTAATAGCACTAATGCATTAAAAAAATAAAAAAAATACAACTCCAAGACCAAAACATCACATCATTAATGACGGGACCCACTGCCACCTCATTAGTGGGAGCACTAATTAGTGCTCCCAAGCATTTTTCATAAACTAAATATGGACACAATTTTAAAATTGTGAAGTTTTCAATCCAAGTTTGAATAACTTATTATTCAACTCAATAAGCCTATACGTACTATAAAAGATTAAGCTATTCGAGCTCAATTTGTATTTAGCTCATTATATAATCTAGACAAATTTAAATATAATTTTAAACTTGTTATCAAACCAAGCTCAAATAACCTACCTATTATTCAGTTCAATTATGCTCATTTTTAGCCCTAATTAAGTTTTTTGGGTTTTTATGCTTATTGCATAATCAAACAATAAGTTAAGATATTTTTATAAAATTTATTAGTCTGACCACATTGATTTTTTATTTTTATTTATTATTATATTTATTTTATTATTATATATATATATTTATTTATTTTTGTATCTAGTGTTGTGCTTAGCTTTTATTTTTTTTAGATTTATGGCATTATTAAACACTATGACTAAGAATGCCGAAACTAAAAATTTATTAAGATTTTATAAAATTTAAGACCTTGCAAATTTTTGTCCATCAATGTACTTATTTATTTTTGTATATATATATATTCCCTTTCTCTAGGTTTATTGTGTTATTAATAAACAATACTAAATCTAAGAATACAAAAATCAAATATAAAATTGAGAAAACCCATGAATGAATTTCTTATCAGGGCCCACTAGAAATATTTTGTTCATCAGCAATGTTTAGAACATAGATCAAATATAAATGTCTCATAAGAGATGAGACCCTTGTGAGATATCTATGTCTCGTTTTGTGTTTGATTATACATTTATTGTTTATTTATTATTTTTTTTGTCCATTTCTGTGGTTAGTATTTGTATTTTTAAACGTTTTGCATAATTAATGAGACTCTTTCATTCAAACGTAGCTGATTTTTCATTCAAACTTAGCTGATTTCTAATTAAATGCATAGGATTAAGTGTGGTTGAGTGTTGATCACGTGTTGTGCACTTCTAAAGGTACTCCAAATATCTTAGCCCAAAAAAGGTAAAAAACTTCTTGACCATCAGATCCAATAGTGTTTGGCAAGAAAAAAAATAGCGTAGTTTAAATTAAAATTCACAAAAAGATAAAATAGTCTAAAATAGTTAATAAGACAAAATATCACATCAAACCCATAATCATTTCACTTTTTTTCTCACAAACATCACATCCAACCACAAAAAAATCCAATCATCTTCCCAAACACAAAAATTTTAGCCTACTAAAATAGCTAAAAACTAAAATAGCCTACTAAAATAGCAACTTCTCAAACGAAGCCATGGCTGCAAAAGATTGTACTTTGATGATCTTGGATCGTTTGATTTGATCTTTTGCTCGGTAAGAGCATCTCCAACGGTGAATTTTTTTTTCACCAAAAAAATGATTCATTTTCTGAATTTGATATCAGTTGCTCCAATGGTGCATCAAAATTTCGTGGGTCAACTGGTGGGTCGACCGGTTGGTCAACCAGTAAAGTCAATTTTTTTTAACCTTTTTGAACTGTTTGAACCTATCTATTTGAACTGTTTGAACCAGTTCGCAGGCCAATGTTTGCATGCACTGGTCGACCGGTTAGTCAACCGGGTGGTCGACCATCATGTGTAAAATTCTCAAGCTTTTCTGCTTTAACGGTCAGGAATAGTAATTTGGTAAAATCAGTACCTTATTCTCAGTTTAATGATTTTATTTTTTTGAATTTTCATTTTAATATCAATTTGGTGAAACGGTTGGAGCACCAAAAAGTACTTTTTTCACTAAAATTTGAATTTGATAACAAGTTTAATTCACCATTGGAGATGATCTAAGGTGGCAAAATTCTTTCTCCGGTATGTGGTTTGTTTGACCCATATACCTTTTAGGAATAATTGTCACTAAGTTCAATTGGGTGGAGTTATATTTATAAGTCATGGTAATTTTTTTTTACTTATTCATTCCTTGTTCTGATAATAATTTTTTTTTTTTTTTTGAGATTTTTTAGATGTGTTTTGTATTTATGGAATGATTATTTAATACTCATAATTTTGATTTGTAGTTGAATTATATATTTTTTTTAAATTTACAATGATAAATTTTAGGAAATTTTAGTCAATGAAAACGAAGGATGAAAGTAAAATTTAAATAAAAAATTAATGGGTAAAAAATACAATTTAACTTAAATAAAACTTGGATAAAAAATTATAATAATCACGACATGATTAATATATGTATTATACCCCACCTGGACCACCACGCATGCACGACCAAACTGCAATCTGCACTGGGATTTGGTGCATCCTGATTCGAATTCTACATTATGGCTTCTAATTTGAATTCCACCACATGGGACAGAGATGATCTTATAAAACCATCTCTGACTTATCTCAAGAAGATACTAGTGAAACTTATATTCTTGACATTAATATATGTAGTGCTATACAAACATGTGAAACTTATATTTTGAGAAGTTGGTAAAAAATTAATTTTTGACTTTTTATAAAGTTTTTTAGCTTTTTGAAAAATGATTTGAAAAATTGGTAAAAAACTGACTTTTGGCTTTTTAGTTTAACATTTGTTTATGGTGTCAAATCAAATTAAAATGACCAAAATACTCTTACTCAACATAAGAAATTTATTTTTTTACATTTTTGTAATAGGCCCCAATTTATAATTTTACCACTTGCGTTTTCATCTCTCTCCAAATGAATTTTGTTGCGTTTTTGGCTGCCAGCTTTTTTCCCTTTGGATAAAAAACGTGACTTTTTACTTGAGTTCCCAAAATGGCACTTTATGTTTAAGGTAAGGAAGTTGAGTCATTGTGGATGAATGAGTCCTACGTAGGTGTAGTTAGGGCTCTTTAGAGATGTTTACCCTGACTCAACCAGGGAGAAGAATCTTAGATGAAATGTGTTTAAGACAAGAAAAACATTTCTAGGACTGTCAAGGTAATAGATACATGTGAATTTGTACATTCAAGTTATTTATGTATTGAGTCTATTATGAGTTTTTATTGACATTGGTATGAGAGTGCCTTCCCGTAGATGATTCAGGTACTAATCTTGGTCGTGCAGCTGTAAATATCAACAGAATCATCTCACCATACCGATTTTCTTCCTAGATATAATTCAGAAGAATGATCTTTGTTAATTGTGTGGTTGGATGTTAACACAAAAACAAATAATACCTAACATAAAGATGTGACAGTTTTGAGACTAATCATTCTGAGAAGAAATGTCCATTTCAATGACTTGTGTTTTTAATTTTTTAAAAATATTATTATCACATTCTGTGCATATCTTATGTTTGTGGATATTTTTCAAGAAAATATTATTCACCATGCTTGGTTTGAGTTTTCAGAAAACTCTTTTTAGAAAATTCTATTTTCTTATTTTTCGTATTTTTTTGTTTTTACTGAATTTTTTTAATATTTTAAGCAATTTTTTTACTTTTTAGACACACCTAACATAAATACACCTAAAAAATAAAAAATTTGTAAAAAAAAAACTTTTAAAAATTCACTAAATACCAAAAATACAAAAAAAAAATATAAGAATTTAATACATTTTTTTGTATTCTTATGTATTTATTAATTTTTTTAAATATTTTTTCATAAATTTTTTACTTTTTAGATATATGTAACTAAGGCGCATCTAAAAAAGTAAAAAAATCTTTAAAATTTAAAAAATATTCACTAAAAACAAAAGAATACGAAAACCAAAAAACTCAATTTTTAAAAAACTTAATTTAAAAAACTCAAACCAAACACTGATTGTTAGTTATTGCATGTATACTCAAAAGGACAAGCAAATCACATAGTTGAATCAATCTTCTTCAAGTTCTTTCTTACTTCTTTTAAATGTACTTTGGAATACCATGTTAGCCTCGGTTTGGGGTTTGTCAAGGGTGTTAAAGGGTTTGGTGTCTAAATAAATTTGGTGGTGCTACATGTACTAATTAGTGTATATATTAGTGTATCAATTAGTGTTATGATATCATTAATGACCATATTTATTATACAAATTACAAATACCTAAAATCTCTAAAATTATGTCACATCATCTGTTGGTATACTAGTGTGTATACTAAGTAGTGCATATAGCATTATTCAAATAAATTTCCCAAAGTGGCACTAGAATGCAAAAAGTCTTGTAGGTGATTATTAGATTAATTTAATTTTTTTCATGAATGATATACATGAAAAGACTTATAAAATGAGCAGTTGTTATTATCGAAATATGACTTATGATAGATTTTACAAATCCCTCAATTCTATCAAATTCAAATTTAAATTTGAAAAAAGCCCAATAGAACTTGGATCTAGTCCTCAAACAAGGATTCAATCACTTTTTCTCTATTCTGTAATATATTTTATAATTTAATTTTGTGCCTCTATAGCAAAACGTATATAATGTAATGTGCTAATTGAATGGGATATGAGAAAATTCGTATGGGAGCATAGTTAATTAAAAGGATATTGTTTAAAAGACTCTTGACCATGCTTATGGAAATTGATAAATTCTACTTTAGTGATTATACTAATTAATATTAACAATGGATATACAGTCATATACAGCTTGATTCATAACTTAACGAAGAACGCCGCAAGAGAGAGAAAATCACGCAAAGAATGAATGAATGATTTTTAAAAATATATATTTTAAAATACAAAAGGCAATGCACATGATTTGCATAGTTAGGTGCGGCACTTGTCATGTTGTATCACCTTCTCTCTTCCTCCATTTTCATACATGAACGCCTATGAAATATGGATATATGTATAAAAATATCATATAAAGTATCAACAAGTATTCAATATAATTAGGACATGTTTATCGAATACTCATGATTTATAGACGGAGATCGTCCTCTTGTTAATAAAAATATATTTTTTTTATTTTTTATTTTTAATAAAAAAGAAAATAAATTTTATATGTAAACAGTAGCCATTCAAAATGGAAAATGCTAGAGCTCCCAAATTTTCTACCAAATAAATGACCAAATGTCTCACATGGGTGTGGGGTCTACAAAATTGCGGACCCCATACCCATGTAAGACATTTGATCATTTGTTTGGTAGAAAATTTGGTGTCCCTAACATTACCCATTCAAAATTATTTAAGTTGCCAAGTCAAATATGAAACTAAGGTCCTAGCCTAGTTCATTTAAAAAAAAAAAAAAAAGAAGAAAAAAAAGAAAAGAAAAGAAAAGAAAAGGTCCTAGCCCTATTCCTGTAGACAATTAGAGTCTTCGATGAAATAGTTTTTAAAATAAGTGGTAGCTCCTCTTCCGGCTACCGTAGATTAGATGATACTATTTAGGCTTGTGAGTTTGTTACAGATTTTGTTTTGATAATTTAAATCATTCATTTTATTAAGTATTTTGTAGATTTCATCCATAACAAAATTTATGATTTATTTTTAAAAATACAATTATTCATTTTTTGCGGTGACAAAAATTATAAATTAAATACGTTACAATTATCTTATCGACTTAAATTTTTTTGTTGAAATATACATGAAATACACAATAAAATGAACAGTTTATTTCATTAAAATGGAACCTATGATGGATTCTATGGGTCCAAATGGACCGGAAGGAATCATCCTCCTTTAAATTAATTATATAAGAAAGCCCAACAAGACAGCTCACACAATAAAAAAGAAAATATCATTTTGCCCCCTAAATTTTCACGTATTTTTTAATTTGATCTCCAGACTTCTATTAATATCAATTTTACACTCAAACTTTCAAAATTTTGATCAATTTGGCTCATGTTGTCACATTCCATTTACAATTAGACTAAATGTGCTGACGTGTGGGGTAAATTGATTTTTAAGGTATAGTTTGGGAGGCAAATTCATTTTTAATTTTGGGGGGGGGGCAAATTGATTTTTAAGATATAATTTGAGAGGTAAAATGAAATTTCAAATGAACTTTGGTGCCACGTTAGCATATTTCATCTAATTATAGATGAAATGTGACAGTAAGGGTCAAATTAATCAAATTTTGAAAATTTGGGTCTAAAATTAATATTAATCGAAGTCTGGAGGTTATAAATTGAAAAACGCATAAAAATTTAAGAAGTAAAATAATATTTCCTCCATAATAAAAAAGAAATAAATAATCAAACATAGACTCTCTAATAAGGTGTAAATAATCAATTATTGTAATTGGCAAAGATTGATCCCTAAACTCTCACTTGATAATTAAACCAATTGATTAGATATTATTGTAGCTGAGATGACCTAAAAGATCAACATCATGGGCTATCTGTTGGGTTGTTTTTCCTATTTGAAGATATTATTCTAAACACCAATGGCTCAAGAACATCTCCAACATTGTTAGCAATTTGAAACATCATATGTTTATATAAATAATATATGTAACTTGTGAAAAAATCAAAAAAATGAAATTGACAATACAAAATTTCAGTTTCAAATAACAGCACTATTCAGTGCTATAAATGTGTATCACTAACGTCAGCTTTAATAAGTTGGCAGTGTAAAAATAAATAAAAGTCAAACTATCACATTAGTGACAGATTCACATCAGTGCCATGTCGTTAGTGGTCTATTAGTAATGTTCAATTAGTGATTTGAAGCATTTTTGTTCAAATAATAATTTCAGATAAAACAAAATGCTTCAAATAATAATTTCAGATAAAACAAAAGAAGGAAAGAACAATCCATTCTTGGACTATTGATAGTGTACCCGGTCAGAGTCACCATGTCACGTACAAATGACCACACAATGGGTTATTATCCTTTACAATACAGAAAAGATAGTGTACCCTAGGTGGTTGGCAACTTGGCAAGCGTCCGGATCCTCTAGAGTGATCCTGTGAAGTGATCCTCTAGAGTGATCCTTCATGGAGCGACACGTGTCCTATTAACGGAACCAATGGCTGAGATGATGCCTAGACAAAACGACGTCGTTTTGGTACCCAAAAAAAAAAAAAAAATTTCAGAATTTGCAGATTTGCAGATCGAGGGAGAGGATGAGGAAGAGGAAAGTGGATTTGAGAGAAACTGGGTTTTTTTGAGAAAATTGGTGTATTTGCAGAGAAAATGGGTTTGAGAGATGAAGAAGAAAATGGGGTTGATAGAAAATAGGTGTATTTGTGGAGAAAATGGATTTGAGAGATGAAGAAAAAAATGGGTTTGAGAGATAAAGAAGAAAATGGAACTTCCTGGGTATTTGCAGAGATTGGTGGCGTGAGCAGGAATCCATCAGAGGCGGATGAGGAAGAAGAAAGTGGAATCCATCAGGAACCCAAAAAAAAAAAAAAAATTCAGAGTTTGTAGATCGAGAGAGAGGATGAGGAAGAAGAAAGTGGATTTGAGAGAAACTGGGTTTGAATGAAAATTGGTGTATTTGCAGAGAAAATGGGTTTGAGAGATGAAGAAGAAAATGGAACTTCCTGGGTTTGAATTTTGAATTTTCTGCAGCTCTGAATCCATCAGAGGCGGTAGGTTCAAGTGGAGGAAGGAATTTTGTGCTGTGCAAGAACCAGAAGCAACCACAGATGACAGAAGGCAGGGCAGAGATGATTGCTAGGAAGGGAAGGTGAAGTGGAAGTTGGAAGGCATGGCTGAATAGGTCCTTTACCTTCAAGATATCATCCCACTTTCTTCTTTCTCATCCTCTCTCTCGATCTGCAAATCTGTAAATTCTGAATTTTTTTTTTTGGTACCAAAACGACGTCGTTTTGTCTAGGCATCATCTCAGCCATTGATCCGTTAATGGGACACGTGTCGCTCCATGAAGGATCACTCTAGAGGATCACTTCACAGGATCACTCTAGAGGATCCGGACGCACTTGGCAAAGGCATGAGGTTTAAGCCCTCAGGTCTGGCATAGTGTAATTAGTTAGAAGGTTAATTTTAATTTGTTATTATTATAGCATTTAGTGTGAGTTCAATATTTTTCCGTTACGCGAGTCTTGACTTAAACGGAACTTGTCTTAGGAGGTCGAGGTAAGTTTCCAAGTTATAATCTCCTTACTCAGAACAGACAATAAGCACCCTGGTGATCTCTGCAAGGGACGCTGTCATGAACCTGAGGGAAAGCGGGAGGATTTTCCTATAACCAAAAAAAAAAAAAAAAATGCCCCATGAAAAAAATGTCTAGAAATTTATTCCGAAATAAGTATATTTAATTAAAGTTTGTGTGACATAGGTTCTATTTAGAATGATTGTAATTTATAAATATATTTTTAAGCTACTTTTTTGGATATTTATTTTGGATTTGTAGTATTATTGTTCGCAATATTATTCTTTTTTAATTTTAGTACGGAAAATGATATAGAAATCTATTTTTAAATTTATTTTCTAAATCTAATAATATGTAAAAAAAATATAATTAACTAATAATTAAAAAAAAATATGAGATAAAAAACTGCCTTAAATTTTTTGATAGAGCACCACATCATTAAATTTAAAAAATCAAAATCTCATTGACTTGAATACCACTACACTTTAGTTAGATATCTATTTTCTACCACTTATATTATTGGTTCTTGGGTCTGTTCTTACTTTTATTCTTTAATTATGATTTGTACTACAATTTCAGACAACCTAAAGCAGTTGCAATTCAAAATAAATAAATTTAATTTAATTTAATTTAAATTAAAAAAATAAATAAAAGGATGGAGAAAAATTTGGAATGAAATAATGAATTGAAAGAGAATTGATTTATTTATTTAGATGGATAGGAGAGTAATTACAAATATAATAATTATTTTCATCATAAAATATAGAAAAATAAGTGAGACTTCTAAAAAGAGAACTCGAATGGAGTATTAATTTGTCTTTTTTTCCCTCATGTTTTGTCTTTTATCTCACTATTTTATTTTTTTTTTAATTTTATATGTGGTGCCAGCTCATTAGAGCTGTTTTGGAGCAACTCTAATTAGAGCTCTGTTGCAAAACTATAAAATATATCACTAGTCCGCAATAATTATATTGTTAACAAAGCTTAACAGTCAATAAATCAACTAGTCCAAACCCGATATAACCATCATAATGGGAGATCAATAGACTTTCACAAAGAGTTAAGTTATTTTTTGAGAGGGTAATTTTTGTGAAAATTAGGCCGAGCTGGGAGATGGTCATTATGGCCCACAATATGAAGGGCTGAGTAAAAAGGCCGTAAAGTTACTCCGGCCCAAGAGAGGTACAAAATTACTCTGGCCCGAGATAAATGTAATGTTACTCCGGTCCGGAAGCGACTTAGAGTTAGGCCGGTCTCAGAGTTAGTCTGGTCATGGCATATTGTGGTTAGAACGGTCAGAACCTTGCTACTCGGTAGCTCGGTCTAAACATACCATGGTTCATGCATGAGAGAACCGAGATAAGGTGTAGCGAAAGGAAGAACCGGACTAATGATAGTTCGGCCTACTCTGCGGCTCAGCATAGCCATGATTACTTCGGTCATGTTGGAGTTCGGTCAAGGTAAAAACCATCTCACTTGGTTTACGCAGTGAGGGGGGTGTTGAAGGATAAGCATTATCTTTCAGAAGTATGAATCCTAGGAGGACTCTGCGTGGAGGAGTAGAAGTCCTACTAGGATTGTGCCACACAAAACCTATAAAAGCTCACAAACATCACCTTTGGAGAGGTAACACATAACTTTGCTTTCTGAATACACAGAGCCTTTGTCTATTTGTCAAGCTTACTGACTTAGGCATCGGAGAGGTTTCCGGCACACACCTGCTGGCTAGCTCACGTTTGTGTTTTCAGGTGATAAAGCGACGACGTACAGAGGAGCGCAGACTTGATCAACAGGATTATACGAGAAGGTTTATTTCTTTCCCGTACAATTGGCGCCGTCTGTGGGAATTGCAGACAGAACAAAACCTCTTGACTAAAGCTTCTCCTCTTTACAAACAATGGCGTACATTGAAGAATTGCCACATTCCGCCATCGACGGGGAAACTCCAGATGGGGGAGCAAGGCGTGAAGGATTACCTTCTATCCCTCCCATGGCAGATTTGGAGCCCCAACGACATAACCCCAGGAGAGATACTAGGGGAAGACGGACTCACAGCCCCCGTCAATCTCGTTCACAAAGTCCTGACAGGCGAAGACAGAGGATTGATCCTCAAGCTCTGGAAGACCGCGTGAAGGAGCAAGATGAATTAATAAGGAAGATGGCGGCGGACATGGAGGCCTTAAAGCGCCAGATGAAAAGAAGAGAAGTGGCGACAGGAGAGGGGCGCAAAAACAAGATGCCTCCTCACCACTCAGAAAATCGTAGTAGGAATACCACACCCTCGCAAGGAGAGAGCAGAAGCCTCAGGACAGGCGATACTCAATCCAGGTCTTCCAAAACTCGTCACTCTAGGTCTGAGAGGACGAGATCTGAAAGATCATACACTGAAGGAAGCACGTATTGGCCCTCACATACGCACCAAACTAGATCTAGACAGACAGAGTTACCCAGATCATCCGACTTACGAACCGTGCTCAAAGAAAAGGCACGATGCAAAGAGGATGCCAAGTCACGGGATCCACACAGAGTTTCTGCCTTACAGCGGTTGGCTCCTCGGACGCATGGAAGCGTCGAGGTTGGAATGCCAATTCCGCGCCTTGCCTACGAACCAACGGACAAAGCATTAGCAAGACTGCAGACTTCGCCATTTGTTCTAGCGATTGAAAACGCGCCCCTACCATCAGGCTTCCTTCAGGCCAAATTCACTACATATGAAGGGAAGACGGATCCCTACTTACACTTTCGCCACTTTCGCCAGGTCATGGCTGTATACAGGCGAAACGAGGCCTTAATGTGCATACTCTTTCCATCCAGCCTTGGCGACCTAGGCTTGACTTGGTTTGAGAAACTTCCAGAGGGTAGCATAGCCTCTTGGGCACAATTGGCAGAGGCGTTCGTAACAAGGTTCTGAACAAACACTAAAACCCCGGTGGAAATCGACCAGTTACTCTCTATCGACATGGGCGATAAAGAGACCCTTAGATCCTACAATAGTCGCTACTGGGAGACATTCAATCAGATTGGAGACTGCCCCACCAATCTCGCCATTGCACAGTATAAAAGAGGCCTTCCAGTCGGGAACAGACTAAGGGACTCGATCACCATGACGCCACCCCTCACCATGGAAGCCCTGATGGAAAGAGTGCATCAGCACATCAGGGAAGAAGAGGATGGCGCACGTGCCAAAGCAAAATCTGGGGCGACCACAATACCAGAAAAGAAGACCTCAGCAAAGATTAATACGGTAGATCGACCGAACAGAAACGGACGTGGCAGACGAGATAACGGAGAAGACCCGGATAAAAGAT
Source organism: Camellia sinensis (assembly GCF_055761805.1). Lineage (NCBI taxonomy): Eukaryota > Viridiplantae > Streptophyta > Magnoliopsida > Ericales > Theaceae > Camellia > Camellia sinensis. Next base: position 184,249,574 of record NC_138969.1, on the reverse strand, counting down.
GGTTGAGAATCCGCACTGCCATAACCACGGTGTTCAAGAAACCGATATATCGGATTCTGAGCGAAATAAGAGATGAGCCTTTTGTCAAGTGGCCAGCCAAGCTGGGAGAAGCACAGAAAGACTACGACGAAAGATCGCGGTGCACCTTCCATAAAGAAAAGGGGCACCGCACTGAGAATTGCACACCATTGAGACAGCACCTGGAGGAGTTGGTGGCGGCAGGTCACTTGGATAAATACATTGAAGGAGGGACGCAGCCAGCCCCTCAGGACCATAATAACCCCAATGGAATGCCCATCGACGCTCCGCCTCAAGGCATTATCAATGTGATACATGGAGTTTTTGAACCTGAGCGTGTATGCGAGCTCAGGGGATCAATCAAAAAGGCTGAGCATTTTAGAGAGGTGCTAAGTGCCCAACCTGCCATCAAGAAGGGGAAGACAGAGGCAACAAACGTCATGTCTTTTTCAGATAAAGACTTGGAACGAATATACTGCCCTCACAATGATGCCCTGATCGTCACTCTCCGAGTCAAGGATTTTGACGTCAAGCGGATTCTGATTGACCAGGGTAGTTCATGTGAAATCATGTACTACGAAACATTTAAACAACTGAAACTACAAGACAAAGACTTGGCGCCTGCTGTATCTCCCCTAATTGGATTCAACTCCATGCCAGAATGGCCCGTTGGTAAAATAATTCTTCCAGTCAGAGCAGGAAGCGTGACGAAACAAGTGGAGTTCTGGGTATTGAAGGTTCCCTCCACTTACAACATCATCTTGGGCAGAACATGGCTGCATGCCATGCGATCAGTGGCGTCATCCTACCACCAAGTAATGCGGTTCTCCAACGATACCGGGGTAATTAAAGAAGTCTATGGAGATCAGATCATGTCAAAACAATGCTTCGTCACGATGAACGGCAGCCGCGCTGCCAAAGGATACGTTCATTCGGTGGAAGAACCTGAGAGCAATGAGCTATTCGCAGATGTCGGCAAAGCGGCTGATCAAAAAGCAGTGGAGGACTTGGTAGAGGTAAGAATAGATGAAAAGAACCGGATAAGTTCTTTTTGCTCGGTTCGTCGTTGTCCAGCACTGAGAGATTAGAGGTCTTGGAATTTTTAACCTCTAACATCGAAGTGTTCGCCTGGACGCCCTACGACATGCCAGGCATTGATCCAAACTTCATCTGTCACCAACTTAATGTCCACCCATCTGCCAGACCAATCATCCAACGCACACGCAGATCGGCACTCCACCACGCCGAGATAGTGGCGGAAGAAGTAGGTAACCTGCTAGAGGCAGGAGCAATTAGAGAAGTGCACTACCCAAGATGGGTCTCCAACACAGTAGTAGTACCAAAAAAGAATGGCAAATGGCGTGTCTGCCTTGACTATAAAACAGTCAACAAGGCGTACCCAAAAGATAGCTTTCCTCTACCACGGATAGATCAACTGGTAGACTTAATGGCGGGGCACAACCGACTTAGCTTTCTGGATGCATACAGAGGCTACCACCAAATCGCCATGCATGAACCAGACCAGGAGGTCACATCCTTTACAACGCCTAGAGGACTATACTGTTACAAGGTCATGCCCTTTGGCCTGAAGAACGCAGGGGCAACATTCCAACGAATGGTCACCAAGATGTTTGAGCCATTGTTAGGAAGAACGATGGAGGCTTACATCGACGACATGGTGGTCAAAAGCAAGGATGAGAATGACCATCTCAAGGACCTAGGAGAGATGTTTGAAATCCTGAAGAAACACAAGTTGCGCCTCAATGCATCTAAGTGTGCATTCGGAGTAAGATCTGGCAAATTCCTAGGCTTCTTGGTGACCAACCGGGGTATTGAAGCTGACCCCTCCCAGATCAAAGCAATCCAGGATTTGGAGAGACCAAACTCAGTAAAAGAAGTGCAGCATCTCACCGGCATGGCAGCCGCGCTCAATCGGTTCATAAGCCGATCGTCAGACAGACTACGGCCATTTTTTCAAGCATTAAAAATCAAGTTCGAGTGGGATGAAGAATGCGACCGAGCTCTAGAAAGCTTGAAGGAATATATGTCCTCCCCACCACTGCTTGTTACCCCAGTACCTGGTGAAGAACTTTTCTTGTACCTGGCAGTCTCTCAGCACGCAGTTAGAGCAGTGTTGGTTTGTGCAGAAGGAATCCAACACTTGCCCATCTTTTATGTCAGCAAGACATTGCTGGGAGCCGAAACAAGGTACTTGCCGCTGGAAAAACTGGCATTAGCCTTGATGATGGCCTCCAAGAAGTTGGCGCACTACTTTCACGCCCACACCATAGTCGTCCTCACAGCTTTCCCACTAAAAGCTTTGTTTGAGAGGGCAAACTTTTCTGGGCGAATCTTGAAGTGGGCAGTAGAGTTGGGACAATTCGACATTAAGTTCCAACCCAGAACCGCAGTGAAGGCTCAATCTTTGGCAGACTTCGTCGCAGAGTTTGCTCTTGGAAGTCATCATATCTGCCCAGTCGACCTAACTGACACAACCGAACTAGGGATGGGAATTGACACAGGAATAGCGCAACCCCTAGTACAGGATGCTCAGTCAAATGCCAAGACAGATCAAAGCAAAGCAAAAAAGGAAGAGCCAAACCATACTACACCAAATCAAGACTCACCAACAAATAAAGACTTGGTACAATTAGATAGCAAGGGCCAGACAGCAAACATGGACCTTGAAGAAAACACCGCGACATTCTTGATCCCATAACATCATCTGACCCCTCCACTTGCTGGAAGTTGTTCATTGGAGAGATGTGGAAGCTCTTTATGGATGGAGCATCCAACCGGCATGGTGCAGGACATGGCATTGTCCTCATCTCTCCAGATGGCTTAGTAGTGGAGCAGGCAATCAACCTTGGCTTCCCAGCATCAAACAACGAAGCAGAGTATGAAGCGCTTCTTGCAGGCCTCAAATCAGCATTCTATATGAAGGCCACCGAACTAATGGTCTACAGCGACTCACAACTGGTGGTAAACCAAATTTCTGACGACTATGAAGTAAAGGATGACAGGATGGCCAAATACCAAGAATTGGTCAGAATAGAGATCAAGAAATTCGAAGTAGTAAGGATAGAACAAATTGGCAAGGAGGAAAACAGCAGAGCAGACGAACTAGCAGGCTTCGCCTCAATGGCAGATACCTCTATCCCTCATCCACTACTGATCGACTACCTACCTAGACCAAGTATTGAAGACCCTGAAGCAGAAAAGGTATGTTGCGCTGAACTAGGCCCCTCTTGGATGGATCCCATCATCTTGTTCTTAAAAGACAGCATCTTGCCAGAAGAGAAAAAAGAAGCCAACAGAATAAGAGCGAAGTCGTAGCGATTTTGGCTCTCCCATCTTTGGCATTATACAAAAAGTCATTCTCAGGACCTTACCTAAAGTGTGTTCATCCCAGCAAAGTGGAAGCATTCTTGTTCGAGATACACGAAGGGGTGTGTGGAAGCCATCAAGGTGGAAGATCACTAGCTTACAGGGCCATTTCGCAAGGGTACTGGTGGCCATACATGCAGGCAGACTCGGAGAAATATGTGAAGAAGTGCGAGAAATGCCAGAAATTCGCACATCAAATACATTAACCAGCTAGAGAACTCCTTCCATTGACTAGCCCATGGCCTTTCGCAATGTGGGGCTTGGACATAGTAGGACCACTTCCAACAGCACCCGGAAATAGGAAGTTCTTTCTCGCAGCAACAGACTACTTCACAAAGTGGGTGGAAGCAGAAGCATTGGCATCAATCAAAGAAAAAGATGTGAAGAAGTTCGTTTGGCAGAATATCATCACTCGATTTGGCATACCAAAAGCCCTAATCTCAGACAACGACACTCAGTTTGACGGCAGAATCTTCAGAGGCTTTTGTGAAGAGTACAAGATAGAGTTCTACAATTCTACACCGGCATATCCCCAAGCAAATGGTCAGGCAGAAGCATCAAACAAGATAGTATTGGATGGACTGAAGAAACGGTTATAAAAAGCCAAAGGCAAGTGGGCAGAGGAACTCCCTCATGTTTTATGGGCTTACTGTACTACACCACAACGATCAACTGGAGAAACACCATTCTCCTTAGCTTATGGCATGGAAGCAGTGATCCCACTGGAAGTTGGTCTCCCCACAATTCGAAGCGAAAATTTTGATCCTGACTTGAATGACGACGCCATAACTCTGGAACTCGACCTTGCAGAGGAAAGAAGAGAAAGAGCACTGGTTCACATCGCCTCGTATCAACAAGAGTTATCCAGGAAATACAATAAAACAGTTCATCCAAGACAATTCAAGATCGGAGATTGGGTACTGCACAAAGTGATGGGAAACACCTTGATACCAGGAGATGGAAAGTTAGGGCCAAATTGGGAAAGTCCTTACAAAGTGGTTGGGTTAGTAGGCAAAGGGACATACCACCTAGAAGACAAGGACGGCAAAGCAATCCCTAGGCCATGGAACACGGCCAATCTCAAGTTATTTTATTTTTAGCTTTCTTCTTTTCAAACATGTGTAATTTCTTTTTCCTCAATAAAACAATCAATTCTTTTCGGCATGAGTTGTTCTCTGTAAAAGTTAGCTTTAGTGAAGTTTTTATTCTAAGTTAGCTGGAAAAACTAACTTAGAGGTTGGCTGGAATAAACCAACACCCCTCCTAAGCCCAGGATAAGGATCCAGGCTACAGGACGTTTGGTCAGAATAACCAAACATTTTATTCTAAGTTGGCTGAAAAAACTAACTTAGAGGTTGGCTGGAATAAACCAACACCCCTCCTAAGCTCAGGATAAGGATCCAGGCTGCAGGACGTTTGGTCGGAATAACCAAACATTTTATTCTAAGTTAGCTGGAAAAACTAACTTAGAGGTTGGCTGGAATAAACCAACACATCCTAAGCCCAAGATAAGGATCCAGGCTGCAGGACGTTTGGTCGGAATAACCAAACATTTTATTCTAAGTTAACTGGAAAAACTAACTTAGAGGTTGGCTGGAATAAACCAACACCCCTCCTAAGCCCAGGATAAGGATCCAGGCTGCAAGACGTTTGGTCGGCATAACCAAACATTTTATTCTAAGTTAGCTGGAAAAACTAACTTAGAGGTTGGCTGGAATAAACCAACATCCCTCCTAAGCCCAGGATAAGGATCCAGGCTGCAGGACGTTTGGTCAGAATAACCAAACATTTTATTCTGAGTAAGCTGGAAAACTAACTTAGAGGTTGGCTGGAATAAACCAACACCCCTCCTAAGCCCAGGATAAGGATCCAGGCTGCAGGACGTTTGGTCAGAATAACCAAACATTTTATTCTGAGTAAGCTGGAAAACTAACTTAGAGGTTGGCTGGAATAAACCAACCCTTAGTACTCTTTAGCCGAAGCAAGTACATCGGCTAAAGAGTGGTTGACTGGATTAAACCAACTCATATTACTCTTCAGCCGAAGTAAGTTTAAGGCTAAAGAATGGTTGGCTGGATTAAACCAACTCTTAGTACTCTTTAGCCAAAATAATTACATCGGCTAAAGAGTGGTTGGCTGGAATGCACAGTCAGATTACTCAGCTGAAACCAGATTGAAGTATCTCGGCTACAATACTATTAGATAGCAAGCCAAACAGGAAATTAAACTGAGATAACAGTTTGGAGTGAATAGAGCAAGGAAAAGTCATTGCAAGTACAAACATACAGTTAAACTGAAATAAGAGTTCAAAACAAAAAGGAATTTTTCATTTATCAGAAAGATTACAAGGGAGGGGCTCCTAGCCCGGTTACAAGTCGAAGTAAACAAAAGAAAAAGAAAAATACAAAATTAGTCAAAAAGATCATCGAGATCGGCTTCAATTTCAACACCGACTCCGGTTTCAGAGGGACGAACTGTCTCAGTTGGAAGCATGGTCTCTGTTGGAAGCACATTTTCGGTCGTCAAGTCTTCAACTACTGGCTCCAACCAAGCTAATTGATCGTTGACAACCGCGTTGACAACCGGAGTCTCAGTTTCATCTTCTTCTTCATCGTCAGACGCATCAAGAAATTGTTTCTGGAGGTCAGCAGCATACTCCGCCAGTGAGGCTGGAATGAAATACTGCAGAGCATTGTAGACATCGGTGTCAGGCCCGCAACCGAGCTGCTCCACAGCACCCCTCCAGCCGCATTTGAAGAACAAGTCCTTCGCAGCTTCACACTGTCGGATGTACGTAGCCTCACCATCCTTGAAACCCTTCACCATGGCGTCCTCAGCCTTCTTCTTCAGAACTGTTATTTCGGCGTCTTTAGCGCCCTCAAGCTGTGCCATCTCCCACAAATATTTGTCTTTCACTTCGGTAACAGCTCGCCGTTTATCACTGTCAGCCGGGGCAACTAGTCCGGTTAGACGTGTTACCTCGGCCTCCAGCTCAGCCATCCTTTGTTGAGAGCGTGTTAGTTCGTCAGTCTTGACTTCGACTTCCGCCATTGCCTGTCTCGTTGTTTTCCGGAGCTCCAGCACTTTCCTATGTGCAATGTTGTTCTTCTAAATGGCCTGCAAAATAATAACTCTCTTTAGTCGGACTAACAGTTGGGAAAAAGTTAGACAAAGAAAACAGAGAGCCACCTACCAGGATCATTGATTTTGTTGATGACCGGATGGCCTTCAGCTCGGTGTTTAGTTGCTTGTTGTGGTGCTCCATATCTTTTGGAAGGCAAACACTCTTGGCTAGATTGAAAGCCATCAAGTGATCCTTCTCAACAACAACCGAGTCAGTTTCCTGGATACTTCGGTTTTGAAAGGTGAGAATTGGAGCCCATTTGGAGGAGTCAGCTCAGTCAGATTGCTCCGGTTGAAGGCTGGGTTGAAGGCTTGGTGGAAGGATGGACTCGTCTTCGTCGACTAGGCGTTGCTCGGTTTGGCTTGTCCGGGCACGCTTGTTCTCCCGAGATGAAGATGGCTACTGGGATGGAAGGGCTACCTCGGTCTCAATCGTTTGACCGGTTTGTGGTACCTCGAGTCTGTTAGTTTCGGTTAGAAGCGCCCTTACTCTGTTCCTTTTAGCCATTTCTTCTTCAGCGGTCAGTGGGATTAATCTGATTTCTGGCAAGGTTGGGTCCGGTTCTGGGGCCTCCTCTAGCAGAGAGTCGGTTACCCTCGCTTTTCGACGACCGCTGTATCTATAGGTCGGCTCGAACTTTAGCAGCTTGGCCCAACTACGTTCTGGATACCATAGTGCGGCGCGCAAGGTCGCTAGGTCTGGGTAGCTATATAGAGAATGGAGGTGGGCAGAATCTGTGAAAAAAGACAACTGTTAGTTCGGCTGAAAGATTGAAAAACTAAAATATAGTAAAGCACTGGAGAAAGCCGAAGTAAAATATACCGGGTTCTCATTTTTTTCAGTTTATACGTCTGCCAGGAATCTGGGCTTGATGATCCTCAAAGTTCCCAGACACCCAGAAAAAATCGTCATCGTTTAAGTCTTTATCCGGTGTATATTTTATTATCTTCTCTCGGCGACGAAGTATTCTTAAATAGTAGACCCACCTATCTTCTTTTGAACCAATGGAGTATTGGTGGAAGATTTCGGCCAGACCGAGGTTGAAACCGGCTTGGCGGTTTAGTTCGGCTATTCCCATTATGATACGGTAGGAGTTGGTGGATAGTTGGGTTGGGCATAGTCTGGTTTGCCTAAGAAACTCACAAATTAAGGGTTGGACTGGAAATCGTAGTCCGGTTTCTATTATGGACAAAAGGGTGAAAGGGACAAAGCCTTCATTTCCCCAGGGTATGACATCTTTTTCGGCTAAAATTAAGTGGACGTCATCGGGTATATTGTAATCTTTTCGAAATTCGGCAAGACCGCCCGGAGTATTTATAAATATCTATACTTTCCCATTTATTGTATAAATTGTGTATAAATTAGATCGGTACAAAAATTGTGCTCAGTAGCTCGGTTACGCACGTAGAGGAGTGCCTGGGCGACCTAAGTCTACAAAGTGAAGAACAAAGGTGTTAAGCACAGTTCATTGGGTTGTGCTACAAATTGAAAACAAGATAAAAAAGTCCTACTTCAGCTTTGTGGATACTACAGGTTCTATCTCGGCTTCTGCAAGGTGATAGGTAGCTCGGTTTGAGCAGTGCTTTATTAGCTCGGCCTTGGCAAGCTTCTCGATATATCGGTTATGGAAACAATTTTGTTAGACCGGTTGATCGTCTAGGGGCAGCTTTCTGAGTTCGGTCTAAAAAATTAAGAAAGCTGGTATAGCCCCAAAGGCCTAAGACCGATTGGAAATCAGGTATCTCAGTATGCTAAGTGCAAACTTAGTTCAGTTTGTTACCTCGGCTAAGGTTTTTTAAGGAGTGGTTTGACTTATTCAAAGCTACTGGTGTAAACATAAAGAGTTAAGTCCGGTTGTAAGCTAAACTAGACTTTTACCTAGCTTAAACAGTGTCCTAGTACGGTTGCATCATGATTTTGGATCAAAAAACTAGTTTTCTACAGGATATTTCATATACTCATGTGTTCTATGGTTAAGTTTTTTCCATAAAAGTACAGAGCAAGGCTAAACAGAAAAAATGTTTGCAAAAAACACACAAAACAAAATATGGATTAAACAAATACGAAAACAAATAGAGCAAGAAAGATGGATTTGCTTACCAGATTGAAGTAGAAGACCTGGAGATGAAAGCAAAGGCGGTAAAAAAAGAACACGAAGCAAGTTTCACAGTTACAAAAGTTGGAGAGCAATGGAGCTTGAAAGAGAGAATGAGGGAAATAAGAAATGCAGTAGTGAATCCAAAGATGACGAGATTGTTTTGTGAAAAGGACGAAAGTGAAAAGGCGGGACTATTCAAATTTCACGAAGTACGAAGACGGCGTGACAACCGTCCTCAGTCAATCAGTACGTGCCACGTGTCCTAGGAAGGAGAAACGATTCAGTTGCTGTGATTGAAGAGACGTTTTGACCGGACAAGTAGAGCCCGGTGTAAAATTAGCTCGGCTGGAATGCTTAAGAGTTTTAGCTCGGCTGGAAAGGCTAAAGGGTTTTTTTAGCTCGGCTGGAAAGGCTTAAAAACTTCATCTCGGCTGATAGAAAGGTAATCCCTATCATGCTAAGCAGATGGAATTAAGGGGCAATTGAGAGGATAATTTTTGTGAAAATTTGGCCGAGCTGGGAGATGGTCATTATGGCCCACAATACGAAGGGCTGAGTAAAAAGGCCGTAAAGTTACTCCGGCCCAAGAGAGGTACAAAATTACTCCGGCCCGAGATAAATGTAATGTTACTCAGGTCCGGAAGCGACTTAGAGTTAGGCCGGTCTCAGAGTTAGTCCGGTCATGGCATATTTTGGTTAGAACGGTCAGAACTTTGCTACTCGGTAGCTCGGTCTAAACACACCATGGTTCGTGCATGAGAGAACCGAGATAAGGTGTAGCGAAAGGAAGAACCGGACTAATGATAGTTCGGCCTACTCTGCGGCTCAGCATAGCCATGATTACTTCGGTCATGTTGGAGTTCGGCCAAGGTAAAAACCATCTCACTTGGTTTAAGCAGTGAGGGGGGTGTTGAAGGATAAGCATTATCTTTCAGAAGTATGAATCCTAGGAGGACTCTGAGTGGAGGAGTAGAAGTCCTACTAGGATTGTACCACACAAAACCTATAAAAGCTCACAAACATCACCTTTGGAGAGGTAACACATAACTTTGCTTTCTGAATACACAGAACCTTTGTCTATTTGTCAAGCTTACTGACTTAGGCATCGGAGAGGTTTCCGGCACACACCCACCGGCACACACCCACCGGCTAGCTCACGTTTGTGTTTTCAGGTGATAAAGTAACGACATACAAAGGAGCGCAGACTTGATCAACAGGATTATACGAGAAGGTTTATTTCATTATAGCTGTTTTGGAGCAACTCTAATTAGAGCTCTGTTGCAAAACTATAAAATATATCACTAGTCCGCAATAATTATATTGTTAACAAAGCTTAACAGTCAATAAATCAATTAGTCCAAACCCGATATAACCATCATAATGGGAGATCAATAGACTTTCACAAAGAGTTAAGTTATTTTTTATAAAAATTGAATCTAAAACCTTACACCATAGGTTTTATAACTCCTGCTATACCAAGTGCCCAGGTTAAAGAGAATTTATTGGTTTGAATTATAGTACACGTGAGGTGTCCTTCGTGTAAGAGACGGCTATATTACCATTTTGTTTCTTTATTTTTATACAAAATAATAATGTGTTCTCTTATTATTTGGTGACCACACGAACAGATAATAAGACAGACTCAACAAATAACTTCTCGAAGACAATTTTTAGGTGGGAGATATTTCTATGCAACATGCTGTGTGTCCATCTGATTTATTAAAAATCGAGTTTGTCAACCTTGGTAATTTAACATTTGTTAAAAATTATTGGAAGTTGAATTTTTGGCTTTTTATAGACTATAGGCCTCGTTTGGGAATATGTTATATTTATATTTTTTTGTTTTTTAATTAAAATATGAGGTAAAAAAATTAGTATGATTGAAATGAATTTTTGATTTTTTACGAAAACATGTGTAAAAAATAGAGAGAAAAACAAATCTTTATATTTTTGGTATAAGTTACTGACTTTTTAACTTTTTTGGTGACTTTTTGATTATTAGACTAAAATATTTGCAAAACGAAGCCTGTAATTAAGGATTCGACCTTAGTTACACAATTTTGTGGAATTGTATTTAAATTTGTTATGGCAAGGCAAACAACACCTCTTTCTTTCTGGAGAAGAGTGCGAGCTATCTTAAAATAGACAGTAATGTTATATTTATCAATTGGTATATTAATTAGTGTATTAATTAATGACGTAGCATAATTTTAAATATTTTTTATATTTATAATTTATATAATGAGTGAAATCAGTAATAATGTCATAAAGTATGTTGATACACTAGTTAGTATATCAATTAGTACATGTAACACTACACTAAAATAAACCCCTCAGAAATCGGGAATTTGAAACAAAAGTTGAATTACATTTAATAAATTATAAAAAATTTAGTGTAAGATTCTAGATAAATTTTTGTCTCGCTGAGCAAAATTCGTGATTCTACTAGTAAGCTAATGTTGCCCCTTGGACTTAAAAAATTTACGATGACTACTAATTAAGGTTTTGGACTTCATGATCTTTGCATATATAAAGTTCAATATTTCTTGAATTAACAACTAGAATTGAAGATCTATCACTACAAAAAATTAAGGTTTTAAAAATAAAAATTTAAAGACAAAATTACTTTTTAGGAATGAAATATTTTTGTTATCAAAATTGTCATTATTATATTTTTAGCAACGAAATTAGATATTTAATGATGAATTATTATCTTTTTGGAATAAAAAACTTTTGTCTCACGATATAAATATATTTTGAACCAAATTTTTCGTTCCTCATTTAGTAGTGATATTTCTAAAATTTTGTTGCAAAAAGTCTTTTTTTTTTTTTTTAACTTTTCAAAATAATATTTTAACGATTATCCTCATAGCGACATAAATTAATCCCAAATATTTTTTGCAATAAAAATTTTAATTTAAAAAATAAAATATTTTATCTCTAAAACTCTTATGTATTATAGTATAGGGATAAAAATCATCACGTAGTAAGTGATGTTACAACTTAGGCTTTCTCTAATATTGATGTAATCCTTTTGACAAGATGATATTAGGTGTAACTACTAAAATCAGTGACTATGATATGTATCATGAAATTTTCTTTTTCATGATGAATGTGGTAATATTGCTTCTCTTTCAATCTCTGGAGTGTATTACATCAGACTCTCCATCACCCCCTAAATATCTTTTAACTTAGCACCCTTAAATATCTTTAACCTAGTGAAAAAGTTATGTATAGATAAAAATAAAAAAAATTGATGTGTAATTTATATTTATTGTAGTTATTATTCTTACTACATTAACATTCTTTGAAAGTTAGTTGAAAAGGTAATTTTATTGTCTAAAAATAAAGTCAGTGCTAAAAAAGATAGCTTGTTTGACATATTTTTAGTTGGGTGAATTACACTATTAATCCCTATAGTTTGAGACTTGTGTCACTTTGGTCCCTGACTTTTGACTTTTCAATTGTGCCACATTTGACTTTAAATTTTGAATCTTATTCCAAATAAGGACAATTAAAGATACCGTTGCTGAATTTTAAGGGTAAAATTGTCAATTTAATAAATTATAAACTAATTTGAAAAAAATAAATGTCAAAAAAATATTTTTAAATTTTTAAAAATTATTTCTACCAACAAAGATAAAATTATGTAAAATTGATAAATCTTTTAGATATTTATTTATTTATTTTTTACCAAATTAATTTTTATTATGTGTTTGGATGATGATCATGTAATGGGTGGTTGTTAAGATTTTAATGTGTAATTGATATATTTAATATATGAAATATTTTTAGTTTTAGATTTTTTGATTTAATAGATTGGTTTAATAATGATATCAAAGTTATCGTCATATTTGACTTTTGGAAAAATAGAAACTAATTTAATAAAAATCAAAATAACCACATATTACATGATTATCATCCAAACACATAATAAAAAATAATTTGGTAAAATAAATAAATAAATAAATAAATATATAAATGTCTAAGATTTATCAATTTTACATAATTTAATCTTTAGTGGTGTGGAAATAATTTTTAAAAATTAAAAAATATTTTTTTGAAATTTATTTTTGTCAAATTAGTTTATATTTTATCAAATTGACGATTTTTCCCTTGAAATTAAACAATGATATTTTCAATTGTCCTTATTTGAAACAAGATTCAAAATTCAAGGTCAAATATGTTATAATTAAAAAGTTAGAGATCAAAGTGATACAAGTCTCAAACTGTAGGGACTATTGGTATAATTCACCTTTTTAAAACTTTTTTAATGACCTTTCAGCATAAATATATGTTTCATAACCTTATTAATTTTTTTTTAAAGTTTTTATACATAATGACCAATTTACTCATGACAATAATGCATTATATTACACAATGTAAGAAAATAAGAAGGGCAAAATAAGAATGTCACGGAAGTGAGTTTTTTGGAGGGCAATAAGCCAATTAGTGGCTAAAGTGACTTTTTGATACAAATTAGGCTTGGCAAATACGTAAAAAAATATTAGCCAATAAATTAAGGAAATTGGTCTAACATCATTTTTCAACTTTTAGTAATGGAAGAGGTTCATAATAATTTTTTTTATAGTTTAAGGTCCATCATCTACACATATATATAGCACTCACTCTCTCATTCTCTCTCATTTATCTTCTCACACCAAACAACCTCTCTCTCTCTCTCTCTCTCTCTCTCTCTCTTTCATCTTCAACTAAAAATAACCATTTTGATTCCATCAACGAGAGATTCAACCATTCCAACCTCAACAACGAGATCATCGATGACGATGATCTAAAGAGATCATGTTAGAGTTGTAGTCTTCGTCCGCAACATTGTTTGGAGCTTCGTCAGCGTTGACTACGACGGAGGAATTCGAAGTTCTTGAATCATCACCTTCCAAAAGCTTCCTCGTTGCGATCTTCTTCTTCTCGAGCTCATCGCAAGTTGATTCTTTCGTAACCACATCAATGTTGAGATCTAACATCTCTCTCTCTAGGTTTAGAATAAGCTTTCAAATGGCACAGATATTCAATCGCAGTGGTTTTCACAAAGCATTGAATTTTCAATCACACGATGATGATAATGAAGATATATATATATATATATATATATATATATATATGTAGATAGAGAGAGAGAGAGAGAGAGAGATCTGAAAATTGGAGTTGGAATAATGAAAAGAGACAGAGATTACAGAGATAGACACAGAAATCAAAAGAGAGAGAAGAGATGTAACACTTGGGTGTTTTAATCTATTAGAAGGTGTATTTAATCCCTTTATTTTCATTTTGGGAGTCTTTGGAGTTGATGTATATTGGTTTTGAAGGAGTACAATGTGATTTAAACTTGTTGAGTTTGTTTGTTCACATTTGTTCTTGTCTAAAAGTTCTTTAAAAACTTAAAAATTTTGTTCTGGGGTCGACACCAGCCTTCTTAAGGGTTGATACTTACTTGTTGCTGTGTTCTGGAAGTGTTGCTGGAATTTACGGTCGACACCAGCCTTGGTGGTGTCGACACCTGTCTTTTGTTATTCGCCTCAAGGGTCGACACCAGTTTGGGAAAAGTCGACCCTTGTATATTGCAGAATCTGGGTGTTAGTTGCTAGAATTTAGTATCGATCCTTCCTGTCCAAGGGTCAACACTTTGCCTGCTGCCAGATTGTCTTTTATTCTTGAAGGGTCAACACCACCATACTAGGGGTCGACCCTTGCATGTTATTTTATTTTATTTTATTTATTTATTTATTTTTTTTTTGGGGTTTTAATGGGCCCTACTTTTGGGGGTTTGGGACTTACCTTTTTCATTGACCTTAGGGCTACTTTTCTACTACTATAAATAGACTCAAAACACTTCTCTATCATAATTTTCTTCTCTTCCTTCCTCTCAAATCGTGAGTCTCTCTCTCTCTCTCTCTCTAAACTCAACTCTTTCCTACCTAAATCCTTAGATCTACTCACCTAGAAGTATCTTCTCACTTGGGTCCTTTGAGAAAGGTTGTAAAGCGCGTCAAGGGCTTTCTATTGATCTGAGAAGTAAGTGGTTTCGTCGACTTTGGGTCTTTTGAGATTTCCTCTTCACAACTTGAGGTAGGGACACTTTTACCCTAGTATTTCTTTGTTTTGAAGAGATTTCATGGTGTGGTTGTGACTTATGAGTTAATTTGAAGGTATTGTTGGATTAATCCCATGTTTTACATAAATAAACCATTTTACTTGACTTTTGCTTGAAATTTCTTTACTCTCTCTTTTTAAAACTTGTATGTAAATGTTGTTAAAACCCATATCTATGATGAAGGAGAAAAACCTCCAAATTTGGTAAAACCCTAGATTCTCAATGTGAGTTGAAAACATCACATTGAAGGGAATTTCCTTTGATTCATGAAATATTGTGAATGACAAATAGATGAAAGATGTGGATATTGATATAGTAAAGGAATTGTGGCTTGGATGTTATTTTCTTTAAATCTTGTGTGGTTATTCAATTCTTTGGTAATGTTGAATGTTTGTTGATGGAATAAAATGTAAATGAATTGTTAATTGTGCATGAGTTCGGGTAAGTGTCGGTTTTGGAAATGTGGTGTTGTGTTGGTACCTGCACGAGGAGTTTATAAAGGTGCCCAGATGCTTTGTCTAGGCTTATCACTGGATGGATGTGAAAAAAAAGCTTTTGGATGTCCACACAATCCCACCGCATAATAGTCGGCGAAAGTGAAAAAACATATGGTTTTCTTTGGAGTGCCCACTCCTTGCCGTATAATAGCCGGCAAATGTGGGGGTGGTTTTTAAACATAAATCAAAGGGTGTATTGAATTGGACTTTTACAGATGGACTCGTGGCTTGCTCTCTATGGTTGTGAATGTTTAATTGTTGTGCTTGATGACATGAACAGTAATTGTCATTGTTTGGTTATTGTAAATCTATATGATTGTTAGAGATTGCATGTAAAGATAAATTTCTTTGTAAAGTTTTGCCACAAGGATACCGTAATCTTATTCAAAGGATTAAATACTTGGTTAAATGTGTTCCTACTGGGCATATAACTCAACCCTATCTTATTTTTCAGGAATTGACGAAGTACTATCTCCATGATGGATTGGAACAAGTAGTAGCTCCTTTTTGGAAAAAGTTGATTCACGGGTATTTTGTTATTTTGGATTGGGATTTTGTAACAAGACTATTAATTTATTTTTTTGTTATTGTACACCCTATAAGCTTGTTTTTTGTAAGGCCATCTAGTTCATTGAACTGGAATACGGATTCCGAATATTGTGGGAATGTGTATGGTGGATTGTAATCTCTTACCTCTTAGTTAAATGAGAAAGATGGATTTTTGGGGTATATTCTTGTATTTGTCTTGGCATATTTTTGTGGAAAATTTTAGGGCGTTACAAATGGTATCAGAGCCATAAGTTAGAATACCTCGGGCTTGTGGGAAGTGACGTGTATCACAATAACGTCCCTAGGCTAGTATGGAATGCTTAGGATGCCTTGTGTGTTATGTGTCTTCATGTGATTATGTGAGTGTGCGGTTAGAATCCTACGATATGGCTTTTGTCGGTTACATTCATCGAAATCCTTTTGGAAAAGCACTTGATCACAGTCCTTTCCACTTGGAGGTCCTTGATTGCCATGGAATTAGCTAATATCTTAGGAGGACAACTAGGGTGTTTTTATGTGATTGTATGTGTGATTGTTTAGATTATTCTATGTGGAAGTTTGTGTTTTTACATGGTGTATAAATGTGAGGATTAAGAATGGAGCACTTAAGTGCGGTAAGTTGGCCTTGAATTTAATATTGTCTCTACTTCTTATAGATGTCTGGACGTGCTAGAGCTCACTGTAAACCTCGTCGGGGAGGTAGGAATATTCCAGCCTAACCCGAGATCCCTCCGCAAGAAGAAGGGATGGGTCAAAACAATATACCTGTTCTACCGGCCAAAGAAGCTATGGAGGCCTTGCCTAGGGAAATGACGGGGGCTCTACGAGAGTCCAAGGAGATATTGAGAGCCGAGCAAGTAGCTAGAACTATTGAAGGAGAAATAAGAGCTTCCCTTTTAAAAAAGGAGTTCTTTCATTCCAACCTTGCCATGTATAGCGGTGAGCCTGATTTGATGAAAGCTGATGAGTGGTTGGAGCCAGTGGTCAAGTCCTTTGAAATTTTAGACATTCGAGAAAATGAATTGCGGGTGGCATTAGCGACCTACGAATTAAAAAGGAGAGGCCGAGCAATGATGGAAATCCATAAAGCATAGGGTTGAACATACTTGGGAGGCATTTATGTAAGCCTTCCAAGATAAATTCCTCCATTCCATAGCTAGGGAGCGGTTGAGGAAGCAATTTGAAGAATTGATGTAATTAGATGCACCAGTGGTAGAGTTTGAAGCCAAATTCACTAGCCTCTTGTGTTTTGCACCCGAATTAGTGGCAACGGAAGAACGAAGGTGCCTCGAATTTGAGAAAAGGTTGAGATCGAAAATTCTGATAAAGGTGGTTGGCAATTGATACGTGATTATGATCACTTAGTTAAAGCAGCAGCTCATGTGAAGATTACTGTAGAGGCTGAAGAGGCGAGGCAAAGATTAAAGAGAGCAAGGCATTCTGATGCTAGAAGTGACACGGGTTCTTCAAAGAGGTCTAGGGGTTTATTATCATTCTTCCAATCGCCTTCACAACAAGCTAAGTCCCCTAGTTATGTGACAGGTGAAAGTTCGGGGAATATGACTTGAGTTACTGGTGCTTGTTATAGATGTGGCCAAATGGGTCACAAGGCTGTAGAGTGTAGACAGAAAAGTGGAGCACAATCTTAGCCTATGCATCCACAAAGTCAACCTCAGAATAGGAGCCAGCCCCAAACTTGTTATCAATGTGGTCAGCTAGGACATTTGAAGAAGTTCTGCCCGCAAAAAATAGGGACTCCGAGTGTGGCAGGGTCTAGATAGTCAAGAGGTTTACAGATGGATCAGGGACAGAGGCAATCTTATCAGCCAGCTCAATCAGGACAAGCATCTAGGATAGTTCAGAGAGCCACGTCTGCTCAATCCACACAATAAGCTTATGTTTAGAGAGGTGATGTAGAGGAGTAGAGGAGTAGAGGTCACAGGGAAGATTGTATGTTGTCACCGCTTCCGAGCAAGCGTCGGGGCCATCAGTTGTAAGAGGTACATTTCTTATTTTCAATACTTGGGCTAGTGTGTTGATTGACACTGGGGCATCGCATTCATTTATTGTCATATCATTTGCATCATTGTTGGGGTTAGAGAGTAAGTAGCTGCAATCTTTACTCATAATAGAGTCACCGATTAGGGGTTAGGTCACTCTGACCCAGGGGTGTCAGGAGTGTGTAATTGAAGTGGCGGGTCGACAACTTTCGTTTAATTTTGTCTTGTTGAAAATGTTGAGTTTTGATGTTATCCTCGGTATAGGTTGGTTGTTTACTTACCGGGCAACCATAGATTGTTATCGAGAGAGAGTTACAGTGTGCATTGCAAGCGGTGATTGTTTCACATTTCTGGGGGATAAGTGCAATAGATCCTTACCCTCCTCATACTATCCACATGGGTGGGGCCAATTTAATTCTCTTTTAGCGACCTTTTTGGCTGATGGAAGTGATGTTGTCCAAGAAGAATTTCCAAAGGTAGTACGTGAATATCTCGATATCTTTCCTAATGATCTTCCAGAATTACCTCCTTATAGAGAAGTAGAGTTCACTATAGACTTACTTTTGGGTATGACACCTATCTCTTTATCACCATATATGTTTGCTCCAGCTGAATTGGTGGTTCTGAAGGAACAGTTACAAGAGTTACTTAGGCCTTGTTTGTCACAACCTAAAAAACCCAAAAAGTCAAAAAAGTTACTATCCTATTTAAGTCACATCATCTTAAAGTCACATCACTTCTCTACCACATCACTTCAAACCTAACCTATACCCAACCCATATTTCATAAAAAATCAAAAAGTGCATTTATTTAGATCATCCCAAACCGTCCCTTAGTAAGTGTTTTATATGCTCTAGTACCTCACCTTGGGGAGCCTTGGCTTTGTTTGAAAAGAAGGACAGATCCATAAGATTGTGCATAAATTACCGTAAATTAAATCAAGCCATAGTTAAGAATAAATATCCCTTGCCCAAGATAGATGATATCTTCGATCAACTTAAAGGCTCGCGTTGCTTTTCCAAGATAGATTTAAGATCAGGTTATCACTAAATCCAAGTCAAAGATGAGGATATTCCCAAAACTGCTTTTCGTACCCGATATGGTCATTACGAGTTATTGGTTATGCCCTTTGGGTTGACTAACGCTCCGTCACATTTATGGATTTGATGAATAGGGTCTTTTGGGAGTTTCTTGACAAATTTGTGGTCGTCTTTATAGACGATATTCTTATCTATTCACCTTCCGAAGAGGAGCATCAAGGGCATCTTCGTACAATCTTGCAACTTCTTAGGGAGCACCGTTTGTACGTGAAATATGAGAAATGTGAATTATGGCTTTCTGAAGTGAAGTTTTTAGGTCACATGGTTTCGGGAGACGGAGTTATGGTGGATTCTTAAAAAATAGAAGCTATGCAAAATTGAGAGTAGCCTAAAAACGCCTCAGAAATTCGTAGCTTTCTTGGTTTAGCCGGTTACTACCGCCAATTCGTTAAGAATTTCTCTTCCACAACATTACCATTAACTAGATTGACCCGTAAAGGAGTAAGGTTTGCTTGGAATGAAGCATGTGAGAATTCTTTCCGAGAACTAAAGCTTAGATTGACCACTGCTCCAATTCTTATCATTCTGAAATGAGAGTTTGGTTATACGGTGTATTGTGATGCCTCAAGAGAGGGATTGAGAAGTGTTCTAATGCAAGAGGGAAAGGTGGTAGCATATAGCTTATGTCAACTGAAGGCTAATGAAAGAAACTAACTGACGCACGACTTAGAACTCGTCGCTATTGTTTTTGCCTTAAAGTTGTGGAGACACTATCTATATGGTGAAAAGTTTGAAGTTTTCTCTGACCACAAAAGCCTCAAATACCTATTCTCCCAGAAAGACTTGAATCTATGCCAACAGAGATGGATGGAGTTTCTATACACTACCACCCCAGTAAAGCCAATGTAGTAGTGGATGCTTTGAGTAGAAAATTAGTAAGTACGATGGCTAGTCTAGAGACGAGAGAATGGAAGATGATGGGGGATGCCAATGAATTTTCTTTACAGCTCGGTGAATCTTTGAAACAGGCTACCCTTTTCACCACCATCGTCCAACCTACCCTTGTTGCAAGAGTAATTGTAGCACAATTGGGTGATCCAGAAGTTGATGCAATTAAAGAGAGAATTCTTCAAGAGAAGAAAAAGAGGGGTTTAAATGTTCATGCAGATTCTAGTGTTCATTACCTTGATCGATTGTTTGTACCTGAATCCATGAGAAATGAAGTACTAAGGGACTTCCATCATTCCCGCCTAGCTGTGCATCCTGGAAACACCAAAATGTATCATAACCTAAGCCTATAATTTTGGTGGAGGGGTATGAAAAAGGATGTAGCCTTATTTGTGTCCAAATGTTTGACATGTTAACAAGTTAAGGCTGAACACCAAAGACCGGTTGAACTGCTACAACCTCTTCCGGTTGTTGAATGGAAATGGGAACACGTCAACATGGACTTTGTTTCTGGCCTTCCTAGAACTCAAAGAAGAAATGATGCAATATGGGTGATTGTGGATAGACTTACTAAGTCTGCTTACTTTCTCGCTCTAAGCATGGAAGATTCCATAGAGTTTCTAGCTGAACTTTAAATCTGTGAGATTGTTCGCCTCCATGGGGCACCAATGAGTACAATGTCTAATAAAGACCCTTGCTTTATAGCCAAGCTATGACAGAGCCTTCAAAGCGCCTTCGGTACTCAATTGAACTTTAGTATGGCTTACCACCCCCAGATCGACAGGCAATTTGAACATACTATTCAGATTTTAGAGGACATGTTGAGGGCATGTGTGCTAGATTTTAAAGGGTCTTGAGAGAAGTACCTACTCTTCGTTGAATTTGCTTATAACAATAACTACCAAGAAAGTATTGAGATGGCACCTTTCGAGGCATTGGTCCCGTTTGGTAGAGTTGTGGGAAAGTGATTATAAATTATAGCTTAACAGATTATAACTTACAGCTGTGAGTATAAGCTGGTAACCTGTTTGGTGTAGCTGTGGGATTATAGATTTAAGTTGCAGAATAGTGTTTGGTAAATAAGCTATAAAATAGCTTTTTCTGTATAATTGACTTTTTTGCCCTTATATGATATAAAAATGATAATTTTGTCATTTTTTTTCAATTTTAATTTTAAAAAATTATTTCATTAATAAAAGTTAATATAATTAGTATTAATTAATATCAACTAATATATAAAAATTGATACACTTGATAAAAATGTAATAGTAGTAATATTGTAATAATTTTTTTCCATTATAAATTAATTAGTATCAATTAATTGCTTAATCAGTATCAATTAATACTAAAATTATTAATTAGTATCAATTAATGGCTTAATTAGTCTGAATTAATATTAAAATTATTAATTAGTATCAATTAATATTAATAATTAATTTTTATTAGTATCAAATAATATTAATAATCAACAATTGTTATTAATTAGTATCACTTAATAATTAATTCATTACAAAAATATACAATATTAATTTTTTTGACATTTCTGATTCTGTTTTTATTAAATTTTTTTATTACAATTAATAATATAACAATTGTTATTTATCATCAATTTATCAATTTATATTAATGTATCAATTTTGTCCAATTTATTATTATTATTATTATTATTATTATTATTATTATTATTATTATTATTATTATTATTATTATTATTATTATTATTATTATTATTATTCATTTTAATTATTTTTTAGTAATATCTCATTTTTTCTTTATAGTAATGTATCATTATTAATGTATCATTATTATTCTTTATATTAATGTATCAATTTATATTAATTTATCAATTTACATATATTCATCAATTTATATTAACTTATCAAATTTTCCATCAATTAATATGATCAATTAATATAAATTACATATATTCATCAATATTAATTTTTTTCATCAATTATTACATAAATTACATATATTAATATTATCAATTATTATTAATTTTTCCATCAATTATATATATTCATTAATATTCTTATTAATAGTCTCAATTAATATAATTTTTTTTCATTTTTTCATTTTAAATTAATTAGTCTCAATTAATTAGCATCAATTATTATTTTTTATTCATTAATTATTTTGTTTTTTTTAATTAAAAAAACACTGAAAAACCTCAAAAAAAAAATAATGAAAACCCTAGCTCCGGCGGGATGAACCGGTGCTAGGGTTTCATTCAGATCACGATGACAGATGGTGCAGATCAATCAGCGTAGATGGCAGATTGCGATTGCGAAGAGGGAGATGGGTTCGCGAAGGGGGAGAGACGGTGCAGATCAACCGGCGCTAGTGCAGATAGTGCAGATCAACCGGCGTAGATGGCAGATCGCGATCGCGAAGAGGGAGACGGGTTCGCGAAGGGGGAGAGAGAGAGAGGGGGGATGAGAGAGAGAGAGAGAGCTCGATCGCCGGAAATACATGCTCGCCGAAAATCTCCTAGCTCGCCGGAAATCGCCTCTCTCGTTTGTGTGAGAGAGGAAGAATGAGTGAGAAATGGTTTATATAGTGGCATTTTCGTTATTACTTAAGTTTTGGAGGGGCATTTAAGTCATTTTGTCTCTCCCCAAACAGCTGCGCGCATAAGTCGTTTTTTTAAGCACCTCACGAGCAACTTCAACTTTTAAGCCGAATTTGGCTTAAATTAAGCCATAATCTATGTCCATAAGTTGTACCAAACACACCATAACAGCTTAATTTAAGCCAAAAGTTGATTTAAGTTGAAATTAAGTTCTGCCAAACACCCACATTGTATGGGCGTACGTGTAGATCACCGATATATTTGACTGAAGTGGGAGATTCACCCTTGCTAGGCTCAGATCTAGTTCGTGAAATTACTGAGAAAATAGCCCTCATTCGAAAAAGGTTAGTCACCGCTCAAAGCCGACAAAAGTAGAAGAAGATGGCCCTTATCCTTTGAAGTAGGTGACCATGTCTTTATGAAGATATCTCCTAGAAAAGGGTTGATGAGATTTGGCCAGAGTGGAAAACTATCACCTAGATTCATTGGCCCCTTTGACATCATTAAACGAATTGAAGAAGTTATATATCGCCTTGCATTGCTACCACAACTCTCCAGAGTTCACGATGTGTTTCACGTGTCTATGCTTCGCAAATACGAACTCGATCTCTCTCATGTTTTGGATTGGACGAAGATTAAGATAGATGAAGATACGTCTTATGAAGAAAGACCACTCCGAATCTTAGATACTAGAGAACAAGTTTTGAGGGGTAAAATAATTCCTTTAGTTAAAGTGTTATAGCGCTATCACGGTGTGGAGGAAGCTACATGAGAATGTGAAGCAGAGATTCACAAGAAGTACCGCAACTTATTTTCTAGATCGTGATGCATTTGTTTTATTGTTCCTTCTTTGTACTTGATGAATTGGACATGAGCTAAAACCTTCTATTATTTCCTTGTCTTGGAGTCAAATTGATATATATATATATATATATATTTGCTTGGTTGTGAGATTGTTGAGGATGGAATAAATATGATATTGTTGCCATACCTTGTTATCATGGTGAGGACGGATATTATTTCGAGGACGAAATTTCCTAAGGTGGGGAGGTTGTAACACTTGGGTGTTTTAATATTTTTGAAGGTGTATTTAATGCCTTTATTTTTATTTTGGGAGTCTTTAGAGTTGTTGTATATTGGTTTTGAAGGAGTACGATCCAATTTAAACTCGTTGGGTTTGTTTATTTGCTTTTGTTCTTGTCTAAACGTTCCTTGGAAACTTAGAAATTCTGTTCTGGGATTGACACCAGCCTTCCTAAGGGTCGACCCTTACTTGTTACTGTGTTCTGGAAGTGTTGCTAGAATTTATGGTCGACACTAGCCTTGGTGGTGTTGACACCTATCTTTTGTTGTTGGCCTTAAGGGTCGACACCAGTCTGGGAAGGGTTGACCCTTGTATATTGCAGAATCTAGGTGTTAGTTGTTGGAATTTAGTGTCGACCCTTCCTGTCCAAGGGTCGACACCTTGCCTGTTGCCAGATTGTCTTTATTCTTGAAGGGTCGACACCACCATATTAGGGGTCGACCCTTGCGTGTTTTCTTTTCCAGAATTCTTAGGTTCTAATGGGCCCTACTTTTGGAGGTTTTGGACTTATCCTTTTTATTGACCTTAGGGCTATTTTTCTAACTATTATAAATAGAACCAAAACACTCCTCTCTCATAATTTTCTCCTCCACCTTTATCTCAAATCACAAGTCTCTCTCTCTCTCTCTCTCTCTCTATAAACTCAACTTTTTCCCACCTAAATCCTTAGATCTACTCACCTAGAAGTATCTTCTCACTTGGGTCCTTTGAGAAAGGTTGTAGAGCGCGCCAAGGGCTTTCTATTGATCTGAGAAGTAAGTTGTTTTGTCGAGTTTGGGTCTTCCGAGTTTTACTCTTCACAACTTGAGGTAGAGACACTTTTACCCTAGTATTCTTTGTTTTGAAGAGATTTCATAGTGTGGTTGTGACTTATGAGTTAATTTGAAGGTATTATTGGATTAATCCCATGTTTTACATAAATAAACCATTTTACTTGACTCTTACTTGAAATTTCTTTACTCTCTCTTTTCAAAACTTGTATATAAATGTTGTTAAAACCCATATCTATGATGAAAGAGAAAACCCCCCAAATTTGGTAAAATCCTAGATTCTCAATGTGAGTTGAAAACACCACATTGAAGGGAATTTCCTTTTATTCATGAAATATTGTGAATGACAAATAGATGAAACATGTGGATGTTGATATAGTAAAGGAATTGTGGCTTGGATGTTATTTTATTTAAATCTTGTGTGGTTATTTAATTATTTGGTAATGTTGGATGTTTCTTGATGGAATAAAATGTGAATGAATTGTTAATTGTGCATGAGTCCGGGTAAGAGTCGGTTTTGGAAATGTGGTGTTATGTTGGTACCTGCGCATGGAGTTTATAAAGGTGCCCAAATACCTTGTCAAGGCTTATCACTGGATGAATATGGAAAAAATATTTTTGGGTGTTCATACAGTCCCGCCGTATAATAATCGGTGAAAGTGGAAAAACGGATGGTTATCTTTGGGGTGCCCACTCCCTGCCATATAATAGCCAGCAAATGTGGGGGTGGTTTTTAAACATAAAACAAAGGGTGTCTAGAATTGGACTCTTACAGATGGACTCATCGCTTTCCCTCTATGGTTGTGAATGCTTAATTGTTGTGCTTGATGGCATGAACAATAATTGTCATTGTTCTCCTTTCCGATGTATCCAAAAAAAATAATTGTCATTGTTTGGTTATTGTGAATCTATATGATTGTTAGAGATTACATGTGAAGATAAATTTCTTTGTAAAGTTTTGCCGCAAGGATACCGCAATCTTATTCAAAGGATTAAATACTTGGTTAAATGTGTTTCTACTGGGCATATAACTCAACGTTATCTTATTTTTTAGGAATTGACAAAGTACTACCTCCTTGATGGATTGGAACAAGTAGTAGCTCCTTTTTGGAAAAAGTTAATTCATGTGTATTTTGTTTTTTGGATTGAGATTTTGTAACAAGGTTATTAATTTATTTTGTTGTTATTGTACACCCTAGAAGCTTGTATTTTGTAAGGCCATCTAGTTCATTGAACTGAAATATGAATTCCGAATATTGTGGGAATGTGCATGGTGAATTGTAATCTCTTACCTCTTAGTTAAATGAGAAAGATGGCTTTTTGGGATATATTCTTGTATTTGTCTTGGCATATTGTTGTGGAAAATTTCTGGGTGTTACAAGAGAAATCTGAAAGAGAATTGCTTTGTCTTGTGTGTGTGTGTATGTGTAAGGGAAATAGAAATGAGGTGTGAGAATGAAGGTTAGAGGAGTTGCATTACATTACAACAATAGAGAGAGAAAGAGATTTAAAGAGAGAAAGATTTACAGAAAAATTTGTGCTAAAATTTCTTTGATTTGATTAAAACAATTTTTTTTTAGATCACTCCTTGGTCTACTTGGGTAATAATGTCTATATATGATTCATGTATCAGATTTTATACTAGATGATTTTCAAGAACTGATGAAGGGGTTTCTTTCTGGTGCAGGATTTGTTTGGTGCATATATGTGGATACATTGGAATCAATTTTCTCTGGCTTAAAATTGTAAACAAACACAGAGAATTTCTCTGGTTTGGTTAAAACAATTTTTTCTGGTTTAAAATCATTGTGCTAAAATTTCTCTGGTTTGGTTAAAACAATTTTCTCTGGTTTAAAATTGTGAACAAACACAGAGAACTTTGTGAATAAAACCAGAGAAATTCTCTGTTAATAGAGCTAGAGAAATTTCAATTCTCTGTGAACAAAGTCAGAGAAATTTTGGCTGCTTTTGGTTTATTCCACACTCAAAATTTTTAAAACACTTTTTAAAATTCATAATTAAACACACAATTTAAAATTACTCAAACTCAATTCAAAAATTAATTTCAAAACTCATAACCAAACACACAACTCAAAATTCAATTCAAAACTATTTTTAAAACACAAAACAAATTTTTTTTTCAAAACTCTATTTAAAAAAAATTAAAAAAGTATATTTTTTATTTTGTTTTTTAAAATTATTTTTAAAATCATGATTTGGTTGTTATCTTTCAAAATTTTTCGATTTTTTTTAATATTTAAAAATTTCCTTACTTTTATTTTTTTAGGATAAATATCTTATATTTTAAATATTTATTTATTTATTTTAATGTGCACTATATTTCGTACATTTTTGTACTGAATTTTTTTAAATATTAAAAAATTAAAAAAAATATTTTTTATTTTAAATATATATTTTATTCTATTAAAATATTTTAAAATATTTTAATTTTTTTGTTATGTTTTTGGTTACGATTTGAGTGTAAAGTTTTGAAAGTAGTGTGTCATGTGTTTGTTTATGAGTGTTGAAAATAAATTTTGAATTGAGTTTTCAGTCATGTGCTTGGTTACGATTTGAGCATGGAGTTGTGTTTTGAGTTTAAAATATTAAAATTAAAAATTAAAATATTTGCAAAATAAAATAAAATATTTAGAATAAAAATTTTTAAATAAAAATTATATATTAAATATAAAAAATAAAATTTTCTTAAACATTTTTTATTATTTAAAAAAATCTAAACAATTCAAAATACAACTCAAAATTCAAAAACTCAAAACTCAAAATACAACTCAAAACTCTTTCCAAAACTCAAAACTCTTTTCAAAATTCAAAATTCAAAAACTCTTTTCAAAATTTCATTCAAAACACTTTTTAAAGCTCATAACCAATCAAATTTTTTCTTTTTAAAACTCAACTCGCAATTCCACACTCAAATCACAACTTCAAAAAGAGAATTACAATTCTAAAACTAAATTAAATGCTACCTTCAATTTTCTCTGAATTTCTCTGGTTTGAACTCAGAGAAATTTCAATTTTTTCTAGTTTTAACCTAGAGAAATTCTGAGAAATTCTCTACACATAATTTTTCTATATCGAAATTTCTTTAGAAAAATATTGAAGGACCTTAGGCATTATAAAAATATTTCTCCATTATTACCATCTTGCGATGTTTGGTTCATTTTTTAGAACTTGTTTTTTGAATTCTTTTTTTTTTTTTTTGAAAAATTAATAACTAGTTTGAGGTTCTTCCTCTTGTTAATGCTGATGTTTTTTTCTCTTGGAATAAATTCTCTAGGAAGAAATTTTCAAAATATCTCTGGAGAGAAATTCTTTGGGAAGTTCAGAATTTCTCTGAAGAGAATTTCTCTGAAGAGAATTTCTCTGGAAAGTTTAGAGAAATTTTCTACATAGGAAGTAAACGCTAGTAAATCTCGAAATACCGGAGCGATGGCGAAATCTACTTTAAGGAGATTGTGTCCACCACAAACCTCAACTTAAAATTTCTGTAAGCAATTAATTCAGAATATTATTTATTTAATTATTTTCTGAGCTATTTAGGATCTGTTTGGTAACGTTTACGTTTTCAGTTTATATTGACAAAAATTTTATAAATTGATTTTTGTTTATTTTTAGAAAAACATAAACTACAAACGCGTTTGATAATTGACAAAATGTTTAAAAAAATTTAAAAATATAAAAAAGATTGAGAAATGGCAAGTGGTGACAAGTGGTGGCGGAAGATGGTGGTGGGTAGTGGGTGGTGGTGGGTGGTGGCGGGTGGGTGACGGTGGTGGGTGGTGGGTGGTGGTGGTGGCGATGGCGGGTGGTGGTGATGGCGGTGGCGGTGGCGAGTGGTGGCGGCGGGTAGGTGGGTGACGGAAGCGGGTGGTAGCGAGTGGGTGGTGGTGGTGGTAGGTGGGTGGCGGATGGCGGGTGGTGGTGGTGGGTAGGTGGCGGGTGGTGATGGTGGGTGGGTGGGTGACGGTGGCGGGTGGTGGGTAGTGGTGGGTGGGTGGTGGTGGGTAGTGGGTGGTGATGGCAGGTGGGTGGCAGATGGCAGGTGGTGGCGGGTAGGTGGCGAGTGGTGGTGGTGGTAGTTGCGGGTGGGTGGGTGACGGTGGTGAGTGGTGGGTGGTAGCGAGTGGGTGGTGGTGGTGGCAGGTGGGTGGCGGGTGGGTGGTGAGTGGTGGTGGTGGTGGTGGTGGTGGTGGTGGTGGTGGGTGGCTGGTGGTGGCGGGTGGTGGCAGGTGGGTGGTGAGTGGTGGTGGTAGGTGGTGGTGGTGGCGGGCGGTAGATGGTAGTAGCAGGTGGTGGGTGGTGGCGGGTGGATGACAGGTGGGTGGTGGTGGTGGCGGCGGTGGCGAGTGGGTGGGTGGTGGGTGGTGGGTGGCAGGTGGGTGGTGATGGCGGGTGGTGGGTGGTGGTGGAAGGTGGTGGTGGGGGGTGGGTGATGGTGGCGGAAGACAGTGGTGGAAAATGGTGGCGGGTGGTGGCTAGTGTTGGGTGATAATAAAAAAAAAAAAAAAAAAAAACTAAAAACTCAAAACGGAAGCACATTTTTTGAGTTTATATTTTTTGTCCAAATTTATAAACTGAGACCACTGATTTATAAATAAAAAATTTAACAAACTAGTTTTTATTTGAGTTTTTAAAATTTTTGTAAATATAAATAAAAAACTGAAAATGTAAGTATTACCAAACGACACCTTAATGTTTGTTGTTCATTTTATTTACATTTTACACACACAATCAATGGAAATAAAACTAAGGACTCTAAAAAAAAAATCCTCATAAATTAATTTTTTTTAACCTCAGCTCAAAGAAATTTAAATCACATATTAATTTTCCCTATATTTTTCTATTGATTTTTCTGTTGTTGTTTAGTTTAGAAAATGGTCAAATCATTTTCGATCCCACATGTTGGAGGCCCAAGTAATGATTTTAATGAAAACTAATTTCACATTCAACCACTCTTTGTCAATATCTTCCCACTTGGCCAACATTATCTCCTTTTCCTATTTACCCACTCAAATTTTGTAGTACTATAGTTTCACTTGGCATATATAATTACATAAATATGATTTATGTTTTAATTATATACATAGAATCTTGTTAATAAGGACAAAGAGGCCAACCATCCAATGAGGGGCATCACATCTCACAACAAAACAAGGGTTTGTTTGGTTTCGTTGTTCTCAGCCAATGCATAGCCACGTTCATCTCTTCTTCTTGGAAATCATTGTTTGGTTGTTTGGAAAAATTTCTTCAAAGCTAGGTGAAACACATTTTTTTTTTTTTTTTTTTTTGGAGATTGGTATCGTCGCCTCTTCCACTAAAGCCTCACAATATTAAGTAGAGAATTCAAGTAGAAAAACGTCATGTATTGAATTCTCACAATAGTTTCACTCATGAGAAGTGGTGGAGAGGGTAATTATTCATATTTTTAGAGATTGTTTGATTGGGTAAATTATAGCATAAGGCTCAAATTATTAATTTATGAAATTTAAATTTCATTATTTGGTTGTATTTTTTATTATCTGCATTAGATTTTGATAGACATTTTATCCAATAAAATTGACAAATTTTAAATTCTAAAACTAATAATGCAAAACAAATATATAACTATGATTATTATTTCTATATCCATTGCAAATAAACATGGATAAAAAAAAAAATTATTTATCTCACTAATCTAGCTAAATAATCAATATTATACTAATCCCATCGATTGTTAGTGTATTAATCGTCCTAATCAAACATGATTTCGAAGCATTATGTGACATTTATTATGTGGTATTTTAAACTGATTAATCACCAAGCAAAAAATTTTGCAATTGAAATATGATGACTTATCTTTGTTAGGTAGTTAAGAGACAAAAATAAACTCACTTAATATGTGTTGTGGTCTCTCATTGGTCAGGAATATCATATAAATAATGTTACATAGTACCTTGAGAGTATTTAATAATTTTTCTGGTAGGAATTATTTGATCTTTAAAACTAGTTTAAATCTCATATTTGAGGAGGATCGGCTAATTGGTTGAACAGTTGGTAGCTGTAGGAAATTGTTTGATCAAAAGAGTGATTATGCAGATGTGGGGAATAAAATCACCTACAAAATCAACAACAGTGTATGTATGGTACCCTAGGCCTAGTCAATTCTGTTAGATAAATTGATAGAGAAAGAGAGAGAGAATGAATTATGTATTGATGATTGATTGATATATTTGTTGTATATTACAATTCCTATATATAGAGAAGAAGATGGTAGTAGGTGTAGGTGGTAGTGGAGGTGGTAGGTGGAGTGAGTGGTAGTGGAGGTGGTAGGTGGGTGGTAGTTTACATTTTACAATTTACATTTTACATTAACAAATAATTCATTCTCTCTCTCTTTCTCTATCAATTTATCTAACATGGTATCAGAGCTAGGTTAACAACTTAGTAATTCCGCTTCACCGGCGGGCGGCAGCCTCGCCTTGGCCGCCCGCCGGACCTCTACACTTACCTTCACTCCGCTGCCACAAATTCCATAACTGAACTGAACTCTTGTCTCTCTGAGGGAATAATCAACACCTTCACACCAGTGATGCCATAGATATGGATCGCAGGTCCGTCTATGTTGTAGCTTTATCTGCATTGTCGTCGCCGGCGTTGGAGGTCAATCTCCGGCCACACCTCCTGTGGTGTCCGCTCCGCCGGTTTCAGCTCCACACACAGAACATCCACTCTCTCCCAACCAATACCAAAGAAAAGCACGAGGACCAAGAGAGGAGGGAACATATGTCGGAGAAGGAGTGCAGCCACCACAAGGACAAGCGGAGGAAGAGGCTCCGGCGGTTTTTTCGGTGGACTCCTCATCTTGATCTTCATCATCCTAATAATCGTCCTCCTAATATGGGCCATCCTCCAGCCCAAGAAACCCCGCTTCGTCCTCGAAGACGCCACCGTCTACGCCTTCAACGTCACGGCACCAAACTTCCTCACCTCCACCATTCTAGTCACCATCGCATCCCGTAACCCAAACGACAAGATCGGTGTCTACTACGATAAGCTCGACATCTTCGCCATCTACCAGAACCAGCAGATCACCTACTACACCGCCATACCATCCACGTATCAGGGCCACAACGAAATCAACGTTTGGTCACCCATAGTGTCAGGCGTCAACGTCCCCGTGGCTCCATACCACGGCGTTGGACTCAGCCAGGACCAGGCCGATGGAACAGTCATTCTTACCATCAAAATTCAAGGACGGGTTAGATTCAAAGTTGGCACCTTCGTCTCTGGACACTACCACCTCTCCGTCTCTGGACACTACCACCTCTCCGTCACCCACCTCTCCGTCTCTGGACACTACCACCTCTCCGTCTTCCACTTCGACGCCGATCGCCGGAGTATCGTATGTGTCCACTCCGGTGCTGGAGGACGATAACGATGCCGTAGACCGTGACTTTTACCTTCTGGCCAAGTCCTATTTGGACTGCCGCGAGTACCGGAGGGCTGCTCATGTGCTTCGGGACCAGACCAACAAGAAAGCAGTGTTCTTGCGCTGTTATGCCCTCTACTTGGATTGATGGCAAGGTAGGTTGCAACTTGCTTCAAATAGGGACATCAATCACAGAGAAAAGAAAGTTCAGCTATTCACGGAAAACACCCTCTTTCCAATACTGACCACACTCCACTCGGCTCCCCACTATCCAATTAAATTTTTTTTTTATCTCCACCGCCCCATCCCTCACTTTCCTTAAGACGTGGCCCCTCCCTCACATGGGTTTGTCCCCTCTCCCCTCCTATTTTCCACTTTTCTTTCCCTTTTACTCGGTATTATTGATTGCTGATTCATTATTTTAATAAATATATATATATATATATATATATATATTAAAAAAAAAAAAAAAAAAAAAAAAAAAAAAAAAAAAAACAAAAACAAAAACAAAACAAAACAAAACTACATTCATTCCAGTCCCATTCAAGTTTGCTGCACACCACACTTGTTTTATTCATATCAGGGATTCACCCCGCTCACCATTCTACACCAAAAAAAAAAAAAAAAAAAAAAAAACAAAAAAAAAAAAAAAAAACCCAAACACACAAAAACCACAACCGAAACAACCATTCCCACAGTGGGCTTTTTTCTTCTCTACTCTGCCGCCGGTCTTTTCTTCTTGCCTCCGTCCTGCACGGCCCTTGCCGGTGTTGCCTCCGTGTTTCCCACTCCACTGGGCATGACCACTATTCCTTGCTCCTCCACTGCAGCATATGGCGGCCCTCCAAATCGGAACATCACGGTGGCCTTCCGCTTCAGCTCCTTGTTTTCTGCCCTTAGCACGCTCATCTCTGCTCGCGCATCCTTATACATGCGTTGGAGCAGAGCCAGCTGGGAGTTTAACTGCTGCACCTCATTTGTCCTACTCTGTAGCCGGTGCGACAGATTTGTGACCGCCGTCATGCTTTCCACACATGCCTTCAGAGTATATTGATTGGCCTCCACATCCGACTGCACAGCCATTTTTTGCTCCACCGACTGCATCGGAAAGTTCAACGGAGCAAACCCAGTGGTGTTTGGTTGAGGTTCACGGGACACCGCACCTGCTATCTCTCTTGTGGACTCGTTGAGGTCGGGAAAGAGAGTAAGCAGCCCGCGGGAAGACGAAGCCATTTTTTCTGGGCAACAGAGTGTTATAGAGAGTGTTACAGCGTATCTTCTCAGCAAAACCTTCTCAGCAAAACGAAGAGTTTTTCAGAGGATTTTCGCCAATTGTTTGTCTTCGCCTCTGCCTCAGCTCTGTCTTGGTTAAATAGCCGAGGCAGCCACGCGCATCGCGCGCCTCTTCTCGCCGACAAACTGGCACGCCTTTTCATGGCACGCCTTTTGATGCATTCGGGCACGCCTTTTGATGGCACGCCTTTTGAGGGTGCGGGCACACCTTTTGAGGGCACGACTTTTGAGGGCTCGATATCTACATCCATGTATATTTTTTGGGCAGCCTATATACACACTCATACAGTGTCTTCTACACCGGTCAGCTTTATCAATCCCTTTGTTTCAACCTCAAATAGGTTTCTATCTTCACACCTATTTGAGTTTGAGGGGGGGTTATACCAGTATCATGTATAAGTCGCCCATGGCGCACTCCCTAAGTCACCCCCTTGGTGCACCACCACAATTTGCCACAACGGTCCGACATGACCCCGTAAACTGTCCCGACATTGATTCCGGTCAGCTGCTACATCGGTCCGACATGACCCCATAAACTGTCTTCAACAACGATCTGACACGACCACACAGTGTCTGCTACAACGGTCCGACATGACCTCGTAAACTGTCCTGCTACAACGGTCCGACATGACCCCGTAAACTGTCTGCTACATCGGTCCGACATGATCCCATAAACTGTCTTCTACAACGGTCTGACACGACCACACAGTGTCTGCTACAACGGTCCGACATGACCCCATAAACTGTCCCGACATTGATTCCGGTCAGCTTCTACATCGGTCCGACATGACCCCATAAACTGTCTTCTCCAACGGTCCGACATGACCCCGTAAACTGTCCTGCTACAACGGTCCGACATGACCCCATAAACTGTCTTCTACATCGGTCTGACACGACCACACAGTGTCTGCTACAACGGTCCGACATGACCCCGTAAACTGTCTGTTACAACGGTCCGACACGACCATACAGTGTCTCCTATCCCATTTTTTAATTGTCAGTCTATTTTTCTGTTTTGTTACTCTCTCCAAACTCAAGTTGGCTAGTACCTATCCTCCTTGAGTTTGAGGGGGGCTGTTAATGTAAAATGTAAATTGTAAAATGTAAACTACCACCCACCTACCACCTCCACTACCACTCACTCCACCTACCACCTCCACTACCACCTACACCTACTACCATCTTCTTCTCTATATATAGGAATTGTAATATACAACAAATATATCAATCAATCATCAATACATAATTCATTCTCTCTCTCTTTCTCTATCAATTTATCTAACAAATTCCATGAACAACATTCACATATATGTAGTTAACTAGCTTGAATTTGTTTTCATGAACAATAACAAAGAAGGTAGTATGCAAAAGAACAATAAATATGATGGCATTTTGGGAATGTAGCTAGTTTCAAATTATAACGAATACATAAGACAATTGATGAGGAAAAACATAACCAGAGTGACCACTCGGGATGTGGGCTAAGAGCCCCCTAACAAGTGCAAAATCATTAGTACGCCATGAGTTTCTAAGTTGAATACAAATTAGGAAGTTGAGACACGTGTAGCAGAAAAAGGTACCTTCGCCGACAAATTTTTGGTGACCAAAGACCATATTAGTCGCAGAAAAAGGTACCTTCGCCGATAAATTTTTTTAATCGCCAAATCTCAATCAACGGCGACTAAAATATTAGTCGCTAAATGTACTAATTTGGTGACTAATTTTTTTTGGTTGCTGAAAATAAGTTTTTGGCGATCAATTTTTTGGTCGGCAAAAAATATGTGACCTTTCGCGATCAAATTTGTAGTTGGTCGGCAAAAGCATACCATTTTCTGCGACCAACTCATTTTTTGATCGCCAAAATATAACCTTTTGCGACCAATAATATTTGGTCGCCAAAAGTAATGATCATTCGCGACTAATTAATATTTGGTCGCCAAATGTCACTTTATTGCGACCAAAATTTTTTTAGTCGACAAAAGTGATCGACAAATGTGTAAATTCTTGTAGTGCACCAATAAGAGAAAGTTACTCCTGCGTAACTAAATTAAGGTCATGAACCTACTACTAAACTAAAGTGTCATACACGCCATTTAAAAGGGAGAAGAGTAATATTGGGGGACGCAACCCTAATTCATTTATTTATTTTGAATACACAGAACTGTGAATTTTTATTTTTATTTATTTTTTTTTTTTTTGGGTATGAGAAGAGCTTGGCTGACATCAAACAGGTACCCAATTTTCCCCTCATTTTCTATTTTTTAAGTTGGTGGTCTCTACTTGTCCACCCTACAAAAAAGGAAAATGTTTGAGGGTTACAATTTTTGTGGCCACAATGGCTCAAAACTGTCAAAACGACATCGTTTTGGGTGCAAAACATGTCAAAACGACGTCGTTTGACAGTTTTGAGCCATTGTGGTCACAAAAATTGTGACCCTCTAGCATTGTTATACAAAAAATTATCCTTCTGACCCAAAACAAAAAAACAAAAAGAATAAAACAAAACAAGATATACTTGTATATATGTATTTGCATCAATCTACATATTATATTATCCTTCTCACCCAAAACAAAAAAACAAAACAAAACAAGATATACTTGTAGATATATATTTGTATCAATCTACATATTCGACTTGGATTTAAGGGGAAAGTAAAAAAAGGATTTGGCCAACATCACACTGGTGTCAAATTCTTTCCCTCATTTCTTATTTTCCAAGTTGTTGGTTTCCATTCGTCTTCCATATAAAATTTATCCTTTTTAACTAGTTTAATTACCCTAAAAAATAACATATGTTTGTAGATATATATGTATCTATGTATATTCGACATGTATTTCTCTTCAAGGGGGAAGCAAGAATATGACTGTCTGCACGTGTGGTCCACAAAAGAAGTTTCCTTGATGGGGGATATATGGACCCGTCCTATTGCCCTGGTTTTGAAGGAATAAACACTTGAGAATCTTGACTCTACATTTTTTTCTTCATTCTTATCCTCAGGAAGGCCAAAATGGTGAAAGTGTAGTGTGTAGATACAAACATCACCACCCAAATTGAGTACAGATGATGAGAATTAAGCGTGTGCTTCTCCATCAATAGATTTCCCCACACTAAAGCTTGTATTAGATTGTCCAAGCAAGCACGCTTCTATACAAAAAAATCTACAGTAATAAGACAAAGTGTTAGTGAAAGGTGACAAAATTGCAATAAATTTTGAAAGAGAAGGGGCATATATGGGTGGTTTTTTGATCATTGCCTTAAGTATTAATTAATAAAAAAGTTAGTATATGGTTTTTTATTAGATTTTTTTGTTATTAGAAAAATTATATATATATTTATTAATGGGGTCATATTACGTGACTTATTTAGCTCATTTGAAATCCATAAAGAAAAATTTAAAATATTCTTATAATTGAATGTGCTAATTTTCAAAGGCCCAATAAGATTAAGGCCAAGTTTGGCAACTCCAATATAATCCATCTTTTTATTTTTTTATCTTTTTTCCATCACATCACCTCTCTACTTTTCTGCACATCTTTTTATAAAAAGACAAAAAGTGCACTTATTTAGGTCATTCCAAACAACACCTAAATATCATTCTCACTTTTAACTTGACATCTAAAAAAATCTTTAGCGATTTAAGAAACTTAGTTAAGGAATATCTTTCTCTGTTTGTGATAGATAGCAACATTCTTAATTCATTCATGAATCTTACTAACAAGTGCACTTAAAAAAAATATTTAGCCAAAAAAAAGAAAAGAATTTTCACCAAACTCTTTTGATCTTTTTATTTATTTATTTTGGGCCACACAATAAGACGTTAGGATGTTAATACCTTTTTATTCACTCCCAAACATACTTTTCAGCTCAATTCAATTACTAACAATGAACTAGAGTCGTAACTAGAAATCTAGGTGCACAAAAAAAATCAAACATAAAATGTACAGATGTGAGATAAAATGTTCGCAACTGCAAATGAGAACGTATTTTCAACTATAATAAATTTTGTTTTACATCCGTACATTTTGTATCACATTTTCTCTATGCATTTTTCACAACTGAAGTCCTAGCATTTGCCCCTTAATTTAGTATGGGCTGTGTATAGGGATTCCATTACCAAAATCTTTGGCAATTAATGCTTACACAAATACACATGCAGCTCTCTTAAACTAATCACATATTAATCTAATCATACATTAAAAATTGCACGGATCAAGGTCAACTGTCTAATTACTCAATGGAAAAAATAAATGGTGTAGACATTTTGTAGAATCAAGAAATAAATTAAATTAAAAAAATGTGACTCTCAATGTTTTGCACCATTCAAAGAATCGAGAAATAAATGTAAAAATTATCCAATTTTCTAGAAAAATTTCTCTTCATCCTGTGTGTATACTCTTCAATAATTCACTGACTAGGATTATTAATCTTTCCGCAATTCATTATGGGCATGTTTGATTGGGTGGATTAGAGCATGTGATTAGGATTATTAATCCGTGGGCCCAATTATCCAATGTTTGTTTTAATATTTTGGTTTAGGATTATTAATCCAATGGATAATTAATCCAACAAATTTGTAGAATTATTAGTAATGGGGTAGGGGTGAGATTATTAATTCAATGGATATTAATCCAATTGGATAGTGAATACCACACTAATTTAATAAGATTATTAATACTTCACTATTAATTTTGTAAATCAAACATGACCTAGGAGTTCACCATTTTCGTCGCTTAAAAACTTAAAACACCCACACTACTCAACTTAATCATGGCTTTAGCAAATTTTCCCTAAAAACCTTAGGTCGGTTGACGTAATCCAAGACAATCTTTTCAGTAATCCCAGTGAAAGCTAGCTGTTGATCCAATTGAAGTAGTGCTTGACTCCATGGTAGAAAGATGTGTCAAGCTTGAAGGGTGTGTTTGTTGTTTGGCTCATGAACACTTTAGGGTCTGTGCTTATGTTGAAGGTTTGGTTAGCTGGTTTTGGGCAGATTTTGATCAAAGAATCAACATGCTTTGAGTCCATGTTTGGGTCAGGTTGGGCCGACCTCTGAAGTTGTAGAGACGGTCCACGAAGAAACCACAGTGGCAAAATCCAATTGCATGTGCACCTAGATGGAAATGAACAATCACATTAGCTTTTTAAGAATGTGTCTAGATTGGATTTTAGTGAATTCTTTCTTTGTTATTTATTTCACTATTTATTGATTTTTAATTTTAAAAAATATTCAAAAAGTTTTACGTTTGTAAATTCTATTTGACTAGACAAAAGATAATTTTTATTTTAAAAAAAGGGAAAAAAAAATCCTGCTAAAGTCCCCCCAACAAAAAATAAAAATCATCTTTAATAAACTTTTTCTGAATTATTATTATTATTAGAGTGTTCTACGTTAGACGGACCTGAAAAGTATAAAGAACAAAACAATATACAATATTGAAAAAAAAAAAAAATTAGTAAAGACAAAATTTGGGGAAAAAATGTGTCTTTTTTTTTTTTTTTGATCCCAAACTCATCCTAAATGAAATGAAGTATATGTAACATATTTTGTTTGGGTAGAAAATATTTTTTTTAAAACTAACTTATATAATGTTTTGTGTTTGGTTGCGATTCACAAACTGATGGTGCTAGTAGCTGTAAAAGGGAAGGTATTAGTGGGGTGCAGTACTGGTGCAGTACTGGTGGTTGTCGCGGTTGTGTATTGGTTATAGAGAGGTAATAGTGGTGATATCAGTAAGGGTGGGGGTGAATGGTGACAACAGTAGTGACTATTAGAAAATAAAAATTCTTCAAAATAAATAGAACATTTGAAAACATTTATTTCAATGTGCTTTCCTGGCAATCAAACAAAGTAGGGTAAATTATACTCGTAGTTTTTGTAATTTGTTACTTATGTTAATTTGGTCAATATAATTCCATTTGTATCAATTTTACTCTTTAATTTTTTTTTATTTAATATTATTTTAGTCTAATTAATTATATCTATTAAAAAAATAATAAAATAGTTCATTCAAAATGAAATGTACTATTTCAAATTCAACAACCTCTAAAACCTTTTGAGGTGAGAAAATAAAGTATAAAAATGGTGATAAACACCAAACTGACAATTAAAAGAATGTTGAATTATGAGACTTACTGAACTAGTAAAGTAGCGAGGTCATCTAAATCAAGACTAATGTTTTGGAAAGCTTTCAAAGCATCTAAAATGGAGAAAGAAGGCACTAGAATATGAACTTCACTGATGTTGGAAACAGTCCCATCTCTTCTCCCAGTTTGCACAGCATAAGATGATCCTCCTGCAAATGCAACACCCTCTTGGGTTGCCAATGCTAGCATGTCTGCACACGAAACAATCCCTTTGCATCTCTTCTTCAAGTCAGCTTTGATCTCATCGATCACTTCGAACCCTCTCAAGGTTATGTTTGGGGGCGCCTCTTTCTTTGCTACATTGTCTCCTATGCTGTCTATAAGCACTAATCCATCACATCCCTACAATGAGATGATCAATTTCTAAAATTAGACTGTTCGGTTGTGTTTTTGTTTTTGTTTTTTTATGTTTTTAGAAATCAAAATAATGAAAAGTTCAAAAGCACCCATGTGCGTACAGAATACCGCACTAGATGATTGTGGATCGGAGCTCTGCACCCGATTGGACTATCCAAGAGCTGAGGCCTTGCAACAATGAGCACCATTAGAGCTGCCTAGCTGGAGTTGTTGGATAACCCCTCCGGTGTGGGAGTAAGCGATCAGAGAAGATAGAATGTACTCTCCAAGTGTAGAGAATTATGTTTAAGTGAGTATAGTTCAGCTTCACTTAGTTACCTTCAATGTAAAGTGAGTGTAGTTTATATAGAACACCTTACTTGTTGCCCAAGATGGTTTTATGAAGCTTTGGTGTTGCCATTCTCCCTTTAACATTGCTCAAGATAGGGAATCATTAGGCAGTTGATAATGGATGCAAATACTCATTGTAACCATACTGATAACAGATCACATTCCCTTGATCAACTATTTCTGTGATCCTAGGGGGAGGGGACCAGCTGAGGTGGCAGCCTATACATGCATGCATTCATAATTTTCACATTTCTCTGAGAGGTTCCCTCAGCTCGATACCATTGTGCCTCAATTCGGCCTTTTGTGAGACTGTTTGCAGAGATAGGCTGGCCTATTCGGATATCTTTATATGGGTATGGCCCATCGGTTCAATCCATAGATTAAGTTTTGCAGCTCGGCCCAACCCAGTGTGGCGGTTGGACTGACCTTTCTATTGCGAGTTAGGCCCAAGTGCTTGAGGACTTGGGTGGACTGTATGTTATGAAGATGGGCCTAGTTGGCTGGCTCACGCATTTACTTGACCCACTTGGACTTGGGTTTAATGGATTGGGCCGACCCAAGGCTAGGATCCAAGCCATTTATATTCTGCCCCTTCAACCCATTGTTGTTTAGTATAAGAATTGAAAGACTTATCGACAGTCATTGCCTAGACATACAAGCTGGCCCAGGGAATTTAATCAAAAAACAAAGAGAATCTAGTCATTGCTTTCCCTGTTGCTGCTATCGTTGAAGGGGGGTTCAGTTTCCCTAGACCCGTTAGTTCGTCGTTTCTTACACCAGGTCCAACTTACACTGATGCAAGTTTCTGTGAACCTCTTTCGAGTCGTTTGTGGTGTCTTTATTCTGAACAAGCGATTAGGCTTGAATCTTAACATCTGGGATATCTTGGGATGCTACACCCTTTCTCACAACAAGGACCACAGTATCTATTACCATCATGTGCGTTCTACCGACTGCCACCTTGTCACCAGTTTGCCTAACTCTGATAAGCACAATGATGATTTTCTACAAGTTAGTGGGAACTGGGAGTTTCCTGCTGGGACTGAGTTCAAGTCTGAGAGGATGCCCCAAAAGGATTGCTACCCAGGTCTGAATCCTGTGCCCTAGCGTTTCTGTACTTCTATTTATTATTTGACTTGTGTTTCATTTGAGTGCTATACTAATGTTGTTCCCCATCTCTGTAGAGTCTTCCTGTTACCAACGCAGACCAAACCGCGAGAATGTTGAAGCGATCAAGGCCGCTTTGAGATACAAAAAGAGATCCGCCCCCGAATTGCTGGACTACCAGGCAACTTACCGAACCACAATCCCCAAAAAAAGCGAAGCTTGCTGCTTCCCTTCTTGATTCTAATACTGAGACTGACACATCCCTATTCCTTTAGTTGTGAACCGCTGCCATGGCTGGAGTTTATCTATTAAGAGGACTTCTTCTCCTGCCCCCAGTTTTACAATGGGAGGATCAATGTCCAAGAGACAAAAGCCTTTGGTTCTTTTTCTATCATGGAGACTTTTTTGGTCAAGGCTGAATCAAGAGGTGTAATGGATGTGAAACTGGGGGTGGGGGCTTCTGGTCCCTCTGTTGCTGCTACTGAACCTGCTGCTTCGATTGCCGAGAGGGCAAAGAAGAGGAGGAGAGAGATTGACAAAGCCATAGTTGGTGAGGATTTTGAAGAGCC
Organism: Camellia sinensis; assembly: GCF_055761805.1. Taxonomy (NCBI): domain Eukaryota; kingdom Viridiplantae; phylum Streptophyta; class Magnoliopsida; order Ericales; family Theaceae; genus Camellia; species Camellia sinensis. The sequence continues at coordinate 184,208,148 of NC_138969.1, read as the reverse complement.
CATTGTGGATGAGTCCTTTGAAAAATGGGAACCACCCATGCTTCATCAGGGCAGGCCCATTTCCACCTTTAATTCAGTTGTTGCTTTTAGAGAATTTGCTTTTGATTTGACTAAGACCCTGTTGATACCAGTAGACATGGAAGATCATAATGGACCTTGCGATATCCCAATCTTGAAAGGAACTTTTCAAATGATGACCGCTGTGAGTGCTCTTTTATTTCTTTTTATGTTCTTTTCTGGTTTGTATCATTTTCTTCCCTTTAATACCTGTTTATTTGTTGTAGTGTATCCAGAGGATGCACCTGTCCATCACCCGAGCCGAGTAATTGGAGAGGGCCATACTGGAGGCCACTATGAGTGTTGAGAGATTGACAACAAATTTGGAAGCCGAGAAGGAGGAACGCAGGACTGCTGAGAGAGAGGTATTTCGTCTGAATAAGGTTGTCGCTTCTGCTGAAAAGTCCAAGGAGGCTACTATTAGGGTCCAGGCCCAACTCGAAGGGAAGGTGGCAGAGCTAGAGGCGGTTATTGTAGTGATGGCTACTGAACGCTCAACTTTGGAGGCTAAGCACTAGCAACAAGGTTGGGATGAAACTGGAGTTGCTTATAAGGAGGAAGTGTTGGCACTGCATGATAAGCTTTTTCTGAAAGGTTGGACAAGTGCCTTGGTCGCTACTCACATTCCTGAAGAGTCCTCTCTATTTCAAAATGTTCCTGTTCCCTCAAAGTCCTTGAAGACTACTGGCACCCCTAGTACTCCTTCAGCAAAGATTTTCCCAGGAATTGACTCTGCGAATAAGACTCCAGAGAGCAGTGCTGCCAATGAAACAATAAGTGTTGAAGGGAGTGAGAACTTGGAGACTAAGGCTATGGGAGACGTGGTTAGGGAAGCTTCTGCTTCTCAGGAAGTTGGAGCTACCTCTACTTTTCCTTTCCAAGATGACATGAACAAAACTGTGAATGCTACCCCTGAAGTTCCTCTTGCTGATGAAAGTCAGAGTGGTTTTTGTTTGAAAAGACTTGGAGTATGTTTTCTACACCCTTTTTGTTTTTTGCTTTCTGATACACTGGAGCTCGGTCTTCCTGATGACGAGTTGCTCCCTTTGATCCCTGTTAAGACAATTTTTCTTTTTGTTGCTGCTTTTGTGAGGCCAGCTGTGCCTTGGTTGAATGAAGGAACTGTTTTCTTGTTAATCTTTGCAATCTGATACTTTGATACTTTTTTATTCTAATGCTTGCATTGTCTATACTATTTGCCCCCGGTCGAGCACTGTTGGGGTTGCAGGGCCGAATAGATGCTCGATCTGGTCACTTGATATTTTTGGATTGAAATCGAAGGAGAATGTCTTACTCGAGTCCAGGTTGAGTTCAAGAAAAACAATTTTTTCCCTCCACCTAGAGCTAAGTAAGATTGGCATTGTAGATCTTTGCCATTGGATAGAACTTACTGAAGTCTATTTCATCCTGGAAAGCAAGAGTGTGATGAAAAATATAAAGAAGTGAAGTCTTGCTAAGGTCCAGGTTGGTTCTGGAAAAACAATTGTTTGCCCCCACCTGGAGCTGAGTAAGACTAAGGCTTAGGAGCTTGATCCTGAAAGAATTACCCAAGGCAGTTCCAACTTGTGCTTGTATGGAGAAGTACTGAAGTATTGATGTGTTTATAGTTAAGAAATTCTGTGAATTCTAGAGAAAAAAAAATGATTAGTGAAAGTTCGTTTGTGTGGTTTCCACCAAGCAATTCCATTTGGCTAAGATCCATTTTAGTTGCCAAACATAATTCCACCAAGCAATTCCACTTAGCATGTTTGAGTGCTAACCAAAACTAAATTTCGTTCGATCATTTCAAAATGAAGTCCATTTGGTTAAAACAAAAGCTGAATCCGTTTAATAATCATTAAAGCTAAATCCGTTTGGTTAACACCAAAGCTAAGTCCGTTTGATAATTGTCAAAGCTAAATGTGTTTGGTAAACACCAAAGCTAAGTTCGTTTGGTAAACACCAAATCTAATCACTTTTACTTTAAATATGTCCACAGGGCTTGGATTAGAAAGACTAAGTTAAGCAATAATTTGTTCTGGTCATAAAGTTGTACAGGTGCTGGAAACAAAAGTTCAAAGAAGGGATTAAGCATTCTTATTAAGCAACCGATAAATGTTTGGACACTTGACGGATAATTTTGGGGGTGTAGTCTATTGATAGTACTTTTTGAGGTTGGCTATATGCTAGGGTTGAGGTATGGGTTTGCCCTTGAGATCTTCTAAGTAGTATGCTCCGTTCCCAACTACAACTATAACCTTGTAGGGACCCTTCCAGTTAGGTTCTAACTTCCTTTTGCCAGACACCTTTTTGTGGTCTATGACTTTCTTCAGAACTATCTCTCTAGGTGTGAATTGTCTTGGGAAAACTTTCTTATCAAAACTTTTGGTAAGCTGCTGCTGATAGGCGACAAGTCTGATTAGTACTGCTTCTCTTCGGCCTTTTTCCATGTCCAAGGCTTGTGCTATAGCTTCCTCATTATTTGCATCTTCAAACAATTCTAATCAGAGGGTTAGGAGACCGACTTCTAGTGGAATAACAACCTCCATTCTGTAGGTCAAGGAGTAGATGTTTCCCCCGTTGAGCGCCGTGCTGTGGTTTAGTAGGCCCATAACACATGGGGCAACTCTTTGACCCACTTGCCTTTTGCACTTTCAAGCCGCTTTTTTACCCCGTTAATGATGGTCTTGTTTGACGACTCTACCTACCCATTGCTCTGTGGGTAGCCCAGAGAGGAATTCCGATATTCAATCTTGAGATCGGCATAGAATCTCCTAATGATCTTTCCGTCAAACTGCGTTCCATTGTCTGCAATCAATACCCGTGGGATGCTAAAATGGACCACGATATTCCTCATAACAAACTGCTTTGTGTTTGCTTCTTTGATGCGTGCCACTGCGTTAACTTCCACCCACTTGGTGAAGTAGTCGATGACAGCGATGAAGAATCGTCTGTTCCTAGTCCCCTGTGCCAAAGGTCCAACGATGTCTAAGCCTCACTGAGTGAAAGACCATGGGCTAATAAGTGAAGTAAGATTTTTAGCTGGCTGATGAATTAGTTGAGCAAATCTCTGATACTTATCACACTTTTGAACGTACTACTGTGCATCTTGCGGCATCTGTGGCCACTAGTACCCATGAGTAAGGGCACGGTGCGCCAGTGACCTTCCACCAACATGGCTTCCACAAGTCTCATCATGAATTTCATAGAGAATATTCTCGACTAGATTTGGATGCACACATAGAAGATAAGGGCCAAGGTAAGAGTGTCGGTATAATTTCCTAGATGGTGAGATCCAGAACTGAGCTAATCGATGGCGAACTTTGTTTGCCTCTTTCTTGTCTTCGGGGAGAGTTCTAGATCTTAGAAAAACAAGTATTGGATCCATCTAGCTTGATTTCAGGTTAGTACAGAGGACCAAATCTGGAGTTGCAATGCTTGGTTCTGACACATACTTAATCCAAACTTTTCTAGCATCTTTAATATCCATTGATGAGCCAAGGCAGTCCAGAGCATCAGCATGACTGTTTCTGTCCCGATTGATCCGTTCCACTCGTATGGATTGGAATTTCTTAAGTAAATCTCTTGCCTTGTCTACATACATAGCCATTCTTTCATCTCTTACTTCATAAATCCCAGTGAGTTGATTGATAACCAGCTGAGAATCACTAAAAACTAGGAGTTGATCTACACTGAAGTGTTCGACACTGTGTAATCTAGCTAGTAGTGCTTCATATTCTGCCTCGTTGTTAGAGGCCTTCCAGCCAAGCCTCAGAGCTTACTCCCAGATGAATCCTTCTAGAGATACGAGTATCACCCCTGCCCTCGAGCCTTGGTTATTGGATGATCTGTCAACATAGAGCTGCCAGATGTCACCAATAAAGAGTTTCCATGTTTTTGAAGCACACTATTTTCCTAGTTCGGTGGTACGTGCCACATGTACCGAACTGGAGCTCTAATGTTCGATGCCCTAAGCGGGAGTGAATTCAGCGACAAAATCCATCAACACCTGGGCGTTAATTTATGTTCTGAGTTGATACTGAATGTCAAACTCACCAAGCTCAACCGCCCATTTTTCTATTCGACCCGAGAAGTTAGCCGGGCCAAAGACAGGCCTATGGGGGAATTTAGTGAGGAGGTTGATTGTGTGCCCTTGGAAGTAATGTTGTAGCTTCCTTGAGGTGATAAGCAGGGCGTATGCCAGCTTTTCCAATGGTAGGTACCTCATCTCAGCATCTAGGAGAGTCTTATTGACGTAGTATACCGGCCTCTTCTCATTTTTAACTTCACGAATCAGTACTGCGCTTACCGTATGATCTGAAACTACCAAATACAGGTATAGTTCTTTCTCTGGTTCTGAAGTGGAAAGGAAAAGTGGTGTACTGAGGTATTTCTTGTGGTCTTGCAATGTTTCAGTACATTCAGGAATGCAGCCTTTTTTCTCAGTAGCTGAAAGAAATGTTTCATTCGGTTTGAAGATTTGCTAATGAATCGATTTAGGGCTGTCGCCATCCCGGCTAGTTTCTGTAGTTCCTTGGCCCTTGTTGGTACTTCAAACTCTTGTATTGCCTTGATTTGATCCGGATTTGCTTCAATTCCTCTGCGAGTAACCATGTACCCCAAGAACTTCCCTGTTCCAATCCCGAAAGCGCATTTTGAGGCATTAAAGCGAAGTTGATGGGTTTTCAAGATATCGAAAACTTCTCTTAAATCTGTGAGGTGGTTTGTAGCTAGCATGCTTTTTACTACCATATCATCTATGTATGCTTCCATAGTCCGACCGAGCTACTCTTTGAACATTCGAGTTATCATTCCCTGGTAGGTTGCTCTGGCATTTTTTAAGGTCGAACGACATTACTTTATAGCAGTAGGTGCCTCTTGGAGTAATAAATGTTGTCTTCTCTTGATCTGGGCCGAACAGTGGTATCTAGTGATAACTGCTGTAAGCATCCAGAAAGCTCATACGCTCATGCCCTGCTGTTAAGTCTACCAGTTGATCTATGCGAGGCAGAGGGAAGCTATCTTTTGGACAAGCTTTATTGAGGCAAGTAAAATCGACGCAGACTCTCCACTTTCAATTTTTCTTTTTGACTACAACTATGTTGAACAACCAGTATGTGTACTAAATTTCTCAAATTGCCCCCGCCGCTAAGAGCTTGTCGACCTCCGCAATTACTGCCTCAGTGTGATTAACCATAGATCTTTGGCTCTTTTGTACAATAGGCTGAACGGAAGGGTTGACATTGAGCTTATGACAAGTAAACTCTAGATTCAGCCACAAAGTATCATATGCTGACCATGTGAATACCTCTATATTTTCCCTCAGCAAATCCAATAACTGAAGTTTCTTATCAGTGCCTAGTGAGGTACCGATAAGAAAGTACTTCTCAGGTTCACATTCTTTTACTAAAACTTTCTCCATATCCTCTACTATCTTCTTAGCTGGGGTTCTGCTAACGTCCTCTAGGACTGGCTGTTCTACTACTTTAACTGTTTGAACTCAATTGCAGAGCTATTTGGCCTTCATGGCTACAATGAAACATTGTTTCGATGTAACTTGGTTCCCTGATGTCTGCTCTACTTCGTGTTCTGTCGGAAAACGGAGAAGTTGGTGATAGGTTGAGGGGACTGCTTCCATTTGATGAATCCAAGGCCGACCGAGTATGGCATTATAAGGAGACGGTGTGTTAATAACATGAATTCTATCTGAAGGGTCTTTATCCCAACCACTACAGGCAACACTATCTTGCAAAGTAGCCACTCAGGCTATGAATTAAATTCGACCAACGGTGCTGCTGCTGGGGTAAGGTGCTACTCAAAGAGATTGAGCTTTCTGAACAAGTTTTAATACAATATATCTATTGTGCTACCCTGGTCTACCAAGACTCGTTTCACATCAAATCGTTTTCCAATTCCCACAGGTATAATCAACGCATCAATATGTGGGTGCTGAATTCTTTCTAAGTCCTTCTTAGTAAATAAAACAATACATAAGGGAGTCTTAGGTATTGTTCATACATTTTTCGGTACGAGACCCACTGACATGACTTGCTGAATCTGTCAACTTTTGTAATTTTCTCCTAAAGTGTCTCTTCTCGCTCGTGACTGGTTGTGCCATGAATTACATTTATGACCAATCTAGGCAGATGTTTTACGTTCGTTTCTGGTAAGGGATTCCCCTACTCAATCACCACTTTGTCTAGATCAATGTACTCTTGGAGGTGTCCAGCGACTACCAAATCCTCTAGGTGTTGCTTCAATGCTTGGAAGTTTTGAGTCATATGCCCCTTGTTTTGATGATAGGTGCATTTGAGGTTTTGGTTGCGTCGAGCTGGGTCTCCTAGCATTTTTGGCGGCAAAGCAAAGAACGGTTCTCTCTTGATTTTCTCCAGAATACAATGGATAGGTTCATTGAAAGCTGTAACAACTGCTTCATGGGATTTGGACTTATCTATTTCATTCACTATGACTCCGTGAGGTTCTCCTCAGTCTGCTCTTCGTCTTTTCCCCCGAGTCGTCTGCTCGGTCGATGCTCTCTCGATGGGGATCTAATCATATTCGAGGCAAGCGTACAGCTCAATCCTATCACGTAAGTCCTTCAGTGCTGTGGCCGGGCGTTTGGTAAGAGATTGTCTCAACTTGCTTTCTAGACGCAGTCCATGTTTAAAAGACATTACAACCGTCTGTTCACTACAAACATTTTCCTCCAAATCATTATACTCTTTCGAATACCTTCTTGTATAATTACGTAGTGTTTCTTCCTGTTCTTTTCGGAGACTGAACAAGGTGTCCAGATTTTCCTAGGCTAGATGGAAAGACTTTGGAGTCCAGTTTCTAGTCGTAAATTGATCCAGTAGGGAAACGGTTGAACCATCGGAGTTCGGATTTTCCCAGGTTGGATAGAAAGACTTTGCACATTAGTGCCTCATCTCGTCTCCATGAGGACATCATCTATCGATAATGGCTGATATGTGTTAGTGGGCCTGATTTCCTATAATATGACGTGAATTTTAGTGGAGTGAACTTCTTGGGGGGTCTCATAGCTTCGATATCTGAGGAGAAAAGAGAGGAGATGAGTCGATCCAATGCTCGGTGCTCTCTCTGATGGACAATACAATCAAGGTGCTGAGCCTGACGCTCTCATCGTTACTCATTTTGCTTGTTCTCAACCAATTAAGTACGGAGATCCTGAAGAGGATACTCTATCTACTGGCTGGTCATTTTCAGCCTTTTAGCTCTTCTCCAGCATGAACCACGGGTGTGGCTGCTTGTTGCTTCACTTTGCATTGGAATTGGTTGACTTTGCTGCCCAGATTCATTTATGGGGACCTTTTTCAACTATGGTTCCAAGGATGGTCTCCCCCAGCATAGACGAGAGGGTTTTACATCGGTCCTCTTCTCCATCGGTTCACCCATCGTTCTTTTGAGCTGTGCTTTTAGTTCCTGTATCTTTATTTCCATGGAATCGATGATACGATCTCTATAATCTTTTTTCAACAGAAAATGATAGGAAGAACCACCAGCAAGGGGTTGTCCATGCTCAACAGATTCTAGAGTCTGGTTGTTGCTTTCGGTCTACTCCTCTAGAATTGTTGGCAGTGCCAGGCCTTTATCCTCCTTTTTCTCCTTTTGTGAAGTCAATGTCAAGGGTGGAATATCCTCAATTTCCATCGCCAGAATCAGATGCAGAACTCTGAGATGAAGGGTCCACATTCAGCGCACCAATTGTGCGTATCGAATACAGCACTAGATGATTGTGGACCGGAGCTTCGCACCCTATTGGACTATCTGAGAGCTGAGGCCCTGCAATAATGAGCACCGTTAGAACTGCTCGACCAGAGTTGGCCAGATAACCCCTTTGGTGTAGGAGTAAGCAATCAGAGAAGATAGAATGTACTCTCCACGTGTAGAGAATTATGTTTAAGTGAGTATAGTTTAGCTTCACTTAGTTACCTTCAATGTAAAGTGAGTGTAGTTTATATAGAACACCTTACTTGTTGCCTAAGATGGTTTTATGAAGCTTTGGTGTTGCCATGCTTCCTTTAACATTGCTCAAGATAGGGGGTCATCAGGCAGTTGATAATGGATGCAAATACTCATTGTAACCATGTTGATAACAGATCACATTCCCTTGATCAACTATTTTCGTGATCCTAGGGAGAGGGGACCAGCTGAGGTGGCAGCCTATACATGCATACATTCATAACTTCCACGTTTCTCTGAGAGGTTCCCTCAGCTCGGTACCATTGTGCCTCAGTTCGGCCTTTTGTGAGACTATTTGTAGAGATGGGCTGGCCTATTCGGATATCTTTATATGGGTTCAATCCATTTTGGTTCTGATGATGGGTTCGGCCCATCAGTTCAGTCCATAGATTAAGTTTTGCAGCTTGGCCCAACCCAGTGTCGCAGTTGGACTGGCCTTTCCACTGCGAGTTAGGCCCAAGTGCTTGAGGACTTGGGTGGACTGTATGTTATGGAGATGGGCCTAGTTGGCTAGCTCACGCATTTACTTGACCCATTTTGGACTTGGATTTAATGGATTGAGCTAGCCCAAGGCTAGGATTTGACTCGTTTATATTCTGCCCCTTCAACCCATTGTTGTTTAGTATAAGAACTGAAAGACTTAACGACAGTCATTGCCTAGACATATAAGTCGGCCCAGGGAATCTAATCAAAAGCCAAAGTGAAAAAAAAGAAGAAGCATATATAGCTAAGCTTGTAATAATATATGCAGCACCCCTAAAACTTATTTGACTAGGAATTGGGATTCTATTGTGTAATAAAGTATATCAGGCTGTTGTCAGGTCATGTGGGACTTGTTTTGAGTGTTTTTTGATGATTTGAAAAGTTTATATTGTAGGTTCATCAAATTGATCATTGATAAAAAAATAAGTAAATAAATAAATAAATAAATAATAATAATTGATGATACTGCTGATTCCTGGAGAGCGAGTGAGGCTGACCAACGCTTCCTACAACGTTCACCAATCTTTAAGCTTGCTGAATCACCTGCAAGAATATCCAACGGGGAACGGGAGTCCCCCAATGGACCCTTCGACGATTAAGTTAGAGGAGAGATTGATGTTGTGTCCGGAGACGAAGCGAGAGAGAGAAAGAGAGAGAGAGAGAGAGAGAGAGAGAGAATAGAGAACTTAACCTTTTTGTGTTTTTGGAAGCCTCCTTATATCCTTCGTTCATCATTTTCTTGTCCACTCCGACCTGTCATGTTGGCTGAAAGTTTATGCTCTAGCTTGCCTTGTTCATGGTGAGGCTGCCCATTCCAACGTGAAGGGGTTATCGCATTTAATGCCGCCGGAGCCTCATTAATGGCTAATGTGTGGTGCAATAACTTTGTAGGATCTTTGTCTTCTTATGTGGCCGGTTCTCCTTTTGACAAGTGTTTAGTTGCCATTGGTTTTTGATGCAACGTTGGGTTTCAGTAATGTTGGGCTTTAGTACTTAAATCGTGAATTGGGCTCTAAGTGGTGTGCCAAAAGTTTCTATGGGCCCACTGATGTCAGTAGTCCCCTATTCCCAAGTGCAGCTTCAGTCCAACGAAGGGAATAAGATGGGAGACGGGTTTTGTGTAGAGTCGAGTTAGAAGACTGACCGAGAGAAGGGCCGGCCACGAAAGGGAACCGAGCGGAAAGACTGACTGAGAGGAAGGCCGACGGCAAAGGGGGATCGAGCGGAAAGACAGACTGAGAGGAGGGCCGACCGTAAAGGGGGACTGAGCAGGAAGGCCGACTGAGAGGAGGGCCGACCGCAAAGGGGGATTGAGCAAGAAAGTGGCGGTGCACGGGGCTTAAGGAGTGGCGGGGCACGTGGTGATGTGAGTGGAATAGATAGGGAAGGGGAAAAGGGTAATGAATCGTGGTTGTACACGTGGCATGATCTAGTAATAAGGGAGGTGATGCGTCAGCGGGAAACGAAGGGTTAGGACTAATATAGGACGTGGAAAAGACGGGGCGAAAACTTTAAAAAATTTTAAACTGGCGAATTTTAATCTCGATCCTTGGAATATAAGAAAACCGTGGGCATTTGGAGTTGTTCGTTTTACCTACCACTTCGCGAAAAACCAACACATCCCAGAGTTAAACTCATTTATTTCGTGTGACACGCCTCTCCAATATTTTACGAACTTCTTTGTGCCAACGTCCGAAGCGATACGCAGACACGTAGAAGAGATGGCTCGAGATAGAGTGCTAGCGATGAGGCTAGAGGCATTGGGGGAGGATGATGCAGTGGAATTGGCTGAACAATATAGAGTAGAGAGACGAGAGGAGAGAGGGGCAGAGCAAACTGCGCGAGCTCGCCCATCAACGATGATTGTAGCCGCAAAACCAATTAGCCAAGTGGAACCGGACCACTGGCACACCAAGGCAGACAAGTCTACGTTCACGACGGAGGAGTTGGAGGAGGTACGAAGGAAGTACCAGATTCCGACGGAGATAGAGCTGAAGTTGCCCACGTCTAAAGAGAGGCTGTCGGATGCACGACTGACAAAATTCACGTTGTACGAGAAAGCGTTGCGGGGGGTTTGAGGCTGCCCCTTCCTCAACTAGTGGTGGATGTATTGAACTAACTGGAGATGGCGCCAGGGCAGCTGATGCCCAGCGTATTGAAAATACTGATGGCTTGCACAGTCGCATGGCCACAGGCGACTGGGGGGGCGGCGATGACAATAGAGGAATATTTTTTGTGCTACAAGGCCTCCGGTCAACACGAAACGTGGGTGACCTTACAGGCGGTGCCGGGCCGAGGACTAGTGATGGGGTTACCATCATCGGTGAAGGGGTGGAGACCGAGGTGGTTCTATGTGTCAGCCAATGGTGGGAGTGGGGTTCGCACAACATGGAAAGTCCCCACTAGATTGGTGGAGCCAAGGCTAGAAGCAGAGGTGAAGAACAAGGTGAAACGGGTGAAAGAGTGGAGGGAAAAGGAGGGTGCGAAGTGGAATGACTTGATCTAACCTTCAACCCTGTTCGCCTTGAGCTTGGGGCCGCAGCCAGCTGAGGAAGATGCTGCGTATGAGGAGTTGGAGGCAAGGGGAAAGGCGAAGGAGGCGGAGGAGCGGAAAACCCTTGCCAAGGTGGACAAGTATAAGGAATCACTGTTTGGGCGTGCACCTAAGTTGGTGATGAGGGAGTGAGTCCGACCACGTCCTAAACTGTTGGGAGGTAAAGATATGACTGACTTTACCCTGCTACCGCCCCTAGTGGATCCGCTGAAGGTGAGGAGCAAACAGGAGGTGGAGGCGATGTTGAAGAAGAAGCAAAAGAGGGCGGCTGCAGAAAAGGATGAGGGTGGCCCGATTGTGAAGAAGATAAAGGAGGGGAGGGCAGAAGAAGTGACGGGCCCAAATGTCCAAGTGGGGTTGGGCGCAATGGATGAGAGATTGGGGCCATAACCACTCAAGAAGAGCCCTTTGTCAGAAATAGCCTAAGTCTTAGAGAAGGGAAAGTTGGGGTGAGCAAACCAGAGACGGGGGCCGCTTTGAAGACCGCCATGTACCATGTACGTGCGGTGGCTGGTCGATCGGCAGAAGAAGGGAGGGAAGCCAGGGTCACAGCCAACCGTCTCCTTGGGGTAGTGGAGGATGCGGCCGTGCGATCGATGGCGCGATTTACAGAAGCAGACCTCTTGAGGGGGTTTTGCTCGGCGCAGATGGAGGTGGCGACCCTGGCGGCGACCCTGATGAATAAGGCAGTGCTTGCGAAGATGGAGGGAGAGCCGCTAAGGGCCCAGCTGGAAGGGGTGAAAGCCTAGCTATAAAATTTAAGGGCGGAGACAGCGGGCTGGAAGAAAGCCGCGCAGCGTGCGTATGCCAAGGGGCGGGAGTATGCTCAGAGGGTAAAAAAGATGGAGGTACTGGCGGTGGTGCATAACTATTTAGCAGATCGTGCTGCCGCCGAGCTTGCCCTGACCAAATCAAAGCGGGAAGTGGTGCACCACAAAGCGGTGTCACTAGAGTTTGAGTTGGTGGGCGAGCCAAAGAAGGTAGGCGAAATCCAGAAGGCTTGCACCACCGCCAAGGAAATGTTAGAGGAAAGCCCTGGTTAACAACGAAGAGCTGCGTGACCAGGCGATTAAAGAAAAGAAAGAAGCAGAGGGGCAAATTGCAGACTTGGAGAAGGCTTGGCAGAAGAGAGGGCCAAATTGGTATCTGAGAGGGCAGCGTACCCCGATTTATGTATGGCTACTGTGGAGCAATTTAAGGGGTCTGCCAAATTCCAGATGGCCATTGACGCCGCGGTTGCTCGGAGCATGGTGAAGGAGGGGGAAAGGGGTGCTGGGCCGTCAGGAGTGGCCACTGAAGGTAGGAGTGAAGAAGAAACGATCCAAAGCTTTCAGCGGTCAGACTTCTACAAGCACGAGATAAGCCAGTACTTGGACAGTGGCTGGATGAGCTTCAAGTACAAGACACAAGAGCTGTTCCCAGACGTGGACTTCAGTCACGTGAAGGTAGGGGAAGACGACGTTGCCCAGACTCCCTTGGATGAGGGGATTGAAGAGGAAGATCTCGCATCCAGGGAGGGGGATTAATCGTTGTAATGAATTTTATTTTTATTTTATTTTTTTTTTGCATGTAATTTTTGTAATGAATTGTATAAAAGTGTAATTGTGTTAATAAAACGACGAGTTCTCTTATTGTTGTTGTTGTTGTTGTTGTTATTTCTTGGATTTGTAAAGTTTAAATGGAAAAAATGGCTGAGTAGAATTGGATAAAAATTGGTAAGAAAAATTTGGGAATATGAAATTTGATAAGTAACCTATCTTGTAAAAATGGGCAAGCAAGCTAATTTTTATGAATTAGTAAAAATGGGTGATTACGAACTGGAATTTTAACTAAGTCTGGCAGTGACTGATTGTAACTACATACTTTGTCTAGATGAGACCAGTTTTGACTCAAACTGACTGAGTTCTTCGTGCTTAGTCTGGCTGAGACTGGAAGGGCTCAGTCGGGCTGAGGCTTCAGTTATCTCAGTCTGGCTGAGTTCTTCATGCTCAGTTTGGCTGAAACTTTTGTTCACTTAGTCTGGCTGAGCGTTTCTTACTCAGTCTAGCTGAGGCTTTAGTTAACTCAGTCTGGCTGGGCACTTTGTGCTCAGTCTAGTTGAGGCTTTAGTTAGCTCAGTCAGGCTGAGTTCTTCGTTGTAGACACCCCATTTTTGACCGCCCTTAAGACTTGGACGCGACTGATGGTTTACATGGTGGAGAAAGGTGTGCAGGGCAAAAGTTCAGTTTCTTCGGCAAGGGGAGAGTCAAATCTCAACTTCATACCCCATTTTGGTCCAAAGCTATTTTGAATGGTTTTTAGACCTTAAAACCCTCTCTTTCAAAACATTTTTGAATTAAAGTTTTTACAATGTTCCGAGGCTCACATTTTGTTAAATGTTGCGCTTTTCGGTAAACCGAGTCAGGACAGAGTAGAAATGAATGAAAGAGAGATGAAATCTTTGAAAAATCTTTCAAAACACCATACTTAGGGGTTTGGAGTTGAAGAAAAGAAGAGAAGAGGGAAGAAACCCAGTTAGGGGAGAAAATGGACATGAATTGTTAAGAAAGAGTCGAGCAGCTCTCGCTGAATCGGGCCTATTCATTTGCATACTTGGAATCCATCTATGAGGCCACCACCGTTGGAAATAAGACTTCTGGGGCTTCATTTTTCACTCAAGAATCTCCTAAAGCCAATTCCGGATGGGGGAGATATGGTTGGTTGAAGTAGGGCATCACTCCAGTTGGACCGAATCTGCGCGGCTTCACCAAAACAGGCATAACGTTTTGCACAGGTGGAATTTTAATGCAAGGTTTGTGCCATTGGAAATCTAACTTCCGAGGCTTGAATTTGGACACCTGGTCGACCACCTTTGGACTTCCCAATCACTGGCCGACCACCTTTCTTTCCGGCAGACCCATTTTTTGTCCTGAAAAACCAGAAAAAGTAGCAGGCCGACCATAAAAGGTGGTCGGCCGACCACTTATGCCCAGAAAGCCCAAAATTGATAGATATTCTCCTTTTAGCTGTCTTCCACAACCTCCAGCTGTCCTTAAATGAGATATTTTCGAGCCAACTCTGAGGTTTTCCATATATGAGTTATATCTCTCATTTTTCAAAGACAATCTTCCTAAGCAAGTTTTGGGAGCTTCTCACTCTAAAAAAACCCCTCTCTCTCTAGAAATTCCAGAGCCAAATCTCAGCCTCTCTCTCCTTCTCTTGCCTTGGTGTGCATAGCAAGAGCTATACTTGGAGATATACCTCTCCTTTGCCTAGGCACCCTTGATCAAACTCAACTACCATTGGGCTGAGGTTTTTTGAGGATCATTTTGAGCTCCAAAATCTAGTTTTAGCTCAAAGTTTGGACCCCTTTTGCTTCTGGAGTTCTTGGCTACAAGGGTAACATACTCTTTCCCTCTTTTGGTCTTTATTTTGCTCCTTATTTTTTCCATACTTCAAAGCATTTCTGGGCTTCGACCTGAACTATAAAGTGTCTTATTTTGAGCCCATCTTCAACTTTTTTTAAGGGCACTTTTCTGTTTGAGGTCATCTACTTCCTTGTTTGCTCAATCTCTCTTTTAGGGCTATTTTTGCATCCTATTTTAGCCTTACTTGTGAACATTTTTGAGATTTTCTATAAACTAGAAAAAGTCTTATTTTGAGCTCCTCTTGATGTTTGTTTAAGGGAATTTTTATTTTTGAGGTCATATGCTTCCTTGTATGCTTGATTGCCTTTTGTTTTGAGCCTTACATCTAAGCCTTTGTTACATGCTTTGTTTGGCCTTCTAGCCACTGAAATCCAGTGGATTTTCAGTGGCTAGCACACTGTTTTGAGAGCCAAAATCAGAGGGGGGTGACCCCCTCTCTCCTTGTCTTGTTTGGTGGCCTTTTTGGCCTTCCAAAGGACCTCATAGTTGCATGCTTCTAAGCCTTGTTCCAGGCCCTTTTCAGTGGGTTTTAGAACCCTCATAGGCCATTTCCAGAGTTGGTTTGGCCATGCTAAGTGTCTATCTTGTATGTGTTAAGTAACCCCTTACATGGCCTTTCAAAGGAACTCATCATTTTTGCATGTGTTGGCTACATTTTAGTGGTTATTTAGGCATATTTTGACATGTTTTATTCACCTTTTTGGGCTGGTTTGATGATTTCTCATATGCTTCATATACATGCCTTGTAAACCATGCTTACTAGCCAATGTTGCATGTTATTTTAGCCCATCATGCTAGCATTTTTTGGCCATGCTTTAAACTAGTAATGTGCATGTTTTGGGACTGTCTTGGCTCTGTCTTTGTGCTTCATAGTCAAATAATGCTTGCTTTGCATAGTTATAATTCAATACATGTGCCTAGCTTTGGGTTTCGGGGCTTATTTCATGCATCGGGTGCTATATTTCCATGTTTCGGGACCATTTAGCATCATGTTTCAGTGCTGGAAATTACATGTTTATATGCCATCCTTCATCCCTTGCCATGCTTTGGTAGAGTGGCCTTTCATTCCTTAGGTTCGGTCCTTAGTATGCGTGCATGTGTGTACGCATTTCGATTGTCTCATTTTCATCTGATGGCCACTGATGTGAGTGTGGCTGAGGTCCACTCATATTGGTGTAAGCCCATCGTGCATTGTGTATGCCATTTCAATCCATAGCATTGCGTATGCTAGGTTGCATCTTAGAGCATTGTGTATGCCATGTTACATCATACGCATTGTGTATGCCATTTTAGTATAGAGCATTGCGTATGCTAGGTTGCATGTTAGTCGCATTGTGCATGCCATTCCATTTGCATGGTGCTTGGAATAGGGTTTAGTCCAAGCACGGGAAACGAGGGGCATTTCGTACTCCAAGTGACGAAACGTGCCTCGATTCCCGGTCCCCGACGTTCTTGATTATCAATGATAGAATTGTTGGCTTCATATGTTCATACCTGCATTCATGTCATATTAAAACGTGCAATTCGGTCTCTCGGCCATCATGCACCGAGATGCGTGATTGGTGGCTCGAGAACCGAGAGCCACATTCCCTAGAGCTTGTGCAAGGACGAGGAGGAGTGGTCGCGCACACATACGTTGACAATACATTGCTTTCTCTTTTTCTTGCCTTTGTTGCAGAAAAACCAGAGTCCAGGGGCAGAAAGTGGTCGGCCGACTAGGTTCTCTGGTAGGCCGACCACCTTTTTTGGTTTTCACCATGAGGGGTGGTCGGCAAGTGTTTCCCAAGCCAAGAGCTGGTCGGCAGCCTTCCCCAGGTGGAGTTTCAGCCTCCTGGAGCTTTGTGTAAGTTTCTAAAATCAGCTGCAAACAATGGCGGGACAAGGCATCGCGATGGAATTTATCGACAAAGCGCATCGAGCATGCATGCATCCATTATCATCCAAAACAGAGCTGGGGCAGTCCATTTGCATGCCAGTTTATAGCTTACTTAGCTAATTTGTTAATTAGTTAGTGGTTGTGTAATAATTAGCTATAATTCGTTATTCATTTCGGCCTGTATTATTTATTCGGACCCTCCGAGCGAGGGCACAATTGTAATAAGTGTGCGTGCATGTGATGTATGTCTTCCAACCCCACGTCTTTCTCCCTTTTATTTACCAGCTTATGATGGTTAGATTAGGGCATGTTTCAATTAGCATACAGTATGATAGCATGTTTGCATTCATTCATCTGTCTTGCATGCACTGGGCTCAGCGCATCATACTAACTGCATTTGTATTTCAATTCCGAGTTGAATACTTGTTAGTTGTAGCATTTCACATGCCATCTTTAGAATAGCCGAGCCTATCTTAGTTGCATTTTGCATGTGTTGCATTAGGCATTTCTGTATAGTTAGGATCATGCATGGATTTCTAACATAGCTTTTGTTTTGACTTGGAGTACTCGGTAAGTGTTTATGCTTTAGCATCCTTGCATGTGTGTGAGTGACTGCCATGATAGCATGCTTACCATGAGGCTATGTGCTTATATGATATAACTGCCTGAATGCCTGTGGGTGAAGGTTGGGTTATTTGAATTGGAACAATTCATTAATTATGAGTTTTAAAGCCCACTAGATAGTGGCAAAATCATGTTTTTCTAAGCCCACCCGAGGGTGGGAAATCCACGTCTTAGCCTACTTGCGGGTAGCACCATCAAACCATTTTCAAATAAACAAACATGAAATGTTTTGTTCCAATTCAGGCGACCCAGTCTATACTTGTATGCTGTGCGCATCACATAGTAAATCTAGGCTAATAACCGGAATAAGAACGCACAATGTTTTCAAAACTAGATATCATGGTTAGTAGAGGCCGATCTTTGATCAAGCGAGCAGGGGTGCTCACGAAGTGACCTTCCCCAATCGTACCTAAGTTCCCGAGCCGAGGCAACTTTGGTGATGACGGACACGTGGCCTTAGGCAACGAGTCAGGGTTTCCTAAATTTTCCCAAAATAAAATATTTAGGTGGCGACTCTGTATCTGGAAAAGCAGTCCGTGTTTGGCACTTCTTTCAAAAAAATCTGTTTTCAAAAATGATTTGTCAGATTTGGACTCTTTGATGATTCATCGGTCTTGCATTGCACTCCGCGAGATTAGATACAGGACCGTGACACAAATTGAGTCCGAACTGTAGTGAGGCCCGAGGGCGTGTCTACATTCGTGCTCAGTCGTGCTGAGGCTTTAGTTATCTCAGTCTGGCTGAGTTCTTTATGCTCAGTCTGGCTGAGGCTTTTGTTCACTCAGTCTGGCTGAGCATTTCTTACTCTGTCTGGCTAAGGCTTTAGTTAGCTCAGTCTGGCTGAGTTTTGCGTGCTCAGTCGTGTTGAGGCTTGGTGAAGAAGGTTGTCGTTAGAAGGTAACACAGATAATGAAGATATCAAATTGTTGTCATTTAAGGCACAACCTGTTGATCACAAGTTTACACTACGTATGGAAAAGGCAAAAATGAACAAGTGTGGAGATCGGTAAAAGAGAACATACAACAATTGAACAATACAAAAACAGGAGATGCCACTTTACTGGAAATAACGCTTCAAGTACTCAGCATTCCATGGTTGGGGCAAGTCTCTGCCTTCCATATCTCGGAGACGGTAAGTGCCTGGGCGGGGTCTGGCCGTGACAACATAAGGTCCTTCCCATTTGGCTGCAAGCTTGCCCTCGGTCAGATTTTTAGTGGCGAAGGTGGCTTCGCGTAAGACTAGGTCTCCCACTGCAAACTCTCATGGTCGGACTCTGCGATAATGTGTTCTCATTTTCTGCTGGTATGATGCCTGTCAGACAGCAGCTGCCTCTCGGAGTTCTTCAATTAGGTTCAGGTCGGCCCAACGCAGCTCTTGGTTTAGTTCAGGATTCGGGTGTAAAATCTGAGGGGTTAGCAAGCCGATTTCCACTAGGATGACTGCTTCGGCACCATATGTTAGGCGAAACGGGGTCTCCCCAGTGGGTGTTCGAGCGGTCATTCGATAAGCCCAAAGTACGTTCAGTAATTCCTCTGTCTAGAGTCCTTTAACAACTTCCAACTTAGTCTTGATGATCTTTAGGAGGGAGCGATTGGTGACTTCGACTTGCCCATTAGCTTGCGGATGACCTGGAGAGGAGAAACATGGTCTAATGTGGAGCTCTGCACAGAATTGCCTGAACTTGGCATTGTCGAATTGCTTACCATTTAGGGGTGCAACTCGGGCGGGTTCGGTCGGGTTGAGAGATTGTCCAAGCCCAGCCCAAGTTGTGCTAATACCTGCCCAAACCCGAATTGTAACCCGAGAATATCTGCCCAAGCCCGACCCGAGTTAAACCCGAATTACCCGATTTGCCCGAATTGTAAATGAATTTTAGTTTTTTTTTTTTTTTTTGCAGCCACATTATTAAATTATTAAAATTTGACTCTATTTACATTTTATTTTTTATTTTTTATAAAAAATCATTAATACCATCAAAACAAATAATTTATATAATATAAGAGATATGCTACTATAGTAGTCATTACAATTTATGAGTGAAAATGAAAAGAAAAAAAGTAAGATTTTATGTTATTTGTATATATAATATATATTCAATATGATTTAATAATTAAATTACTTTAATATCATGTAATAACTAATAATTTATATGTATATTTAATATTTTTTTATATCTATATATGTATAATTCGGGCTTCAGGTTGCTCGGGTTGTTTGACGTCTTTACCCAACCCCGCCCAAATTTAATTCGGGCTTCTAAATTTTTGCCCAAGCCCGCACCGAATTTGAAAATATTTTGTCCAAGCCCTAAAAAAACTCGGGCTGGGTTCGGGTTGCTCAGGTTAAGCCTGCCCAAGTTGCACCCCTATTGCCATTGTCCAAAACGATGGCCTGGGGGATTCCAAATTGGTACACAATCAACTGCCAGATGAATCTGGTGGTGTTTTGCTCAGTGATTGTAACGAAGGGTTCGGCTTCTACCCATTTGGTGAAGTAGTCAATGGAAACCACAACGAACTTGGTTTGGCCCCTGCCAGTGGGCAGAGGACCGACCAAGTCAATGCCCCACTTGGCGAAGGGGTAAAGACTACTGAGTGTGATGAGTTCTGTTGGTGGAGCATGGAGGATGTTGGCAAAGTGTTGGCACTTGTCACACTTGAGCACAAATTTGGCGGTGTCTTGATTGAGAGTAGGCCAAAAGTAACCGGTGCAGAGGATTTTGTGGGACAGAGACCTTGCACCGAAATGATTACTACAAATGCCTTCGTGGACTTCCCTCATCACATAGATCGCTTGAGCATGACTGAGACACCTGAGGTATGAGCGTGAGAATCCCCGCTTGTATAGTAGGCCGTTGATGAGAATGTAATTGGATGACCAGGCTCTGACCTTGGCGGTCTGTTATTTATCATCTGGCAATTTCCCTTGTGATAAAAACAGAAGGATGTCTTCAGCCCTTGGGATAGGTTCGTTCTGGAAGAAGTGAACCTCCTGTTGGTTTGGCAAAGTAGCCGGATGGGTTAGGTATTCAATGCGGACGCCATGGCTGAGGGTTGACTGGTCGGCCGAGGCTAATTGAGCCATTTCGTCCGCCTTGGAGTTTTTTGGCCTGGGTATGTGCCTAATTTCGAAGGTATTGAAGAGGCGAACAAGAGGAAGGGCAATGTCTATGTATGCTCGCATCGCCTCATCTTTTGTGTCGAACTCCCCAGTAATCTGTCCGACAATCAATTGGGAATCACTGAACACTTGGATATGGTTTACACCAATGTCTCTGGCCAATCGAAGACCTGCTATCAAGGCCTCATATTCGGCCTTGTTATTGCTAGTGTCAAATAGGAAGTGGAGGGCGCACTTGAAATATTCACCCTCTAGGGTGGTGAGGATTAGACCAGCCCCACTACCCTCTTTGCGAGATGAACCATCAATACAGAGAGTCCAGGAGTGAGGGTCTTCTGCATCGGCGGTGAGGTGTGCTGGTAGAGGAGTACGTTTGGGGGGAGATTGGTGAATTCGAAAATAAAATCGGCGACAGCCTAGCCCTTGATCGCTGTTCGAGGTTGGTAAGAGATTTCAAATTGACTGAGCTCGACGGACCATTCCATAAGTCTGCCTAATGATTCTGGTTGTTGCATGACCTTTCTCAGAGGTTGGTCAGTAAGAACCACTATGGAGTGGGCTTGGAAATAATGTCGCAGGCGTCTGGAGGCGATGACCAAGGCAAGGGCCATTTTTTCCAGCAGAGGATAGTTCTATTCAGCCCCTCTGAGAGCGTGACTGTAGACACCCCATTTTTGACTGACCTTAAGACTCAGACGTCATCGTTTGAGCGCTCGGTGATTGTGCATGTTGTGCTCGTTTCGAGTTTTTGGAGTTTCGGCTGGGTGCCTTGCCTCTAGGCCTTTGAACTCTTTGTGCTTTGGCTCGGTTTGCAGACCAAGCCTTGTTTCTCTTCCCTGGAGAGAGGGAGAGGTCTGGCAGACCATTCTTTTGTGGTCGTAGACCACTTTTCTCATTTGGAGACTAATTTTCGATTTTCAGAGCCTTCGGCCGCGCACCTTGTCTTGAGACCACTTAATGTTCTCCGTTTGGCGTGTTTTTGAACCACACCTTGTTGACTCTGCCTAGAGGGACACTGTGGTCCGGGAGACCACTTTTGGTGCCCATAGACTAGTTTTCGAGGCTTTTGGCCGCGTGCCTTGCCTCCCGAACTTTCGTCTTGCATCCGTTTTGGTTTGTTTTTGGTACAAACCTTGTTTTCCTTGTTTGGAAGGTGGTACAAGGGTGGGAGACCAGTTTTTCGCCTTGGAGACCACTTTTCTCCCCGCTAGCCAGTTTTCTGGTCAGCCAACTGGTTTTCTTGGTCTTTGGGCCACCTTTTCTAGTTGGCTACCACACAACTGCATTGTTTTCATGCTCTAGAGCTTCTCCCACCATGGCCGACCAGTTTTCTTCTTGGGAGACCACTTGTGGTGGTCGGCCGACCGCTTCAAGTAGCTGGCCGACCACTTCAAGTGGTCGGCTGCTTTTTGTTACCTTTTTGGAGATATTTTCATCTAGCTGGCACAGCTGGAAGGCACCAAAACCATCCTCCATACACGTATGGAGGTATGGCCTTGAACCCTAAGCTTGTCCAACAAGCTTGAGTTTGGTTCTTTATAAGAGAGAACCTCCTCATTCCTCCTCGAGGATCAGATTTTGTGCCTTAAGCTATACATATACACCTTTGTCTCTATATTGCACTTGTTCTTCATTTTTATGCCTTAAAGTGTAGTTTTATCATACTTTAACACACAAACACACACTCAAACATCATCCTTTTGTTGCTGAGGTGCATAGGAGCTGGTTTTGGTGTTGTTGGATTGGTTTAAGCTTGGAAAACCTGCTGGAGTTGTGGTTTTGAAGATGTTCATCAAGGGTGAGGTTCTAACCCTTAAATCCCTTGATTTTGCTTAAGCTTTTGGACCTATTTGCATGCTGATTTAAGCTTAACTCTTAACTACAAAAAGTTCTATTTTTGGATGCTTAAAATGTTTGTTTAAGGTCACTTTTTTGTTGGGGTTGGTCTACCCCCTCTTAGGCCTTGTTAGGAATTGTTTTGAGCCATCCCTTTAGGCTCTTGTTCTAGCTTTTGCATGACCTTTCTACCACTGAAATCCAGAGGATTTTCAGTGGTGGAAAGGTGGTTTTGGGGTCCCATATAGGAGAGGGTCATCCCCTCTCCTTGTGTTTTGTATACTTGCCATATATGCCTCATGTTTGAGCATGTTTATTATGCTTGTGTTGACTTGTTCTTAGCATGTATTTGGAGTTATTTTAAGATGGCATGCCACTTTTTTTGGTTGTCTATATCATCCCTTGCATGCATAATACACTTGTAGTGTAAATCTTACAAACTAGTCTTGTGCGCCTCATGTTTGAGCATGTCTTTCTAGCTTGTTTTGGGGCCATCTCAATAGGTTTTTGGTGTTGTTTTAAGATGCCTTAGATCTGTTTTGGGTTGGTTTGGTTGGCCCTTGCATGCCTTATACACTTGTAGTGTAAATTTCATAAACTAGTCTTGTGTGTCTCATGAAGTAGCATGTCTTTCTAACTTATGTTGACTCCATTTCAGCATGTTTTTGGTAATGTTTTGCCATGTCATACCTCTGTTAAGGTTTGGTTTGGTTGGCCCTTGCATGCTCCATGCACTTGTAGTGCATTTCCCTTCACTAGCCTAATGTGTACCATGCTTTAGACTATCATTCTAGCATGTTTTTGTCTTAACTCTAAGAAGATTTTGTCCATGTTTTAGCATGCTTAAGTTCTGATTGGTGCTGTTTTGGTCATGCATTCCATGCTTTGTATAGCTATAGTGCATTCTAGCTTGTTAGCTTTGTGTATCAAGTCCACTAGCATGCATTGCTTGGCCTATTTGAATGATTTGACATCATCTGTAATGTGATTTCAGTCCATGTTCCATGGTCATACACTCACATCGTTCACTTATTCAATGCGTTAGAGGGTTGGTCCTTTATGCCTTTAACATGAACCATTGCGTATGCCTTTATGCCTACGCTGGCGAGCTATCATTTCAACGTGTTTTTGGGGTTATTTTGCCATGATATAACTTTGAATTTTTTTGGCGAAGCCATCTCATGCTTGGTCTTGGTAGGTGTAGTGTAATCCTTCTTTTTGGCCTTGTATGCATCATGCCTTATGCCTTTCATGCTAGCTTATTTTGGCTTCCTTCCATACATGTGTTAGACTCATTTTGACATGTTCTACGACTGTTTTGGGTTGCCTTTGCCATATACTTCATGTATTGCATAGCTGTAGTGCATGTGCCTATGCTAGTTTCAAGCTTTGAGCTTCATAGCATGCTTCATTTGTGTGTATATGATTTAGCATCATTTCACATGACATTTCAGAGCATATAGGACTGTCATGTTCCTATTTCATTCACTCTTTAAGTGCCTTTGAATGTTGTGCATTATTGCCTTGTTTGTGGCATAGCTTGTATGCATGCATGCCTAGGCCTTTGAGCCCTCATCTCAGCATGTTTTGGTCCTTGTTTAGACCTATTCTAGCTCTGTCCATGGTTGGTTCATGCATTTGTGCCATGTATTGCATGCCCCCTTTGTAGTCCTCTTTGCTAGCTTTAATGCTTAAGGACCCTTGCATGCTTTGCTTGTTTTGTTTGGATGGTTTGGCATCATTTCTTACCATATTTCAGAGCTCGTAGTGTTGCTACACTTCCACTTTTGTCACTCTTTGAGCACTCTTGAGAGTTGTGCTCTTATGCCCGGTCAATGGGCATTTGCATTGTGTATGCGTTTACTTTGTACTTCATGCCTAGTTTCATTCTTATGGCCATTGATTTGGGCTTGACTGAGGTCTGTCCATTTTGGTTTAAGTCCATTGAGCATGTTTGATTGCATGTTGTTTGCATGCTTATATTACATCGCATTGTGTATGCTTAAGTTACATTGCATTGAGTATGCCATCTTGTTCATTGCATTGAGTATGCCATGTTCTTAGCATGGTGTATGCCAAGTTGTTCTTTGCATTGTTTATGCATGCCCTTAACTTTGGTAGTTTGATCATGTTGCATTGCATGTTGTTGCATGCTTGTCTCTTGCATGATTGTTTGCATACCTGTAGTTACATTGCATGTTTGTATGACTGTAGTTGCATTGTATGTTTGCATGTTTGCTTGCATTTGTTTGGATTTGGTGTTGGTCCAAACACGAGGAACGAGGGACGTTTCATACTTGAAGTGATGAAACGTGCCTCAATTCTCAGTCGCCGACCCTCTTGATCATACATGATAGAGTTCTACAATTTATGTGTTTATGTGTGCATTCATTTTACATTGAATTGTGCAAATTGGCTTCTCAACCATCATGCATCGAGATACGTGCAAATTGGCTTCTCAACCAAGGGTCGAGAACCACACTCCCTTGAGCTTATGAAATGATAGGGAGGGTGGTTGTGCACACATATGTTGCAAATACATTGCCATGCCCTTTCTTGCTCTCTGTTGCAGCAAACTGGAGAAGTGCAGCAAAAATTGGCTGGCCAGCCAGAAAAACTAGCTGGCCGACCACTTTTTCTGGTCTGCAGCAACAAAAAGTGGTCGGCCAGTGGCTGGAAGCATCCCTAGGTGGTCGGCCATGCTCCCATAGGTCCCCAAGTTGAGTTAGAAGCTTTCTGGAGCTTGGTGCAAGGTTCTGAGAACAATTGCAAACAGAGGCAAGTCAGTGCATCGCGACGGATTTCCGAACGAGGCGACCGAGCATGCGTGCATTCTTCTCCCTCTGAGGACATTGCTTTACTGCTTTACTTAGCTAATTTACTTAGCTAGTTTATGCTTTGGTTTGTACTTAATTAGCTAATGTGCTTAGCCATTCAATTTGTGTTGTAATAAATAGTTGTAGCTAGTTATTGAATTTTGTGATGTAATAATTAGTTTAATTAAATTAGATTAGATTAGCTAGTTAGCTTATTATTAGGACCCTCTGTCGATAGGGCCAATTGTTGTAATAAGGGTGCGTGTGTGTGATGCATGTTTTTCAACCCCCATTTCTTTCTCCCTTTTACTTAACCGCTTACGATGGTTAGTTTTAAGGCATATTTCGATTAGCATCCTTATGCTTCGCATGCGTGCATTCATTCATCTGTATTGCATGCACCGAGCTCGACGCATCATACTAACTGCATTGCATTTCAATTCCAAGTTGAATACATGTATCGAATTGTCGCATTCATATAACATGATTAGAATAGCCGAGCCTATTTTAGTTGCATTTTTGCATGTGTTGCATTAGCCATCTTAACATGAACTAGGATCATGCATGATTTCTAACTAGTTCTCTGTTTTAGCTCGGAGTATACTGTGAGTGTTTACGCTTTAGCATACTGCATGTGTGTTAATGTCGCCATGAAAGCATGCTTGCCATGAGGCTAACTGCTTAGTTGATTAACTGCCTGAATGCCTGTGGGTGTAGGTTGGATTGCTTGAATATGAACAATTCATTGAATCTGTGATTTAGCCTACTTACGAGTAGGAACTTTAAACCGTTTTCAAACGAACATGCAATGTTTTGTTCCAACTTAGGCGATCTAGTTTATACTTGTATGCTGTGCGCATCACATAGTAATTCTAGGTTAATAACCAGAATAAGAATACATGTGTTTTCAAAAACAAAATATCATGCTTAGTAAAGGCCGATCTTTGATCGGGCGAGCGGGGGTGCTCATTGCATGACCTTCCCCTCTCGTACCCAAGTTCCCAAGCCGAGGCAACTTTGGTGATGACAGACACGTGGCCTTAGGCGCGAGTCAGGGTTTCCTAAATTTCCCCAAAATAAAACATTTAGGTGGCGACTCTGTATCTGGAAAAACAGTCCATGTTTGGAACTTCTTTATAAAAATCAATTTTCCAAAATGATTTGCCGAATTTGGACTCTTTGGTGATTTATCGGTCTCACATTGCACTTTGTGAGATTAGATTCAGAACCGTGACATGAGTCTGAACTTGTAGTAGCCCAGAACAAAACGGATTTCGCGCCCTCGCAGCGCAGAGCCCGGGGAGTTCTTGGGGCACGTCTACAGTTTCTAGCGACTCTACTGGGGATTTAGAGAACTTGACTCAAACTCATGATATCTTGTTTTGACTGCACTTATGTGTCTCTTTGTATTGGATTTGCATTGGTGCGCCTAGGACATCGTGTTTGTCGTATGCTATTCCTGAACGGTTTGCCGGAGGCTAGCTTGGAAAAACGTGCCATAAGGCTGACCGGTTGCGGGCTCTGCCATGACGGGAACACAAACCTCTGTTTTTACCGGAGCACCCTTTTTGACCATTCGTCCTAGTGCATATCGGAATCCATAGTGACCATTCGAAACTAGGATAGGTTGCTTACCCGATTGTTGGTTATTTGAAACCGCTGCGTGCGTAGTGAAGCCCTAGCTCCTGACAAAATAGGACAGGGAAACCCTACCCCAACATAGGGGTGTTTTGACTCTCATTTGCTTGCTATGTGCTGTCAGAGTGTGTCTCTACAGGTTGTATGTATCAGTTTGCAAGTCTGAGTATCAGGCCTGAGGGTATCAGTATTTTGAAGAATTAGTTTCACCTGAGGGTATCAGTTTACTGGCAGAATTTTGAGCAGAATTCAGTAGAGAGCACAGTCATTCAGCTATGCTTATGTCTGTTCCAATGAAATTGGGCTGAGATGCTGCCTGTTTTCTCTTTTGCTAGGTGGTCTTGGAACCGTAGCTTCAGAAGGCTCCAATATCCCCCGAGTATTCCGAACTTTTGCTGATAGACTTTGCCAGGTCAGAGATTCAGTTCAAGGCAACTAGTGTTTTCCTTCGCTGAGGCAAGGCAGAGAAAGGCCAGTCAAGGCTCACCGGTTCATCTGATTCGTTAGTCACCAGTCACATCACCTCTGTTCAACTCAGCAGACTCATGATGACGCAGAGTTCAGAAGAAATTATAGTCATGGCAGCAGCATTAAACTAGGGAATCGCCATGCAGGGTAAGGCCAACACTGAAATGCAATGCCTGTCTGGGGCATCTACCACACATCCAGTCTTGAAACCCCAATCATTTCAAACCTGTGAGCCCACTACTTTTGAGTTGATGGGAATGATTGGCGATCTTCAGAAAACTGTGGCTGATCTAGCCTTTGGACTATCGGCTCCGCCATCGACAACATCACATGCCAGAAATTTCACACCCGAAGACTCCCCACTCCTGGGACGGATTGTAATTGAAATTGGCTAACCTGAAGCCATCCCAAGTTTGGGCAATGACATGTCAACAACAACAGGGCTCCGCTCTGATGTAGCGACCCAAACCTTCGACCAAGCGGAGGCAAGCGGAAAGAACAAGATAGGGGCAGACATTGATCCCTATGAACACCTTCTGTGGATTGTTGAGGCTTTGAAAGCCGAAGGACTGAACAAACAGCAAGTGCTCGTAGTTGTTGCAAAAACTGTGGAGGACACTTTCGTCATTCAGAATGAGAGCAGTTCAAATCAAGGGGAAAATCGGGAAAAGGGCCGTCGTACCAGAAACGATCCTTTGAGCTCCAATCCTGCACTCGGAAGAGATCAGAAAACCAAGCCAGCACTTGCCGACCCCTTTGCTAGTGCACCCAGCAAAAATCCATAAACCTCGAAGTATCTACCCCGAGGTCACAGGGTCTTCCATGCCCTCTATATGCCTTTATCCAAGGCTCTTCAAATCCTTGCTGAAAAGGGCCATCTCAAACCTCTTGAGCCTCGGCCTCTCCCTAGTCGTCTTCCACCCGGTCATGATACTACCCAGTACTGTGCGTACCATCAACAAACCGGTCATAGCACCGACAATTGCTTCCATCTTCGCCACGAAGTACATGATTTGTTTGACAACGGGGTCATCATCCCACCAAGCTCAGCAAAGTCTATCGTCACTGGATCAGTGAACTTGGGGGATAATATGAGTATGTGATTGGGGGAAGAACCACCTGCGGACGACACTCAATTTACTCCAGATGTGGCGTATGGCACGCACTGTTTTGAGCATTTGCGAATGCTGGTTTTTGTACTTTTTGACTTGGGTATTTAAGTCAGTCTTGTTGTATTGTATAGAGTCAGTCTTTTTTGTACTGAGTCAGTCGGGTCTGTCTTGTTGTATCGAGTCAGTCCTGTTTTGTTAAGAGTCAGGTGATTTTGAGGGTGTTACCTCGGACATCACTATCTTGTTTTGTGTTTGTCTTTTGCACCCTTTCTTTTGAGTCTGTTTCTGCCGTGGAGCCAGTTACGCCAGAAGATCTGAATGAAACAGCAGTGGTTTTTCATGCTTTTTTGCTTGTTTTTGCCTTGACCTTGTTGTGCCCGCAAGTTTGAATGAAACGATAGTACATTTCACTTGCTCTTCTGTGCCTTGGAATTATTACATTGACCTAAGTTTTTCAAAACCTTTTGAACATTGTGATGAAAACAAAGAGGAAGGAATTCCTCGAGTTTTGCAAAAATTTGATCAACTGAGAGAAAGAGAGGCGTGCTAAGCCCTTAATGAATGAAATCATGCTTGTTGATATGAGTACTGAGAAGGATCCTAGCTTGATCTAGATTGGTTCTACATTGTCTTCAGAGCGAGCGACTAGTCGCTTTCTTAAAAGATTTCAAAAAATGTTTTGCGTGGTTCTATGAAGACCTGTGTGGAATCGCTCTTGAGATTGTGCAGCCTAGGATCGCTCTCAGCCTCAAGACTCAACCCCTTTGCTTTAACTTGAACTTGGATTCAGAATGTTTAACGGTCAACCACAATGTGAGGCCTGTGTGGCCAGATTCGAAGCAGCCCACGAACTAGGGGCAAGAAAGTCAGATCAAGTAGATCAGATGTTATCAAAGGAAGCTTGCGAAGCTAGATCAGAAGCCCCCTCTCGAACTAGGGGCAAAAATGTCCGATGTGCTTGAAGAGCGAAAAGTTGGGACTTTTCTCAAGCTAACGAAGATTGGCAAGAATGCCAAATCCCAGAATGGAGGAATGAAAAATGTTTTGTTGAAGGACAATCGAGTTCCTATCCACAACACTGGGGGCAATTTAGTCCCCATTGGATGGACTTCTACATCATCAGCAAACAACAGCCACTCTCCTGGATTCAGATGGCTTCGAGATCCTAAAAAATCATTTGACATGGACAAAGCTATACTTTTACCCTTGAGAGGCTCGCTTGGCCGAAAACCCGGAAGGGCTACCCAAGCAAAAGTTAGAGCAAGAAACAGAAATAAAAAAAAAAGAAAAAGAAAAAATGCAAAGAATGAAAAAAGAAAAGATGAAAAGAAATAAAAAGAAAAGAAAAACAAAGCTCGCAAGGTTGAAAATCTGGAAGGGCGGCCTTGGCAAAAGTTAGAGCGCAAAAGGATATGTTAATACCCGTGTGTACCTTAACCCCGAACTACGTAAGGCTTGATTCCCATCTGTGGGATATGTAGGCAACTTCATTCTGAAGTCCAACCGTAAACACTTCAAATTCAACCGTCCTGTCTATGAGATTGAACGGGTCATCTTTGTCATTTCTGTATCCAAGAGTTCGGTTGTGACTTTCACTATGAGAACTGGTTACAGTTGTAGACACTCCATTTTTGACCGACTTTAAGACTCAGACGTCACCAACTGAGTGCCCGGTGATGTTGCATATTGTGCTCATTCTGAGGTTACAAAGTCTCGGCTGAGAGCCTTGCCTTTGGGCTTCGGAACCTTTTCGTACCTTGCCTCGATTTGCGAACCAAGTCTAGAAATTTGAAAGAAGGAGATTTGGTGCTCAAAGACAACCGAGCTCCCATCCACGACCCTAGGGGCAAGTTCAGACCCAATTGGACTGGCCCTTACATCATCAAGTCTATCTGGTCAAGTGAAGCTATGGTTCTGATGGACCTAGATGGCCTAGAGTTCTCACAGCCGATCAACATGGACAAGTTGAAGAAATATTACCCCTGAGAGGCTCGCTAGGCCGAAAACCCGAGAGGGCGACCTAGGCAAAAGTCAGAGCACAAAAAAATTGAAATTATAAAAATCGACCTAAGCAAAAGTTAGAGCATAAAAGGAGAGTGAAAATACTCGAGTGAACCCGAGCCTAAACTACGTAAGGCTTGATTCCTACCTTTGGGATACGTAGGCAACTTCATCCTGAAGTTTAGCCATAAACTTTTCCCTAATCAACTTTGTCCATTTGATCATCTCGGCCATCTTTGTCTATTCAGCATTCAAGAGTTCGGTTATGATCTCCGGTGCAGTACTTTTCAGACTAGGGGCAACTTTCCGTTACTGTGCAGTGCCGCGGTACTATAACAGACTAGGGGCAACTTTCCAGTTGCTAGGATCCGAGGTTGTGCATCTCAGTGACAGATTTCATGCGTGTCTAGTTCTGATCCATATCGAAAATGGTTTTGAAAAGTTTTAATAAAAGTTGACTTTGTTCAAAATTAATCTTTTTACAACTTAGACCATCTTTGGACCAAAGCGGAAAATTTTTAGTACCCACAACCTTCAATTTCATTGATTTCAATATAGAGTTCTCCTGCTCTTGCATACAAATTGAAGTTGCTTTTTATTACATTCATAAAGAAAACTTGAAAGTACTAATAAAGTAATAAATCCGAGACATAGATAAGTCAGGTGTTCCTGCGCCCCCCCCCCCAGAGCTAGTCGAAGCCTCTGATGCCAAAGTGGGCCCTTCCTGTGCCTCTTCATTGAGCCAATCCAAGCACTCATCAGACAAAGGTCAACTGAAAGTGGGAGCGGGGGCCAGGAGCTCTCTAGTCCTCTATGCTGTGGCATACCAGGCAAGCTGTGCGCCTCGGGCTGGGAATGTAACAGGGTACTCTATCCCCTTTGGCGGGCAAGTCTGATCATGTCCGAACTGGCGTCGGAACCGGAACGGAAAATAGAAGACACAGTGTGTCATGTCAATCAATTGAATCCCAGGTTGACGGGTCATGTTGTAACTCATTGCCGGCAGATTGAGCCAAGGGCAGCACCAAGCGATGCGGTTTGTAGACAAACTGCACATCCAGTTGTACCACCACCCCTCATCCAGGGCATCGACCAGGCGTTGTCGAAAAAAGTAGCCGCGAGTTGAGTATGCTGGGCAAGATTCCACAATCTGTAACTTGTCCATCAACCACACCTGGGGAGGGATGAAAAATGAGAGAATAAAGAATAGATTGATGTACGATGAGAGAAAAGTAAGAAAAAGGTTTTGTGAGAAAAACCGAGCCTGAGGGCCGAGTGATATGAGCAATACATATGTGAGATTGGGTGGGAAACATTACCTGCAATAGTAGTGGGCTCCCCGCAAGCCTAGCCGTCTCCCGGCGATGAAAAACATCTAAGCCCATCAATGTCTCAGCCAATGTCATGGCAATACAGCTTTTGCCCTCCTTCAAACCTTGGGCAACCTCGATCAACCGGACACTGAATCCACCGGAGCCCGGGGCAAGCAAGAAATGAGATAGCAAGCATAGGCAAAGCGCGTGTCGCCGATAGCCCTGCCAATGATGGTTGCCACGGCCACCAGCATCAGAAAACCAGCGAACCAAGCTTGGGATGTCCAGCTCCCCGCCGTGAATCAATGATCGAGCGTCATGCAAAGTGAGGCTGCACATTCGTCCTAGGGCTTGGACGTGGCCAAATCGGAGTTGAGGCAAGATTTCCTCATTGCGCTCAGATTCCATCAAAGCTTGGAAATCTTCGAAAGTAGGACACATCTCTTGCCCGCTAAAGCTAAAAAAGTGTGCTACCGGATTCTAAAACCTTTCCGCGGCATGGAGGAAAGGAAGATGCAGCGGAGTACGGCCCAACGTGGATAGTGCATTCAAGCCGAAGCCCCGGAAGTTTAACTTTTCCGAGCCATCCAGAGAAGCAATCCAAGCTGTGAGATTTTGGATGAGTAACGCCTCTATTTTGATGCAAAACTGAGATGAAGTGAATGAACCACGAGGCTGGAACTTTTAAAGAGGATAAGGCACTGTTCGGAGGACACGTGTCAAAAAACTGGTGGTTGCCAAACCAGGTGGTCGGCCGACCACCTTTTCTGGTAGGCCGACCACCCCTTGGTCTCCAATGAAAAAAAGCTGGTTGACCAGCTTCTTTAGGTGGTCGGCCATAGAGAGAAGCAGGGCTTTGGTCTTGTCCTAGCTTCTAGAAGAGAGTTCCTAGCATTTCCATGCATCGGGAGTGTTGAAGGTCCGAGTTTACCTCAGTCTCGGATACGTTTCGTCACCCAGATCGTCCGAAATGCATTTGTTTATCAAGTTGTTGTTAAGTCCTGCTTATTGAGTTGTTGTTTTGCTTATCGAGTCATTAGGTTTTGTCGAGTTGTCGAGTTTTGTATATCGAGTTGTTACTCTTTGTTTACTCAATGTTGTTGTGTCTTGCTTATCGAGTTCTAAACTTGCTAAGGTTTTGCTGTTTTTTAGTAAGTTAAGTTGTTTAGTTTGTTGCGTCGATTCACTACCTGACTTGGTAATTTTCAATGCACAATTCCATTCAATCTCATTTTCGTGCAAAATGATGCGATGCGATGCTAAGAACATAAAATATAACATTTTTTTGAACAAAAGTTGTTTCATTCCATCATGCTTGCCTTTGTTACAACATTTTACAACAAGGGTTCAAGTTTTACAGAAAATAAAACTGCCCAATAATGTACAATGTGCTACAACTACTAGTAAAAAAGACAAATAAAGCAGGAACAGCAGCATCAGTGCTATCAAGCACAGGAATAAGAGGCCCTCTTCGTTTTCTTCTACGGAACAACCTCTGCACCATCATCATCATCGGAATCAGAGTCGCCGCCCTCAGAATCCACCTCGGCATCATCTCCATTACCGGAACCGGAACCAGAGTCATCCTCTCTGCTAGCGGATGTCTCTGACTGGGGATGTGCAGGCTCCTCCTCCTCACTGGACTCCTCCTCCTCACTGGACTCCTCCTCTATGACAGGTGCTCTGTGTCCGCCTCGGCCGCGAGTCGAACCCCCTCTTCCAGCTCTTCGAGAAGGCCTGGATGGCCCGGCCTGTGGCCCAGTATGTAGCGGAGGCATCTGAAAAGAAAGAGCGCAATTCGAATACATCAGCCAAAGTATGTATATCAGATGCAGATGGAAGAAAACTACATAGAGTGGGTGTATGCAGATACAGTACATGAATGTGGTGTGTGTCAGATGTGCTCTACACATACAGTCAATCAATGCAGTGAAATGTTCAAGTTCAGCATGTCATTAGAAGTATGATAAATGCAAGAAAACTAAAGAGTACTGGGACACCGACGATGGACAACTGCGTCTCTCTCCGCAAGACCATGCCCTCGAGTAAGAGTACTAACACGAGTAACCCCTTCATATACTCCCTGGAAGGCTGCAGATACAAGCTCAAGTCATCAATGAGTAAATGAATGCCTAGGTATCTGAGCGGTAAATGAAAAGCAGTGGAACATACCGGTGGTGAGTCAGGATCACTGACGTATCGGTGATCGGGCATAGGGGGCTCTATCGGAATCTGGTAGGAAGTCCCGTATCGCCATCCTGTCAACTCAGTCGGGATATCTGGCCATCCGACGTGATGATAAGTCGGGGGAATCGGGGGGACCAGTCCAGCCCCACCTCTCGATGTGCCGGCCCTGCTGGTCGAAGGAATATCTGCAGCCTGGGCCCGGCTCGATGATGGCATGCCAGCAGACCTCCTCGTGGGAGTACGAACACCTGTCAATGGAGGCATCAAGTATGTATGACGGTAAGTCGCGTACTCTCCCTCCTCCAAATGTAGAAGTACATCGGTACCCAACATGGCGCTATTGACATCTTGGGGAGTGAGCCCCTCAGCAGACCGCATATCGTCCGGAAGTGCTGCAGGGACACTCTGCTCAGGGTAGTCCATCATCTGGCGCATGAAATGGTTCCCCAGAAACCAGGCCCTACCAATGGGCCCCTCAAATAGGATCCTGTATTGAGAAGCGGCCCATCCTCCAGCAAATTGAAATCGGGTATCTCCACCCAAGGGCGCCCAGGGCTGCCATGTAATCTGCGGATAACTAATGCATGAGCCGATTAGAAATCATAAATGTGCAAGATGAATCAAAGATGAAAACATGGAGAACTAAGAGTTCTGAATTACCTCGGTCGTCCGCACTGTGTCAAAAAACTGCCGCAGGTAGGGCAAAGTCTCCCGAGCCCTCGGCCGGTACTGGCCCTCAAATACGAGC
The DNA here is from genome assembly GCF_055761805.1 of Camellia sinensis. Lineage (NCBI taxonomy): Eukaryota > Viridiplantae > Streptophyta > Magnoliopsida > Ericales > Theaceae > Camellia > Camellia sinensis. The sequence continues at coordinate 184,173,945 of NC_138969.1, read as the reverse complement.
GAGTAAGGAATCGTGAGAGGCACCTTCACCTCAAGCTCCGGGGCTAGCGTCGGAAAGTACGCGAAAACCTATAGCTGTGGAAAATAGGGCAATATCCATCAGAGTACAGAATGCCGAGTGCAGAATGTGAATGCAGAATGTACAGAGAATGCAGAATGCTGAGAGTAGAATGCAAAGTACAGAATGTAAAGTGTACCGTGCGTGCAGTGTACAGGTAATGAAAAACAGAAATGTAAATCAAGAGGGCAGAAAGTACCTCCCAGGCTCTCCAATAGCCGCCAACTATGTTCCCCCGTCCGCGGGAGGTCGCACTCATGTAGCAGTAGAGGGTAGCCAGTCCGGCGCCACCCCAGTCATACTGGCTGACCTGTGATAGGTCTACTAGAGCACTCAGCAGATAAAGTCCAACGGTGTTCCCGCTATCGGAGAACAGAGTGGTCCCAAAAAGGAACATAAAAAATCCACGAGTGTACTGTGCTATCTCCTCGGGAGTCTCAGGCACAACCTCCCTGAACTGTATGGAAAACCAAGTGTACCAGACTCGGCCCGAAGATCTATCAACCGGTGGGCGAGCTCCCAACAGATAAATCCAGGCAGCCTCCCACTCACCCATATCCTCGTCATAAGGGATCGGCCATCCTCCTACGTCAAGGCCTGTCAGCACGGCAAAGTCGAACGGGGTCATCGTCATGTCCCCAGTAGCTGAGAAATGGAAAGAGTTGGTGGTGTCCCACCATCTCTCTACGAGGGCGCCCATCAGGGTCCTGCTCGCTGGACAACGTGATATCCTCGTGCAGAAGGGTCCGAACCCTGCCTGGTCAACCAGATCGCGAACGGCCTCTGGGAGCTCCGCGTACCACTCCCTGGTGATGATTGATCCATATCCTCGTGTAATACGAGAAGATACCTGCATTCAGAATGAACACATGTATTCAATTTCAAAATAAAGTATATGAGCTGTGTGCAAATTAAATCAGATACAATGCCATAAGCTGTGTGTTCAGAATTGAAGTGTGTGAGCTCTGTGTTTAACATAAAGTATATGGGCTGTGTGTCCATCTCAAAGTTCGAGCTGTGTGTTCAACATCAAGTATTCGGGCTGCGTGTTCAGACTTCAAAGACAGTGAGCTACGTGTTCAACTCTCAACCAGTGTGTACTGTGTGTTCACCTCAAAATTTGGGTTGCGTGTTCAGACTTCAAAGACAGTGAGCTGCGTGTTCAACTCTCAACCAGTGTGTACTGCGTGTTCACCTCAAAATTTGGGTTGCGTGTTCAGACTTCAAAGACTGTGAGCTACGTGTTCAACTCTCAACCAGCGTGTGCTGTGTGTTCACCTCAAAATTCGGGCTGCGTGTTCAGAAATACAACAGTTTGAGCTGCGTGTTCAACTCTCAACTAGTGTGTGTTGTGTGTTCACCTCAAAATTTGGGCTACGTGTTCAACTCTCAACTAGTGTGTGCTGTGTGTTCACCTCAAAATTTGGGCTTCGTGTTCAGAAAGTCAAGTGTTTGAGCTGTGTGTTCAGGCTTCAAAAATAGTGGGCTGTGTGTTCATCATCAAAGTGTGAGCTGTGTGTTCGACATCAAAGTTTAGGCTGCGTGTTCAAATTTCAAAACAGTGGGCTGTGTGTTCATCTCAAAGTTCGAGCTGTGTGTTCAACATCAAGTGTTTGAGCTGTGTGTTCAGACTTCAAAAACAGTGGGCTGCGTGTTCATAATCAACAAGTTTGGACTGTGTGTTCAGATTTTAGAAAATAGTGGACTGTGTGTTCATCGCCAAATAGTGGGCTGTGTGTTCATCATCAAAGTGTGAGCTATGTGTTCAGAAATTCGAGTGCTTAAGTTGTGTGTCCACTTAACAAAATACTGTGCTATGAGCTGTGTGCTAGAATAAACAGAAGTATGGTGTGTGAACGCGTTCAGAACGAGAAGATAAAAAATACATAGCAAAAGCATGAAATGCACGGAAAATGCAGAATACATTGCAGAAAATGTAAAAGTGAAGTACATATCTCTCGTGCCTGATAAGAGAGGTGGGACTCTAGCTCCCGCAGTAATAGATCTACAGGTGCTCGCTCATCAAAGTCGGTGAAGTGGTAGAAAACGGCCCGAGGAAAGATGTGCGCCAGAGGGTCATACCTCTCGGGAATAAATGGTCGAATCCTCAGAGGTAAAGACATAATGTCTGGCTCACCCCCGGTACCTGAAGGACCTCCGCCCTGAGGAAAATGACCTGCCATTTTGAGAAATCTGCAAAAAGGAGCAAAAATGAGCAAAACGAGCCAAAATTGGAAAAAGTCAACAAAAGTCAACTCTCGGGAAATGAAAAAGTCAACAAAACTTAACTCCCGAGAAAATGTTCCAAATGTTGAGACAAACTTACCTCAAGTGGTGAAAATGGAGAAAGAAGCTCCGAAATCAAATTTTAATCGGTCCAAAGTGAAGAAAACTGAAAGATTTCGCGAAACAACTTTGCGTGGGGCGTTGGGAAACGCGTATAGAGCGCAGATTTGAGAGAGAGAATGGTCTAGGAAGGAAGGAGCACTAATTTCGGACTTGGAGTTATGAGGAAAAGTGCTTTGGCCGAGTATATTTAAAGAAACAAATGCAAAAGGACAAAACCGCCCCTGTTTTTGGCAAAGTGGTCGGCCGACCACCTTTCCTAGTAGGCCGACCACCCACTTGCATCAAACTTGGTCGGTGGTACTCTATGATGGTTGGCCATCCTTCCTAGATGATCTCCAATGTCTCTTTGAGCTCCCTGCAAATTTTGGTGGTAATTGGAGTTCTCGGCACTCAAGAAAGTGCACTTTTCGGCGCAAAATCCCTCCGCGGGAACTTCAACCCCAACTTTCGATGCGTATTTCATCGTTACTCGTCAAGAGCGGGATATATCCTTTTTGAGTACGTTGCGACCCCTCCGAGAGGTAAACCGGAGGTCGCGATTGAGTCGTCCTCGTTGAAACTTGCATTTCTTTACTCGATGTTTTGTTTTAAACATGCTCGTAAAGTCATACTTATCCAGCATTGTTATGCATGCCACTCGCATTGTTATGAACATCGCTTACATTGTGGTGCACGTTTCACCGGTGTTGTCATACCTCCATGCTTAACTTGCGTTGTCACGCGCGCTTCTCTCGCATTGCGATGCACTTTCCCATCGGCACCATGTTTGTCTGCATTCGATGTAGTGTTGAACATGTGTTGCTAACTATGTTGTGCTTGTTAAGTTTCTCTCTTTTGCAGGCACGATATTGTATGTACGGTTTATTTGAAACTGGTGCGACTAGACGAACCGCACAGGTATTGTATCTTCTCCGTGTGAGACGTAGTGAGACGTAGTGAGAACTGTGATTCTCTTACATTCTTACTGCATGAAATGTAGTTGTTGCTTTGCATTCTTGCTTCATTACAGTTTGCTGCTTTGCATGATCATGAGTTACGTTCGACTTGGTGCATATCACTTTGCATTTTGTCCCCCCGCCTGCGGGCATGCCTGCGGGCGCATCTCTTTTATCTTGCCTGTTTGTCTAAGTCTTCGGCCTTGTCAAAAATGGGTCGTCTCTGGGCTTTGACATTCGCTCCCGTCACTTATGACTTTCGAGTTCTGTCAAAGAGGGGCAATTGTAGACACCCCATTTTTGACTGACCTTAAGACTCAGACGTCACCAACTGAGTGCCCGGTGATGTTGCATATTGTGCTCGTTATGAGGTTGCAAAGTCTCGGCTGAGAGCCTTGATCCGGGCTTCGGAACCTTCTAATACCTTGCTTCGGTTTGCGAACCAAGTCCTGTTTTCTCTTCCTGGAGGGAGGGATAGGTCTCGTAGACCATCTCTCAGTGGCCGTAGGCTACGTTTCGTGGTCGTAGGCCATTTTTTCAGTTTGGAGACCAATTTCCGATTTTCGGAGTCGTCGGTCGTGTGCCTCTGTTCGAGACCGCTTAACTACCTCCGTTTGCTCCGGTTTTTGGCACACACCTTGTTTCCTCTCCTTAGAGGGACACTGTGGCCCGAGAGACCACCTTCGTTGTCGCACGCCACTTTCGATGCTTAATAGTCAGTTTTCGGGGCCTTCGGCTGCGCGTTTTGGCCCCTGAACCTTCGTTTCGCATCGGTGTGGGTTCATTTTTGGCATGGACCCTAGTTTCATTGTTAGGAAGGTGGTAGTAGGGTGGGAGACCACCTTTTATTCTTGGAGACCACATTTCCCGATCGGCCAATTTTCTTGACAGGTAGGTGGTCTCCCTCACTTTTGAGCCACATTTTCTGGTCTCCCATACCACCACTGAGTTGCATTCACCTGGGAGACCACCAATATGGGTTGGCCGACCACCTTTTGAGCTTGACCCTTTTGAACCTGGTTGGCCGACCAGGGGGCATGGTCGGCCGTCCACCTGAACTGGTCGGCCAGCCATCTGCTTTTTCCTTTCTCTGAGTGTGTCCTAACTGTGCTAGCTGGGAGGCATTTGGTGCATCCTCCATACACGTGTATGGAGGATGTTTGGCCTAGATTTTAAGATTATTTGAGAAGCTTTAGACCTTCCCCTCTATAAAGGAAGGGCCTCCCCTCCTTGGCTTTGGTTCAGAATTTTGCTTCAAGGCATACATACACTTCCCTCTCTATTTCTCTCCAGTTTAGCTCCAAAGGTCTCTTGTTCTTGCACCATTGCACTACACCTCTTAGCGTAACCTCTCCATCATCCATCCATGCACCTTGGAGCTCATTTTCAGAGGTTGAAGACTTGCTATCTTGGTCCAGAAGTTGCTGGTTCCTTTGGCTACAAGGGTAACACTCCATTTCCCTATTTTTGACATTGTTTTTCTTAATAGTTTAGCTCTATTTTCAAGCATATTTAGGCTTTTTCATAAACTTAAAAAAGTCTTGTTTTGATCTTCTAAACATGTTTGTTTTAGACCATTTTTCTGTTGGGGGTCATCTACCCCCTTGCATGCTTCATTTCCTCATGTTTTGAGCTATGCTTTAGAGCATTTGTGTCGGCCTTGGTTTGAACTTTTAGCTATTAAAATCCAATGTATTTTCAGTGGCTAACATGTTTCTTTGAGCCTCAAAATCTGAGAGGCGTGACCCTCTCACCCTTTGTTCTCTTTACTAGCTTTCTTGGCCTTCCAAAGGAGCCCCTATTTGCATGTTTCAAAGCCATGCTCCAGGCCATTTTTGATGAGTTTTGTGACCTGCATGACCTCTGCCCAAAGGTGGTTTTGCCATAGTAGATGTCTATTATGCATGTGTAGAGTAATCTTCTTCAAGGCCTTTCAAAGGGGCCTTCACTTACATGCTTCCTAAACTAATTTCAGGCCCTTTTCAATGAGTTTTAGGGCCATCATAACCTCTTTCCAGAGGTGATTTTTCCATTTTGTATGTCTATCTTGCATGTGTAGAACAACCCTCTTATTGGCCTTTCAAAGGGACACATCATTCTTGCATGCATTGACTAAGTTTCAGTAAGTTTTTGGGCATTATTTGGCATGGCATACTTCTGTTTTTGGCTGGTTTGGTGAGCTCTCATGTGCTTCATATAGTTGTAGTGCAAATCATGGTTTACTAGCTTATTTTGCATGCTTTGTTGACCCTTGATTTTAGCACTTTTTGGCCTTGCCTTAAACTAATTTTGTGCATATTTTGGACTGCCCTAGCTCTGTTTTTGGGTCTCATGGTCGAATGATGCTTGTTTTGCATGCTTGTAGTTCAATACACTTGTTAGCTTTGAGATTTGAGGTCTATTGCATGCATATACTGAGGTGTTTTCATGCTTTGGGGTCCTTTTTCACCATATTTCAGAGCCTATGTGAATGCCATATCCTCATGTTTTCTCCTCTTTAAGTGTGCTTGAGAGTTGTGCATGAATGCCCTGTTTTTAGACCATTGAATGAGCTTCATTTCCATGCACTTTGAACCATCATTTTGGGCCATTTTCCCACTTTTTCAAACCTACCTAGGGTCTGTTTGGGGTTGGTTTTTCCATTCGTGCATTGCTTTGTGTACCTATAGTGTAACGCACTTCACTAGTTTCGGTATTCAGGCCATCTAGCATGCATTGGGTAACATATTTGCATGATTCGGGACCATTGTACATCATGTTTCAGAGCTGGAAAATGTATGCTTGTATGCCATATTTCATCATTTCCCATGCTTAGTTAGAGTTGCATGTTGTGCCTTAGGATCGGTCCATTGCATTCGTGCATGCTTGCATGTATTTCGGTTGTATCATTTTCATCATATGGCCATTGATTTGAGTGTGGCTGAGGTCCACTCATATTGGTTTAAGTCCACCTTGCATTGTGTATGCCATTTGGTTCATGTTGTTGCATGATTTGATCATTGCATTGTGTATGCCTTGTTCGTTTCATTGTGTTTGTTAGTCTTCATATGCATTGCGTATACCATATAGAATCGTCTTGCATTGAGTATGCGATTGATTATTTCATAGCATTGTGTATGCTAGTAGCATGTTTTCATGTCATCCCTTGCATGTTTGCATCATTCCGTGGCATTTGCATCTAGGTTGCATGTTAGAGTTGCATTCATGCATGTCATGCATATTGCATTGTGTTTAGAGTAGGGTTTAGTCCAAACACGGGAAACGAGGGACGTTTCGTACTCTAAGTGACGGATCGTGCCTCGATTCTCGGTCGCCGACACTCTTGACTATCCATGATAGAGTCGTTGGCTTTAGTTGTTTATATGTGCATTCATGTCTCATTGAGTCGTGCAATTCGACTCCTCGGCCATTATGCATTGAGATGCGTGTTTGATGGCATGAGGATCGAGGACTACACTCCTTAGAGCTTGTGCAATGACGAGGAGAGTGGTCATGCACACATTTGTTGAAAATACATTGTCTTTTCTCTCTCTTGCCTTTGTTGCAGAAAAACCAGAAACCAGAGGTGGAAACTGGTCGGCCGACCAAATTTTCTGGCAGGCCGACCACCCTCTTTGGTCTCCACTACAAAGGGTAGTCAGTAGGTGGTCTCCCATGCTATAACTGGTCGGTGGCCTTCCCAAGGTGGAGTTTCAGCCTTCTGGAGCTTTGTGCAAGTTTCTGAGATCAATTGCAAACAAGGGTGAGGCAAGGCATCGCGATGGAATTTACCGACGAGGCGACTTGAGCATGCATACACCTTTCATCATTCAGAACAGAGCAGAGGCGGTCTATTTAGCTTGCATGCTAATTTATTTGCTTTTCTAGTTAATTTTTTGATTAATTAGGGTTTTGTAATATTTAATTAGCTAGAGTAATTAATTTTTTATTCGGACTGTATTATTTATTCGGACCCTCCGAGAGAGGGCACAATTGTGTAATAAGTGTGTGTGTGTGATGTATGTCTTCTAACCCCACGTCTTTCTCCCTTTATTTACCAGCTTATGATGGTTAGATTAGGGCATGTTTCAATTAGCATACTTATGATAGCATGTTTGCATTCATTCATCTGTTTTGCATGCACCGGGCTCGGCGCATCATACTAACTGCATCGTATTTCAATTTCAAGTTGAATACATGTTATCTGTTGCATTTCATATGCCATGTTTAGAATAGCCGAGCCCATCCTAGTTGCATTTTTGCATGTGTTGCATTAGCCATCTTAACATGAACTAGGATCATGCATTGATTACTGTAGACGCGCCCGCGTGGGCCTCGCTACAGTTCGGACTCGATTTGTGTCACGGTTCTTAATCTGAACCAAAGAGTCCAAATCTGGCAAATCGTTTTGAGAAACAGATTTTTGAAAAAGTAGTGCCAAACATGGACTGCTTTGCCAGATACAGAGTCGCCACCTAAATATTTTTTTATGGGAGAATTTAGGAAACCCTGACTCGGTGCCGAAGGCCACATGTCCGTCATCACCGGAGTTGTCTCGGCTCGGGAGCTTGGGTACGATTGGGGAAGGTCAGCTATGAGCACCCTCTTTCGCCCGGTCTGAAGACCGGCCTCTACTAACCGTGATATCCGTTTTTGAAAACTTTATGTGTTCTTAAACCAATTGTTAGCCTAGAATTACTATGTTATGCGCGCAGCAAACAAGTATAGACCAAATCGCCCAAATTGGAACAAAACATTTCATGTTTGTTTTGAAAATGGTTTGCTACTCGCAAGTAGGCTAAAATGCAGATTTTGCCACCCTCAAGTGGGCTTTTAGAAAAGATGATTTTGCCACTATCTAGTGGGCTTAAAACTCACAGTTTTAATGCATTATTCCAATTTAGGTAATTCAACCTCCATCCACAGGCATTCAAGCAGTTATATCACATAAGCAGCTAGCCTCATGGTAATCATATTGTCATGGCAACACTCACACGTATGCGATATGCTAAAGCATAAAAGCTTACCTAGTACTCCGTGCCAAAATAATAAACTAGTTAGCAAACATGCATGTCCTAGTTCATGTTAGATTGACTAATGCAACACATACGGGATGCAATTGAAGTAGGCTCGGCTAACCTAAGCATGGCATGTGAGATGCAATCAATTGATGCACGTATTCAATTTTGAAATTAAAGTACAAATGCAGTTAGCATGATGTTCCGAGCCTGATGCATGTCAACAAATGCATGAATGCACGCATGCATAGCATAAGGTATGCTAAAATAAATGTGCCCTAATCTACCATCATAAGCAGGTAAATAAAAGGGAAGAAATAAGTGGGGTTGGAAGGCATACATCACACGCACGCACACTTATTACAAATATGCCCTCACTCGGAGGGACCAAATAAATATTACAAATTAATTAACTACGCAAGCTAATTAAATATTACAAATTAATTAATTAATTAACAAATTAACTAATCTAGGAAAACAGGTAAACCGCCTTGGGAAATGCGCCGCCATGCATAGGCTGCCTCTGTTTTCTTTCCTCTGTTCCTCTGAAGGCTACCAAAACCTCAAGACTGCTTCCTTGGACACTGAGGAGTGCCACCGGCTGAGTAGAATTGCCACCGGCAGTGTGGTGTAGTCACCGGCACAAGATGGATCCATCGGCTGCTTGTTTACTGCCGGTCGGCAGTATATACTGCCGGTCGGCAAGGAATGTCTGCAGAACCTGCAATTGACAGCAACAGAGTGCAAAGCAAAGCATGGCAGCACAATTCAAGGCATATATGCACCATTCATGTCCCTTATCATGGTAATGACTCAAAGGGGCATGTGCCTCGATTCTCGGACCACCAATCGCGCATTTCCATGCATGATGGCCCGAAGAACCAAGTATGCAACTTTGGTTTCAAATGTGTGCAAACCAATCAAACAAATTAAGCCTAATTCCTATCACCATTTCAAGGAACAAGGCATGCATGCAAGATGCAATGCAACCTAGGCATATAAGCTAAGGATGCAACATGGCATGGCAAGGCATTTATGCAAGCATACAAGCATACATATGGCAATGCAAACGGATGGCAAGATGGACTTATACATGAATTAGGCGGCTCTAACAAGGCCTAAAACAGTGGCCAAAGTGCTAAAAAGTGAGGGCTAAATGGCATGCACACACATATGCACATAAGGACCAACACTTAAGCACAAAACAAACAACATTCAAGCACACTTGAAAGGGGTAAACAAGAGCAATTAGCATGCAACATAAGCATTGAAATCATGTCATAAAATGATGCCAAATCAAGTTATAAATCAAGTCAAGCATGCAACAAATGGCCTAGGTGTTCAAAGTAAACCAAAGGAGCATTGAACTACACTTAACATGACCAAACATGGCATGAAAGGAAGGACCAAAATCAGAGGTTTGGGGCATCAATACAAGGCCTAAGGACCACCTAGATGGCATCTAAATGACCCAAATACAAAGGCATACACCATGGCCAAAACATGGAGCATTGCAACACATGCTTCCAAAGCATTAAAGAGACATGCAAGGCAATCAAACAAGCATGGAAATGGGACTGAAATGACATATAGAATGATCCCAAATCACCAAAACAATGCAAAGATGGCATGCTACACATGCACATACTCAAGGCCAACAAGCCTAAATACAAAGGAGCTATATCAAGCATGCTAAAATCAACCCAAACGACTATGGACAGAGTTAAAATATGGCCAGATATGCACAAAATCTTCACAAGACTAAGCCTAAAACATGCTCCAACAAAGGCTAACAACCTAAGGCACATTAAGGCATAAACAAGGCATTATATGGCAACTATGCTAAACATGCATGGAGTTCCAAAACCAACTTGAAATCATGTTATATTATTGATATATAAGCATGAAAAACAAACCAAACATGCTCAACACACACTCAAGCATAGGCTTCCTTAAGAGGCCAAGATATGCCCTTTTCAAGGACGACAAGGAGAGGGGGTGGCCCTCTCCTTCTTGGGACTTCAAAGCATCATCTTCACCACTGAAATCCCTCAAGATTTCAATGGTGAAGAGACCTCAACACCAAAATCCCGGAGCTAGCACAAAATGGCTCAAAATGAGGCCTTTTGAGGCCTAAGGGTGGTCAACAACCCTCAAACAATAAAACACTCTTAATAAACAATAAAGAGGGCTTAAAAATAGAACTTTTTTGTGTTATACAATAATCACAAAAACAGCTCTAAGGCTAGTAGAAAATCAATGCAAGAATGGGGAAAAAAAGGACTAGAATCTCACCCTTGATGACCCCTTCACAAATGGTGCTCCAATGGCCTCCTTGAGCTTGAATCCAACACCAAAACTTCAAAACACACTCTTTAGAACCTCAGCTCCAAGAGGAAGGTGAAACACTAGGTGTTTGTGTGCAATAGTGAGACACAAAACACCTAGTGTGCAAATAAGAGGGAAAGAGAGATAGAGGGTGTATATCTACCCCTAACCCTAGAAAAACCAGAGCTTGGTCTGTATTTTCCTCTCTCAAAAAATGTCTAAAGCTCTCCTCTTGCCTTAGAGAGAGACCCTCTCTATATGCCTCTTGTAAAGCTTACAAGACAAGCTTTGCAAGAGGGAGATCCCTCCATACACGTGTATGGAGGGAAGCAAAAGCAATACAGCTGTCTAAAAATATCTGCAAAAGCAGATGAACAGCAATCGGCCGGCCAAAAATGCCATCTTGGCCAAAAAGAGTGCCGGTCGGCAACAAATAGTGCTGACCGGCAACAAAGAGTGCCGGCCGGCAAACAATATTGCCGGTGGCAGCAAAAAACCAGCCGGTGGCATCTAGCCACTGCCGGTGATGGGTGGGGATGGTCTACAAGCCCCACTCTGCCTCTCAAAGGCAAGATGCAAGTGTTTGGTGCAAAACCAGACACTAAACGGTCAAATTCGGGGATCCTGAGGCATGGCGCGCGAGCCGAGACCTCCGGGAACTCCAAACGAACATAAACATGGATAATCACCGAGTGTTCAAACGGTGACGTCCAAGTCTTGAGGACGGTCAAAAATGGGGTGTCTACAATTACTAACTAGTTTCTGTTTTGGCTTGGAGTACTCGGTAAGTGTTTATGCTTTAGCATCCTTGCATGTGTGTGAGTGACTGCCATGATAGCATGCTTACCATGAGGCTATGTGCTTATGTGCTATACCTGCCTGAATGCCTGTGGGTGAAGGTTAGATTATCTAAATTGGAATAATGCATTGACTGTGAGTTTTAAGCCCACTTGAGAGTGGCAAACCATCACGTTTTCTAAGCCCACCCGAGGGTGGCAAATCCACGTCTTAGCCTACTTGCGGGTAGCACCATTAAACCATTTTCAAAATAAACAAACATGAGATGTGTTGTTCCAACTCAGGCGATCAAGTCTATACTTGTTTTGCTGTGCGCATCACATAGTAATTCTAGGCTAATAAACCGGAATAAGAATGCATAATGTTTTCCAAACTCGATATCATGGTTAGTAGAGGCCAATCTTTGATCGGGCGAGCGGGGGTGCTCATGAAATGACCTTCCCCAATCGTACCCAAGTTCCCGAGCTGAGGCAACTTTGGTGATGACGGACACGTGGCCTTCGGCACGAGTCAGGGTTTCCTAAATTCTCCCAAAATAAAATATTTAGGTGGCGACTCTGTATCTGGCAAAGCAGTCCATGTTTGGCACTTCTTTCTAAAAATCTGTTTTCCAAAACGATTTACTAGATTTGGACTCTTTGATGATTCATCGGTCTTGCATTGCACTCTGCGAGATTAGATACAGGACCGTGACATTTGAGTCTGAACTGTAGTGAGCCCAATGAACAAAACGGGATTTCCCTCCCAGGACGTTCAGGGACGTCTACAACAGTGTGCTGCGGTGCTATTCAAACAAGAGGCAACCTTCCGTTGTCGTACAGTGTGCTACGGTGCTATTCAAACAAGGGGCAACTTTCCATTGCCGTACAGTGTGTTGCGGTACTATTCAAACAAGGGACTACTTTCCGTTGCCGTGCAGTGCCATTCAGACAATGGGCAATTTTCTATTGTTTTGGATCTGAGGTTGTGCATCTCAAGAGTAAAGTATACGTTGGTCGAGCGGTGGCTATTTGTAAAAACAAGTTTTGAGAATTTTTAATGAGGTTGACTAATTTTCTCGAAAATTATTACATTTTTTCCAAAACTAGACCATTTCTTGGACCCAAAAAGGAAAATTTTCAGTGCTCATAACCTAACTTGCATGATTTTAAATCAGAAAATCGAACAAGCATGTTAATCTAACTCTCAAGTTGGTCAAAATTGTTTTAGTAGAAAACCAAAACAAAAAATGATCAAAATGATGAACTAGGGGCACCGTTGAGTCAGGTTTTCTGTCTATTCCCCCCATTGTCACCATGCTTGCCAGAAAAGGGCACAACTGAAGCTAACAACAAAGGGCTGAAAGCTCTTATATCCTCCGAGCAGCGAGGTATCAAGCTAAGTGCGAAGCATGAAATGGAGTGGGTCAGGATATTCCACTCCCTCATCTAGACAGGTCTAATCACATCCATACTGGCCAAGGACGTCGCCAACTTCTATCAGTTGTGGATCTACTACACATCCTGTCGCAACCCCTCTGTGGGAAAGTTCACTGTTGCGAGCAGAAGAAGAGAATCTGGTAGAATACCAGGGACACGAGCCCGCAACTTTCTGTTTATCCATCAACTACCCATGGAAGGGATAAAAAATGAGAGATTGAAGAATAGAGAGACGTGCGCTGAGAGAAAAAGTGAGAAAAGGGATTTTTTCAGAAAAACAGAGCCTGAGGGCCGAGTGATGTGAGAATCATGAATAAGAAAGGGTGGGAAACAATACCCGAAGAAACTGGCTCCTCGCGAACAGAGAGGTCTCTTGCCAGTCGAGCACATCTGAGTGTTGTGTGTGTTTTTGTTTGTCTCGATTCTTGTTTTGAGTCGTTTCGAGTGTTTCTCGAAGTGTTTAGGTTGTTTTACCTTTGTTTTCCTTTGTTGAGTTGCTTTTACCGTGGTTAGTTGTAGACTTAATACCCGGTTGAGAACTCATTTCTTAAAATGATTTGTTTTGTGCTTAGAGTGCTGTGTCGTTCTCCACATTTGTGCAAAACAAGATTTGTTCTTTCATCAAACCGCAGGGTTCAACCCAGGTCATGCGAGAACAGTAAAACCAAGACCTATCTGAAGCTATAGGTTCCGGGCTGCAAAGCAAAAGAAAAGAGGAAAAAGTTCCGTCACTACATCCCGTATGTTCAAAATGAGCTATGTGCCCAAAAAGTGCTATGTGCCTAAATGAGCTGTGTGCCCAAAATGAGCTGTGTGCCAAAAAAGAGCTGTGTGCCCAAATGAGCTGTGTGCCCAAACAAGCTGTGTGCCTAAAATGAGTTGTGGGTCCAAATGAGCTATGTGCCCAAAATGAGCCGTGTGCCCAAAATAAGCTGTGTGCCCAAATGAGTTGTGTGCCCAAAACAAGCTGTGTGCCAAATGAGTTATGTGCCCAAATGAGCTGTGTGCCCAAATAAGCTGTGTGCCCCAAATGAGGTGTGTGCCCAAATGTGCTGTGTGCCAAACGAACAAAGTGTTACGTTGAGAGCTGTGTGCCCGTATGAACCGGATGCAGTGTGCAAGTTATGTTCAGAACATGCAGAAGTACTGTGTATGAATGTGTTCGGAACGAGCAGATAAAATACGTAGCAAAAGCATGAAGTGTGCAAGAAATGCAAAATGCATCGCAGAAAATGCAAATGTGAAGTACGTACCTCTCGTGCATGATGAGATAGATGATACTCCGGCTCCCGTAGCAGCAACTTTGCGGGCGCCCGTCGCGCGAAGTCGGTAAAATGATGGAAAGTGCAAGGAGGAAGGATATGCTCCTGCGGGTGGTACCTCTCCTGGTCAAATGGCCGTATCCTTGGTGGCAACGGTATAATATCGGGCTCATCCTCTACTCTTGGAGAGCCTCCGCCATGCGGAATATCGTCAGCCATCTGAAGAAATTTGTAAAAATGAGCGGAATGAGCCAAAATTGCAAAAAGTCAACAAAAGTCAACTCTCGGGAGGAGAAAAAGTCAACAAAAGTCAACGCCCGGGAAAATGTGCTAAACTTTGAGACAAACATACCTTAAGTGGTGAAAATGGAGAAAGATGCTCCGAAAACAAATTCTAATCGATTCAAAACGAAGAGAATCGAAAGTTTTCGCGAAACAACTTTGCGTGGGGCATTCGAAAATGCATATAAAGTACAGATATGAGAGAGAAAATGGTCTAGGGAGGAAGAGAAGTTTATTTTGGCCTTAGAGGTGTGAGCAAAAGTGATTTGGATGTGTATACTTAAAGATCCGGCCTTGAAAAGACCAATATGTCCTTATTTCAGTAAACTGGTCGGCTAACCAGTTTTTCTGGTCGGCCGACCACTTTGGTGATCAACAACTGGTCGGCCAGCATTCTAGGTGGTCGGCCACCCTCTTGGATGGTCTCCAAGGCTCCATTGTTCTCCCTGTGTATTTCGGTGATGATTTGAGTCCTCGGCTCTCGAGAAAGTACAAGAAAAGTACACTTTTCGGCGTGAAATCGTCTCCGCGGGAACTTCAATTGAAGTCTTCGATGCGTGGCTCATCAATTACTCGTTAAGATGCAAGGTGTATCCTTTTGAGTACTTTGTGACCCCTCCGAGAGGTAACTCGGAGGTTCAGGTTGAATTGCTCGCGTTAAGACTTGTATCTTCTCTTTCAATGTTTTGTTTCAAACATGCTTTTGAAGTTGCATTAAAATGCATTGTTATGCTCATTTCTCTCGCATTGTAATGCACATCACTTCTTGCATTGTTATACACACCACTCGTCGCATTGTTGTGCACGTTTCTCTCGTATTGTCAGGCACACTTTATTTGCATTGTTACGTATATTTTGCTTGCATTGTTTTGCACCCCTTTTCGCATTGTTATGCGTCACACTTAGGTTGCATTGTCATACACCTCTTCCACTCGCATTGTTATGCATGCTCCACTTGCGTTGTTACGCACTTTTCGCTTGCATTGCTATGCATGTTTCCATCGGCATTGTGTATGCATGCATTTATCTCGCATTGGAATTACATCTTGATGTAATGTTGAACATGTGCTTCTAACTATATTGTACCTGTCGAGTTTCTTTCTTTTGCAGGCATGATATTGTATGTTTGGTTCATTTGAGGATGGTGCGACTAGACGGTATTGTATTTACTCCGCGTGAGACGTAGTGAGAATTGTATAATTCTCTTACATCCTTTCTGCATAAGATGTAGTTTGGTTCGTATTCGCTTGCTTAAACTGTGGCATTTGTTGTGTATAATTGCTTCATTACAGCTTTCTTTGCATGATCATAAGTTATGTTCGGCTTTGTGCACGTCCTTTGCATTTTGCCCCTGCCTGCGGGCACATCTCTTTGTTATCTTGTCTGCTTGTCTAAGTCTTCAGCCTTGTCAAAAATGAGTCGTCTCTAGGCTTTGACATTCACTCCCGTCACTTATGACTTTCGAGTTCTGTCAAAGAGGGGCAACTGTAGACACCCCATTTTTGACTGACCTTAAGACTCAGACGTCATTGTTTGAGCGCTCGGTGATTGTGCATGTTGTGCTTGTTTCGAGTTTCCAAAGTTTCGGCTGGGTGCCTTGCCTCCGGGCCTCTGAACTCTTTGTGCTTTGGCTCGGTTTGCGGACCAAGCCTTGTTTCTCTTCCCTGGAGGGAGGGAGAGATCTGGCAGACCATCCTTTTGTGGTCGTAGACCACTTTTCTCGTTTGGAGATTAGTTTTCGATTTTCGGAGCCTTCGGCCGAGCACCTTGTCCCAGGACCGCTTAATGTTCTCCGTTTGGCGTGGTTTTTGAACCACACCTTGTTGCCTCTGCCTAGAAGGACACTATGGTCCGGGAGACCACTTCTGGTGCTCGTAGACTAGTTTTCGAGGCTTTCGGCCGCGTGCCTTGCCTCCCAAACTTTCGTCTTGCATCCGTTTTGGTTTGTTTTTGGTACAAACCTTGTTTTCCTTGTTTGGAAGGTGGTACAAGGGTGGGAGACCAGTTCTTTCCCTTGAAGACCACTTTCCTCCCTGCCAGCCAGTTTTCTGGTCGGCCAACTGATTTTCTTGGTCTTTGGGCCACCTTTTCTGGTCGGCCACCACACTACTGCATTGTTTTCATGCTCTAGACCTTCTCCCACCATGGCCGACCAGTTTTCTTCTTGGGAGACCACTTGTGGTGGTCGGCTGCTTTTTGTCACCTTTTTGGAGATATTTTCATCCAGCTGGCACAGCTGGAAGGCACCAGAACCATCCTACATACACGTGTATGGAGGGATGGCCTTGAACCCTAAGCTTGTCCAACAAGCTTGAGTTTGGTTCTCTATAAGAGAGAACCTCCTCCTCCCTCCTCTAGGGTCAGATTTTGTGCCTTAAGCTATACATATACACCTTTGTCTCTATATTTCTCTTGTTCTCCATTTTTGTGTCTTAAAGTGTAGTTTTATCATACTTTAACACACAAACACACACTCAAACACCATCGCTTTGTTGCTGAGGTGTATAGGAGCTGGTTTTGGTGTTGTTGGATTGATTTGAGCTTGGAAAACCTGCTGGAGTTGTGGTTTTGAAGGTGTTCATCAAGAGTGAGCTTCTAACCCTTAAATCCCTTGATTTTGCTTAAGCTTTTGGACCTATTTTCATGCTGATTTAAGCTTAACTCTTAACTAAAAAAAGTTCTTTTTTTTCATGCTTAAAATGTTTGTTTAAGGTCACTTTTTTGTTGGGGTTGGTCTACCCCCTCTTAGGCCTTGTTTTGAGCCATCCCTTTAGGCTCTTGTTCTAGCCTTTGCATGACCTTTCTACCACTGAAATCCAGAGAATATTTAGTGGTGGAAAAGTGATTTTGGGGTCCTAAATAGGAAAGGGTCATCCCCTCTCCTTGTGTCTTGTATACTTGCCATATATGCCTTATGTTTGAGCATGTTTATTAAGCTTGTGTTGGCTTGTTCCTAGCATGTATTTGGGGTTATTTTGAGATTGCATGCCACTGTTTTTGGTCGTCTTGATCATCCTTTGCATGCATAATACACTTATAGTGTAAATCTTACAAACTAGTCTTGTGTGCCTCATGTTTGAGCATTTCTTTCTAGCTTGTTTTGCGGCCATCTCAGTAGGTTTTTGGTGTTGTTTTAACATGCCTTAGATCTGTTTTGGGTTGGTTTGGTTGGCCCTTGCATGCCTTATACACATGTAGTGTAAATTTCATAAACTAGTCTTGTGTTCCTCATGAAGAAGCATGTCTTTCTAGCTTATGTTGACTCAATTTCAGCATTTTTGGTAATGTTTTTCCATGTCATACCTCTATCAAGGTTTGGTTTGGTTGGCCCTTGTATGCTCCATGCACTTGTAGTGCATTTCCCTTCACTAGCCTAATGTGTACCATGCTTTAGACTATCATTCTAGCATGTTTTTGGTTTAACTCTAAGAATATTTTGTCCATGTTTTAGCATTCTTAAGCTCTGATTTGTGTTTTTTTGGTCATGCATGCCATGCTTTGTATAGCTATAGTGCACTCTAGCTTGTTAGCTTTGTGTATCAAGTCCACTAGCATGCATTGATTGGCCTATTTGAATGATTTGGCATCATCTGTAATGTGATTTCAGTCCATGTTCCATGGTCATACACTCGCATCGTTCACTTATTCAATGCGTTGGAGGGTTGGTCCTTTATGTCTTTAACATGAACCATTGCGTATGCCTTCATGCCTAAGCTGGCGAGCTATCATTTCAATGTGTTTTTGGGGTATTTTTCCATGATATAACTCTGATTTTTGTTGGCGAAGCCATCTCATGCTTGGTCTTGGTAGGTGTAGCGTAATCCTCCCTTTTGGCCTTGTATGCATCATGCCTTATGCCCTTCATGCTAGCTTATTTTGGCTTCCTTCCATATATGTGTTAGACTCATTTTGACATGTTCTAGGACTGTTTTGGGTCGCCTTTTCCATGTGCTTCATGTATTGCATAGCTGTAGTGCATGTGCCTATGCTAGTTTCAAGCTTTGAGCTTCATAGCATGCTTCATTTGTGTGTATATGATTTAGCATCATTTCACATGACATTTAAGAGCATATAGGACTGTCATGTTCCTATTTCATTCACTCTTTAAGTGCCTTTGAATGTTGTGCATTGTTGCCTTGTTTGTGGCTTAGCTTGTATGCATGCATGCCTAGGCCTTTGATCCCTCATCTCAGCATGTTTTGGTCCTTGTTTAGACCTATTCTAGCTCTGTCCATGGTTGGTTCATGCATTTGTGCCATGTATTGCATGCCCCCTTTGTAGTCCTCTTTGCTAGCTTTAATGCTTAAGGACCCTTGCATGCTTTGCTTGTTTTGTTTGGATGGTTTGGCATCATTTCTTACCATATTTCAGAGCTCGTAGTGTTGCTACACTTCCACTTTTGTCATTCTTTGAGCACTCTTGAGAGTTGTGCTCTTATGCCCGGTCAATGGGCATTTGCATTGTGTATGCGTTTACTTTGTACTTCATGCCTTAGTTTCATCCTTATGGCCACTGATTTGGGCTTGATTGAGGTCTGTCCATTTTGGTTTAAGTCCATTGAGCGTATTTGATTGCATGTTGTTTGCATGCTTATATTACATCGCATTGTGTGTGCTTAAGTTACATTGCATTGAGTATGCCATCTTGTTCATTGCATTGAGTATACCATGTTCTTAGCATTGTGTATGCCAGGTTGTTCTTTGCATTGTCTATGCATGCCCTTAGCTTTGGTAGTTTGATCATGTTGCATTGCATGTTGTTGCATGCTTGTCCCTTGCATGATTGTTTGCATGCCTGTAGTTGCATTGCATGTTTGCATGCTTGCTTGCATTTGTTTGGATTAGGTGTTGATCCAAACACGAGGAACGAAGGACGTTTCATATTTGAAGTGATGAAACGTGCCTCAATTCTCAGTCACTAACCCTCTTGATCATATATGATAGAGTTCTAGACTTTATGTGTTTATGTGTGCATTCATTTTACATTGAATTGTGCAAATTGGCTTCTTGGCCATCATGCGTCGAGATGCGTGATTGGTGTCCCGAGGGTCGAGAACCACACTCCCTTGAGCTCGTGAAATGATAGGGAGGGTGGTCGTGCACACATATGTTGCAAATACATTGTCATGCCCTTTCTTACTCTCTGTTGCGGCAAACTGGAGAAGTGCAGCAAAAACTAGTTAGCCAGCCAGAAAAACTAGCTGGCCGACCACTTTTTCTGGTCTACAGCAACAAAAAGTGGTCGGCCAGTGGCTGGAAGCATCCCTAGGTGGTCGGCCAAGCTCCCACAGGTCCCCAAGGTGAGTTAGAAGCTTTCTGGAGCTTGGTGCGCGGTTCTGAGAACAATTGCAAACAGAGGCAAGTCGGGGCATCGTGACGGATTTCTGAACGAGGCAACCGAGCATGCGTGCATTCTTTTCCCTCTTAGGACATTGCTTTACTGCTTTACTTAGCTAATTTGCTTAGCTAGTTTATGCTTTGGTTTGTACTTGATTAGCTAATATGCTTAGCTATTCAATTTGTGTTGTAATAATTAGTTGTAGCTAGTTATTAAATTTTGTGATGTAATAATTAGTTTAATTAGCTTAGATTAGCTAGTTAGCTTATTATTCGGACCCTCCGTCGAGAGGGCCAATTGTTGTAATAAGTGTGCGTGTGTGTGATGCATGTCTTCCAACCCCCATTTCTTTCTCTCTTTTACTTAACCGCTTACGATGGTTAGTTTTAGGGCATATTTTGATTAGTATCCTTATGCTTCGCATGCGTGTGTGCGCTCATTCATCTGTATTGTATGCACCGGGCTCGACGCATCATATTAACTGCATTGTATTTCAATTCCAAGTTGAATACATGTATCGAATTGTCGCATTCATATAACATGATTAGAATAGCCGAGCCTATCTTAGTTGCATTTTTACATGTGTTGCATTAGCCATCTTAACATGAACTAGGATCATGCATGATTTCTAACTAGTTCTCTGTTTTGGCTCGGAGTACACTGTGAGTGTTTACGCTTTAGCATACTGCATGCGTGTTAATGTCGCCATGAAAGCATGCTTGCCATGAGGCTAACTGCTTAGTTGATTAACTGCCTGAATGCCTGTGGGTGAAGGTTAGATTGCTTGAATTGGAACAATTCATTGAAATCCGCGATTTAGCCTACTTACGAGTAGCAACTTTAAACCGTTTTCAAACGAACATGCAATGTTTTGTTCCAACTTAGGTGATCTAGTCTATACTTGTATGATGTGCGCATCACATAGTAATTCTAGGTTAATAACCAGAATAAGAACACATGTGTTTTCAAAAAAAAAATATCATGCTTAGTAAAGGCCGATCTTTGATCGGGCGAGCGAGGGTGCTCATTGCATGACCTGCCCCTCTCGTACCCAAGTTCCCGAGCCGAGGCAACTTTGGTGATGATGGACACGTGGCCTTAGGCGCGAGTCAGGGTTTCCTAAATTTCCTCAAAATAAAACATTTAGGTAGCGACTCTGTATCTGGCAAAGCAGTCCATGTTTGGCACTTCTTTATAAAAATCAGTTTTCCAAAATAATTTGCCAGATCTGGACTCTTTGGTGATTTATCGGTCTCACATTGCACTTTGTGAGATTAGATTTAGAACAGTGACATGAGTCCGAACTTGTAGTAGCCTAGAACAAAACGGATTTCGCGCCCTCGCAGCGCAGAGCCCGGGGAGTTCTCAAGGTACGTCTACAACGGCTAATGTAGTAAACTGGACGTTGTATTGAGTCGTCTTCCCTGATGAGGGCAGCACTGACTGCAGTGTTTGACACCGCTAAGTAGAGAAAAAGGGGTTCGCCTGGCAGTGCTTGAGAGAGGAGGGGAGGGTTAGCCAGGCACTACTTCAGTTGTTGAAAAGCCTCCTCGGATTCAGTGCTCTACTCGAAAGCTTGCCAGAGAACTTTAAAAAATGGAAGACATTTGTCGGTTGCCTGGGAGATAAAGCGGTTGAGGGCGGCAACTCTGCCCTTGAGTTGTTGAACCTCCTTGACCGTTCTGGAAGACTGCATTTCGATCAAGGCCTTAATCTTTTTGGGGTTGGCCTCAATGCCCATTGGCTAACCATGAAGCCCAAGAACTTTCCAGATCCTACGCCGAAGGCGCACTTCTCCGAATTCAGTTTCATCTGATATTTGCGTAAGGTTTTGAAAGTCTCTTTCAAGTCCGTTAAGTGGTCGGAGGAGAGTTTACTCTTGACTAGCATGTCGTCGACGTAGACCTCCATGTTCCAACCTATCTGGTGTTGAAAGACGGCATTAACCAGGCGTTGGTAAGTTGCATCGGCATTTTTCAAGCCGAACGGCATAACACGATAGTGATAAGTCCCTCTGTCTATGATGAAAGAGGTGTGTTCCTGGTTGGCTGGGTGCATCAGGATTTGATTGTAGTCGGAGAAGGCATCCATGAAGCTAAGCATTTGATGTCTGACAATTGCGTCGACCAGTAGATCTATCCGGGGGAGAGGGTAACTATCTTTTGGGCAGGCCCAGTTGAGGTCGGAGTAATCGACGCAGAGGCGCCATTTTCCATTGTGTTTGCGGACCAAGACTACATTGGATAGCCACCTAGGGTAGTCCCCGTTCTTAATGAACTGCGTTTTCAGTAGTTTTTCCACTTCAGAGGCGATGAGGGTATGGCGTTCCGGATGAAAAATATGCTGCTTTTGTCGAAAAGATCGGAAGTGGGGCTCGATACTGAGGCGATGAGTGATGAATGAGGGATCAATACCTGGTATGTCGAAGTGGGTCCAGGCAAAGACATCGTTGTGCTCGATTAAGAGAGCTATGAGATCGGCATTGGCCTGGGAGGATAGTTGACTGCCTATCCTGGCTATTCTAGCTGAGTTAGCATGATTGATGGGTACTTCGACAAGTTCCTCCACAGGTTCTTCTCTGACTAACTCTTCCTTTTCTCTAACGTCGAGACCTTCGATGATCATAGTCTCCTTCATCTTGACTTCCTTTAGTGAAGCGACGTAGTATTGCTTAGCCATCGTCTGCTTGCCCCGCACTGTGCCGACCCCAAGATCGGTCAGGAATTTCATGGCTAGATGGTATGTAGAGGTAATAGCTTGGAAAACGTTGAGAGACGTGCGTCCAAGGATTATGTTGTAAGTAGAAGGACAATCAACGACGAGGAATGTAAGTAGCTTTGTGGTCTGCTGTAGATATTCTCCGATGGTGATGGGGAGATTGATGGAGCCTATGAAGTTCACCCAGTCCCTAATGAAACTGACTAGCGGGGTTTGGAGAGGGGACAATTTTTCTTCTCTGACCTTGAGTTGGCGATAGGTGTTCAAGAAGATGATGTCTGAAGAGCTTCCGTTGTCGACGAGCACCCGTCTGACTTTGTAGTTGGATAGGAGAGCAGAGATGACAAGGGGGTCGTCATGGAGATAATAGATGCTCGTGTAGTCGGCCTCCGTAAAGGTGATGGGTTCGATCTACTGCTTGAGGTGTTTGAAGGGGCGACCTAATGTCGTGACTTCTTTATTGGAGCCTTGTCTGATTTTTCTCAGTTCGGCTCGCTGGGCAGAACGGGATGGACCTCCACACGCGAGTTCGCCAGCGATGACTCTGATCTCCCCAACCGGGGGGGTAAGATTGCCTTGTGTGTGGGGTTGCGGTGGGGGTTGATCATTGTCCCGCTTTGGTTGCGCGGGTTGTCGAGGAAGGGTTTGTCGATGATGGCCCCCCGGCAGGTCGGTCCTTTGTCGCTGCTCAGGGCGGGCTATGGTCCTGATGGAAGCGGCAGTACTTGGATTGATCTTGCCGGTTGAAGGGAGACCGTGATGGTTGGGGCCATTTCAGGTTGTAATATCGTTGGATCTGGTTCAAGACTTATTCCATGGGGGAATTGAGGGAGGTGTATTGCTCGAACCGACCGGGCGGTCGGGCAGATGCCGGTCGGTCGGATCGAGCGAGTCAGTCGGTATACTGAGGGGTTGGTTGGGTATAGTGAGAGAGTCTAGTTTCAGTTTCCTTTCTTTTCTCCCTAGGGGTCGGATTTTTAGTTGCAGTATCTTAGCGGGCTGCCAAAGAGTCTTTGGCGTTCATATATTTTTGGGCTTTAGAGAGAAGGGTGGCCATGGTGGTTAGGGGGTTTTTAGAAAGAGAGAAAAGGAAATCAGATGGCCGTAAACCGGCCATAAAGGCTGTGAGGATGACCTTGTCGTCGTTTTCAAACACCTGAAGGGCCTCGGTGTTAAAATGGGTGACATAACTACGCAGTGACTCTCCTTCCGTCTGACAGATATTAAGCAGTTAAGTTGCCGAACGCCGCTGGCTCTGGGCACCAATGAAATGGCTCAAGAAAGAATTACTTAGTGTTGGAAAGTGGAGACAAAATCTGGCAGCAACTGACTCAACCATAGCTGAGCCGACCCCTTAAGCGTCGCGGGGAAAGCCTGACACATGATCTCGTCAGGAAAAGCATGGAGGATCATGAGGGTCTTGTAGGTCTCCAGATGGTCAATTGGGTCTGTTGTGCCGTTGAATGAGCTGATCAAGGGCATTTTAAACTTGAGGGATAGGGGTTTGTCCCTGATAGAGGCGACAAACGGGGAGTTGGTTGCCGTGGAGGGTTTAATTTGTATGTTCTGCATGTTCTACATGACTCCTTGAAGCTGGAGTTTCATGGCTCGAAGTTCCGCATCCCAAATGGGGACATTGTCACCTCTAGAATGCAGTGGGGGTTGAACAAAACTAGCCTCTGCTTTAGGAGCTGGTGTTTCAGCAGATGGATGTAAGCCCCAAGGTGGTAGGTTCATGTCTTGAGGTGGAGGTTGTAAACCCTCTAAGTTGGAAATGTGATCTTGTTGGAAAGGATGGCTCGAGGTTCGTTCTCGATTGGGGGGGAAAGTCTTGTAGTGGTGGAGAAGGTATAAGGAGGTTTCGCTAGAGCAAAGCATTGATCAGGGCTTGGTTTTGCTTGGCTATGCAGTTGATGCTGCTGGTGAGTTCTGTGAAGTACTGAGGTGGGTTATTCGGGTTAGGAGGGTCGGCTTTGGGGTCGACAACGTTGTATTGAGAAGCCATGGATCTCGTTGTGACCATCCATCTTGACGGCCTGGGCAGAGGAATTATCGGGAACCGGTCTCCTGCAACAATGAGCACAACTGTTATCCAGAGTGATGTTCCCACAGATGGTGCCAACTGATGATACTGCTGATTCCTAGAGAGCGAGTCGGGTTGACCCACGCTTCCTACAACATTCACCAGTCTTTAAGCTTGTTGGATCACCTGCAAGAATATCCAACGGGGAACGAGAGTCCCCCAGCGGACCCTTCGACGATTAAGTTAGAGGAGAGATTGATGTTGTGTCCGGAGAGAGAGAGAGAGAGAGAGAGAGAGAGAGAGAGAGAACTTAACCTTTTTGTGTCTTTGGAAGCCTCCTTATATCCTTCATTCATCATTTTCTTGTCCACTCCGACCTGTCATGTTGACCGAAAGTCTATGCTCTAGCACCTTGTTCATGGTGAGGCTGCCCGTTCCGACGTGAAGGGAATATCGCATTTAATGCCGCCGGAGCCTCATTAATGGCTGATGTGTAGTGTAATAACTTTGCAGGATCTTTGTCCGCTTATGTGGCTGGTTCTCCTTTTGACAAGTGTTTAGATGCCATTGGTTCTTGATGCAACGTTGAGTTTCAATAGTGTTGGGCTTTCGTACTTAAACCATGAATTGGGCTCTAAGTGGTGCGCCAAAAGCCTCTATGGGCCCACCGATGTCAATAATAATAATAAGTTAATTGGATATCTGTAATTCCATAACAAAAGAACAATTTGTTTTTTTTTTTTTAAAAAAAAAAATATACTATAAACATAATTTTAATAATTTTCTTTTTAAACAATTAGGATACATGATCATATGCCCGACCAACCTTATAATGATTTGAATTATTAAAATATATTATAAAAAAAACAAAACAAAACAAAACAAAACAAAAATACTTCACAGCAGCATCCATATGTCCCTATTTGACCCCAAGTGGCACTTTGGTGTGTCAAAAGGCATCACTGGCTCCTACATAAATAAGGAGTTATACAACATTTATTTTTGTGCAAAAATAATTTAAAATTTTAAAGTAACTCATTATTTTTTGACAGAATAAACTCCAGACGTAGAGTTAAATTTGTAGTGGTAGATCCATACTCAAAAATGTTTGGGATTGTTCTAGAGAAAATGAAACAAAAGTTAAGGCAATTTTTTGTTTGTTTGTTTGTTTTTTTTTTTTTTCGTTTGGGGGAAGAATTTGCACGAATTTGATTTTTTTAAGAACATAAAAAGAAAGAATTAAATTTGATTAGATAATGTGTGATTAGTAAAGGATCGATTTTTTAGTACATGAGGAAGGTATCCTCAAATACTCTATAATTTTCCATTTTACATTGCCTCTTAGTGTGAGTAAGTAACGAAAAATAGTGTAAAAAAAGTGTGCGTCCATACCACAACTCTTCTACAAATCTAGTTTCGTTCAAGTAAAAGATTTAAATTGAAACAATTTTCAAATCGATCTAGAGATTATTTAGATTCTATTAATAATGAAGATTGGGAATATCACACATAGATCAATCAAACAGAGATTGAACAACTAAAAGAAGATCTCTTCTTTAGATCTTGAAGAGAGAATCAAAGAACACATTCTCGAACAAAGCAGTCATGGAATTGTAGTCGGAGAAAGCCAGCAGGTAGAGATGGATCAACGATAAAATGCTTCTTCACTATTTTCTTAACGACAAGTTCAGCTTGTAGGCATGAATTTCTGTAGAAATGCAACTCTAGACATAGACTATTGTTTACTAGTAGTAGTATCGATGCTAGTGTTAGAAGAGCTAAGTGCAAAGCTTCAATGTGGCAAGTTTCTGCTACGTTCTTGGTGAACATAGTGCATTTATGGAGATTGTAGATACTAATATATGATATGATATTCAAATTTGTGAACCAATTGAACATGGTTGACGAATAATTATAATAATAATCATACCTTAATTAGATTATTTGAAGCTGTATTTCTCGAGTTTTATGTACATTAACGTTCTCAAGTTTGATCGAGATTGGGAATATACATTACTTGTATGGATATCCATTGTCTGAAAATCCCTACATCATCTAAACATAAATCTTCTAATGCAGTAATAGGTTAAAATACTCAATAAAATAAAATGTTACATTTAACTCATAATCATTTTATTTTTTCTCTCACAACCATCAAATTAACTAAAAAAAAAGCCAATCAACTTCCCAAATACAACTATTTTAGCGAAGTTAAAATAGTAAAAAAAACTAAATAGCCAACTTTCCAAACAAGGCATAAGACATGATCTCAATAAATGATTGGAAATATATTATTCTACGTCCACATGGCTTGCATAGATCCATTATCTAAAAAGGGAATGGCTTCCCTCCACTTCAACCACAGATTAAAGGGTACTGTTGGGCCCGTGGGGGGCTTGCCACGGGTCCTGTTTTGATAATTTGAATCGTCAATATGTAGAAATCGTTGAGTATTATATGGTTGTAAAAAATCACGTTAATCAAATATCCATAATTATGTGATCAAATTTGTTTTGTATGAAAAAAATAGACAGCGAAAAATATACGGCTTACAAAAATCTAATTTGACCACATAACTATCGATATCCGATCAAGGTGATTTTTTACAGGCATATAATACTCGATGAGTTCTACACATTGAATGGTTCGAATTATCGAAATGGGAACCGTAGTGAGCCTTCACGGCTCCAATAGTGATCAGACTGGAGGGAAGCCATTTCCATCTCAAAATCCCCATGTCATTTAAGCGTAAATCTTTTGATGCAGTAACATTAAGACATGATTTTATTTTTTTTAGATGAGGATTATCTTCAGCCCAGATTTTGGACTAGAGGATGCTGTTTGGATTTGTTGAGCCCACCATGGGCCCCGTTTCGATAATTCAAACTATTTATTTTGTCAGGCACTTTATGTAATTTATCCACAAAAAATTAAGTCAATCCGATAACTGTAACATGTTCAATTTATTGCGTTTGTCACTAAAAAAAAAGTATGATTTATTTTTAAAAACATAATTGCTGTTTATTTTTTAGTGAAAAATTGAATTAGTTATAATTGTGGAATCGATCTAATTTTTTTGATGAATGAAATGTATAGAGTATTCAACAAAATAAACGATTTAAATTATCAAAACAGGACTTGTGATGAACCTCACAGATCCAAAGAGCACCTTTGAACTGGAGGGGATCCTCCTTTTTTTAAGATAGGAGTAGGACTAGGAAAGGCTAGAGGCGTCCTTTGCCACCAACATGGAGAGGAAAGGCTAGAGGCGTCCTTTGCCACCAACATGGAGAGAGATGGCGGGCATTCCTCAATCCATGTTCGAAAATCTGCCAACTCTACCGCCATGCAAGCCAAATGATGAGCCACTGAATTCCCTTCTCGACGTACATGGGAGACCAAGAAACGCATGAACCGGCTTGTCCCCCTTGCTACCTCAGAGATCAAAATTCCTTATTCGACCACCTATCATCAGAACAACTCTCATGGGATGTCAATGCCTCCAAATCCATTTGCAAATGATAAGCCAATTTCACCGAAAAAATTCCGTTCTTCTTAAAATGCCAAACCTGCACATACCGCGGCAAACTGGGACAAATCGGAATATTCCGAACAATATCCTTATCAATCTCTAGCAAATTCAGTCCTGCCCCATCCAAGTCCCAACACTTTCGATCACTATCAATGAGAGAACTCACCATCGGTCTCACTTCCACAGTCGGCAAAGAAGAAATTATCTGAAATGTTTTTTCAAAAAGGTTTAAGGAGAATCAATCCTATGTCTTGCAGGCATAATTAAATATCTTATGATTTCAAATTCCTTTTAGAATTATGTAATAAATTTTAAGATGCAGACAAGTCAAAACATAAATTTAAAAGTTATAAATATTTTAGAAATCTATATTAAAGTTTGAATCAATAATAGCCATGAAAATTCTTCTTCTTTTTTTTTTTCTTTTTCTTTTTTTGGTTATATTTTATTTTACAATTAATTTTTTATATATATAAAAAAAAATAAAAACTCAAAGAATGGCAAGGTTCTATAATTTATAACTGACATAGGTGGGCCTGTAGGGGCTTTTGGCACACCACTTAAAGCTCAATACATAATTCAAATACTAAAACCCAATATTGTTGGAGTCCAACGTTGTACCAAGAACCAATGACATCTAAACACGTGTTAAGAAAAGAACCAACCACAAAAGTAGACTAAGATCCGACAGAGTTATTGTACCACACATCAGCCACTAATGAGGCTCCCTGCAGCATTTAATGCGATAACCCCTTCACGTCGAAACAGAACAACCTCACCATGAACAAGGCAGGCTAGAACATAGACTTTCGGCCAACATGACATGTCAGAGTGGACAAGGAAATGATGAACAAAGGATATAAGCAGGTTTTTAAGACAAAGAGAAGGTTAATTTCCCTATCACCATCCTATTTCTATATTCCGTTGATCTCTCTTCTCTAACTCGCTCGTCAGAGGGCTCGTCGGGGGACTCCCGTTCCACGTTGGACTCTTGTGCAGGTTTCTTAGTGGGCCCAACGATCGAACGACAGCGTGGAAGGCCTGGATCAGCCCGACCCGTTCCTCTGGGACAAGAAGCATCATCAGCTGGCGCCGTCTGTGGGAATTTCCACTCCGTGTGACAATTCTGCTCATTGTTTCCAGAGACCCATTCCCGATAATCCCCATCTGCCACCCACCAAGGTGGATGGTCACAACTAGATCCATGGCTTCTCAACACAACATTGCCGACCCCCAAGCCGATCCTCCTAACCCGAAGTACCCACCTCAGTACTTCACAGAACTCACCAACAGCATCAACCGCTTAGCCGAACAAAACCAAGACTTAATCAATGTTTTACTTTAGCGAGACCTCCGTGTGCCTCCTCCACCACCACAAGATATCCCACCTAACAGAGAACGAACCCTGAGCCATCCCTTCCAACAAGCCCACCCCTCAAACTTGGAGGGCTCGCGACCCCTTTCCCAAGACATGAACCAGCCAGCTCAGGGTCTACATCCATCAGCCCAAGCACCTGCTCCCAACGGAGAGACAAATAGTGTCTAGTCTCCATTCCATTCTGGTAGTGACAACGTCCCTATCTGGGATGCGGAACTCCGAGCCATGAAACTCCAGCTTCAATGAGTCATGCAGAACATGCAGAATAAACCCTCCACAACAGCCAATTCACCATTTGTCATCTCCATCAGGGACAAACCCCTACCTCCTAAGTTCAAAATACCCTCGATCGACTCCTTCAACGGCACAACAGACCCAGTCGACCACTTGGAGACCTATAGGACCCTGATGGTCCTCCATGCATTCCCCGATGAGATCATGTGTCGGGCTTTCCCCGTAACGCTTAAGGGGTCTGCCCGACTGTGGTTTAGTCAGTTGCCAACGGACTCTATCTCTACTCTCCAGCACCTAAGTGACTCCTTTCTTAGCCACTTCATCGGTGCCCAGTGCCAATGGCGTCTGGCGACCCAGCTCCTCAACATCCGTCAGACGGAGGGGGAGTTGCTACGTAGCTTCGTCACTCGTTTCAACATCGAAGCCTTGTAGGTGGCAAAAAACGACGATAATGTTATTCTCGCGGCTTTCATGGCTGGCTTACGATCATCCTATTTCATTTTCTCCCTCTCCAAAAACCCTTCAACCTCCATGGCGACCCTCCTTTCCAAAGCTCAAAAATACATGAATGCCGAAGATTCTCTGGCCGCCTGCCAAGACTCCACAACCAAAAAAACAACCTTCAGAGAGAAGAGAAAGGAATCTGAAACCAGAACCACCCAATACACACAGCAAACACCTCAATATACCGACCGAACCGCTTGAGCTGATCGATCGGCACCTACCCGACTGCCCGGTCGGTTCGAACGAAACATACTCCTCAATTCCCCATGGAACAAGTCTAAAACCAGATCCAACGAGATTACAACTTGAAATGGCCACAACCCTCACGGTCTCCTTCCAACCAGCGAGACCAATCCAAATATTGTTGTTTCCATCAGGACCACGACCACAATACCGAGGAATGTGTTAACCTTAAAGACCAAGTAGAAAGCTTGATACGCCAAGGGCACCTCAGTCGGTTCACGACAGTCTGTCCCTAGCAACGGCCAAGGACCGAACCTGCTAGGGGCAACCGCCAACACACACCTTTCCAATAACCCGCACAACTTAACCAAGGCAATGATCGGCCCCGCCACAACCTCGAGCACAAGGCAACCCTGCTGCCCCAGTTGGAGAGATCAAAGTCATTGCTGGTGGACTTACGTATGAAGGATCATCCCATTCGGCCCAACAAGCCGAGCTTAAAAAAATCAGACAGGGCTCCGACAAAAAAATCGCAACGTTGGATCGCCCCTTCAAACACCCCAAGCAATGAATGGAGCTCATCACCTTTACGGAGACCGATTGCACAGGCATCTGATACCTTCATGACGACACCCTCGTCATCTCTGCTCTCCTGTCCAATTACAAAGTTAGATGAGTGCTGGTCGACAATGACAGCTCTTCAGACATCATCTTTCTGAACGCCTATCGCCAGCTCAAGGTCGGAGAAGAAAGTTTGTCCCCTCTCCAAACCCCACTGGTCGGCTTCACTGGGGATTAGGTGACCTCCATAGGCTCTATCGATCTTCCCATCACCATCGGAGAGTACCCACGGCAAACCACCAAGTTACTCACTTTCCTTGTCGTCGACTGACCTTCCGCTTATAACATCATCCTCGACCACACATCCCTGAACGCTTTTCAAGCTATCACATCCACATACCATCTGGCCATGAAATTTCCTACTGACCTCGGGGTCGGCACTGTGAGGGGAGAGCAGACAGTGGCCAGAGAATCCTATGTCGCTTCACTCAAAGAAGTCAAGCTGAAGGAGGCCATGATCATCGAAGGACTCGATGTCAGAGACGAAGACGAGTTAGTCAGAGGGGAACCAGTGGAAGAACTTGTTGAAGTCCCCAACGACCTTGCCAACCCAACGTAAACAGCCAAGATTGGCAGTCAATTATCCTCCCAAGCCAAGGCCGACCTTACAACCCTCCTAACCGAGCGCAATGATGTTTTTTCCTGGACCGATTCCGACATGCCTGGTATCGATCCCTCTTTCATCATTCATCGTCGAGCCCCACTTCCGACCCTTCTGCCAGAAGCAACGTGTCTTTCACCCGGAACACAACGCCTTTATTGTTTCTGAGGTAGACAAACTACTGGAGGCACGGTTCGTCAAAAACGTAGACTACCCCAGATGGCTATCAAATGTGGTCCTGGTCCATAAAAACAACGGTAAATGGCGACTCTACATCGACTACTCCGACCTTAATCGAGCTTATCCCAAAGATAGTTATCCCCTCCCCCGTATAGATCTGCTTGTTGACGCCACCACTGGACATCAGATGCTCAGTTTCATGGACGCTTTCTCCGGCTACAATCAAATTCTAATGCACCTGGCAGGCCAGGAACACACCTCCTTCATCACAGACAGAGGAACTTATCAATATTGTGTTATGCCATTCGGATTAAAAAATGTCGAAGCAACTTACCAACGACTGGTCAATGCCGTCTTTCATCATTAGATAGGTCGAAACATGGAAGTCTACGTCGACGACATGCTTCTCAAGAGCAAACTCTCCTCCGATCATTTGATAGACCTTCGAAAGCCTACGAAAGTATCACATGAAGCTGAATCCGGAGAAGTGCGCCTTAGACGTAGGATCTAGGAAATTCTTGGGTTTAATGGTCAGTCAGCGCGGCATCTAGGCCAACCCCAAAAAGATCAAGGCCCTGATAGAAATACAGTCTCGCAGGACGGTCAAAGAGGTTCAACGGCTCACCGGCAGAGTTGCCGCCCTCAACCATTTTATTTCCCGTGCAACAGACAAGTGCCTTCCCTTTTTCAAAGTCCTTCGACAGGCCTTTGAGTAGACCACCGAATCTGAAGAGGCCTTTCAACAATTGAAGCAATGCATGGCCAACCCCCCTACTCTCTTAGGCGCTCTCAGGTGAGACCCTCTTTCTCTACTTAGCCGTATCAAACACCGAAGTCAGTGCGACCCTCATCAAGGAGGACAGCTCAGTCCAGCGTCTTGTTTATTATATTAGCCAAGCTCTCAGGGGGCAGAACAGAACTACCCTCTGCTAGAAAAAATGGCCCTTACATTGGTTATAGTTTCAAGACGACTCCGACCTTATTTGCAAGCTCACTCCATGGTGGTCCTCACTGATCAACCTTTGAAGAAAGTACTACAACAAACAGAACAATCTGGCAGACTTATGCAATGGTCTGTCGAGCTCAGCCAATTTGAAATTTCTTACCAACCTCGAACAACGATCAAAGGACAGGTTGTCGCCGATTTTATCTTAGAATTCACCAATCCCATTCCAACCACGCCCCCTCTGCCAAGGCAATTCAACACTTAGGTAGAAGATCCCCACTTATGGACCCTTAATGTCGATGGATCATCCTGCAAAGAAGGCAATGGGGCTAGTCTCATCCTCACCGCTCCCAAGGGCGGTTATTTCAAGTGTGCCCTCTGTTTCCTGTTCGACGCCAGCAATAATGAAGCCGAATATGAGGCCTTGATAGCAGGTCTTCGCCTAGCCAGAGACATTGGTGTAAGCCATATCCAAGTGTTCAGTGATTCCCAATTGATCGTCGGGTAAATTACAAGGGAATTCGATGCGAAGGACGACACGATGCGAGCTTACCAGGATATTACACTCCCTCTTGTTCCCCTTTTCAATACTTTCTATATCAAACATATCCCTCGGTCAAAAAACTCCAAGGCAGATGAAATGGCCCAACTAGCCTCGGCCGACCAGTCAGACATCAGCCATGGCATCCGCCTTGAATACCTGGCCCATCCAGCTACTTCGCCAAACCAGCAGGAGGTTCACTTCCTCCAAAACGAACCTATCCCATGGGCCGCAGACATCCTTTTGTTTTTGACAAGTGGAGAGTTGCCAGACGATAAACAGCAGGCCGCCAAAGTCTGATCCTGATCGTCCAACTGCATCCTCATCAACGGCCTACTGTACAAATGTGGATTTTCACGCCCATACCTCAAGTGTCTGAGTTCTGATCAAGCAACCTATGTGATGAGGGAAGTCCACGAGGGCGTATGTGGTAATCATTCGGGTGCCAGGTCACTGGCCCATAAAATCCTTCGCATCGGCTACTTCTGTCCTACTCTCAACCAAGATGCCACCGAATTTGTGATTAAGTGTGATAAATGCTAGCGCTTTGCCAGCATCCCCCATGCTCCACCTACAGAACTGATTACACTCTATAGCCCCTACCTATTCGTCAAGTGGGGCATCGACTTAGTTGGTCCGTTGCCCATCGGTAGGGGCCAAACCAAGTTCGCTATAGTTGTCATTGGTTACTTCACTAAATGGATGGAAGTGGATCCCCTCGCCATAATCGTTGAACGGAACACAACTAGATTCATCTGGTAGTCGATCGTATGCCGATTTAGAATACCTCAAGACATCGTCTCAGACAACGACAAACAATTCGACAATACCAAGATCAGGAAATTCTGTGCCTAGCTCCACATTAAGCCATGTTTCTCTTCCCCAGGTCATCCCCAAGCCAATGGGCAAGTCGAAGTCACCAATCGCTCTCTCCTGAAGATCATCAAAACTAAGCTAGAAGCCGCTAAGGGACTGTGGGCTGAGGAACTACCAAATGTACTCTGGGCTTATCGAACTACTACCCGAACCCCTACTGGGAAGACCCCCTTTCGTTTAATATACGGCGCTGATGCGGTCATCCCAGTGGAAATTGGCCTCCCGACCCTAAGGGTTTTGCACCTAGATCCAGAACTAATCGAAGAATTGCGTCGGGCTGACTTGGACTTGATTGAAGAGCTCCGAGAGACCACTACTGTCAGACAGGCCTCATATCAGCAGAAGATGAGAACCCACTACAACCGCAAAGTCCGACCGAGAGAGTTTGCAGTAGGGGACCTAGTCTTGTGCGAAGTGACTCTTGCCACCAAAAATCCCACCGAGGGCAAGCTAGCACCCAAATGGGAAGGACCTTATGTCGTTAAGACCAGACCTTGCCCGGGCACTTACCGACTCCAAGACATCGAAGGCAGAGACCTCCCCCATCCATGGAACGCCGAGCACTTGAAGCGTTATTTCCAGTGAAATGGTGTCTCCCGTTTTTGTACCATTCCATTGTTGTATTTTCCTTTTTGTACCATTCCATTGGTGTAAACTTGTGATCAACGGGTTGTGCCTTAAATGAAAATGATTCTATATCTCCATTATTTGCGTCGTGTTTGAATAACAACTTATTAACTAAAGTCTCAGCCAGTCTGAGCACGAAGAGCTCAGCCAGACTGAGTTAACTAAAGCCTCATCCAAACTGAGCACGAAGAGCTCAGCCAAACTGAGTTAACCTAAGCCTCACCCAGACTGAGCACAAAGAGCTCAGCCAGACTAAGTTAACCTAAGCCTCAGCCAGACTGAGCACGAAGAGCTCAGCCAAACCGAGTTGACTTAAGCCCAAGCTGAAGAATTCGGAGAGCTTTCCAAGTCTTAGTCAGAACTCGCATAAAGAATTCGGTCGGTCTAAATCAAGGCTAGTCATAGCTATTGCCATACTTAGTTAAAATCCAAGTTCATGCCCATCCATTATCACTAGTCATACAAGTTAGCATGTTTTTCCATTTTTAACATTTTTACATCATGGTATACTTACGAAATTTCATATTATTCTGCTGTTACGCAATTTCATACTACATCATTGTTTTCCCATTTTTAACATTGTTACTACTCATCCATACAACTCAGCCTAATTGCCTATTTTGACCATTTTTACATTACAATTTACTTACAAGTTTCACAATTTACGCACAAGTTTCATTTTTACCATCCCAAATTTACAAAGTAGATCCATAACAACAATAATAATACATAAGAAAACACGCTTTATATTAACAAACTTGTATTTTTACACAAATTTATTACAAAAACTACCGTTATTACAAAAAAAATAAAAAATAAAAAAATAACAACAACACAAACAAAACAACATTTTTACACATAGTTACACAAATCACTCTTCATCACTGGAGGCAAGATCTTCCTCTTCAATCCCCTCGTCCAAGGGGGTCTGGGCGACGTTGTCTTCTCCTACCTTCATGAGGCTGAAGTCCACGTCCGAGAACAGCTCTTGCGCTTTATACTTGAAAGTTACCCAGCCGCTGTCCCAGAACTCACTCATCTCGGGCTTGTAGAAGTCAGACCGCTGGAAGCTTTAGATCATTTCCTCTTCACTCCTACCTCCAGTGGCCGTTCCCGATGGCCCAGCCCCCCCATCCTCCTCCTTCACTAGGCTGCTGGCGACAACGGCATCAATGGCCATCTGGAAGTCGGCGGACCCTTTGAATTGCTCTACGGCCGCCATACACAAGTCGGGGTACGCCGCCCTCTCAGATACCAACTTGGCTCTCTCCTCTGCCAAGGCCTTCTCCAACTCCGCGATCTGTCCATCTGCCTCTTCTTTGTCTTTGACCGCCTGGTCACACAATTCTTCATTGTTGGTCATCGCCTCCTCCCACCTCTCATTGGCGATGGTGTAGGCTTGTTGGACCTGCTCTAGCTTCCTCTTCTCGTCCGCCAACTCGAACTCTAGTGATACCGCCTTGTGGCGCTCCGCTTCGAGCTCTAATTTGGTTGTGAGGAGTTCGGCACTAGCTCGCTCGGCTGAGTAACTCTACACCAACGCCAACACTTCCATGTTCTTCGTCATTTGCGCATACTCCAACCCCTTTGTGCATGCGGTATGAGCGGCCCTCCTCTAGCTTGCTGTCTCAACCCTTAGGTTTTGCAGCTGCGACTTCGCCTCTTCCAGCTGGGCCCTCAGCGGCTCTACCTCCATCTTCGAGCGCGCTGCTTTGTTTATCAAGGCAGTCGCCAGGGTCATTGCTTTCATCTGGGTTGAGCATAACCCTCTCAGGAGGTCGACCTCCGTCAATCGCACCATCAACCGCACGGCCGCATCCTCCACCACTCCAACAAGGTAGTCGGCTGCGACCCTGGCTTCCCCCCTTCTTCTGTCGAGCGACCTGCCAGCACGCGCGCGTGATACAACGCGGTCGTCAACGCGGTACTCGTCTCCAGTTTGCTGATCCTAGTCTTCCCTTCACTAGGATTGGGGGTTGTTTCTAGTGCAGGTACCACCGTCGCCACCATTTAGGCAATTGGGCCCAAGTGTTCTTTCAGCACTTGGGCGCTTGGGCGGTCTCCCCTTCTGGAACTACCTCCATCCTTCCCTCCTTTATCTTCCCCACCATAAAGGTGTCCTCGCTCCCAACCTTCATCTTTTTCAAGACAGGGGCGTCTTTTCCCCCCTCTACAGCCGCCCTCTTCTTCCTTGTCTTCTTCAACACTGCCTCCACCTCCTGCTTACCCCTCTTCTTCAGCGGGTCTGCTGAGGGCGGCAGTGGGGCAAAGTTAGCTAAGTCTTTCTCTCCCAGCGGTTTGGGACGTGGTCAGACCCGCTTCCTCATCACCAGTCTAGGGGTAGGCCCCAACTGTGTCTCCTTATACTTTTTCACTTTAGCGAACGCTCTCTTGTCTTCCACATCCTCTGCCTTCCTCCGCGCCTTTAGCTCCTCCCTTGCCGGATCCTCCTTCGTCGGCTGCGGTCCCAGTCTCAGGACAAAAAAGGCTGAATGCAGGATCAGCTCATCCCACTTCACCTCCTTTTCCTCCCTCCACTCCTTCACCTTCTTCACTCTATTTTGGGCCTCCACATCTAACTTTGGCTCCACCGATTTTGTATGGACTTTTCATGTTGTGCGAACTCCTCTCTCATCGTTCGCTGATACATAAAACCATCTCCGCATCCACCCTTTCACCGAAGATGGTAAGCCTGCCACTAGACCCCGGCCCGCCACTACCTACAAGGTCACCCACGTCTCCTGTTAACCGGAGGCCTTGTAGCAGGAGAAGAATTCCTCCACTGTCATTGCTGCCCCTCCGGTAGCCTGCGGCTAGGCGCTCGTGCAGGCCATTAGTATTTTTCAGGCGTTCGGCATCAATTACCCTGGCGCCACCTCTAGCTTGTTAAGTAATTCCACCACTATTCAGGGAGGTGGTAGCCTCAGCCTTCCCCCGGCAGTGCCTCCTCGTACAACATGAACTCTGTCGGCCGCACATCCGACGCCCTCTCCTTTGATGTGGGCAGCCTTAGCTCTATCTCCACAGGAATCTCATACTTCTTCCATACCTCCTCCAACTCCTCCGCCGTAAACGTAGACCTATCGGCTTTGGTGTGCCAGTGGTCCGGCCCCACTTGGTTAATTGGCCTAGTGACTGCGATCATCGTCATCGGACGAGCCCGCCCCACTTGCCCAATTTCCCTCTCCTCTCTCCACTCTGCTCGATACTGTTCTGCCAACTCCACTGCGTCGTCATCTCCCAATGAGTCAAGCCTTGCGGCTGGCACTTCATCTCGAGCCATTCCTCCTACGTGTTTACGTATCGCTTCGGACGCTGGCACAAGGAGGTTCGCAAAATGTTGCAGAGGCGTAATACACGAAACAAATGAGTTCACCTCTAGGATGTGTTGGTTTTTTGCAATAAGGTAGGTAAAGCGAATAACTCCAAATGCCCACGGTTTGCTTATATTCCAAGGGTCAAGATTAATTTTCGCCAGTTTGAAAAATTTCAAAAACTTCCGTCCCTGCCTTTTCAACACCCTATATCAGCCTATACCTTCATTTCCTGCTAACGCATCACTTCCTTTATTACAGGATTGTGCCACGTGTACGACCACGATCCACTACTCTCTTCCTATCCCCTGTCTATTCCATTTCACATCATCACGTGCCACGCCTGCCTAGAGCCCCGTGCGCCGCCATTCCCCTTCTCACTCGGTCACCGTCCGCGGTCGGCCCTCCTCGCAATTGGCCGTCTCCCTCGGTTACCCTCCGCGGTTGGCCCTCCTCGCAGTCGACCTTCTCCCTCAGTCACCCTTCGCGGTCGGCCCTCCTTGCAGTCGGCCTTCTCATTTGGTCACCCTTCACGGTCGACGCTCCTCGCAATCGGCCTCCTCACTCAGCCCTCCTCACAGTCGGCCTTCTCCCTCAGTCACCCTTCGCGGTCGGCCCTCCTCGCAGTCGGCCTCCTTACTCGGTCATCTTCGCGGTCGGCCCTCCTCACAGTCGGCCTTCTCCCTCGGTCACCCTTCGCGGTCAGCCCTCCTCGCAGTCGGCCTTCTCACTCGGTCACCCTTCGTGGTCGGCCCATCTCCCAATCAGTCTTCTCTCCGTCGACCTCTCCCAACCCCCATCTTCTTCCTTATTCCCTTCGTTAGACTGAAACTGCACTTGGGAATGAGGGACTACTGACATAGGTGGGCCTATAGGGGCTTTTGGCCCACCACTTAGAGCCCAATACATAATTCAAACACTAAAGCCCAACATTGCTGGAGTCTAACGTTGCACCAAGAACCAATGACATCTAAACACGTGTCAAAAGAAGAACCAACCACATAAGCAGACAAAGATCCGACAGAGTTATTATACCACACATCAACCACTAATGAGATTTCCTATAGCATTTAATGCGATAACCCCTTCACGTCGAAGCAGAACAACCTCACCATGAACAAGGCAGGCTAGAACATAGACTTTCGGCCAACATGACATGTCGGAGTGGACAAGGAAATGATGAACAAAGGATATAAGCAAGTTTCTAAGACAAAGAGAAGGTTAAGTTCTTTATCACCATCCTATCTCTATATTCCGTTGATCTCTCTTCTCTAACTTGCTCATCGGAGGGTTCGCTGGGGGACTCCCATTCCACGTTGGACTCTTGTACAGGTTTTTTAGTGGGCCCAGTGATCGGACGACAGCGTAGAAGGCCTGGATCAGTCCGACCCATTCCTCTGAGACAAGTAGTATCATCAATAACTAATTAACTTTATTATAGTAAAGGAATTTTTTTTTTAAAAATTGCAGGGCTCGATTACTTCCTCTTGTCCCCCTCAACCTAAGAAGTTATTAGTTAGTCTTGGAGCATCGCCACATAGTGGCCCAACGGCAATGACGGAATCAGAAAATCAAATTAGAGGGGGTACTTATTAATTACAATATCGAAAATTTTTACAAAAATATTTTTTACGATTGATTTCGAGAAACATAAAAAAAAAAAATAATGTTATTTATAACTAGTGTATCATGGATAATATAAAAAAATATAGATATAAGTCTTAATATAAATTATTTTTTTATTGAAAATTTAATTAAAAATTCAATATAATGGTAATACCATGTCATCATTAGTATGTGATATTACTAACTAATAGTAAATAAACACATAGAGAGTGAATCTCACAAGTCAAATGTAACTAACAATCTAATAAATTTCATATATTTATAGTGAGATTATTTATACTTGCATATCAATAATAATGACATTACCGTTATATTCAAAAAATTTCATAAAATTTTCATAGATAATATAGTTTAAAATAGCCTCTTCATTTCAATCAAAATAACCATTATTGTTCTCATAATTTTTAAAATGTCATTAACATTTCACTCTAATAATATTTTTATATTTTTTTTATTTAAAATATTTTTTTTATATTTACAAAAAAAAAAACCCCAAAATCTAGGAGGGGCACGTGACCCCCTAGTCCTCACTTCCCTCCACCACTGCCCAACAGTATTGTGATTGATGGAGGAAGTAGGATTCATGAATTTGTATTAGATAATTAGAGAACATAAGAAGACATGATAAATTGTAATTTGTGAAGAATATGACCACGTGACGCCTTAGACTAACCACTAGTTTTTCCCTCAACCGCTTCCTTAAATTCATCTTTAATATCATATAAGATGTCACATCAAATGATAGATAATTATTTAATAATCTGAAAGTGCGGTCATGTGATACTCTAGAATAGTATGATTGGTAAAAAAAAAGTGAAGTATTAATTATTTCTATTATGTGATTGAAGAATATGAAAGAATATAATATATAATGATTAATAAAAAAATATGACCACGTAATATTTTAAGACTATTATATAATTTTCGATAAACATAATCTCTTTTTACATTATTGCGGTTAGTATATCAATCCGCACACTGATAACATCAAAATAAATAAATAAATAAAAACAAGCAATCATTGAAATAACATTTTTGTTCAATTATTAACTTAGAGAGTGGCTTCGACGAGGTCTTCAATTGCTGCATTGGGAAGTGGAGGTTGAAAACCATTTAATTAGGGAGGTTATATCTAAGGTTGGAAATACCTGAGGTTTTTTATTTTATTTTTTTAGTGCTCGGTTCTTCTTCAGAAGTCTGATTCTGCATCATTGACATCCAAAACTAGCTACTCTCTTTGATCCAAAATAATAATTTTTTTTATAGAATTTAACTTTTTCTTAATAGTATAACTAGTATGTCACTCGTACTATATATACGAATTGTCTTTATAATTATTTATATATGTAAATTATGATTTTTAAATATATTTTTTTTAAATGTTTTTTTTTTTCTTTTTTATATTATATTAAAGTTTAAATTTTGATAATAATCATATATGTTGAACTTTTTAATAATTTTTTTATGTTTGTTCTTAATGCATTAAGTAGTTATTATGAGGGATAATAATCATATGTGTTTGACTTTTTAAGAAATTTTTTTTATGCTTGTTCTTAATGTATTAAAATGTTATTATGAGGGATAATAATCATATGTGTTGAGACTTTTCAAGAAATTCATATGTGTTGGATTTCAAAAAAAAAATTTTATACTTGTTCTTAATGCATTAAAGTGTTATTATGATGGTAAGACTTGGAAGTTGAGAGCAGTTAATAAATGCTAAGATTTTTTTTTTAAAAATTAAAAAATCAAGAAATTTAGATTGGAAGATTGGAGCTCCGACAAGGCTTGGGTTAAAAACCCCCTTTTGCTTAATATATAGCATAGATTATAACATTTTAAAAATATTAATTTTCTTAAATTACTCTTTGATAGTATATTTTTTTAAGAATATCAATTGTCATAATTGTACTTTTTGTGTTATTAATGAATTAAAAATAAGGACAAAATGAAAAATTTATATTATTTTTGTTAGGATTATGGATACTCAGAAACTAAACAACAAGCAATCACATACACATAATGAGACACAAATATTTACGTGGTTCGACTCAATGCCTACGACCACATAACAGAAACGAGAATTTTACTAAAACAGAACAAATACAAATCCAGAGGAGGAGAAATACTCACACTTAACTCACAATTCTCTGTCTCTCAAATTTCTGATACAATTCACCCTCTCCCTCCCGTCTCTATTTATACACACACACACAGAGAGAGAGAGAGAGAGAGAAAGAAAGAGAGAGAGAGCGAGCGAGAGAGAAACCCAGCAAAATTTCTACCTTCTTTTGGTGAGAGTCAACAATGGCAAGAACGTGAAGAGAAGGGAGAGCTAGTCTTGCAAATTCCTAGCTCAGACTTCCTTCACTTGTGGTGGAAATTCTTGTACGTCATCCTTCATTAACTCTCTGCTCTGCATGCATGTGGGTTGGAGCTAACAATCCTTCCCCTCTATACCGACATGTATAACTGACTTCTCACTTGAAGTCTATCCCGGCAATCTCTGCAAATTTTGAATTTCTCTCTCGAGACCACATTTGTAAGCATGTCAGCTGGATTCTTATCTGTATGGATCTTGATCAGTTCCAATAACTGTTTTTCCATCACTTCACGTATCCAATGATACCGAACATCAATGTGCTTCGTGCGAAAATGGTACATAGAATTCTTGCTCAGGTCTATAACACTCTGGTTATCACAATATACAGTGAACTTTTCTTGTTTTAATAGCAACTCTTGGAGAAACCGCTTTAACCATAACATTTCTTTCCCAGCTTCTGCTATGGCAACATATTCTGCCTCAGTTGTGGATAAAGCAACACACTTCTGCAGCTTGGATTGCCAAGACGTAGCTCTCCCTACAAAGGTGAACAGAAGTCCTGATGTAGATTTTCTACTGTCAAGATCTCCCGTCATATCTGAATCCGTATAGCCTTTCACGACTGGTTTAGCATCTCTAAAGCACAAACACATTTTTTTCGTAACCTTGAGGTACCTCAGAATCCACTTGACTGCTTCCCAATGCTCTTTCCCTAGATTAGAAAGGAATTTGCTTACTACACCAACAGCATAAGCAATATTTGGTCGGGTGGACACCATTGCATACATTAAACTCTCTACGGCGGATGAGTAGGGAATAACCTCCATCTCTTCTCTTTCTTTTTTAGAGGAGGGACAAGAACTCTTGCTCATCTTGAAATGATTAGCCAGCGGAGCACTAACTGGCTTGACATCTTTCATGTTGAACTTCTCCATCATCTATTCCATGTACTTCTCTTATGACAACCACAACTTCTTGGCTTCCTTGTCATTCATATTTTTCATGCCCAAAATTTGTTATGCAGGGCCTAGGTTCTTCATGTCAAAAGACTGTGATAACTTCTTCTTCAGTGACTTGATTGCGGTAGTATCTTGTCCAACAATTAACATGTCATCAACGTAGAGCAAGAGTATGATGAAATTTCTACCGAAAAATTTCCTGACATAGACACACTAGTCTGCAGCAGTTCTCTTGTACTCATAACCCACCATAAATGAATCAAACTTCTTGTACCACTGTCTCGGTGCTTATTTGAGATCGTAGAGACTTTTCTTCAATCTACAGACTAAGGTTTCTTTCCCTTTGACTTCAAAACTTTTTGGCTGCTCCATGTAAATTTCTTCCTTCAGATCACCATGGAGAAATGTCGTCTTCACGTCCATTTGTTCAAGTTCTAAATTGAAACTGGCAGCTAGTCGTAAAACTACTCGAATGGATGTCATCTTTACAACTGGAGAGAAGATTTCATCAAAATAAGTACCTTTCTTCTGTCCAAAAGCTTTGACAACCAATCGGGCCTTATACTTGACTAGCTTCCCGCTGCCATCTTTCTTCAACTTGAACACCCTCTTGTTTTTCAAAGCTTTCAGGCCCTGTGGAAGTTCTACTAAATCATAAGTCTAATTTTTTCGTAAGGAATTCATCTCTTCTCCCATAGGTTGCTGCCAGCAATTCTTCTCCTTATGATTTTGTACTTCTTGAAAACTTTCTGGCTACCCCTCATCAGTAAACAAAATATACTTAGAAGCAAGATATTTGGATGATGGCTTAAGCTCTCTTGGTGATCTTCGCAACTGTGCACCAACAATCTCTGACTGAGGGGGTTGTGGCTCCCCTTACCCAACACCCTTTTCTTCTGAAACTTCTTCTTCTTGAAATCCATCTTTCAACTTTACATCATTGGTTTCATGCTGCGGCAGCTCGTCTTCGTTAGTAGCATTCTGTGATGGTATAAGATTGGGAATAATTTTAGAAACATCATCAACTTTGGGTTTGGCTAATTGCCCAAAGTCTTTTAAGGTCCGGCCTTCTTTGAAATACCACATCTCGGCTTCGAATGACCTTCTTATTTTTCGGATCTCATAATCTGTATCCAAATTCTTCATCTCCAAAACCAATAAAGATGCACGGAGTGGCTTTATCATCTAGCTTTTGTCTATGCTCCTTGGATACATATGAAAATGCTTTGCACCCAAACACTCTCAAGTGAGAGTAAGAAATCTACTTTCAGTGGAACGGATGGCGATCTGTTAATCAGATAGCAGACAACACGAATAGCTTCTCCCCAAAATGGCTTTGGAAACTTTGCCATGTTGAGCATACATCTGACCTTCTCCACAATGGTCTGGTTCATTCTCTCAGCTATACCATTTTGTTGTGGGGTTCTAAGAACAGTCTTCTCATGTCAAATGCCGCGAGTAGCACAGTAGGCTCATGGGGGCTCACCACGAGTCTCGTTTCGATAATTCGAATCGTCAATATGTAGAAATCATCGAGTACTATATGGCTGTAAGAAAATCACGCTGATCAGATATCCATAACTATGTGATCAAATTTGTTTTGTATGAAAAAAATGGACGGTGAAAAATAAACGGCTTACAAAAATCTGATTTGATTACATAGCTATCGATATCCGATCAACGTGATTTTTTAAAGGCATATAGTACTCGACAAGTTCTATACATTGAACAGTTTAGATTATCGAAATGAGATCCGTGATGGGCCGTGTAACAACCCTCATACTGTTTACTGATTAATGACCGAATGATTACCGTTAATCATTGATTACTGCGAAATGGAACTGATAATGACTGATAATTGAACTGACTAAAGTACTGAACTGACTGACCGAAATTGAAACTGAATTGAATGAATACATCTGTTTGAACTGCATTCTATCTGTTGATTGTTTATTTGATCTGTTCGTATTTTAGTGTTTAAACTGCTAAT
The DNA here is from genome assembly GCF_055761805.1 of Camellia sinensis. NCBI lineage: Eukaryota > Viridiplantae > Streptophyta > Magnoliopsida > Ericales > Theaceae > Camellia > Camellia sinensis. The sequence continues at coordinate 184,129,006 of NC_138969.1, read as the reverse complement.
TGAAGGCCTTATCGGCGGCCGAATCTGAAACCGATTAGTGTTCTGTGACCCTCGTAATTTAGGTGATTTTATTGTACAATTATCTGAAAATTGATTAGGTATGATTAAATTAGATTAAATAAGCTAATTAAAGAGTTGGACTTATTTACCGTTATGCCCTTGAGTGGGCCACTATCTCAAATACACACACTTGAGCCTTATACTTGAATCAAAACACATTTGCTCAGCCATTTCTTCTTGTTCTAGCCGAATTTAGAGAGAGAGAGAGAGAGTTGGTGTAGTTCTTGAGATTTGGTTTAAGCAACTTAGAGAATTGAAGGTTGATTGTTGCTTTGTGGTCCTACACTTGTAATTGAGGCTCTAGGTAAGAGAACTCAACCTTTATTGATGTGTTTGAGCTAGTTCTTGCATGATTCATGTTAATTTGAAGAGCTAAGTCATGATGTGGTTCATTAATGATGGATTGAAGATCATTTCTTGCATGCATGTTGGTATTGTTGCATTTTGAGGTTGATTACATGGACATTAGTGCATGCATGCTCATATTGTTGTTATAGACCATGTTTCCAACTGGTTTGAAAAGAAATGAGCTCATTTGATCAATCTTTGGAGCTTTAATTTGGTTTAAAACTCATGCATGTCATGTTTGAAGATTGTTCTTGGAAAATGATTTGAAATTGGGTTTGAATTAAACACCCTTGGGCTTTGATTTCTCAAATTGAGCTTTGAATCATGTTATTCCATGTGTTTATAAGAGTTTTCCAGAAAATGAGCCCAAGAGGATCGGTTTTGATGCATTTAAACTTGAGTTTGAGCTTGGAGGTGCAATCTGGTTTTTCCAGATTTCGCACTTCCGCTCGAGCGGGGAAAGTTACGCTCGAGCGTGGAATCCGAGCAACCAGCATCCCTCTGCACTGTTTTACAGTCCGCTCGAGCGGAGGATAGGGCGCTCGAGCGGAGTCATGTCTCAAGCTCGAGCGGGCGTCGAGCGGAGATTTCACCCATCCAGTACTTTTACAGTACGCTCGAGCGGTAAAGTTTACGCTCGAGCGTGTACCTTTGTTGCATGTCCGCTCGAGCGGGGAAACATGCGCTCGAGCGGGACTCTGTTTTTCTAAAAACGCTTTTAAATGTGCATTTTTGCATCCTCATCCCATCCTAGGCATTCTTAGGCCTAGTTTAAGACATCTTGATGAGGATATCGTTGTAGAACACACCAAGGCAAATTAGGGATTAAGTTATGATATTTTCCCAACTGTGTAGCTTAGTGTGTGTTCAACCTGTGAACTGTGTAGGGTTGGCGACTGGAGAGACACGCTCTAGCATACTGTAGCCCAGAACTCTGTGAGTAACAATTGTGTAAAGATATGTTCAACTGACTATCTTTTGAATACTGAACTGAACTGTTTACTGAACTGGTATTATTTACTGAATGAATGTATGTCCTTTATTTCTGAACTGTACTGTGGTATCCTTAGTACCTACTGTTTACTGTTACTGTTACTGCGACAGAATTCTCTGTCGGTTCCCTCGTGGAGCCACTACTGTTTACTGACTGATGGCCATCATTACTGTTCGGTCTTTCAAGACCTACTGTTACTGTTATGCTAATGGATGTACCACATATGACTGTTTACTGTACTGAACGACTGAAATACTGATTGAATTGAATTGTTTTCATTACTGTAAGGACATTCATTCTAAACCTCTTTACGCTTTATGTTATTCACTGGGCTTTAGCTCACTGCTTATATATATATGTAGGTGTACAGGCACCAGACCGCAGCTAGAGGCGTCAGGGTTACTCCAGTTTTGTCAAGCCAGCCTTTGTGCCTCACTGCGAGGTTCCGAGTTGCCATGCTATGGCTTGGGGGTGTTTTGTCTGTTTTTTTCCCCCTTCTGTACTGTTTTACTGTTTTGTATAGACCGTACTGTTTTGTACAGACGGAACGTTTCCTGTACTGTTCTGTAGGGTTGAGTCCCTAGTTGAATGGATGTGAATATTGTGCATACTGTTCTGTACTGTTTATGTATGAATGCATGGAAAATCTTTTGCATACAGACTGTCACAGCTCATTGGACATTGTTTAATTACTGTATTGGCTTCCGCCAGGCCCTGTACTCTGTTTTACTGTATTACTATTCTGCAGGCCTTCGGTAATCTCGGATTACTGGCCGGTTACGGTGCTAAACCCATAGGGCCGGGTTTGGGTCGTGACAGAGTGGTATCAGAGCGATACTTACCACGAGTTATACCGCACACACGTGTCCAAATGAGCTATAGGGTGTCCTAGAAAAGTTATTAGGGCATCTCATGAACTTGAAAAGTGTGTGGTTATGTTATGACTGAATATCTGCTAATGTGTTAAACTGTTAAACAAATGACTGCTTATGTTTAAAACTGTTATAACTGCTTATAGTGAAATGGACAATGCAAATGAACCTGAGTCCTCATCTACTGAGGCAAGAATGGAAAGAATGGAAAGAATGATCGAACTGATAACTGCTAGACTTGAACAACAACAGAACCAACCGCCCCCACCTCCTCCTCCTCCGGTTCAGCCGGAACCTAATGTGAATGTGAATGATGGGGATATAATTGCTCTTACCCAGAAGTTCAGCAAAATGAAACCGCCATCCTTTCAGGGAGGCCTTGAACCGCTAAAAGCTGAAGCTTGGGTTCTGGAAATAGAGAAATTATTTGAAGTGTTTCCGTGCTCGGAAGCGAACAAGGTATTGTTAGCTACCTTCACTCTTCGAGAAGAAGCTAGAAGGTGGTAGATGTTGATCCGTGATACAAATACTGTTATGACTTGGGCTCAGTTCAAGGAGTCCTTCTTTGAAAAGTATTTCCCTCAGTGTGTTAGGGATAGGAAAGTGACTGAATTTGAACAGTTGAAGCAGGGCACAATGTCCGTTGCAGAATATGAAACCAAATTTACTGAACTTGCCCGATATGCACCGCATATGGTGGATACTGAGTATAAGAAGGCCAGAAAATTTGAAGGTGGCCTTAATGTGGCAATACTTGACCGGATAAATGTTTTGAAATTACCGACTTTTGTGGGTGTTCTCGACCGAGCATTGATGGCCGAGTCGAACATTGCAGCGGTGAAGCAATCTGAAACACCAACAACTGAATGGCATGGTAAAAGGCAGGGTTTCAAATTCAAGAAAGGCAAGCACAACCCAGCCAACAAGAAACAGAATACGGGGTTGACAACTAGCCCCAGTCAGGGGAGTGGATTTATACCACCCTGTCCTGAGTGTGGCAAGAAGCACAAGGGGGTCTGCTACAGAATATCTGGAGCTTGTTACCGGTGTGGCAAGGTGGGCCACATGGTTAAAGACTGCCCCTCTGCTCCACAAGCCAGTGGTAAAGCTGCACCAAGCGCAGCAGTATCAAACGCTCCACCAAAGCCTAACCCTAAAGCTACCGGGAAAGAGCCTGTGAGGCAAGGCCGAGTGTTCGCACTAGTACCGGGAGATGTGCAGAATACCGAGACCGTTGTGTCAGGTATTCTCTCTATCTGTACTCAAAATGCATATGTACTGATGGATTCGGGGTCTACGCATTCATACGTGTCGCATGCTTTTTCACGGAAATTGAATAGACCCTTAGAACCTATGAACTATCTGCTAGCTGTATCATCACCCGTAGGGGGATCCATGACATGTGCTTATATGTACCCTGCATGTGAAATCATTGTTGGGGATATGCATCTGTTTATTGATTTACTGCCATTGAACATTGATCATTTTGACGTAATATTGGGGATGGATTGGTTACAAAAATATCATGCCACTATTGACTGTGTGACCAAGCAAGTTGTTTTTCGTCCACCCGGTTTGCCTGAATTTGTGTTTAATGGGAGTGGAGTAGTACCTCCTCCGTATCTGATTTCGTCTGTGAAAGCTGTTAAACTGATTAGAAAGGGAGGTAAAGGATATATGTGTTCTGTATTAACTGTATCTACTGATGTTAATGTTAATATAAGCTGTATTCCTATAGTCAGAGAATTCCCAGACGTTTTTCCAGAGAATTTGCCAGGGGATTTGATTGACAGGGAGATTGAATTCACCGTGGATGTGATTCCCGGAACACAGCCAGTTTCGAAAGCTCCTTACCGAATGGCTCCAACTGAACTGAAGGAGTTGAAAGTGCAACTGCAAGAACTGTTAGACAAAAAGTTCATCAGACCCAGCACTTCGCCATGGGGTGCTCCTGTTTTGTTTGTCAAAAAGAAAGATGGCTCACTGAGACTGTGCATTGACTACCGTGAACTGAATAAGGTAACTGTAAAGAATAAATACCCATTACCGCGTATTGATGACTTATTTGATCAGTTACAGGGTGCACAAGTGTTTTCTAAGATTGATCTCAGATCGGGGTATCATCAACTGAAGGTTAAACCGGAAGACATTGATAAAACTGCTTTTAGAACGAGGTATGGACATTATGAATTTTTAGTTATGCCTTTTGGAGTCACGAATGCACCAGCTGCTTTTATGGACCTCATGAACAGAATTTTTAAACCATACCTTGATGACTTTATTGTTGTATTTATCGATGACATATTGATTTACTCCGAAAGTGTAGAACAACATGAACATCATCTGAGACTTGCCCTGCAAACCTTAAGAGAACAGAAACTGTATGCTAAACTGTCTAAATGTGAATTCTGGCTTGACCATGTTATGTTTTTGGGGCAGAAGTTGGAGATGGGCCTTTGCTTGGGCCCGAGATTGTGTATGAAACAACTGAAAAAGTGAAACTGATACAGCAAAGACTGAAAACTGCACAGAGTAGACAGAAAAGTTATGCAGATGTCAGAAGACGGGACAGAGAGTATGAAGTGGGTGATCACGTTTTTGTGAAAGTGACACCAATGAAAGGCCAGACTCGTTTTGGAGTCAAAGGCAAGTTAGCACTGAGATACGTCGGACCATATGAGATCATTGAGAAAATCAATCCAGTGGCGTATCAAGTTGCGCTTCCTCCTGAAATGGAGCATATGCATAACGTCTTCCACATTTCCATGTTGAGAGACTACCTCTGGGATCCCTTCCATGTGATTGAGCCTGCTCGGATAGTGTTGAGTGATGACTACACTTACGAGGAGCGGCCTATACAGATTGTAAACAGACGAATCAAGAAACTGAGGAACAAAGAGATCCCGTTAGTGAAAGTTGACTGGCAAAACCATGGTGGCGTGTATGCCACTTGGGAAAGGGAAGAGGACATGGCCAAACGATATCCTGAACTGTTTCCACTGAATCCTGTTTTCTTCCAAAATGAAGGTAACTCGAGTTTAGAGGACTAAACTCTTTATAAGGAGGGGAGACTGTAACAACCCTCATACTGTTTACTGATTAATGACCGAATGATTACCGTTAATCATTGATTACTGCGAAATGGAACTGATAATGACTGATAATTGAACTGACTAAAGTACTGAACTGACTGACCGAAATTGAAACTGAATTGAATGAATACATCTGTTTGAACTGCATTCTATCTGTTGATTGTTTATTTGATCTGTTCGTATTTTAGTGTTTAAACTGCTAATTGAAGGCCTTATCGGCGGCCGAATCTGAAACCGATTAGTGTTCTGTGACCCTCGTAATTTAGGTGATTTTATTGTACAATTATCTGAAAATTGATTAGGTATGATTAAATTAGATTAAATAAGCTAATTAAAGAGTTGGACTTATTTACCGTTATGCCCTTGAGTGGGCCACTATCTCAAATACACACACTTGAGCCTTATACTTGAATCAAAACACATTTGCTCAGCCATTTCTTCTTGTTCTAGCCGAATTTAGAGAGAGAGAGAGAGAGTTGGTGTAGTTCTTGAGATTTGGTTTAAGCAACTTAGAGAATTGAAGGTTGATTGTTGCTTTGTGGTCCTACACTTGTAATTGAGGCTCTAGGTAAGAGAACTCAACCTTTATTGATGTGTTTGAGCTAGTTCTTGCATGATTCATGTTAATTTGAAGAGCTAAGTCATGATGTGGTTCATTAATGATGGATTGAAGATCATTTCTTGCATGCATGTTGGTATTGTTGCATTTTGAGGTTGATTACATGGACATTAGTGCATGCATGCTCATATTGTTGTTATAGACCATGTTTCCAACTGGTTTGAAAAGAAATGAGCTCATTTGATCAATCTTTGGAGCTTTAATTTGGTTTAAAACTCATGCATGTCATGTTTGAAGATTGTTCTTGGAAAATGATTTGAAATTGGGTTTGAATTAAACACCCTTGGGCTTTGATTTCTCAAATTGAGCTTTGAATCATGTTATTCCATGTGTTTATAAGAGTTTTCCAGAAAATGAGCCCAAGAGGATCGGTTTTGATGCATTTAAACTTGAGTTTGAGCTTGGAGGTGCAATCTGGTTTTTCCAGATTTCGCACTTCCGCTCGAGCGGGGAAAGTTACGCTCGAGCGTGGAATCCGAGCAACCAGCATCCCTCTGCACTGTTTTACAGTCCGCTCGAGCGGAGGATAGGGCGCTCGAGCGGAGTCATGTCTCAAGCTCGAGCGGGCGTCGAGCGGAGATTTCACCCATCCAGTACTTTTACAGTACGCTCGAGCGGTAAAGTTTACGCTCGAGCGTGTACCTTTGTTGCATGTCCGCTCGAGCGGGGAAACATGCGCTCGAGCGGGACTCTGTTTTTCTAAAAACGCTTTTAAATGTGCATTTTTGCATCCTCATCCCATCCTAGGCATTCTTAGGCCTAGTTTAAGACATCTTGATGAGGATATCGTTGTAGAACACACCAAGGCAAATTAGGGATTAAGTTATGATATTTTCCCAACTGTGTAGCTTAGTGTGTGTTCAACCTGTGAACTGTGTAGGGTTGGCGACTGGAGAGACACGCTCTAGCATACTGTAGCCCAGAACTCTGTGAGTAACAATTGTGTAAAGATATGTTCAACTGACTATCTTTTGAATACTGAACTGAACTGTTTACTGAACTGGTATTATTTACTGAATGAATGTATGTCCTTTATTTCTGAACTGTACTGTGGCATCCTTAGTACCTACTGTTTACTGTTACTGTTACTGCGACAGAATTCTCTGTCGGTTCCCTCGTGGAGCCACTACTGTTTACTGACTGATGGCCATCATTACTGTTCGGTCTTTCAAGACCTACTGTTACTGTTAGGCTAATGGATGTACCACATATGACTGTTTACTGTACTGAACGACTGAAATACTGATTGAATTGAACTGTTTTCATTACTGTAAGGACATTCATTCTAAACCTCTTTACGCTTTATGTAATTCACTGGGCTTTAGCTCACTGCTTATATATATATGTAGGTGTACAGGCACCAGACCGCAGCTAGAGGCGTCAGGGTTACTCCAGTTTTGTCAAGCCAGCCTTTGTGCCTCACTGCGAGGTTCCGAGTTGCCATGCTATGGCTTGGGGGTGTTTTGTCTGTTTTTTTCCCCCTTCTGTACTGTTTTACTGTTTTGTATAGACCGTACTGTTTTGTACAGACGGAACGTTTCCTGTACTGTTCTGTAGGGTTGAGTCCCTAGTTGAATGGATGTGGATATTGTGCATACTGTTCTGTACTGTTTATGTATGAATGCATGGAAAATCTTTTGCATACAGACTGTCACAGCTCATTGGACATTGTTTAATTACTGTATTGGCTTCCGCCAGGCCCTGTACTCTGTTTTACTGTATTACTGTTCTGCAGGCCTTCGGTAATCTCGGATTACTGGCCGGTTACGGTGCTAAACCCATAGGGCCGGGTTTGGGTCGTGACAGGCCGCCACGGGCCCAATTGTGATTAGACTAGAGGGAAGCCATTCCCATCTCAAAATCCCCATGTCATCTAAACGTAAATCTTTTGATGTAGTAACATTAAGATATGATTTTTTTTTTTTAATTTTTTTTTTAGAGGAGGATTATCTTCAACCCAGATTTTGGATTAGAGGCCGCTGTTTGGATCTGTTGAGTCCACCACGGACCTCGTTTTGATAATTTGAACTATTTATTTTGTCGGGCGCTTCATATATTTCATCCACACAAAAAATTAAGTTGATCCAATAATTGCAACATGTTCAATTTATTGCGTTTGTCACTAAAAAAAATGTATGATTTATTTTTAAAAACATAATTGTTGTGTATTTTTTAGTGAAAAATTGAATTAAGTTATAATTATCGAATCGATCTAATTTCTTTTGTAGATGAAATACATAGAGTGTCCAACAAAATGAAAGCTTTAAAATTATTAAAACGGGACCGGGATGAACCCAGGCCCAAAGAGCACCTTTGGACCGGAGGGGATCCTCCTTTTTTTTTCAAGATAGGCGTAAGACTCCCAAAACAAACTAGTAAAGACCGGAGGCGTCCTTTGAAACCAACATGCAGAGAGATGGCGGGCATTCCTCAATCCATGTTCGAAAATCTGCCAACTCCACCGCCATTCAAGCTAAATGACGAGCCACTGAATTCCCTTCTCGACGTACATGGGAGACCAAGAAACGCATGAACTGGCTTGTCCCCCCTACTACCTCAGAGATCAAAATTCCTTATTCGACCACCTATCATTAGAACAACTCTCATGGGATGTCAACGCCTCCAAATCCATTTGCAAATGATAAGCCAATTTCACCAAAAAAACTCCGTTCTTCTTAAAATGCCAAACCTGCACATCCCGCGGCAAACTGGGACAAATGGGAATATTCCGAACAATCTCCTTATCAATCTCTAGCAAATTCAGTCCTGCCTCATCCAAGTCCCAGCACTTTCGATCACTATCAATGAGAGAACTCACCATCGGTCTCACTTCCACAGTTGGCAAAAAAGAAATCATCTGAAATGTTTTTGAAAAAAGGTTTAAGCAGAATCAATCCCATGTCTTGCAGGCATAATTAAATATCTTATGATTTCAAATTCCTTTTAGAATTATGTAAGAAATTTTAAGATGCAGAGATGTCAAAACATAAATTTAAAAGTTATAAATGTTTTAAAAATCTATATTAAAGTTTGTAATCAATAATAGCCATGAAAATTCTTCTTCTTCTTCTTCTTTTTCTTTTTCTTTTTCTTTTTCTTTTTTTAGTTATATATTATTTTACAATTAATTTTTTTATAAAAAATAAAAACTCAAAGAATGGCAAGGTTCTATAATTTATAACTAATTAACTTTATTATAGTAAAGGGAATTTTTTTTTAAAATTGCATGGGCCGATCACTTCCTGTTGCCTCCCTCAACCTAAGAAATTATTGATTACTCTTGAGGCACCACCACCTGGCAGCCCAACGGTATTGTGATTGATGGAGGAAGTAAGATTTATAAATTTGTATTAGATAATTACAGAACATGAAGGGACATGATAAATTGTAATTTGTGAGGAATATGACCACGTGACGCCCTTAGACTAACCACTAGTTTTTCGCTCAACCCCTTCCTTAAATTTCTCTTTAATATCATATAAGATGTCACATCAAATGATAGATAATTATTTAGTAATCTAAAATACGATCCTGTGATATTCTAGAATAGTATGATTGGTGAAAAAATTGAGTATTAATTATTTCTATTATGTAATTAAAGAATACAAAAGAGTATAATAAGTAGTGATTGGTGAGAGAATATAGTCACGTAATACTCCGTATCTATTATATAATTTTCTGACACGGATAGGCCCACAAGGCACACGGCCCACAGCAAACTACCCCAAACCCATCGCTTAGGACCAATGGCATAACCCGGTTGGCAAAGCCCAGGACAGTTGGAGGCCATCTAGACATGGAGGGCCAATGGCATCTGGGCACATGGCAGGTGGGACACGGGCCACATCAGCAGACAAAGATCTGCAGAGTTATTATCACAACACATCACCATTAATGCATCCCATCACAGCATTTATTACGACAACACCCCCCCGTCGGAACAGAGCCCCATCACCCTGAACAAGGTAAGCTACGGCACAGGCTTTCGGCGAAAGGAAGCACGTCACAAGAGACAGGGAAATGATGACCAAAGGATATAAGCAAGGATAGAAAGACAAGGATAAGGTTAAGTTATCTCTCTCTTGATCCCTCTCTCCATATTCCCTACTTCTTCCTCTACTAATTCTCACGCCGGAGGGTTCACTGGGGGACTGCCCTGTTCCCCTTTGGGCTTGCATGCAGGTCATTTGATGGAATCATCACCCCGAACCGGAACCTGAAGAGCCTGGACCAGTCCGACCCATTCACCCGGGAAAAAGAACGTTATCAGTTGGCGCCGTCTGTGGGAACTTAGTGGTTTATCCGTGCGCTAGTTGTGTTCACTACCGCCGGAGCCCTCCCTTCTCACCATCACCTTTCCCTCTTGGCCGTCCAGGTGTATGGTCACGACTAGGTCCATGGCTTCTCACCACAACGCCGCCGATCACCAAACAAATCCTTCCCACCCAACCAACCCACCACAATACATCATCGAGCTCACCAACAGCATTAACTGCATGGCCGAGCAAAACCAGGCCCTAATCAATGCGTTACTCCAAAGAAACCCCCCTGTTCCACCTCCAAATATCCCGCCCAACCAAGGAACAACCCCAGGCCATACTGCTCCACAACCCCCTCCGCCTAACCCAGAAGGTTCGCAGCCCCTTCCTCCCCAACATGAAAACCTACCACCCCCACCTCCACGCCCGCCAGTCGCAGCACTGGCTCCTGAGGGGGAAGCTAGCAGTGTCCAGCCTCCATTGACAGACCATGGCGACAACATTCCCCTCTGGGACGCTGAAATCCGAGCTATGAAACTCCAACTACAAGGGGTCATGCAGAACATTCAGCACAAGCCCTCAGTCACCACCAACTCGCCTTTTGTTGCCTCCATCCGCGACAAACCATTGCCTGCCAAGTTCAAGATGCCTACCGTTGACTCCTTCGACGGCACGACGAACCCAGTCGACCATCTAGAATCCTACCGCACCCTCATGATCCTCCACGCCTTCCCTGACGAGATCATGTGCCGAGCTTTTCCAGTGACACTGAAGGGATCAGCTCGGCTATGGTTTAGCCAACTACCGGCGGACTCCGTCTCCACCTTTCAACACCTCAGTGACTCCTTCCTGAGCCACTTTATTGGAGCCCAGCGTCAGAGACGCCCAGCCACCCAGCTCCTTAACATTCGTCAGACCCAGAGGGAGTCGCTCCGCAGCTTTGTCACCCGGTTCAACACCGAAGCCCTTCAAGTAGCGGAGAATGACGACAAGGTCATCCTCACCGCTTTCATGGCCGGCCTGCGGTCGTCTGATTTCCTTTTCTTCCTCTCCAAAAACCCTCCAACCACCATGGCAGCTCTACTATCCAAAGCCCAAAAATACATGAATGCTGAAGATTCCCTGGCCGCTCGGCAAGAGCCGACCCCTAAAAATCCGACCCCCAGAGAAAAGAGGAAAGACTCCGAGCCCAGAACCGCCCAGTATAATAGCCAAACACCCCACTATAATGACCGACCCCCCCGAACCGACCGGTCGACTCCGACCAGACCGCCCGGCCGGTTTGAGCGGTACACACCTCTCAATTCCCCCATGGAGCACGTCCTCAATCAAATCTAGCGGGACTACCCCCTCAAGTGGCCCCTACCGTCCCGAAACCCTTCCACCCGGAAAGATCAGTCCAAATACTGCCGCTTCCACCAAGACCATGGCCATACCACCGACGAGTGCATCAACCTCAAAGACCAGGTCGAGACCTTCATCCGCCAGGGCCACCTCAGTTGATTCACAGACCCCCGCCCCGCACAGAGGCAAAGAACTGACCTTCCCAGGAACAATCGCCGACGCACACCACCCCGCAATCAAGCCCCACCAAACGAAGGCCACGATTGCCCGCCACCACAGCCTCGGCCTCCAGGCAATCCCCCTCCACCATTCGGAGAAATCAGAGTCATTTCGGGGGGCCTTGCTTGTGGGGGGCCATCCCGCTCGGCTCAGAAGGCAGAACTCAGAAAAATCAGGCAAGGCTCAGACAAAGCAGTGGCGACGGTGGACCGACCTCCCAAACAGTCAAAATAATGGATCGAACCCATCACCTTCACCGACACCGACTGTGCAGGAGTCCGTTACCTACATGATGACCCCCTTGTCATTTCCGCCATCCTCTCCAACTACAAGGTCAAACGAGCCCTCATAGACAACGGCAGCTCTTCAGACATCATCTTCCTCAATTGCTTCCGCCAACTCAAGATCGGGGAGGAGAGCTTGTCCACTCTCCAAACCCCTCTGGTCGGCTTCACCGGCGACCGAGTGACCTCCATCGGCTCCATCGATCTGCCTATCACCATCGGCGAGCACCCGCGGCAGACCACTAAGTTGCTCACCTTCCTTGTGGTCGACTGCCCCTCCGCTTACAACATTATCCTTGGCCGCACAGCCCTAAATGCCTTCCAATCCATCACATCCACATATCATCTGGCCATGAAATTTCCTACCGATCTCGGTGTCGGAACTGTCAAAGGAGAACAAACCGTGGCCAGGGAGTGTTATGTCGCCTCACTCAAGGAAGTCAAACTAAAAGAGGCCATGATCATCGAAGGGCTTGACGTCCGAGACGAGGACGAGCTGGTCAGAGGTGAACCTGTAGAGGAACTTGTTGAAGTCAACATCGATCCCACCAACCCAATCAGAACCGCCAAGATCGGCAGTCAATTACCCGCCCAAGCCAAGGCCGACCTTACTGCTCTCTTAACCGAGCACAGAGATGTATTCGCCTGGACCCATTCTGACATGCCAGGCATCGACCCCTTCTTCATAACCCATTGCCTCAGCATCGAACCCCACTTTCGACCCCACCACCAGAAGCAACGCATTTTCCATCCGGAGCGCAACACCCTTATAGCCGCCGAAGTTGACAAACTCCTCGGGGCCCAATTCATCAAAAATGTGGACTATCCTAGGTGGTTGTCCAATGTGGTCCTCGTCCGCAAACACAATGGCAAATGGCGGCTCTGTGTCGACTACTCTGATCTGAACCGAGCTTGTCCCAAAGACAGCTACCCCCTTCCTCGCATAGATCTGCTGGTTGACGCCACAGCCGGTCATCAAATGCTCAGCTTCATGGATGCCTTCTCTAGGTACAACCAAATCCTGATGCACACATCTGACCAGGAGCACACATCATTTATTACCGACCGAGGTACCTACCACTACTGTGTAATGCCATTCGGACTGAAGAATGCTGGGGCCACTTATCAGCGGCTGGTTAACACCGTTTTTCATCACCAAATAGGCCGGAATATGGAAGTCTACGTCGACGACATGCTAGTCAAAAGCAAATACTCCTCCGATCACCTTACTGATTTACGTGAGACCTTCGCCACCTTGCGCAAGTACTAGATGAAGCTCAACCCAGAGAAGTGCGCCTTCGGCGTAGGGTCTGGCAAATTTTTGGGCTTTATGGTCAGCCAGCGCGGCATCGAAGCTAACCCTGAGAAGATCAAGGCCTTGGTTGAGATGCAGTCGCCTAAGACGGTCAAAGAGGTTCAGAGACTCACCGGCCGAGTGGCAGCCCTCAACCGCTTCATCTCCCGTGCGACAGATAAGTGCTTGCCCTTCTTTAAAGTTCTTCGGCAGACTTTTGAATGGACAACTGAATCCGAAGAGGCCTTCCAACAGTTAAAGCAATGCATGGCCAACCCCCCCTTCTCTCCCAAGCTATCACGGGCGAACCCCTCTTCCTCTACCTAGCAGTATCGGGAACCGCAGTCAGCGCAGCTCTCCTCAGAGAAGATGGCTCAATCCAACGCCCGGTCTATTACATCAGTCGGGCTCTCAGGGGCGCGGAGCAGAACTACCCCCTGCTGGAAAAACTGTCCCTGGCCTTGGTCATTGCCTCCAGACGACTCCGCCCATACTTCCAAGCCCACTCCATAGTGGTCCTCACCGACCAGCCCCTGAAGAAGGTCATGCAGCAACCAGAACTCTCAGGTAGATTGATGCAGTGGTCCGTAGAACTCAGCCAGTTCGACATCTCTTACCGCCCTCGGACAGCAATCAAAGGGCAAGTTGTAGCTGATTTCATCATGGAGTTCACCAAGCCGACCCCGACCACTGCACCCCCGCTCCTAGCAACTCCAACAGAGCCAGAAGATCCCCATTCTTGGACTCTTAACGTCGACGGTTCGTCCTGAAGAGAAGGAAGCAGTGTTGGCCTCATCCTCACCTCCCCTGAGGGCGGCTACTTCAAATGTGCCCTCCGTTTCTTGTTTGAAGCAAGCAACAATGAAGCCGAGTACGAGGCATTAATAGCAGGACTCCACCTTGCCAAGGACATAGGGGTCAGCCACCTCCGAGTATCCAGCGACTCCCAACTCGTCGTCGGTCAGATGACGGGGGACTTTGACGCCAAGGACGACACGATGAGAGCTTACAGAGCTCTGGCACTCCCCCTTGCTCGTCTCTTCAATACTTTCCACATCAGGCACATTCCTCGGGGGGAAAACTCCAAAGCAGATGAGATGGCTCAGTTAGCCTCTACTGACCACCCTACTCTCAGCCATGATGTCCGCGTCGAATATCTACACCACCCAGCCATCTCACCAGCTCTGCAAGCCGTACAATACATCCAAAATGAACCCATCCCTTGGGCATCCGACATTCTCCTATTCTTGACCACAGGAGCCCTCCCAGATGACCAGCAGCAGGCTGCCAAAGTCCGATCCCGAACGTCCAATTACGTCATTCTGGACGGTATATTGTACAAGCGCGGTTTCTCCCGGCCGTATCTACGGTGCCTCAACCCCGCCCAAGCAACTTATGTAATGCAGGAGATCCATGAAGGAATTTGTGGTAATCACTCAGGTGGCAGGTCCCTTGCCCAGAAGGTACTCCGTACGGGGTATTTTTGGCCAACTCTTCATCAGGATGCGACCGACTTCGTACTCAAATGCGACAAATGTCAACGCTTTGCCAACATCCCCCATGCCCCCCCTACAGAGCTAATCACACTCTACAGCCCCTATCCGTTTGCCAAGTGGGGGATCGACCTGGTTGGTCCACTTCCCACCGGTCGAGGCCAGACCAAGGTCGCGATTGTTGCCATTGATTACTTTACCAAGTGGGTCGAGGCTAAACCCCTTGCCACAATCACCGAGCGGAACACCACCAGGTTTATCTGGCAATCGATCATTTGTCGATTTGGCATCCCTCAAGCCATCATCTCGGACAATGGCAAACAATTCGATAACGCAAAGTACAGAAAATTTTGTGCCGACCTCCAGATTCAACCATGTTTCTCCTCCCCCGGTCACCCTCAAGCAAACGGCCAAGTTGAGGTCACCAACCGTTCCCTCCTGAAAATCATCAAAACCAAGCTCGAAGCTGCTAAAGGCCTTTGGGCCGAGGAACTACCAAACATACTCTGGGCTTACCGAACCACTGCTCGCACTCCCACTGGAGAAACCCCTTTTCGCTTAACATATGGCGCTGAGGCAGTTATTCCGGTAGAAGTCGGTTTGCCTACCCCCAGGGTTTTACATCCGGACCTGGCCGCAGCCGAAGAACTCCATCGGACAGACTTGGACCTCGTCGAAGAGCTCAGAGAGACCGCTGCTGTCAGATTGGCTTCATACCAGCAGAAAATGAGAACACACTACAACCGCCGAGTCCGACCACGAGAGTTCTCCGTAGGGGACCTTGTCTTACGAGAAGTGACTCCTGCCACAAAGAATCCAACCGAGGGCAAACTGGCAGTCAAATGGGAGGGGCCCTACGTTGTGAAAACCCGACCACGACCAGGCACTTACCAACTTCAAGACATGGAAGGCCGAGACCTGCCCCATCCCTAGAATGCGGAACTTTTGAAGCGTTACTATCAATAATTCGTACTTTTGTATTGACAATATCGTTGTATTTCCCTTTTTATACATAATGCAAACTCTGCCTGGTGATTTCGGTTTTCATAATTCAACTGTCTCTATGTCGCTCCCATAACTTTTTCACTTGCAGCATTTCAAAAGCCTCGGCCAGACCGAGCACTTCAAAAGCCTCGGCCAGACCGAGCACTTCAAACCCTCAGCCAGACTGAGCACTTCAAAAGCCTCGGCCAGACCGAGCACTTCAAAAGCCTCGGCCAGATGAAGCACTTCAAAAGCCTTGGCCAGACCGAGCACTTCAAAGCCTCAGCCAGACGAAGCACTTCAAAAGCCTCGGCCAGACCGAGCACTTCAAAGCCTCGGCCAAACCGAGCACTTCAAAAGCCTTGGCCAGATCGAGCACTTCAAAGCCTCAGCCAGACTGAGCACTTCAAAAGCCTCGGCCAGACCGAGCACTTCAGAGCCTCAGCCAGACTGAGCACTTCAAAAGCCTCGGCCAGACCGAGCACTTCAAAGCCTCGGAAGACCGAGCACTTCAAAGGCCTCAACCAGACTGAGCACTTCAAAGCCTCGGCAGACCGAGCACTTCAAAGGCCTCAGCCAGACTGAGCATTTCAACAGCCTCAGCCTGACTGAGCACTTCAACGCCAAGCAGAACCACATTTTCAACACTTAGTCACATTCTGAAGCTTCTTCACAGTTCCAGGACCACGTCTTTACCTAGTTAAATTCTCCACATACTCTCACGTATTACATTTACTGATCAGATTATTTGCCAACTATTTAGTTACAATTTACAACCTGTCTCTTACTCCAATTTTTCCATTATCTTTTCAATTTTCATACAACTCCAATCGCACTCCGCAGGGAGGAACTTTTAACTTTCACGTTGCACGATATTTTTATTGACCCAATCTTTATGACCAGTTTTAATCACAACATTTCATTCATGCTGGCAACATAAGCAAAATACACAAAATTCAACTGGCTATACATTCATCCATTACAATTAAATAATCTTTGTACACAACTTCATTACAGTTAAATTCTCCATACCTTCATTCATTCACTCATTCCTTTACAATGTGTTTACAAGTTTAAAAAAAAGAAAAAAAAAACAAACACAGAGCACGCCCAGTTTTTCTTCTCCTTGGCTACTCCTGCTCGCTAGATGCCAGATCCTCTTCTTCAACGCCTTCGTCCAGGGGGGTCTGGGCCACATCATCTTCGCCTATTGTCACACTACTAAGGTCCAAGTGTGGGAACAGCTCTTCAGCTCTGCGCTTGAACATTTTCCAACCGCTGTCCCAGAACTCGGCCATTTTGTGCTTATAGAAGTCTGACTGCTGGAAGCTTTCAATCACCTCTGCCTCTGTCCTACCTCCAGCAGTCTTCCTTGATGGGCCCACCCCCCCAGACTCTTGACCAGCCAGACTCCTGGCGACAGCAGCATCCACCACCATCTGAAATTCGGGGGACCCTTTATATTGCTCCACTGCTGCGACGCATAGATCAGGGTAGGCCGCCTTTTCAGACGCCGCCTTCGCCCTCTCCTCTTTCACCCCCTTCCTCAGACTCTCCAGCTCCGCCGCCGCCTTCGCCTTCTCCATCTCCCACTCCCTCAGAAGCCTCCCCTTCTCCTCCTCTGCTCTGGCACGCTCCTCCCCCAACTCCTTCAACAGATCTCCAATTCTGAAGTCCGCTTCATCCTTTTGCCTGACCAGCTCTTCATTGCTGGTCATGGCCTCTTCATGCCGCTCGATTGCCACGGCGCAGGCCCTCTCAGACTCTTCCAACTTTTTCTATTCACCAGCCAGTTGGAACTCAAGCGACACAACCTTACGGCGTGTGTCCTCTAGTTCCAACTTGACTGCTGGCAGATCGGCATGGGCAGTCTTCCAGTCGGCACTGTCCTTCCTTAATTTGGCCAACTGGGCCCTGGCCTCCTCAGCCTTCAACTTGGCAGCCCCAGCCTTCCTAAGAAGGGCCCCCGCCAAGGTAGTTACCTCCATTTGGGCGGAGCATAACCCCCTCAGCAGGTCGGCCTCATTATACCCAGATGCCGCGCGCAGAGCTCCCTCCTCCACAATCTTCACCAGGCGGTCTTCCCCCGCCCTGGCTGGGCTTTCTTCTCCCTCCAACCTTCCAGCCATCGCGCGCGCATGATAAATCGCCGTAGCCAGACGAACCCCTCTGTAGACACCCCATTTTTGACCGACCTTAAGACTCAGACGTCACTGATTGAGTGCTTGGTGATATTGCATAATGTGCTCGTTCAGAAGTTTTAGAGTCGCGGCCGTGAGCCCTGCCTCCGGACTTCCGAACCCTCTTATGTGCCTTGTCTCGGTTTGCGAACCAGACTCGGTTTTCTCTGTTTCTTTTCCTGAGGGGAGGGAGAGGTCCAGTAGACCATCTCTCAATGTCCGTAGGCTACATTTGGTGGCCGTAGGCCATTTTGCCCATTTCGGAGTCCGGTTTCCGGTTTTCGGAGCCGTCAGGCCGTGTGCCTCGGTTCGGGACCGCTTAACCATCTCCGTTTGTTCTGATTTTTGGCATACTTCCTATTTGCTCCCTTTTGAGGGACACTGGGGGCTGAGAAGCCCACTTCGTGGCCGAATGCCACTTTCAGTGCTTAACAGCCCATTTTCGGGACCCCGAACTACGCGTTTTGGTCCCCGAGCATTCGTTTTGCAACGGTTTTCGTTCATTTTTGGCAGGTACCTCTGTTTTATCACCAGGGAGGTCACTGAAAGGTGGGAGGCCAGCAATTGTTGCAGCAACCAGTTATACATCCTCCGACGCCCTCCGGCGCCCGTTTTTCGCACTTCCGGGCTAATGTTGAACACCTTGGACCCTTTTTCTTGAACTTTGAACCACATTTTTGTGATGTACACACATGGGAGGACCCTAAAAGTTCATGGCCGGCCATTAATTCAACTTGACCCTTTTGACCCCCTCCTTCCGGGCTAATGTTGAACCCCTTGGACCCTTTTTCTTGAACTTTGAACCACATGGTTGTTTTGTACACACATAGGAGAACACCACCAGTTGGTGGCCGGCCAGAAAATCTCATTGAACCTTTTGACCCCTAGTCGGCCGGCTAGGGGGTGTGGCCGGCCGGCCACCTGCAACAAAAGTACCAGGCCGGCCGTACTCCTTGCACTGTTCCCTTTACAGCTGTGAGGCAATATCCCCCAGAAAAGATCTTTATCCGGGGGATATTTCGTGGGGGGAATATTACTCTCCTTTTCCCCCACCTTTACACCCCCTTGTTGGCCTATATAGCAAGCAAGCCTTGTAGTATTTTGGGGTTAGAAAAACTCTCCTTCAAGCCTCCATACATAACTCCATTTCTATACCTCTTATTTCTTTGAAAAACCCTAAGTCCCTAACCATCATTTCTTCTACACCACCAAGCTCTACCACCACCACCTCATTTCCAGCAACAAGGAAGGTTTCTCAAAGGCCAAAGAAGCTGCAAATTCATCCAAGAAGCAACAAAAGTTTGAGTCTTCAAGGGTGAGTAACCTTTTCTTCATTTTGACCCTTTTTCTTGATTTATTTGTAAGCCCCACTTGATTTTTGTTTCAAGCTCCGGCCCTAACTAAAAAGGGGCCTCTTTTGAGCTCATCTTCACTTTTCATTAAGGGCTCAACCCTGTTTGAGCCCTCCATGATACACTTGCTTCATTGATCCTCTTGTATGTCACAATCTTGCATGCTATTTTTGGCCCATGAGCAATTTATTTTCGAGCATGTTGTAAACTGATATTAGGCTTATTTTGAGCCCCTCTTCAACATTTAAGAAGGGCTCAACACCATTTGGGATTTCCATGTTGTACCTACCTTTATATTCCTCTTTTCTTCCCCATTCTTGCATGCAATGGCAGCCTATCATACTTTTGTTTTTGGCCATTTTACAGTTCTGAAAAGGTTCTTATTTTGGTCCATACTTCATGTTTCATTTAGGTCCTTTCATGGTTTGGGACCTCCATAGGTCACTTCATGTTATATCTCTCTTTTATTCCCCGTTCTTGCATGTTTAGTGAGCCTACCATGCTTTTGTTTTTGGCCATTTCACAGTTCTGGAAAAGTGCTTATTTTGGTCCATTCTACATGTTTTATTAAGGGTCTTTGGCTGTTTGGTGATTATTTTATATACTTCATGTTGTAGCCACTTTTGAGCCTAATTTTGCATCACATTTCTATCATGTTTGTATACTGATTTGAGGTCTGCCATATACTGTAAATATTCATATTTTTGGTCCCTCTTCAGTGTCGTAGAAGGAAATTTTTCAGTTTGGGTTTTACTTGTATCACTTGCTTCATTACCCCTCTTTTGGCCCCTATTCTTGCATGCTATTTTTACCATACCTATGCTTGCTGTTTGGCCATGTTTATAACTGTGAAAGTGCATTTTTTGGGACTGTCTAGCTTCTGTCTTTGCATTGCATGTCCATATTGTGCATGTTTGGCATAGCTATAGGTCATTTCGGGACAATTCCATGCATTTCAAGTCATTTCGCCTCATTTCGGGACTGTTTTCCCCCATATTTTAGTGCTGAAATCCCATTGGAATGATTGCATGCATTTTCCATGTCATTTCATCGCATTCCGTCATTGCCTCGGTTTGCGTGCCCGTGCGCACGCATTTCGAGGCACTTCGTTTTTTATTCACCGGCATCCTATGTGAGTGTGGCTGAGGCTCACTCATGTTGGTATAAGCCCATATCACGTTTCCATGTCATTTCATCGCATTCTGTCATTGCCTCGGTTTGCGTGCCCGTGTGCACGCATTTCGAGGCACTTCATTTTTATTCACCGGCATCCTATGTGAGTGTGGCTGAGGCTCACTCATGTTGGTATAAGCCCATATCATGTTTCCATGTCATTTCATCGCATTCCGTCATTGCCTCGGTTTGCGTGCCCGTGTGCACGCATTTCGAGGCACTTCATTTTTATCTGCCGGCATCCTATGTGAGTGTGGCTGAGGCTCACTCATGTTGGTATAAGCCCATATTATGTTTTCATGTCATTACATAGCATTTTATCATTGCCTCGGTTTGCGTGCCCGTGTGCACGCATTTCGAGGCACCTCATTTTCATCGCATTTTGTCATTGCCTCGGTTTGCGTGCCCGTGTGCACGCATTTCGAGGCACCTCATTTTCATCATATTCTGTCATTGCCTCGGTTTGCGTGCCCGTGTGCACGCATTTTCGAGGCACCTCAGTTTTTATCCGCCGGCATCCTATGTGAGTGTGGCTGAGGCTCACTCATGTTGGTATAAGCCCATATCATGTTTTCATGTCATTACATAGCATTTTACCATTGCCTCAGTTTGCGTACCCGTGCGCACGCATTTCGAGACACCTCATTTTCATTGCGTATACCATTGCCTCGGTTTGCGTGCCCGCGTGCACGCACTTCGAGGCACCTCATTTTCATCGTATTCTGTCATTTTCTCGGTTTGCGTGCCCGTGTGCACGCATTTCGAGGCATCTCATTTTCATAGCATTATGCGTACTAGGTTGTATCTTAGATTGCATTCTGCCATTTTCTCGGTTTGTGTGCCTGCGTGCACGCATTTCGAGGCATTTCACTTCCATAACATTGAGTATGCTAGGATTATATCTTAGTTGCATTTCATGCATATCATGCATATTGCATCGTGTTCGGAATAGGAGTTAGCCCGGGCACCGGAAACGAGGTACATTTCGTACTCCGAGTGACGGAATGTGTCTCAATTCCCCAGTCGCCGACACTCCGGATTATCCATGATGGAGTTAGGTTTTAGCTGTAGTTTCATGTGCATTCATCCTATATTGAGTTGTGCATTTCGACTCCTCTGCCATCATGCCTCGGTATGCGTGATTGGTGACACGAGGATCGAGACATGCATATATCTGTGCAAATACATTGCTATGCCCCTTTCCTGCTCTCTGTTGCAGCAAAATGAAGAATCAGCAACCTTTTGGGGCTTGGCACGCATTTCAAGAACAGGTGTAAACAGAGGCTAATTGGGGCATTCCGGTGGATTTCCGCGCAAGACAATCCGGACATGCATCATCCACCAGAAGCAAGGCAGTCCCTGGCTTGCATGCCAGTTTTATTTGCTTTCTTAGTTAATTCATTAATTAATTAGGATTTTGTAATATTTTGGACTGTAATATTCTTTTATTCGGGACTGTAATATTAGGACTGTATATTTATTCGGACCCTCTGAGCGAGGGCATAACTGTAATAAGTGTGCGTGAGTGTGATGTATGTCTTCCAACCCCACGTCTTTCTCCCTTTTATTTATCCGCTTATGATGGTTAGATTAGGGCATATTTAAATTAGCATACAGTATGACAGCATGTTTGCATTCATTCATCTGTATTGCATGCACCGGGCTCGGCGCATCATACTAACTGCATTCTACTTTCAATTTCAAAGTTGAATACATGATAGTTGTAACATTTCATATACCATCTTAGAATAGCCGAGCCTGCTATAATTGCATTTTGCATGTGTTGCATTAGGCATTTCTGTATAGTTAGGATCATGCATGATTTCTAATGAATTCTTATTTTGGCTTGGAGTACTCGGTAAGCTTTATGCTTTAGCATCCTTGCATGCGTGTGAGTGACTGCCATGAATAGCATGCTTACCATGAGGCTATGTGCTTACATGATATAACTGCCTGAATGCCTGTGGGTGAAAGTTGGGTTACTTAAATTGGAATAAATCATCAAATGTTTTTAAAGCCTACCTGCGGGTAGCAAACCACTTTCAAAAGCAAGCATGAAATGTTTCGTTCCAATTCAGGCGACTCGGTCTATATTTACATGCTGTGCGCATCACATAGTAACCTAGGCTAATAAACCGGAATAAGAACTCACAATGTTTTCAAAACTAGATATCATGGTTAGTAGAGGCCGGTCTAAGACCGGGCGAGCGAGGGTGCTCACGAAGTGACCTTCCCCAATCGTACCCAAGTTCCCGAGCCGAGGCAACTTTGGTGATGACGGACACGTGGCCTTTTGACACCGAGTCAGGGTTTCCTAAATTTCCCAAAATAAAATATTTAGGTGGCGACTCTGTATCTGGAAAAGCAGTCCATGTTTGGCACTACTTTTTCAAAAAATCAGTTTCTCAAAACGATTTGCCGGATTTGGACTCTTTGGTTCAGATTAGGAACCGTGACATTTAAGAGTCCGAGCTGTAGTGACCCCAATATGAACAGAACGGGACTTAACCCTCCCGGGGCGTTCGGGGACGTCTACACCCTCCTTCCTGGGGGTCAGGCCTCTTCTGGACCTGTTCCCCTCCGCTCGGCACCGCCTCACTCACGCCAGCCTCCACTTGCACTAGTGGAGCAATCTCCACAACCTCCACCGTTGGGATGATCTTCACCACCTCTGGGGCGTCCTTTGCCACAGGGACCTCCACCTCCGTTGGGGCCACCTTCGCCCTCTTGGTCCCAGACTCCTCTGTAGCTTCCCCTGGGGCACTCCTCTTCTTCTTCTTCTTCTTTTTCAAAGGCTCCACTCCCTTTCTGGCCTTTTCTTTTACAGGGTCTACAGGCGGCGGCCGCGGCTCAAAGCTGCTTAAGTCTTTTTCCCCCAACGGCCTGGGGCGCGGTCGGATCCTTTCCCGCGCGATCGGTTGAGGCGGTCGGTCCCTTTGGGCCTCCATCAACTTCGCGGCCTTGGCCATAACGGCTCGATCCTCTACCTCCTGCGCTCTTCTCCTCTCCTCCAACTCCGCCCGGCCGAGGTCTCCACCTTTCGGCTGCGGTCCCAGTCCCGCCTCAAACAGTGCAGACGGCTGGACAAGATCGTCCCATTTGGCCTTCTCTCTCTCTTTCCACTCCTTCACTCTCTTCACCCTCTCTTCCGCCACCGTCCCCAGTCTCGACTCCATCGACCGGGTTGGCACCTTCCAGATGGTGCGTACCCCCATCCCCCCATTAACTGCCACGAAGAACCACCGTGGCCGCCACTCCTTGATCGACGTAGGCAGCCCTGCCACCAATCCCCTCCCCATCACCGCCTGTAGGGTGACCCAAGTTTCTTGCTGCCCCGACGCCTTGTAACATGAGAAGAACTCGTCTATCGTCATGGCCTCCCCCCCATTCGCCTTAGGCCACGCACTCGCACAGGCCAGCAGAATCTTCCACGCATTGGGCATCAATTGCCCCGGCGCTACCTCCATGCGATTTAGCACGTCAACCACCACTTGAGGCAGTGGCAGCCTCAGCCCCCCTTTTAGCGCCTCCTCGTACAGGGAAAACTCCCTTGGCCTCACAATAGATGGCATTTCCCCTGATGTTGGCAGCCGTAACTCTACCTCCGCCGGAATCTGGTACCGTCCCCTAATCACCTCCAAATCCGCCGCCGTGAGTGTGGATCTATCCGCCTTAGTGTGCCACTGATCTGGCTCTACCTGGCTTAGTGGCTGTGGCGCCAATACCAGGACCGACACCTACGATTCTCCCACCGTTTCCCCCACCATTCGCACCTCCGTCCTGTATCGCGCTGCTAACTCCTCCGCATCATCATCCCCCAGCGGGTCCACCCTCACATTGTCTACTTCTTCTTGCGCCATTTCTAGGGTTTGCTTACAAAACACTTCTGGCGCAGACGCAAGGAAGTTGAGAGGATGCTACACAGATATGTCGTACGCAGTGAAGGAATTAACACTTGGATATTTTGAATTTTTGTAAAAAGGTAGGTGAAACGCATTATACCAAAAACCCACGGTTTTACCCATATCCCATGGATCCACATTAATTTTCGCCCGTTTCAAAACCTTTCAAATCAACCGCCAAAACCGCCTTTTCAAAACCCCCCTCGTGACCTATCGTTTCATTTCCGCTCCAACGTTTCATTCCCCCCACGATATCGCCACGTGTATGGCCACGATGCACTGTCCCCTCCCCTTACCCTGTCCTTTCCATTTCACATCATCACATTTTTTAGCCCCGCGCCGTCGCGGTCGGCACGCCTCACGGTCGCCCCCTCCCACTCGGCCACCCTCGCGGTCGGCACGCCTCACGGCCGACCCCTCCCGCTCGGCCACCCTCGCGGTCGGCACGCCTCACGGTCGCCCCCTCCCACTCGGCCACCCTCGCGGTCGGCACGCCTCACGGTCAACCCCTCCCGCTCGGCCACCCTCGCGGTCGGCACGCCTCACGGTCGACCCCTCCCGCTCGGCCACCCTCGTGGTCGGCACGCCTCACGGTCGACCCCTCCAGCCCGGCCACCCTCGCGGTCGGCACGCCTCACGGTCAGCTTCTCCTGCTCAGTTACCCTTGCGGTCGACACGGCTTCCAGTCGGCCTCTCCACTCGGTTCACACTTCTCTTCCTTATTACTATTCCCTTCGTTGGGCTAAATCTGCACTCGGAAATGGGGGACTACTGACACGGATAGGCCCACAAGGCATACGGCCCACAGCAAACCACCTCAAACCCATCGCTTGGGACCAATGGCATAACCCGGTTGGCAAAGCCCAGGACAGCTGGAGGCCATCTAGACATGGAGGGCCAATGGCATCTGGGCACATGGCAGGTGGGACACGGGCCACATCAACAGACAAAGATCTACAGAGTTATTATCACAACACATCACCATTAATGCATCCCATCACAGCATTTATTACGACAACACCCCCCCCGGTCGGAACAGAGCCCCATCACCCTGAACAAGGTAAGCTACGGCACAGGCTTTCGGCGAAAGGAAACACGTCACAAGAGACAGGGAAATGATGACCAAAGGATATAAGCAAGGATAGAAAGACAAGAATAAGGTTAAGTTATCTCTCCCTTGATCCCTCTCTCCATATTCCCTACTTCTTCCTCTACTAATTCTCACGCCGGAGGGTTCACTGGGGGACTGCCCTGTTCCCCTTTGGGCTTGCATGTAGGTCATTTGACGGAATCATCACCCCGAACCGAAACCTGAAGAGCCTGGACCAGTCCGACCCATTCACCCGGGAAGAAGAACGTTATCATTTTCTAAACATATAATCACTTTTAACATTATTGTGGTTAGTATGTCAATGTACACAGTGATAACATTAAAATAAATAAATAAATAAAAACAAACAATCATTGAAATAACATTTTTGTTCAATTATTAACTTAGAGAGTGGTTTCGACGAGGTCATCAATTGCAGCATCAGGAAGGGGAGGTTGAAAACCATTTGATTAGGGAGGTTATATCTAAGGTTGGAAATCCCTGAGGTTTTTTATTTTTATTTTTTATTGCTCGGTTCTTCTTCAGAAGTCTGATTCTACATCATTGACATCAAAAACTAGCTACCCTCTCCATTCCAAAATAATATATTTTTTTAAAGAATTTAACTTTTTTTTTAATAGTACAATTATTACACTTTAAAAATATTAATTTCTCAAATTACTTTTGGTAGTATATTTTTTTGAGAATATCAATTGTCATAATTGTACTTTTTATGCTATTAATGAATTTAAAATAAGGGCAAAATAAAAATTTATATTATTTTTGTTAGGATTATGGACACCCAGAAACTAAATAACAAGCAATCGCACACACAAATAAGACATAAATATTTACGTAGATTGACCCAATGCCTACGTTCATGGAACAGAAATAAGAATTTTACTAAAACAAAACAAACACAAAACCATAGGAGGAGAAATACTCACACTCAACTCATAACTCTCTGTCTCTCAAATTTCTGATGCAATTCACCATTTCCCTCCCATCTCTATTTATACACAAAGAGAGAGAAAGAAAGCGAGAAAGACAAACCCACCAAAATTTCTACTTTCTTTTGGTGAGAGTCAACAATGGCAAGAATGTGAACAGAAGGGAGAGCTGGTGTTGCAGATGCCCAGCTCAGACTTCCTTTACTTGCAGTGGAAGTCCTCATATGCCATCATTCCTTAACTCTCTGCTCTGTATGGATGTGGGTTAGAGCTAACAATTCTCCTCCTCCATACCCAGATGCAAAACTGACTTCTCACTTGAAGTCTATCCTGGCAATGTTTCTGCAAATTTCGAGTTTATCTCTCGAAACCACCTTTGTAAGCATGTCAGTTGGATTCTTATCTATATGGATCTTGATCAATTGTAATAACTGTTTTTCCATCACTTCGTGTTTCCAATGATACCAAACATAAATGTGCTTCGTGCGAAAATGGTACATAGAATTCTTGCTTAGGTCTATAGCACTCTGGCTAACACAATGTACCGTGAACTTTTCTTGTTTTAATCCCAACTTTTGGAGAAACCGCTTTAACCATAACATTTCTTTCCTAGCTTCTATTATGGCAATGTACTCTACCTCAGTTGTGGATAAAGTAACACACTTCTGCAGCTTGGACTGCTAAGACACAACTCTCTTTGCAAAAGTGAACAGAAGTCCTGATGTAGATTTTATACCATCAAGATCTCCTGCCATATCTGAATTTGTATAGCCTTCCAAGACTGGTTTAGCATCTCTAAAGCACAAACACATTTTTGTCATACCCTTGACGTACCTCAGAATCCACTTGACTGCTTCCTAATGCTCTTTCCTTAGATTGGAAAGGAATCTACTTACTACTCCAACAACATGAGCAATATCTGATCGGGCAGACACCATTGCATACATTAAACTCTCTACGGCGGATGAGTAGGGAATAGCCTCCATTTCTTTTCTTTCTTTTGTAGAGGAGGGACAAGAACTATTGCTCATCTTGAAATGATTAGCCAGCAAAGTACTGTCTAGCTTAGCATCTTTCATGTTGAACTTCTCAATCATCTGTTCCATGTACTTCTCCCGTGACAACCACAACTTCTTGGCTTCCTTGTCATGCATATTTTTCATGCCCAAAATTTGTTATGCAGGGCCTAGGTCCTTCATGCCAAAGTACGATGATAACTCCTTCTTCAATGACTTGATTGCGGTAGCATTTTGTCCAACAATTAACATGTCATCAACGTAGAGTAGGAGTATAATGAAATTTCCACGAAGAAATTTCCTGACATAGACACATTGGTCTGCAATAGTTCTCTTGTACTCATGACCCACCATGAATGAGTCAAACTTCTTGTACCGCTGTCTCGACGCTTGTTTGAGGTCGTAGAGACTTTTCTTCAATCTACAGACTAAGGTTTCTTTCCTTTTGACTTCAAAACCTTCTGACTGCTCCATGTAAATTTCTTCCTTCAGATCATCATGGAGAAATGCCATCTTCACATCCATTTGTTCAAGCTCTAAATTCAAAATGGCAGCTAGTCCCAAAACTACTCAAATGGATGTCATCTTTACAACTGGAGAGAAGATTTCATCAAAATTAATACTTTTCTTTTGCCTGAAACCTTTGACAATCAATGGGGCTTTATACTTGACTAGTTTCCCGCTGCCATCTTTCTTCAACTTGAACACCTACTTGTTTTTCAAGGCTTTCCAGCCTTGGGGAAGTTCTACTAAATCATAAGTCTGATATTTCTATAAGGAATTCATCTCTTCTCCCATAGGTTTCTGCCAGTAATTCTTCTCCTTATGATTCTGTACTTCTTGAAAACTTTATGGCTCCCACTCATCAGTAAGCAAAATATACTCAAAAGCAAGATATTTGGATGATGGCTTAGGCTCTCTTGGTAATCTTCGCAACTGCGGACCAACAGTCTCTAGCGGAGGGGGTTTGGCTCCCCCTGCTTAACACCCTCTTCTTCTGGAATTTCTTCTTCTAGAAATCCATCTTTCAACTCCACATCATTGGTTTCATGCTGCGACAGCTCGTCTTCATCGATAGCATTCTATGATGGTGTAAAATTAGGAATAATTTTTGAAACATCAACTTTGGGTTTGGCTGGTTGCCCAAAGTCTTCTAAGGTCTGGCCTTCTTGAAATACCACATCTCGGCTTTGAATGACCTTCTTATTTTTTGGATCCCATAATCTGTATCCAAATTCTTCATCTTCATAGCCAATAAAGACACATGGAGTGACTTTATCATCCAACTTCTGTCTATGCTCCTTGGATACAGGTGCAAATGCTTTGCACCCAAACACTCTCAAGTGAGAGTAAGAAATCTCCTTTCCTGACCATACTTTTTCTGGAATCTGAATATTCAATGGAACAGATGGTGATCTGTTAATTAGAGAGTAGACAACACGAACAGCTTCTCTCTAAAATGGCTTTGGCAACTTTGCCATGTTGAGCATACATCTGACCTTCTCTACAATGGTCTGGCTCATCCTCTCAGCTACACCATTGTGCTGTGGGGTTCCAAGAACAGTCTTCTTATGTCGAATGTCGCGAGTAGCACAGTAGGCTTCAAACTCTTTTGACGTGTATTCGTCTCTATTATCTGTTCGGAGACACTTCAACTTTTTTCCAGTCTCCCTTTCCACCATGGCATGGAATGTCTAAAAATGTTGGAACACCTCAGCCTTGGTTTTTAGGACATATACCCATACCTTCCGTGATGCATCATCAATAAATGTCACAGAATACTTTCTACCACCCAAGAATTCCACTTCTATGGGACTGCATACATCAGAGTATACTCTGCTCAACAACTCTGATTGTCTTCTAGATGAAAAATGGAAAGCGACTTATGTTGCTTTCCAAATAAACAGCTATCACAAGGGTTCACCTTTGTATCTTTGGCAAAGGGAATAAAAGACTTCTTTGCTAAAATATGCAACCCAGCCTTTTGTGCCACAAATTTGGTGATGTCTCATCGTCTGCTGTGTTGAGACTATTTGAATTCACCTCCACATGAGTCTTGTATAGCATGCCACATACCTGTCCTCTGGCTACCACCAGAGATCCTTTTTTCAACTTCCATATGCCTTTGCTTAAGTAGTTCTCATAGCCTTGTCGATCTAAGGCTATGCCTGAGATAAGATTCAAATGTAAATTGAAAACATGCTTAACATCTTTCAACACCATTGTGCACCCAACTTTGGTTTGGATACGAACATCGCCAATCTCCACAATCTTCGAAAAACTGGAGTTGCCCATCTTTACTGTACCAAAATCACTAGCTTGGTATGTACTAAAGAACTCCTTACGGGGTGTGGCATGGAAGCTAGCTGCAGAAGATATGCTAAGGACTCTTACCTAGAGCTTGATTTCAGAAGTGTGGGAGTGAATCCTCTCAGTTTCCTTCCTCTTCTTCAACCTCAGCTCACTCTCTCTCTCTTTTAGCTAAACTCTCTCTCTCTCTCTCTCTCTCTCTAAGGCCAACTCTCTCAACCCAGAGGACTAGAGGAGCAAGAGAATGGCACAAAGACTCTCTCACTCGACTAAAGTACACAACACCCACCTCACTTCTTGAGCACACTACACGTGCACACACACATGCAAGTTTCCAACTCACACACAAGAATTTATCCCCTACACCCAACGCTACAAAAATGCCTCAACACATTACACACTAAATCACATCTTGGATCATTAATAGGATTAGGTTAGGCATCACTTGTGCATTATTTAAATCAGATATAAGTAACCTTAATTTATTCAGGTTGGCACGAAATTCAATTAATCCAAAATAGTTCCCATCAAGGTTCCATTTACTCACATGCAATTTTTATCAAACCGAATCAATTTTTAATAAAATTTGCCATGGTGTTCTAAAAATTCCAAATAACACATTAATGTAACTAATTCTGATTTCAGATGCCGATAAGGCTTTCAATCTTTATATTAAAGCAGATTTCTAAACGGATATTTCCACCAGTAACAGATAAGAAGCCAAAGGTCTTGCAAATTACATAACAAACCCATAATTTATTTAATCCGCTTACTTAACATCCTTAATTACTAATTAGTAGCTAACTATGGGTCAGGATTATTACAGACACCACCAACGTTTTCCAACTATCTGGCAAAGAACTGAGCATCAATAGGGCCTGTATCTCATTATCTAACTCAATTTTGACAGTTGCCAATTGGTTCACCAGATTTTGAAACTCACTGGTGTGTTCAGCAACAGAGATACCGCCTTTCAGTTTCAAATTTAACAGTCTTCTCATTAGAACGACTTTGTTCCGAGCAGTCTTTGACTGGTACATGCCTTATAACTTCGTCTAGAGAGCTTAGGCATCAGTTTCTTAGGCGACTTGGTAGAAGACACTGTGATCGATCTATTGTATAATCTAGCCAATGGTTTTTCGATTCTTTCACTTCTAGTCTTCATCATTTTTCGTTGGTGGTTTGACTCCTTTAAGCTCAATGGGGTCAAACAAATCGGCAATACAAGACATCTTCCATTCTGGGCTTCCAGATTGCATAGTTGGAAGCATTCAACTTTATCATGGATCCCGAAGTCGATGTTGATTCCTTCATCAACAATTGTCTCTACAGAAAAGACTTTGAATCACCAAAATAAAAACTACAAAGTTCTGAAACTGAATTTTTAGAATCTAACCGTACGAATGTGTTCGAAATATTCCAAATAGTTGGAAAACACTATTGGATCACCCAAATCGAGCTTTAAATGGCTTAGATCTGGCCAAAACAATACAACGATTCAAATTAGTAGAAAACCAGATCGCCTGAGAAACATAGGCTAACGTCAAGATGACGATAGTGGCTTCGTAGCTTGGCTCATGGCTCAGATCCGGCTCGGTTGGCTTGACTCAGTTACGGCTCTAGCTCAACTCGGCTCGGCTC
Source organism: Camellia sinensis (assembly GCF_055761805.1). Classification (NCBI taxonomy): domain Eukaryota; kingdom Viridiplantae; phylum Streptophyta; class Magnoliopsida; order Ericales; family Theaceae; genus Camellia; species Camellia sinensis. Next base: position 184,097,530 of record NC_138969.1, on the reverse strand, counting down.
AGCTCAGCTCGGCTCGGCTTATCGGCTTGGACAGCGTCAGTGGCCATCGTTGTGATGTCAACTAACAGTGGTGGGATGACGTCAACTCCTAGCGAACTGGGGACAATGCATGGGGACGTGGTAGCCTATCAAAACGTGTGGTCACGATGTCACAAGGTGCGTGCGGGCTCGTTCGACTTTATTTTCCAACACGATTTTCATCTCTGTGCTCGTCTTGTCGAGACCTTCAACCTGGTGTGATCAAAAGTGGATTTCGACCACTTTGAATTCTGGACAATTTTTGAATCACTTGTTAGGATTATGGACACCCAGAAAATAAACAATAAGCAATCACACACACAAATGAGACACAAATATTTACGTGGTTTAGCCCAATGTCTACGTCCACGGAACAGAAATATGAATTTCACTAAAACAGAGCAAATACAAAATCAGATGAGGAGAAATACTCACACTCAACTCATAGCTCTCTGTCTCTCAAATTTCTGATACAGTTCACCCTCTCCCTCCCTTCTCTATTTATACACAAAGAGAGAGAGAGAGAGAGAGAGAGAGAGAGAGGGAGGGAGGGAGGGAGGGAGACAAACCCACCAAAATTTCTACCTTCTTTTGGTGAGAATCAACAATGGCAAGAACGTGAAGAGAATGGAGAGCTGGTCTTGCAGATTCCCAACTCAAACTTTCTTCACTAGCAATGGAAGTCCTCATACGCCATCCTTCCTTAACTCTTTGCTCTGCATGCATGTGGGTTGGAGCTAACAATTTTAGTCCTTAATTTTTAAAGATAAACTAATATTTTGAGATAATAAAAAATAAAATAGGAAATTAATATTCTGGAACATAAAGAATACATAAATCTATACATTCATCGATATGTACATATTATTAGATTTTACTTGCAATACAAAGTCAACCAAATTGAGCCTGAGCGACGAAAACCAAGTCATGTTATGATACACACTGTATATATGTAATGCAAGTTATGATTTTAATTAATATTGTTACAAATATTTTGAATTTTAGTTATGATTAATAAATTATTAAATTAAATCTGTTCTAGTATTTGGTTATGTGAAAATCTGATCTGACTACAATGCACCCTCTTAAGATGCATACCCTATGGACCGTGTTATGTATTTTTTTTTTTTTTTTTTTTTGATTACTAATATAAATTTTTTTGACAAATGTTACTGGTGGAGTAACCACAATCTGTGGTTTATATAGTGAAGTTACAAAAAATTGTGATGCAAATAGGAATTTTTTTTTTTTTTTTTTGTGCAAGGTTTTTTTTTAAAAATCAAAATGTTACTTAATGATAATAGATTGTATTATATTTCAAATTATTGAGTAGTATTCCCATTATAAAATGTAACACTGTCATAAAAATACATAAAGACATTACAAATTATTCACCTTGCTTGTTTCCACTTTTTAAAAAATATTTTTCAGAAAATTCTACTTTCTTATTTTTTGTATTTTTTTGTTTTTACTGAATTTTTTTAATAGTTTAAGTAATTTTTTTACTTTTTAGACACACCTAACATAAATACACCTAAAATGTAAAAAAATTGTAAAAAAAAATCTTTTAAAAATTCACTAAATACCAAAAATATAAAAGAAAATACAAGAATTCAGTACATTTTTTGTATTTTTATGTATTTATTAATTTTAAAAAATATTTTTCCCAAATTTTTTACTTTTTAGATACATCTAAGTAAGGTGCATCTAAAAAAGTAAAAAAAATATTTAAAATTTAAAAAATATTCACTAAAAACAAAAAAAACACGAAAATCAAAAAAATCAATTTTCAAAAAACTTAATCTAAAAAACTCAAACCAAATACACTAATTATAACTTTAATTTAAAAATAACAAATTTGGGCCTGCCTCAATAATAAATAGCTCACTGGCCAACATAACTATATTTCAATTGTTTTTTTTTTCTTTTTGTTTTTGGGTAGGTAAGTTAAAAATAAAAAAATAAAATCAATTTTTTTCAGATGGTTTTTTTTAATTTTATTTATTTATTTTTGAACAGCAAGCATAAAGCTAGTTTGTTCCTTTTTTTGGCATATGCTGTAACCTATTCATGAACAATCTTGTGGTATAAATTCATTGCTGGAAATCGGAGTTTTAGCGGCGTTTGTCTCAAAAACGCCGTCAAATTTTTTTGTGACGTTTAGCACCAAACGCCGAAGATGCGGCCGTCGCTATAACTTTATGGCGCTTTAGAAACGTCGCTATATTACTATAGGCGGCGTTTTACAAAAATGCTGCAAAATGCCCTACTTCACACCACCATGATGTCACTAGTGACGTAAGCATACCTGTAGACCTTTACACGGCATTTTCAAAAACGCATTAATTCTACTAATTCAAACCCAACGGTATTATCTCCCAATTCAAATACCCAACGATAAGATATGACGTCATGCTAACATTTTTAATGGCATTTAAAAAACGCCATGGTAGATTTTTTTTTTTAATTTGAAATTATGGTAATTTATTTCTTTGCTTGTTTAAATTTAAATTGTGACAATTACAATAAAAGTATACCAATTTTACTCCATATAAAAAAAAAAACAAACAAACAAACAAGAGCACTACTGATTCTCATTCAACTTGAATAACAATAAAGATCAAATGAGAAGGAAAAAACAACAAAAATAACTAGTTTTAGAACCATATCATGACCTGTCTTGTATCAGATTAAAAACTAGTTATGAATTAGTGGTTTGTTGCATCAACCAAACATGCATCAACTAGTTGTGATTGTAAAAATTCATGAATATACAATCATCAAAAAGAAAACAAAAAGAATTTGTTGCTTGAACCCCAAGCTCCACCAACCCTTGTACCTTTGTCATGAGTTATCGTACTCCTGGTAAGAAACAATAAGAGAGGAATATCAGATAAGCTGGTTATGTTCATTTAAACAATCAAATGCACAACTCACCAGAATACTCAAAATACATTATAGAAATATTGCAAGACTGTTTGTAAGAGAGAAATATCAGATAAGTTGGTTATGTCCATCTCTTAAATTGATTCGAATTAATGCTTATAAGAACTCAAATCCTTGCCAGATGCCATGCATAGCAACAACAATAATGAATTCAAAAATCTCAGCCTAGTGGACATAAGAGGTTGTGAAAACATGGAGTCCCTTCCGGAAGGTTGGTTCCGATTTGCCACATCGAATCAGAGACTTGCTTATATACGACTGGAAAAAGCTCGAGGCCCTACCATACAACCTCAGTTCTCTTCAAGTGCTGAAAGTATGGAAATGCCCTGCAAGAATTGTCTCCAATTGGAGTTCTCTAACGAACCTCAGTTCACTTAACATCGACACGATCATGATCAGTAAGCCCCCATCAAAGTGGGGTATGCACAGATTACCCTCTCTTAGAAACCTCCTTCTTAATGGTTCAACAGATTGCCCACTCTTTGACTGCAACCTCTCTGTCAACATTTTCAAAACATCATCTTGATATAATCTTATACAAAGAATTGTTTCCAAGTCTCAATACAACTTCTCATATCTTCATAACTTCCTCAACTTGCTCAATGAAATAATAACAATTGCAATCTATTCGATAAAATTGAGGAAGGTTATGTTTATACACTGTTTTTTAGAGCTATCAATCTGTCAACATACTAAGAACAAGTAAACCAACACCAATTAGATAACTCTTTTATTTTTTTTAACCAATCAATACTAAACAGGTACTAGGATTGAGTAGTCCTATAATAACATCAAAGAAACCCCCCAAAAAACTTAATGTACGACAAAAAATCTACCACATGCAATGTTTATCTAATTCAATTCCTACTGCCAAAACCATATTCTTTTGATCCTTGGTTGTCTATAAAAATCTGAAATCTATGGGAGGTGCACACATCATATGAGAAGCACGCCATATGTAAAACAATTAAACAATGTTTTGTGAGGCCAAAAAAAAAAAAAAAAAGATTTGTTGTAATAGGGATAACTAGTTCACAATTGGGTTCAACGTAGAAAACATTTGCAGTTTTTGATAAAATTTGAGGAGAAAGCATGTCAATACTTACATAGCAGCACAGGCTGATGACTCAGAAACTCAGGAATCTGTGTAATCCAAGCTAATATAGGATCTACTTACTATAATATCACTCAGGAATACTATAAATCTACCACATGCAATGTTTATCTAATTCAATTTTTACTGCCAAAGCCATCTTCTTTTGATCCTTGGCTGTCTATAAAAATCTGCAATCTATGAGAAGTGCACACATTATATGAGAAGCGCGCCATATGTAAAACAATTAAATAATGTTTTGTGAGGCTGAAAAAAAAAAGGATTTGTTGTAATAGGGATAACTAGTTCACAATTGGGCTCAACGTAGAAAACATCTATAGTTTTTGATAGAATTTGAGGAGAAAACATCTCAATACTTACATAGTAGCACAGCCTGATGACTTAGAAGCTCAGGAATCTGTGTAATCCAAGCTAATATAGGATCTACTTACTATAATATCACTCAGGAATACTATAATCTAATGAAGCAATTGAGTTGTATTTCATAGGCCATAGCAGTTCTACAATTATTCACTAATGAAAATTCTTGGACGGGTCTAAGGCTATTTATGCACGCATGCACCATTAATGATTGCATCTCGGTGGTGCAATCTAAATTAGTACTATGAAGCATACTAGAAGCATATCTAGTATGAAGCATATTAATGAAGAAACCAAAAGTTTCTACAATGCTCTTGATAGATTATGATAGATTCAAGAAATATATTGCTCTCTCAAATCAATCAATAATAGAATAATTTTGGCAGAAACTCATGGATGTAGGAAGTTCAAACCCACTACCCAAACCAATAAGTGTACCAAAGCTCGAATACTTCTAATGATGATGATGATGATGATGATGATGATTCAGAAAACACCAAAGAGCAACCATCAAATGAGGAATCACATTTACAATCACAATCATAATCACAATCACAATCACAATCATATTAGTTGAGGAATCACAATCACAATCACAATCATAGTTATCCACGTTAATAACTATGAAGAAAACTTGTTTGAATTGAAGACCAAACTTCACCATATAATACTACAAATCAAGACAAAGTTACATGCAAGACAATTCTTTCACATGCTAACTAGATGATTATTTATTTATTTATTTATTTATTTTGGGTCAAATAACTCTCCAAATGAAGTTAATTGTGTCCTACACTCTCTCAAATTATATTTTATACATAATTATATATATTTTTGGAAGAAATGGTTTCCAACTGTGTTTTTTTTTTTAATGAATTTCTTAGCTTTCAGAGTTTGTGCTGTACCAGTCCAAGTCCTTCACTAGTGAATTCTCATGACAACAATATTTATCTCTATCTCTATCACTATCATGTCTCTTAAACCTCTCTTGATGAAATGACTACTACATTGTCTTTAGTGTGTTTAAAACTATAATTAATATCACTCCCTATATTATGGTTTGGACTTTGAATAAAAATAAATGCCTCCCGTTCAAACTACATATTTAGATATAAATTATAACTCTAAATCTTCCATTATGTTTATATTAGCTTCATATAGATGATTTCTATGAAATCTTGAAAATGAAACTTTCTATTTATGTAGCATAAACATTAAATTATTTAGCAAAGCAATTCAACATGGAGTAGATGACATCCTACTGTGAAATCAACATAATTAACATAATAATATAAGCTTGATAATTAGGTTTTGATGAACTCTATAATGTTTGAGAATCTTATGATTAATCCCTATATTCCAATTAGCTACCCCATAATTAGCTCTATGCAATTTTATTGCCATCAACTATGTATGTTCTCTCAATTTTCATCTTTTGTTCCTATGGAATGATTTTTGTTCCTATGGAAGGGTTGGGAGTGAAATTAAAAAGTTGAGGAACTCTTTTACTTGTCTAAGTTATCCCATCAAGCTTTTTTATACTATTGCTTGTTTGTGCCTCTAATAGTCCATAGTTTGGAATATTGGTTCTTTTTACTCATCCGTACCAATGTTTCCATATTTGTTAGCAGTTTTCTTGTTGAAGTAAAATTGGAATAATTGTCAATGTGCTTGTTTGTCTGTAAAGTTTATTTTTGATATAATAGCTTTATTACTAATTATAAAACCGACATATAGTTGCAAGAGTTGAAGCAGCGTGCATCAGGGAACATGGATGAGCCCTTTCTGAGTCCTGGCGTATCTGAGAAACAACCATTGCATGTGGTGATGGTAAGGAGTTATATAACATAGTCTTTGTTATCTTTCTAGTAGGAAGATTTGCATCCTATACTAATGTGTCACAATGTTATCTTTGGTTGTATAATTGAAGATTGATAATCCTTATCTGTTTCATGTCTCACCCTTTTATTTAGTGGGGAGTTTTTTTGTTCATGTGTGTGTTTTTAAATCATAGCATATGTTGTTTTCTCTATTAGGTTGACCCTAAAGTGTCAAATAGATCATCGCGCTTTGCTCAAGAGCTCATCTCAACAATATATCAGATACTTTCTAAATATATCCATAACTTTCTTTAATTCTGAGAAGTATCAGATACTTTCGGATACACTCAAGGCCACTTATATGAACTTTTATGAAATTGAGATTGTAATAATTTTTACATAACATTAAGTACAATTGACCAACAAACAATCAACATGTTCAGTGAGAACAAACAACAGGACATCAACGTTCAAATATCAGTTCAGATTAATTCAGATATAAGTTCAGCTTAATTCAAATATCAGTTCAGCTTGATTCAACAGGACACGTAACATGATTCAAATATCAGTTCAGCTTGAGAGAAAAAGAGAGAGAGAGAGAGAGAGAGAGAGAGAGACAATGGAGCTCACCAATTTGAATCGCTGAGATGAAATTCAATTTCGATTTCGAGAGAGAACTTTGAAATGGCTCTGATGAATCACCGATCTATTTTGCTGAGACTGAGCTGAATCGCTGAATCACCAAACTGAACTGACAAAGATAATTAGGGTCTAGACAGCAGAGAGAAAGAGAGAGAGAGACAGTAGCTCACCAATCTAAATTGATTTATCGATCTGAATCGATTTTGAGAGAAAACTTCGAAATGGCTCTGATAAATCACCAATGTAAGATACTTGAAATGGCTCTAACTTCGATTTTGAAAGATACTACAAGTTTGTTGTCACCGATCTGAATTGATTTCGATTTTGAGAGAGAGAGAGAGAGAGAGCGAGAGTCAGATTCAAAATAAAGGTGAAACAGGGAGAGGGAGCGCGCAGAACAAAACCATTTCAAGGCGTTTATAAACGTCTTCTATTCATGAAACGATGTCGTATTGATTAGAGAAAATTGCGACGTTTATGAAACGTCGTTAAATATTACAAACAGTGGCGTTTTAAAAAAACGTCGTTAAAAATACGCCTCCAAAACTAATATTTACTATAGTGATTGGATCCATTCAAGGTCAGATTAGTCGTAAAGTCGACAAAACTCTTGTTTTTAAGTTCTCAGATTTTTGAAAGCATACATACATAATGTAGTTAGGACTCCATATAAAGAGGGAAAAAAAAGGTCACAGTTAAAAAATGTGAATTTTAAATAAATTTTTTAAGAAGAATACTAAGCAGATTACAAAATCTCTTTTAAAAATTTGGAAGAAAATTGGTGAAAAATCTAATTTAAAGAGGATATAAGGTATTAAATTCAAGGTAAAATCTTATTTAATGATAAAAACATGTTGGAAAGTCGCTGAAAAATTCCATCGGTTTGCGTACTGAATACTGCACTAGATGATTGTGGATCGGAGCTCCGCACTTGATTAGACTATCCAGGAATTGAGACCCTGCAGCAATAAGCATCGTTAGAGCTGCTTAGCCGGGGTTGGCCGGATAACCCCTCCGGTGTGGGAGTGAGTGATCAGAGAAGATGAGATGTACTCTTTGAGTGTAGAGAATTGTGTTTAGGTGAGTATGGTTCATCTTAGTTCGGTTACCTTCAGTATGAAGTCAGTGTAGTTTATATAGAACTCCTTGCTTGTTGCCCAAGATGGCTTCATGGAGCTCTGGTGCTGCAAAGTTTCCTTTAGCATTGTCCAAGATAGGGGACCATCTGGTAGTTGGCAAGGGGTGTATATACTCATTGTAACCATGCCTGTAACAGATCACATTCCTTCGATCAACTGTTTCCGTGATTCTACGGGAAGGGGACCAGTTGAGGTGGCACCCTCCATGTGCATGCATTCACAGCTTCCATGTTTCTTTGTTGGGTTCTTTTGGCTCAATACCGTCGTGCCTCAGCTCGGCCCACTATGAGATTGCTTGTAGAGATGGGCTGGCCCAGCAGGGTATCTTTATATGGGCTCAGCCCTTTTTGGGTTCGGCCCAAGGATCAGATCCCGCAGCTCGGCCCAGCCCAGCATCGTGGTTGGACTGACCTTTCCACTACAGGTTGGGCCCAAGTGCTTGAGGACTTGGGTGGATTGTTGGTGATGTAATTGGGCTAATCTAATTGGCCTACTTGTTTACCCTGCTTCTCAGGACTTGAGTCTAATGGATTGGGCCGACCCAAGGCTTGGATCTGACCCATTTTATATTTAGTCCCTTCATTTGCCCCCTTGCTCATGCTAAGGTTCCCCTTGGGGAGAGCTATTGCTCTGTTCTCCAAGCATCGCGTCGTTTCAGATTTGCCTCAGTTCGGTCTTGGTGACGGTTCAATCCTGACACACGGCCCTCGCATGTGTCCATTCATGGTGACACGTGGCGGCGTGGTTCTAGTGCGCAAAGATAGTGTGCTGATTCCATACTGATGGTCGTGATTTATGTACCTTCACATCGGCTGAGTGCGATAAATGCTCTCGGGTTATCAATCCAAACCCTTTCATCTAACTTCAAGCTTTTAGAGAGTCCAGAACCCTCTCTGTTCCTTTGAGTTGGTCTCGACGGTGCTCTGCCCAGACGTTCCGTTGCCATTCTCATTCTCGTTTCAGGGCTGCCTACTCGTCGCTGCTGTTTCAATCTCTATAAGTTCCCCTGAAATTTTTCTTTTCTTGTTTTTTTCTGTCTTGATCGCCCTCTTTGGCCATTGCGCCATTATTTCCGGCGTCTGGTTCTATTCTTTACTTAGTTTAAGTTTTGTCTTCGTCCCATTAGGTCTGGTTAATGGGGAAATTTCGGTCGTTAGTTAATACCCCCGAGGCAATGGCCTTGTTTCGTCGTGACTATGGTATCCCTGATGATGTGACCTTTTCGTTGGCGAAGGTTGACGCCAAGCGCATGGGCACTAGAAGTACCGTTTCTTTTCCAGTCATAGCCATTGTTGAAGGGGGGTTCCGGTTCCCCCTTGATCCTTTAGTGCGTCGCTTCCTTCACCAAGTTCAGCTTACTCCTATGCAGGTGTCTGTCAATCTATTCTGAGTTGTCTGTGGTGTCTCCGCTCTTAACAGGCGGTTGGATTTGAACTTGGACATCTAGGACATTTTGGGTTGCTATACCCTTTCACACAACAAGGATCATAGCACTTATTATCTCTGTGTTCGTTCGGTCGATTGCCATCTTGTAACTGGCTTACCTAATTCGGACAAACATAATGACGATTTTCTGCAAGTCAGTGGTAATTAGGAGTTTCCTACTAGGACTGAGTTCCAATCTAAACGGATGCCCCAAAAGAATGGCTACCCAGGTCCAAGTCCTTTCTCCCAATATTTCTGTGTTTTTTGCCTTGTTTTGAATGTTGTTCTAATGTTGTTCTTCTTTTCTGCAAAGGCTTTTCGTTTTCAGCGCAGGCCGAACCGAGAGAACAATGAGGCCATCAAGGTTGTTTTGAGGTATAAGAAGAGGTCTGCGCCCGAGCTGTTGGATTACCGGGCAACTTATCGTTCCATCATCCCTAAGAAAGCGAGGCTCACTGCTTCTCTTTTGGATTTTGACACTGAGACTGATACGTCCCTTACCCCTCTGGTTACGATCCGCCGCCGAAGCCAAGGCTTACCGTCTGAGAGGACACCTTCCCCTGCCCCCAATTTCACAGGGAGTGGGTTTATGTCAAAAGAGAGAGTGCTGGTGGATTTGGAAGCGGAGGCTTTTGGCTCCTCTGACGTTTTGGGGACTCCTTTGGTAAAGGTCGAACCGAAAAGCCTTATGGACGTGAAGTTGGAGATAGGAGCCTCTGGCCCTTATGCTGCTACTGTCGAACCCTCTGTTTCGGTTGCTACGAGGGCGAAGAAGAGGAGGAGGGAGACTGGTAAGGCGATAGCTGGAGAGGCTTGTGAAGATCCTGTTGAGGATGAGTTGTTTGAGAAGTGAGAGCCGCCAATGTTGCATTAGGGCAGACCCATTTCTACTTCTGATTCAGTTATTGCTTCCAGAGACTTTGGTTTTGACCTGACCAAGACCTTGTTAATGCTAGTGGACATGGCTGATCACAACGGGTCTCGTGATATTCCAATTCTAAAGAGGAACCTTCAAATGATGACTGTTGTAAGTGTTTTTGGGATTTTCTTGGTGTTATTTTACTGTTTTCCTTTTTTTAATATCTTTGTTATTTGTTGTAGTGTATTCAGAAGATGCATCTGTTGATCACTAGGGCTGAAGAACTGGAAAAGGCCGTACTAGAGGCTTCCATGAATGTTGAAAGACTGACAGTGAGCTTGGAAGCCGAGAAAGAGGGAAGCAAGGCTGCTGAGAGGGTGGTGTTCCGTCTGAGCAACGCTGTTACCTCGGTTGAGAAGTCTAAAGAAGCTTTTATTGGGGTACAGGTCCAACTTGAAGGGGAAGGTGGCAAAGCTGGAGGCTGTTATTGCGGTGATGGTCGCTGAACGTTCTACTTTGAAGGCTAAGTATTGGCAGCAAGGTTAGGATGAAGCTGGGACTGCTTATAAAGAAAAGGTGCTGGTATTGCGGGACAAGCTCTTTCTGAAGGGTTGGTCAAGTGCTCTGGCCGCTGCTTAGGTTCCCGAAGGGTCTCCCTTGTTTCAAGATGTTCTTGTTCCCTCAAAGTCCTTGGGTCCGAAGACTGCTGCTACCCCTACAATTCTTCTAGCTAAGACTTCCCTAGGAACTGATTCTATAACCAAGACTCTGGAGAGCAACGTTGCCAATGAGACAGTGAATGTTGAAGGGGGTGGAACCCTGGAAACTGAAGCTGTGAGAGATATGGTTAAGGAGGCTTCTACTTCTCAAGAAGTTGGAGCTGCCTCTACTTTTCCTCCCCAAGATGGCCTGTATAAGATTGTGGATGTTGTTCCTGAAGTTCCTCCTATTGATGAAAGTTGAAGTCATCTTTGGAATGATTTGAAGTTTTTTGCCTTTTCTCTCTCTCTCTCTCTCTCTCTCTCTCTCTCTCTTTTGTTTTTATTTTTCTGTTGTACTAGGGCTCGGTCTTCCTGACGAGTTGTCCCCTTAAGTTGGTCAAGACAATTTTTTTTTCTTCTTGGTACTGTTTTGTGGGGCCAACTGTGCTTTTGATAGAACTTCACTTCTGATGTTGCAGTTTGATGTGTTTTGTTTTTATGCTTGCATTTATTCATACTGTTTGCCCCTAGCCGAGCACTGTTGGGTCCACTGGGCCAAATAAATGCTCGGTCTTCATGGTTGCACTAATCGTTGTAATTTGAATGAAAGTAACTTACTTAGGTCTAGGTTGACTTTAAGAAAAAATAATTGTTTGCCCCCACCTGGAGCTAAGTAAGGTTGGTACGATGAACTGCTTAAGTTGATGTTGATGTTGATAGTATAATTGCCCATGAGTGGGGGCAAATATGCGTAGAGGAAAGATGTGATACTCAGGTCCAGGTTGGTACCAAGAAAACAATTGTTTGCCTCTTCCTAGACCTGAGTAAGACTGCTGTTGAAAGTGTGATTGTGAAAGGGTTTACCCAAGTCTGTCCCAATTTTGTTTGGGGTGTAGCAGCACTGGAGTGTTAACGTGATGATACTTAAGAAAATCTGTGATTGCGAAGAAAAAGAGCCAAAAAATTTGTTAGGGTTGTTTCCACCAAGCAATTCCACTTGGCTAAGGTCCATTTTGGTGGCCAAACATAACTCCACCAACCAATCCCACTTGGCATATTTGAGTGCAGACCAAAACTAAATTTCGTTCAGTCGTTTCGAAACTTTTTCCTTGTGGTTAAAACCAAAGCTAAATCCGTTTGGTAAACATCAAAGCTAATTTCGTTTAGTAAACACCAAAGCTAAGTCTGTTTGGTAAACACCAAAGCTAATTCCGTTTATTTTGAAATATGCCCCTTGGGCTTAAGTTATAGAGTCTAGGTTAAGTAATAATCTGCCCTGACCACAAAGGGTGTACAAGCACTTTGGAAATAAAAGTTCAAAGAAAGGGGAAACATTCTCATTAAGTGAAAGAAAGATGCTTTTACACTTGAGAGATAAATGTGAGGTTGGGTCTATTAATAGTATTTTTTAAGGTTTGCTACATTCCAAGGCCAAGTTATGGCCTTGCCCTTGATATCCTCCAAGTAGTATGCTTCGTTTCCAGCGACGACTGTAATCTTATATGGACTTTCCCAATTAAGTCCTAATTTTCCTTCGCCAGGTATCCTTTTGTGGTCCATGACTTTCCTCAAAACCAATTCTCTAGGTGTGAATTGTCTTGGAAAAACTTTTTGGTTAAAACTCTTGATGAGCTGTTGCTACTATGTTATAAGTCTAATTAGTGCTACTTCTCTGCGGCTCTCTGCCATATCCAGTGCTTGTGCAATAGCATCCTCATTACTTGTGCTTTCGAACAACTCCGATCAGAGGCTTGAAAGACCAACTTCAAGTGGGATAATAGCCTCCATTCCATAAGTTAAGGAGTAAGGTGTTCCCCCTACTGAGCGCCGTACCGTGGTTTGGTAAGCCCATAACACGTGGGGTAACTCTTCAACCCACTTTCCTTTCGCACTTTCGAGTCACATCTTTACTCCGGTGATGATGGTTTTATTCGACGCTTCTGCCTACCCATTACTCTATGGGTAGCCCAAAAAAGAGTTCCGATATTCGATTTTGGGTGGGCACAAAATTTTCTGAAGATCTTTCTGTCGAACTGTGTTCCATTGTCTGCAATCAGTACCTGCGGGATGCCGAAATGGACCATGACTCTCCTCATGAAAAACCGCTTTGTGTTTGCTTCTTTGATGTTTGCCAGTGCTTTAACCCCCACTTGGTGAAATAGTCGATTGCAACAATGAAGAATCGTATGTTCCCAGTGCCTCGTGCCAAAGGTCCAACAATATCTAGACCCTATTGGGGCCATGGGTTGGTAAGTGGAGTGAGAGTCTTGGCTGGTTGATGAATTAGTGGGGCAAACCTTTGACATTTGTCACACTTTTGAACGTACTGCTGTACATCTTGCTGCATTCGTGGGCACCAATACCCGTGAGTGAGGGCTCGGTGCGCCAATGACCTTCCACCAAAGTGGTATCCACAAATCCCATCGTGAATTTTGTAAAGAACATTTTTGACTAGATTTGGATGCACACATAACAGATAAGGACTGAGATAGGAACGTCGGTATAGCTTCCCAGATAGTGAGACCTAAAACCGGGCTGATCTGTGTCGAATTTTGTTGGCTTCCTTTTTGTCTTCGAGGAGAGTGCCAGATTTCAAAAAAACAAGTATTGGATCCATCTAGCTTGGCTCTAGGTTATTGTAGAGAACTGGAGATGCAATGCTTGGTTCTGGCACGAACTCAACCCAAACTTTTCTAGCATCTTTGGCGTCTACTAAAGAGCCGAGGCAGGCCAGAGCATCAGTGCGGCTTTTTTTATCTCGACTAATTTGTTCAACTCGTATGGATCAGAACTTTTTAAGTAGAACCTTAGCTTTGTCTACACACATGGCCATTCTTTCGTCTCGTGTTTCATAGATCCCAATGAGCTAGTTAACAACCAATTGAGAATCACTAAAAACCAGAAATTGCTCTGCACCGAAGTGTTTGGCACTATGTAGAATAGCTAACAATGTTTCGTACTCCGCTTCATTGTTAGAAGCCTTCCAACCAAGCCTAAGAGCTTGCTCCCAAATAAATCCTTCTGGTGACATAAGTATTACCCCTGTTCCCGAGCCTCGGTTATTGGATGATCCGTCGACATAGAGCTGCCAGATGTTACTAATAAAGAGTTTCTAGGCTTCTGAAGCGCATTGCTTTTCTAGTTCGGTGGTGTGTGGTACCTGTACCAAGCTAGAGTTCTTGCACTCGGTGCTCTGGGTGGGAGCGAATTTGGCGACGAAATCTGCCAAGACCTGGGCCTTGATTGTTGTTTTGGGTTGATATCGAATGTCAAACTCACTAAGTTCAACTGTCATTTTCACTGTTCGGCTGAAGACAGATCCGAGGGGGAATTCGGTGAGGACATTGATGGTGTGATCCTAAAAGTAACGATGTAGTTTCCTTGAGATGATGAGCAGTGCGTAAGCTAGCTTTTCCAAGGGTAGGTACCACATCTCGGCATCTAGTAGAGTCTTGCTAATGTAGTATACCGGCCTCTGTTCCTTTTTAACCTCTCGAATCAATACCGCACTTACGGCGTGATTTGAGACTGCTAGATACAAGTATAGTTCTTCCTCGGGGTTCTGGAGTAGACAGAAGAGGTGGTGTACTGAGATTTTTTTTAGGCCTTGCAATGCTTCCATATATTCAAGACCCCATTCAAATACAGCCTTTTTCCTTAGTAACTGAAAAAGGGCTTTATCTGATCTGAAGACTTGCTGATGAACCGATTCAGGGCAGCTGCCATTCCGACCAGCTTCTGTAGCTCTTTAGCCTTTATTGGTACTTCAAGCTCTTGTATTTCTTTGATTTGATCCGGATTTTCCTCGATTCCTCTGTGAGTCACCATGTACCCCAAGAACTTCCCTATTCTTACCCCAAAAGCGCATTTCGAGGCATTAAGGCGAAGCTGATGGTTTTTCAAGATACTAAAAACTTCTCTCAGATCTGTAAGGTGGTTTTTAGCGAGCTTGATTTTTACTACCATGTCGTCTATGTAGGCTTCCATGGTTCTTCCGAGCTGGTCTTTGAACATTCGAGTGATCATTCGCTGGTAGGTTGCTCCGGCATTCTGGAGGTGGAATGACATTACTTTATAGCAATAGGTGCCTCTTGGAGTAATGAATACTATCTTCTCTTGATCTGGGCTGAATAGTGGTATC
This sequence comes from Camellia sinensis, assembly GCF_055761805.1. Classification (NCBI taxonomy): domain Eukaryota; kingdom Viridiplantae; phylum Streptophyta; class Magnoliopsida; order Ericales; family Theaceae; genus Camellia; species Camellia sinensis. The sequence goes on along the minus strand of NC_138969.1, from coordinate 184,082,365 downwards.
TAGTGATAGCCACTATAAGCGTCCAGAAAGCTCATACGCTCATGTCTTATTGTTGAGTCTACTAGTTGATCAATGCGAGGCAGAGGAAAGCTGTCCTTGGGACAAGCTCTATTTGGGCAAGTGAAGTCAACACAGACTCTTTATTTTCCGTTCTTCTGTTTTACTAGAACTGTGTTGGATAGCCATTGTGGGTATTGAACTTCTCGAATCGCCCCCAATGCTAGGAGTTTGTCGACCTCGACAATTACTGTTTCAGTGTGCTCAACTGAGGATCTTCGGCTTTTCTGCACAATGAGCCAAGCGGAAGGGTTGATGTTGAGTTTATAGCAAGCGAAATCTGGATTCAACCCTAGAGTATCATATGCTGACCATGCGAATACCTCCATATTTTCTCTCAGCATATCCAGCAGCTGAAGTTTCTCATCAGCGCCTAGCGAGGTACTAATAAGGAAGTACTTTTTTGGATCATCCTCCCTTACTAGGACTTTCTCCAAATCCTTTACTATCTGTTCCGCTGGGGTTCCTCCGATATCCTCCAAGACTGGCTGTTCGACTACTTCAACTGTCTATACCCGATTGAAGAGTTGTTTAGCCGTCATAGCTGCCATAAAGCAATGTTTTGACGCAACTTGGTCCCCTGAGATCTGCTCTACTCTATGTTTCGTTGGGAAGTGGATGGGCTGCTGGTAGGTTGAGGGGACTGCTTCCATTTGGTGAATTCAAGGACGACCGAGTATGGCATTGTAAGGAGAAGGTGTATTAATAACTAGAAATTCTATCTGCAGGGTCTTTGTCCTAGCCACAACTGGCAACACTATCTTTCCAAGTGGCCATTCAAGCTGTGAATTGAAGCTGACCAATGGAGCTGTCGCCGGGATGAGATGCCGCTCAGAGAGACCGAGCTTCCTGAACAAGTCGTAATTCAATATATCTGCTGCACTACCCTAATCTACCAGGACTCGTTTTACGTTAAATCGTTTCCCAATTCCCACAGTTATAATCAGTGCATCAGTATGTGGGTGCTGAATACCTTCTAAATCCTTTCTAGTAAATAAAATAGTGCACAATGGGGGCTTAGGTACTGTGCGTACCTTTTTCGGCGCGAACCCTACTGACATGACCTGCTAAATCTGCATAGCTTTGGAAATTTCTTCTTGAAGTGCATCTTCACACTCGTGGCTAGTTGTTCTATGGATTATATTTATTACCAACCGATGAGGATGCTCAATGTTTGGTTCTAGTAGAGGGTTCCCTTGTTCGGTCACCACTTTATCCTGATCAATGTAGTCTCGGAAGTGTCTAACAGCTACCAAGTCTTACAGGTGTTGCTTCAATGTTCTGCAATTCTGAGTCATATGCCCCTTGTCTTGGTGATAGGTGCATCTGAGCTTCTGATTACGCCGAACTGGATCTCCTAACATTTTTGGCGGCCAAATAAAGAATGGCTCTCTCTTGATCTTTTCCATAATACGATAGATTGGTTCCTTGAATACGGTTACAACTGTTTCATGGGATTTGGACTTGTCTACTTCATTCACTGTGAGTCCTTGGTGTTCCCCTTGGTCCACTCTTTTTTTGTGCCAAACTGTTTGTTCAGTTGATTCTACCTTGATGGGGATTTGATCATCTTCGAGGCGAGCGTATTGCTCAATATTGGCACGCAAATCCTTCAGTGCTGTGGCCAGGCGCTTGGTAAGTAACTGTCTCAGCTTACTTTCTGGGCGCAGACCGTGTTTAGAACACATCACGACCATCTGTTCACTGCAAACATTTTTCTCTAGGTCATTATACTCCTCCCAATACCTCCTAGCATAATTACAGAACATTTCTTCATGTTCCTTTTGGAGACCGAACAGTGTATCTAGCTCTTTTGGGATCTTAGTGTTGGAGACGAACCTAGCCAAGAGCTCTTTAGAGAGCTGCTTCCAGTCGTAAATCGATTCGGCGGGAAGACGATCAAACCATCGAAGTCCAGATTCTCCCAAGCTAGACGGAAAGACTTTGCACATCAGTGCCTCGTCTCGGCTCCATAAGGACATCATTTGTCGATAATGGTTGATGTGCATCAGTGGGTTTAACTTCCCATCGTATGACGTGAACTTTGGTAGAGTGAATTTCTTGGGAGGTCTCATGGCCTTGATTTCCGGGGAGAATGGGGGAGGAGACGAGCCAATCCAATGCTCGGTGCTCTCTCTGATGGATAGTACGGTCAAGGTGATCTCACTGTTGCTCATTTTGTTTGTTGCCAATCAGTCAAGTACGAAGATCCTGAGGAGGTTACTCTGTCTGTTGGCTAGCTGTTTTCTGCCTCTTAGCGCTTCTCCAATGTGAGCCATGGGTGTGGCTGCTCGCTGCCTCACTTTGTACCGGGATTGGCTGGTTTTGTTACCCAGACCCATTTCTGGGAACCTTCTTCATTGGTGGTTCTCAGGATGGCCTTCTCTGTCGCAGGCGAGAGGGCTCTACGTCAGTTCTCTTTTCCGTCGGGTCACCTATCACCTTTTTGAGTTGTGCTTTCAGTTCCTGTATCTCCATTCCCATGGAGTCAATGATTCAATCCCTGTAATCTTTCTCTAGTAGAAAATGATGAGAAGAACCTCCAGCGAAGGGCAATCGATGCTCAATAGATTCAGGAGTCCGGTTGTTGTTTCCAGTTTGTTCTTCCAAGACTGTCGGAAGTGCCAAGCCTTTATCCTTTGTCTTCTCTGTTTGTGGAGTCAGTGCCGAAGGTGGGATGTCCTATTCACCATCGTCAGAATCAAGCATAGAACTCAGAGACAAAACCGTCTGTGCTCACTGTACCAATTGTGCATACCGAATACCGCACTAGATGATTGTGGATCAGAGCTCCACACTTGATTGGACTATCCAGGAATCGAGACCCTGCAGCAATAAGCACCGTTAGAGCTGCCTAGCCGGGGTTGGCCGGATAACCCCTCCGGTGTGGGAGTGAGTGATCGGAGAAGGTGAGATGTACTCTCTGTGTATAGAGAGTTGTGTTTAGGTGAGTATGGTTCAGCTTAGATTAGTTACCTTCAGTGTGAAGTCAGTGCAGTTTATATAGAACTCATTGCTTGTTGCCCAAGATGGTTTCATAGAGCTCTGGCGCTGCAAAGTTTCCTTTAGCATTGCCAAAGGTGAGGGACCATCTGGTAGTTGACAAGTGGTGTATATACTCATTATAAACATGCTTGTAACATATCACATTCCTTCGATCAACTGTTTTCGTGATTCTATGGGAAAGGGACCAGCTGAGGTGGCACCCTTCATGTGTATGCATTCATAGCTTCCATGTTTTTCTGTTGGGTTCTTTTGGCTCGGTACCGTCGTGCCTCGACTCGGCCCTTTATGAGATTACTTGTAGAAATGGACTGGCCCAGTAGGATATCTTTGCATGGGCTCGGCCCCTTTTGGGTTCAGTCCAATGATCAAATCCTGCAGCTCGGCCCAGCCCAACATTGTGGCTGGACTAACCTTTCCACTACAAGTTGGGCCCAAGTGCTTGAGGACTTGGGTAGATTGTTGGTGATATAATTGGGCTAATCGGACTGGCCCACTTGTTTACCCTACTTCTCAGGACTTTAGTCTAATAGATTGGGCCAGCCCAAGGCTTGGATCCGACCCATTTTATATTTAGTCCCTTCAACCGGCGTAAGAAAAGTGGCTAGAAAAATTGGCCAAAAAAGTCGGCGACAGCGGTGACGGCGGATGGCGGCAACAAATAGTGGTAGTGAGGTAGAGAAATATGTGATATTCAACAAATTAGATGTTGAATGAGTAATATGTATCACATTTCAACAAATCGGTAGTTTGGTAAATTCCAACAGATAGTAAAATAGGCTTGGTGAATTTCAACAGATAGACAAATTTGATGACTTCAATAGATAAGATGATTTCAAGAGGCAGACAGATAAGTTAATTTCAACAAATAGTAGTTATTTTGGACAAATTGTGTGCTTTTAGCCAAAAAAAGATTAGAACTTAGGTATAATGACAAAAAAGATTAAAAAATAAATTTATGGTTAGTGTCTTTAAATTTATCACTTTAGACCTCAAATTGTCTTACTCATCCAATGTATTTTCCTAGGGCTTAACTAGATTTGTATCATATCATATGCCTAAGATATAAATATAAAATACGACCGAAAAGATAGTATTGATACCGATCCTGGCTTAAAAACAAAAATGCAAAAGTCTAGGGAACACACATCAAAGTTAGCAGCTTACAACATGCAAAATGTTATGTAAAATAATAATTTCGACAAATAAAAATATATATATATATACTAACTGATGTGTCATGAAATATATATATATATATGGAAAAAGCTTCCTACCCCCAGCTGGGGGTGACACCCAGTGAGGTGTCACCCGGGGGTTGGAAGGAAAAAACAGTTTTTTTTTTTTTTTTTTTTTTTTTTGATTTTCGACCAGTGGGGGCGCGCCACGTCACTGGGGGCGCCACCCCCACTGGGTGTAGGGAGCATTGTTGATATATATATATATATTAATTTGAAACAAATCCCCATTTTAGTAATATGATAAATGTCACAATAATGAGTAAAAAAATATAAAATTTATTAATTTATATAACACTATTATATTCTTACGGCCTTTGATAGGGTCGCGTGAAAAAGAGAATTCATATAACCGACCCTATTTAATGAAATTCAAAACTTAGTTTAATTTAGTTTGGTTTGATTTATTATGTTTTTACACAATAACCATATACATCTTAGTTAGACTTGGTATATATGCTTTTCATGCACGCTAGGGAACTTCTATACTATACCTCTCCTAACATGACCATTTTGCACATATTTGAAAAAACATAAAGACCCTTATTCTTTTCTTTTCCCATCGAAATTATTCCAATGTCACCTTTCTTTCTCTACACTTCATATAAAAACACCCATCACCATATGGATTCCTTGTGTCATCAACATTGAATCCTAACATTCTCCTATTTGTCACCGGAGAAAATGCACCCATCCCAAAACCAAATTCAGATCCAAGGCACCCGCAATGACCGCCAATACGGGCAGCCCCACATGACCAAGGATGACGGCCAATACGGACAGCCCCACAAGACCCATGATGACCGCCAATACGGGCAGCCCCACATGACCAAGGATAACCGCCAATACGGGCAGCCCCACATGACCCACGATGACCGCCAATACAGGCGGCACAAGACGACCCGGTACTATGTCCACCGGGTCCGAGAAAGCCTCACAACCCGGATCTCAAAAATAGTATGTGCAATATTTCTTACCGTACTCTTCATTTTGGGCATTATTTTCTTCATTTTATGGCTCAGTTTACGCCCGCACCGAACCAGATTCCATATCCGGGAATTTTCGGTCCCGGGTCTGAACCAATCAAACGGGTTCGAAAATGCGGAAGTTATATTCAACGTAACGGCCCGTAATTCAAACCAGGTGATAGGGATTCACTACGATGCGATGCAGGTGACTCTGTATTACCAAGATCAGGCCATTGGGAAGACTTTTTTGTTATTTCCATTTTATCAGAAGCCGAAAAATACTACGGTGCTTTACGGTGTACTGAGTGGGGCCACCTTGACGGTGAATAGCAACCGTTGGATGCAGTTTCAGAATGATCGTGATCAAGGGGTGGTGGTTTTTCGACTCCAAGTAACGTCGACCATCCGATTTAAGGTGTCCAAGTGGGATAGTAAGCACCACAAGATGCATGCCAACTGTGAAGCTGGGGTGGGCCCAGATGGCTCAATCTTGGCAAATTACAAAGACAAGAGATGCCCAGTTTACTTCACTTGATGAGTGTTTATAATTGGGATATGTAGATTCTGCTGTGTCTTTGGACATAGCAGGCTGTTGTGTTTTTTTTGAAGTGTTGTCTCAAATCTCTTTCGATAATTCGAACGGTTCATATTGTAGGATTCGTCAAGTAGATTATATATATAAAAAAATCAAGTTAATTAGATATCTGCAGCCCTATAATCAATGTACATTTGTTTTTATAAAACTTAACGATTAACTTAACTTTAATAAATTTTTGAAAACAATTAAGACTTAATTATAGGGTTATGAATATCCGATTAACTTGATTTTTTATATAAATAATATTTTTGGCAAACCTTATGATATGAATAGTTCAGATTATCAAAAAACATTCAGGACATCCTCCCACAGAAGGGCACATCAAGCTGGAGTGCCTTCAGTACCCCTAAGTCCTCATAATTGTGCTGCGTGTAGAGAAATATATATATATATATATATATTCACCAGAATGACACAGAGATGTGATCTAATGTTTGATATTTTTTGTGCACGTAAACCCTTTTTATTATTTTTATTTTTAATTTGTAGCATTGCATGTGTTTTTGCTTTCCCTTTTGGGTTTAGATTTGACTTTGTACAAAGAGAACCAAAATGTTTGTGCATACGTACTGACCCAACAAATGAAATCTATTGTCTTAACATTATTGATTTTAATGATGTATTTAATCATTTTGATTTGAAATAATTTTGGTATATTTTTGTTTTTATTGCTTATGCACAGGTTAAAAGACTGACCCATTGAGCTTCTGCTTGGGAAGAAGGTTCATGGGTTTTTTTGGCTATTTTAGCCATAAAAGACAAATTAGATTATTTTAGCCATAACAAACAAAATATCACATTTAACTCATAAATATTACACTATTTTCTCACAAAAAAGTCAAAAAAGCCAAAAAATTCTTCCCAAGCCAAGCTTTTTGGCCCACGATAAAATAACCAAAAAAAATCAAAAAGTCAAAAAGTCAACTCACTTTCCAAACGACACTTTTATTCTTATATGATGTTTTGGTCTAGCTATTACACAGTAGAATTTCTCCTCTCTTATTCTTTTCTATCAATTTAAAAAAAGTATTTAATTAATTATCTGTGTTCGAAAAGTAAAATACAATCTGAGACTCAAGTTTACATTAGATTACAGGCAGGAAATGAGTTAATAGCAATTTTTGTGGCTTTTACAAAAATTCAACCAATGACTAAGGCTTTGGGGTTTGATTTTTTAGTACTTTTTTAGTTTTTTAAATTTTTTATGAGATGAAAAAAGTTAATGTGTTTGAAAATTAGGAGTTCGGATCCTCTGCCGCGTTTCTCTGCGGCAGTCCCTGTGGCACTCCGAAAACGACGTCGTTTTGGGAGAAAATTTCAAAAAAAAAAAAGAAAACGAAAGCACAGAATCAAAGAGAGAGAGGAAGAAGATGGCCATCTGTGTCATGACTTACCAAGAACACAAGCTCTGTCGTCATCCAAAATGGCCATGGTCATCCAAAGAAAAATTTCCCAAGAACACACAGAATAATTTGAACAATCTAAAATGGCCATGGTCATCATTCGAAATGGCCATTTTTCCCAAGAACACAAACAATAATTTCATAATCATCATCAACAAAAACAACTAAAAAAAAAAAAAATTGCAGTCCCAGAAAAAAAGAAAAAAAAAAACAGAGAGAGAGAAAGAAGCAAAAACACAAAGAATACAAAAAATAAACCATCTATGAGAATCATAGAGAAAGAGGGGAAGAGGATGGCCATGGTCATCCAAAGAATAATTTCCCAAGAACACACACAAGTTCTGCATTTCAGATTCTGATTTCATAATCATCATCAACAACAATAACTATATGAAAAAAAATGTAGACCCAAAAAAAAAAAAAGAAAAACAAAATGGAGAGAGAGAGAGAGAGAGAGAGAGAGAGAAGCAAAAACACAAAGAATAAAAAAAATAAACCCAAGAATTGATATAAATGAGATTTACAAACCCAATCAACATATATGAGATTCACTAAAACTGATATAAACTCAAGAACACTGATATAATTTCATCATCATCATCAACAACAATAACTAAAAATAATAATAAAAAAAAGAGTAGATAAAGAGAGAGACTCAGATCTGGAGAACAGAGAGAGAGAGAGAGATGAGCGAGATTCGCAATCGGCAGCGACGGAAAGAGAAGAGAAGAGTTTGACGGTTTGATGGCGAAGGAGTCATCGGGGAGTTCGCCGGCGAGAGAGAAAGAACTCTCTTCCTCTGTGCTTTCTGCGTTCTTCTCCTTCTCTCTCTTCCTCTGCTTTCTTCTTCCTCTATTTCTCTTTGATTTTGTGCTTTCGTTTTGTTTTTTTTTTTTGAAATTTGTCGTTTTAGGGGTGCCGCAAGGACCGCCACAGAGAAAGGCGGCAGAGGATCTGGACTTGAAAAGTAGCCAGCGTTTGGTTTTGTTCTAGAATCACGATTTAGATAAAAAAAAAAAAAAAATCAAAATTCCTTTCAAGACTCATAATCAAACATACAACTTAAAATTCAATTCAAAAACTATTTTCAAACTCATATATCAAACACGCTTATAACTCAATTTAAAAATTCTTTTCAAAACTCTATTTAAAAAAAAATCAAAAAATTATTTTTTTATTTTGTCCTTTAAAATTATTTTTTATTTTATATCTTTTTCAATTTTTTTTAAAAATTTTTTCAAAGAGAAATATTTTGTTATTTTTTTAAGTATTGGTCAAATAATTTGTTATGATTTAGATATATATGAGTGATCCAAAAGTATTTAAAATTTAAAAAAAAATTAAAAAATAAATTAAAATTTTAAAACAATATTAAAAATATTAAAAATTTAAAAATATATATTTAAAATTAAAAATATTTAAAATAAAAAAATAAATTTTTTAAATTTTAAAAAGTATTTAAAATATTGAAAGGAAATACAACGCACAAATGTAGTAATACAACGCAAATTAAAAAGATTAATAAATATTTGCAATGAAAAATATTTACTCTAAAAAAATAAACCCAAAAAATTTCAAAATACAAGTCAAAATACTTTTCAAAACTTATAACTAAACAATTTTTTTTTTTTAAACTCATTTCAAAAACTCAAAATTTAAAATACAACTCAAAACTTAAATTATGATTCAAAAACTAAACCAAAGAGAGAGTTTTTTTAATTGTATAGAAAAGCAAGAATAATTGGTGTGTTTGACTTTATTTTTTTACTAATTTTTTAACTTTATGGTCTTTTGTGATTTTTTTTTTTTTTTTTGATTATTTGACATTTTGTTTTAGTTTTTTTAACTTTTTTACCCAAAAGCCTAATTCTCAAATGAGGCATAATTGGGTGTTCAGAGCCAATAATGCTTATGATAGAGTGGAAGAAGATTATCTCCAGTTGGTTAGTCCGTGGGTTTATTTTAATAATCAGAATCATTCATTTTTTAACATTCTTTTGATAAGATCAATCATAAAAAAAATAAAGTTGATCATATTACTATAGAAAAATATTTGGTGATCCGAATTTTTGTGGCTCAAAAGTGTCAAAATGACGTTGTTTTATACTCAAAACGACGTCGTTTTGAATGTTTTGAGCCATTCGAGTCATGATTTTTCGGGTCACCAATCATTGTTGATTACTATAACAACATAATTACATAAAAATTAAAATAAAAAAAATTAAAAAAAGAAATTCGATGTATTTTGGTCGTGGCTGGAAGCAAATGTGAACAATAAAGATGGAGCAATTTGGGGTGCAGGAAGAATTTTTTGGAGAAAGTTTTTTGCAACAAATATAGTTGGACCAAACTCTTTGGTTACCTTTTATTAATTCTGATCTTAGTCCTTCCAATGTATTTTCTTTTTCTTTTTCTTTTTATCTTTTCATTCATAAATCTCTTCTCTTTTCTTTAAATCTTTTGCATGCGTTTAAAAGGGCCCATGTTTTGGTCTGGATTGAAGAGGTCTCGGCCACTATTGATCCTCTTGTCATTGCTCAATTTTCTATTTTTTAATCTCTTCTTTTTCCATTTGCTGGGATTTCCAATCGAAAAGAAAAGAAAAGAAAAAGAAAAGTGTTATTATTGAGTCCAGATCCAATTCAATGATTTTTTTAGAATAATTTTTTTGTATGACTGATATTTTTATGCATAATTTTTGTAGAATTAAAATCTCAAGAATGCAAAATATCACATTAGAGGATCTGGATTCGCCATTATTTTCTATCACATATTGTTCACTTTTGCTACTGTTCAATTGTGTTTGGATAAACAAATTTGAAGAAAAAATAATTTAAAAAGTGAAGGAAATTATATAATATAAGCAAAAACTTCCATCCTATTTGAGGCTGGAAGTCGCACTCTAATTTTCTCATATTTTCTGAATTTTTAAATTTCTATAATACAAACGGCATTTTACAATTGATCTAAACTCTAGTTTGGGTAAATTAAAATCTTTTTTGTTTTTGCATTTTATATTTTGTGTGTCATTATTCTCTTTACTCTCTATTGACCATTTTCTGATTTTTCTTATGATCAATTTTTGTTCAAAAATATTATTTCACTAGAATATTTATATAGAATTTTACACTAAAAAATGATATGATAGTGTCATTTGTATAATTAGAAACATGTCAATGGACTCTTTGTTATAAAGTGTACATATCAAGACCCAACCAAATCATTATTAATTACACTTCGTATTGTTTAGTTTGTATATCACTACTGTTTGTTATTTTTTTACTTTTATTTTTGTGACATTACAATATGTGTTAATGGACAATTGGTATCTATATCTATATCTATGTTTTTATATACTAAGAAAATTAGATTTTCTAGGCTCATTTTTATTGTTTAATCTAATATTGAAACCCTCAGCAAACTGAGAAACTATGATATAATTTATACATAATGTTTAAATTTATTATTATCAAATATTTTTACTAATTAACTGATCAATGTTTTAGATTAAGTATAAGATTAGGGCTAGAATATGACCTATAATTTAAGGTGGCTCTATCTTAAATGAATTTTTCATACATAAGACAATTTATAAATTTGAGTAGACAAATTTTTAAACTTTACAAACAAGAAAAAACTAGCATATTGACAAAAGTGATTTATTACTATAATATGATAAATTAAAATTACGAAACTTAAAAAATAAAATGTATTTATATTTATCATAAATATAATTTTTTTTTATTTTTTACCAATTAAATTATGACTTGTATTTTTTATTAAGAATTTAAAACACATAATTAATAACAGAAGAATAAAATAAAAAAAACCTTTAACTCTAATAAAAAGGAAGAAAATTTAATTGATTTTAAACTATTTTTACTATATATTTTAGATAAATTTGATATTATTATTTAATTTTAAAACTTATTTTTAATTATTTATTTATATCCATACATAGCACGGGTATTATGCTAGTGTATATATATATATATATATGTATTTTCACTTTTTCATATTTATTTCCTTTCTAATTAGGGGTGTAACTCAGGCGGATTTGGGCAGATTAAGAGGTTGTCCTAACCCAGTCCGAATTATGCTAAGAGTTGCCTAGGTCCGTCCAAGCCCGAATTGGAACTCAAGGTTGTCTACCCAAGCCCTATCCGAGTTAAGCCGATTTGCCTGATTTGCACAAAAAATTTGAGTTTTATTTATTTATTAATTTATTGTAATTAAATTAATTAATTTTTTAAAATTAAGCTTTATTAACATTTTGTTTAAATCATTAATAATATCGAACCAAAATAATTTATATGATGTAAGAAAGATAAGAATTGAACAACCGATATTCCACTACAGTGATCTTTACAATTTTTAAGTGAGAAAAGAAACATATTAAGTTATATATTATATTACTTGTGTTTATAATATATATTAAATATGATAGAACAATTTAAATTATTTTAACATCATCTAATGACTAATAATTTCTATGTATATACAATATTTTTACATATTTATGTCTATATAATTCGAGTTGCAGATTGTTTGAGTTGTTTGGTGTTTTTGTCTAAGTCCGTCTAAATTTTTTGGACTTTTGATTTTTTACCCAACCCCGCACCAAATTTAAAAATATTTTGCTAAAACCCTAAAAAAATATTTTGCATCCCTATTTGCAATCATTCCTCAATTCCTTAATTCAAATACAACTTCATAGTAGCATAATCTATGCAATAAATCTAATCTGCCAACATAGTTATAGTAGGTGGAATTCTATTTACACCCAAAAATATTTAAATGGGCCCAATTTTTAATACACCTTATTAAATTATTTAAGATTGTCATTTGTGCTCAAAACACCTTTTTTTTTTTCCCTCCCAAATTACCCTTTTGAGGTACACTTAAATAAAATAAATTCAAAAATTCAAAATACTTTTTAAAAGCACTTTGAAAAATCATTCTTTTATTCACGTGCATACAGGGAACACGATCAGGGAACTCAGCACTGGTGAAGGAGAACAGTGAAGGAGGACGGCAAAGGAGAAGAAGAGACTGAACTTCGTGTTCGGACTTCCAGAACCGAACAAAGTAAATTTGTTCAAACTTTCAGAACCAAACAATAATGACGAAAAACAGATTCAATATTCGTTTTTATGTAATAAAAAAAAGCACAAAAACCAATAATTGTATTTTGATATTTATGTGAATACTTGCCTCGTCTTTAATGGTTTTTTTAAAAAACTGTTTTGATTATTACTCTCATCAATTATTTGATTTTATTCAAAGTTTATTCTATTTGCAAGTAACAATAAAATAAAAAACAATGATGTCGATAATAATAATGAGTTTTGATAGGATAGATTAGAATTTTGGAGTGAGAAAAAAGAAAAAGAAAAAATAATTGAAACGTGGGGAAAAAAATAAAGAGATTTAAATTGAAAGAATACGTATAATTGATTAGGGTATATCATAAAAAAAATATATATATATTTTATTTTAATATTTAATATGTAACCTTATTAGTAAATTTATATTAAGATATAATCAGAATTAAAATTTTAAAATTGAAGTTAGACAAACTAAGATAATTTTTTAGTTCAAATAGAATAGCCTTCTAGTAGGAGACCTCGGTCGAACCCCAAGTTGTCCGGAGAAGGGACTTGAATTTCATTATGAAGTTTTATTCATGAAAAGCCATTGATCTGCCTAGTTTTTAACTACTAACTAGTTAACTTGTTATTTTGTGCCACAAAATATATATATGATTTTCTCATATTAAGATCATAATATGAGAAAACTTGAGATGCTTACTACAGGTCTTATTCATTTTGTAGAGTACTCAATGTATTATTTATGAAAAAAATTAGTTCGATTCAATAATCGTAACTTTTTCATTTTATCACATTTGTTTTCAAAAAAATAGACGACAAATATATTTTTAAAATAGACCATCAATTTTTTTAGAAACAAATGTGATAGAATGAAAAAGATTACGATTATTAAATTAACTTAAGTTTATTCATGGATGATATACATTGAGGATCCTATAAAATAAACGGTTCAGATAATTGAAATGAGACTCGTAATAAACCCTATAGGCCTCTCAAGTTCTCTTATATTGAAATCTCAATATGAGAGAAGTTATAGTGTTTTTCGGCTTAGACCCGACCCATTGTATGTTTTGGATCCGGGTTTTGTTGTCGTTTATAGTTATTCATGTCTTGTTTCTCTTATTCCTCTTGAGTTTAGCTTTTGGTATGTGTTGGTTGTGTTTGGAATAGGTTGGTACCTTATTTTTCAAAAAATTCTTGTTGCTTAGAATTTGGCTTCTACGCTCGAGTGTAGATTCTTGCGCTCAAGCGGTCTATGACAACTCCCAGTACTTTGACAGGTCTGCAAAACTTCTGAAAGATTGTATTTTCCGCTCAAGCTTTACTTCTTGCGCTCGAGCGGTGACGCTTTTTTCCTTGTGTCGTGACACACGAGCGTCACTTCTTACGCTTGAGCGGTAATTATTTTTGTGTCAGGACGCTCAAGCGTAAGAAGTGACACTCGAGCGGTCTATACATATATCAGATCGTAGAACCACCTTTTTAGGTCACCTTTTTATCTCATTCTCTCTCTAAACACTCCAAAACCCTAGATTTAGACACTCTCTCTCTCTCTCTAAAACTTACATTCTGTTTACAAAAACACCAAGATCTAGTGATTTCTTCACCTCACTCCCTCTGTTAAAAAGGTAGAACACTATGTGGGCTCTCTTTTTATCCGAACAAAAGTGGATTTCGGCTTTTTTGAGGTTTCTTCACTCTCTCCTTGGTCTTCTAGCTTCGAGGTAGGGATTCTTCACTCTTGTATGAGTTTTACCTAAGCTATTTTCTATTTCAAGAGATTATAGTGGTATGTGGGTTTTTGGTAAAACCTAGGGTTTGAAATCAAAATGAAAAAGAGAGGTTTTTAAATCGTTTCTTGGAAAAGCTTGTGGGTGTGAAATTGGGGTTGATATATGTTGAAATGAGATATTTCCTACATTGAAATTGATTTTCAAAGAGAAAGGGATTTCACCTTAAAATGTGAATATTTGAGATTGTTGTAGACACCTCATTTTTGACCGCCCTCAAGACTTGGACGTCTCGCTTGTGCACTCGATGATTATGACTGCATGCGCTCGTTTTAGTGCCCGAAGTCCTCGGCGGAATGCCCTGTCTTTGAGCCTTTAACCCCTATCCATTCTATGCCTTGTTTTGGACCAAAACCCTTGCGCTTCAAACCACAAGACCCTAGGACCTGCAGGCCTCCTCTGGCAGGCTGCTGGCCACCTTTTGTGGGCTGTCGACCACCCTTGTGCCTTGTCGGCCAATGGTGTGGCTTGCTGGCCATTATTGGTGGCATGCCGGCCATTAGTGTCCTTTTTTCAGATATTTTGTTGACAGCTATGCTAGCTGTTGGCACAATTGGCTGCATCTCCCTATATGTGTATGGAGGGATATATTTTAGCCAAATGCATGTTTTTCTATATATAGGGGGTCTCTTCCCCCATTTTTGAGGGTTAGAATTTTTGGAGCAAAAATTATCTCTATCTCTCTATCTCTCTCTTGCAAGTTTGTGCATATTCGCTTAGATATTCTACACTTTTGCCTACACCTCCTTAACCAAAGTTGGTCATCTTGGAGCTAAGGTTATTGGAAGCCTTCTTGGAGCTCTAGAAGGTGGTTTTGGCTTGAATTGTTGTCTAGAGTTGATCTTCTCTTCAAGAGGTATAACACTTGCCTTTTTAACTTGCTTTGCATACTTGTTTTTCTATCTTTTTCTCACTAATTTTGGGCTGTTTTGGGCTATAAACTCTGTTTTTATAGGCTGGAATTGGTGGTTTTAGGCCATTTAAAGTTAGGGGGTGGTCCATTCTTCTTTCTTCCTTATTTGTAAGGCCTTTCCACATTTATTTCCTACTTTCAAACCATCTTTTTTGGGACTTTTAAACACTGAATTTCAAAGTATTTTCAGTGGTGAAAATCATGTTTTGAAGTCTAAATTTGGAGGGGTTAGCCTCCCCTCCTTGTGCCTTGTTTGCTAGCCTAGTTAGCTCTATGTGTTAGCTTAATTTTCTAGCCTTTTGTAGCTTAATTCCAGCATGTTTTAGGCTGTATTTTAGACTGTCTTGCCTCTTTTTTTGGCTGGTTGTTGCATTTGAGTCTTGTTTTGCATGCTTCTAGTGTAAGTGTCCTCATAAGCTTGATGTTTTAAGCCTTTAGACACCACTTGTTTGAGTTGATTGCATTGTTTTAGTATTTTTCTTACTTAATTTCAGCAAGCATAATCTCTACAACCTCCTTCATTTCTTGACTCTTTGTTTGCTTTGAGGGTTGTTTCAACCTTAGGAACGTTTAAGCTTGAGATTGAGGTCCATGTTTAATGGTTTAATCATCTTTTGGGGTTTATTATCAATGGCATGACACATCTCTCTTGCCTTAAACCACCCCTTGTTTGACACTTTCTTCTCTTTTAGAGGACTTAACTCACCAATAAACTTAATTGGTTAAAGAATGGAAGGGTAATTAAAATGAGTAACTAAAGTTGAAACTAAAATTGTGCAAAGATAAGAATTTGATTGTGTTTCGGTGTGTTCAATCGGATGTTAATTGAACTCAAGGAAAATTGGGGTATTTCAACTCATATATTCAAATACTCATCATATATAATGACCCATCAATACATATATTTGTTGTATTATTCCAACCGTCATACTCAATGACATACTCAAATTGATTAGTTTTAATTCACCTAATCATCATGCAGTGTCTACAATAATCAAGACTATCCTCCACCGATAGCCCAATGCAATTATTTCTAGACAGACAATAATGATATCAACAGATAATTTATCAACATCTTCAAAGGTGAGTGATTAATGAATCCAACTCCACCATTCTACCTTATAATGAGCCAATTTCATTATTTCCACTCAATTTCATATTCTTATAATAAATATCATTAATTACACTAATAATCCAAATATACCCAAACATGGCATTTTTCCCATTTTCTCAACATTGACCCAAAGATCCAAATATTATCAACAACATCAATAACCTCCTTTTTTTGACCCAAAACGCATATGTTTGAATCAAAAAAACAAAACCCCTCTTTCCAATATAACACATCTCAAACCCTAACTTCCCAAATCAAACCATTTATACAAAAAAATCAACATTTAGGTTAAAGCTCATAAAAATAAGTAGTTATCCCTACCTCAAAGTTGGAGCTCAAAGGAGAAGGTGAAGAAAATCGAAAGTGCTCCAAATCCCAAAATTTTCGGATTGATAGGTAGTCCTAGACAAGCTCCACACTTTTAACAAAGGCCCAATGGTAGAAGATCACTCATACTAGATCAAACCCTAGAGAGACGTTGGAGTTTTAGAGTGAGGTGCGCTCTAATGGAGGTTTTGAAAAGTAAGAGAGAGAAAGAACGTGTAAAAAGTGATTTAAAATCACCCAGCTGCCATCTGATATACGACTAGTCCGCTCGAGCGGAGAATAGGACGCTCGAGCGTCAAGCACAAAAACTAGACCCACTCGAGCGTCAAGACACAACTGCAAAACACACCCGCTCGAGCGCAAAGAGAAACCCGCTCGAGCGTAGATTACCCTCTCCCAGTATTTTTACAAACATTGAACACACACTCGAGCGCAAAAGGGTCCGCACAAGCGCGACCCGCTCGAGCACGACCCGCTCGAGCGTAAGGAAATCCGCTCGAGCATGAAAAACACATCTGCAGTACTTTTGCAGACGGACAAACTCCTGAAGGTGTGCAAACTCCGCTCGAGCGCAAGAAGACCCGCTCGAACGAATCACTAAAAATCTGGGCAACAAGAGTTGGGACAAAAGCTCAACCAACCTGTTTGAAACACGCCCAAGACAATTCTAAACTCAAATGCAAAGAGTTAAAGGGCAAAAATGAAATACAAACAACAACAACTATCAACGGAACCGAGTCCGAAATACAGTAAACATGAGAGGAAAAATCGGGATCGCTATGGTTTTTACTTTTGCTTACCAAACAAGAGAGAATCTGACCACTTTTTGACAAATCATATTTATCAATATTATGAAAATTTACAAACTCAAAAATTTTTTATCAAGAATTTTCCCATAAAATATATGTGCAGTGAAGATTTATTTTAGATGTAAGATTCACTATTCAAGAATTGAATTTGGATCATTCATCAAGATTCTCAGTAAATTATGAGTTTAAGCTTCTTGTTTCTTGCAATTTTTGCTTTGATATTCATCAACCAAATCACATTTGTACATCATCAAGTTTACTTTATATTAGTAGATCTACGACTTTCTAATACCGAACTTCTTACTCTCACTTTTCTCACATTATGAAATATTCTTTCTTGTTGTATATCAGTTTATAAATTCACATAGTTTGTAATGTATTTTCACTTAATTTGGGAACACACTACTAGAAATACGACTTTCTGCGTCTATTTTTTTGCGACCGTTTGTTTTGCGGTCGCAAAAAATCTCTTTTTAATTGACCCAATTCTCAAAAATAAAAAAATAAAAAACCCCCCAATCATTAAAAAAAACTTGACCCGTCCCCCTTTTTTTCCCCTTATTTCTCAAATCTGAACTCTCTCTCTCTCAAAATATGTCTCTCGCTTGACTCTCTCGCTCAAATCTCACTGTCTCTCTCACTAGACTCTCACTTTGAAGAAGATTTGAAAATTTTGATCGATTGTTGATGAAGATTTGAAGATTTCAATCTGCTGTTGATGAAGATTTCGATCGATCCATAACCGAGATTCATAATCGGTAAGCCTAAACACTTCTCTTTGTCCCTTTCTGTAATGTTTGGCACATCTTCATCGATTCATCTTCATCGCTCGAATCTTACTCTTTGTAATGTTTGACGTATCTTCATCGTTTAATTTGTAATGTGTAAATTGAAACATTAATCGATTCAACTGTCTGTCTCTCTCTGTAATCTTGCTCTCCTCTCTGCTCTTCGTACTCTCTCTCTCTCTCTCTATATATATATATATCCATGTAATGTATCACCGATATGTGTTGTTCAATTACAACAGTGTGTAAATTACAACAGTATCACCTCCAGATGGAATGTTGCTAATATATTGCTTAGTGTTGGTACTGTGAACGCCTATTTCTGAAATGTTTACCAGTTCTGAGCATTACTAAATAAAGACCTTTTTTTAAAAAAAAGGACTCCTAGACATGCTGTTGTTGATGAAGGTACCAGAAACCAGGGTGCTTCAAAGCTCTCCTTTGTTCATTTGACTTTGTTCACATGTTTGATAGTTTTATTTGATGGATTTAATCATACCTCTGTAGTCAAATAGTTTTATGAAATATGTTAGCTGTTTCAGATCCTTCCAATTTAGATTAATTTTTAAATTTTATTTTTTATTTTTTTAATGTTCATTGTTTTGTTAATTAGCTAGAAGGTTTAAGAAATGAATGTGGATGCTATTATTTGAAAGCTAATATCCATGCAGATTATCTTTAGAGTGAGTGACCTAATTCTGGGAAGTTGTATTAACAATTGTACTAGAAAGCAACACCAAACTGCCTTTTTCTTTTTCTTTTTTTCTTTTTTTTTTTCGCTTGATTTGGATGCTGTTTATGGCAGTCTGTTTGTTTGTTTCATTTTGTTCTCTTCTTGGCTTTAGCCTTTCTCTCTGGTGTTTGTTACTTCTATAGATTTCAAAAAATTGCAAATACCTTATGTTGTTGTGTTGTAACATCTATTAAAATCTTCTGCTGTTCAAATGGTTATGGTGATGCTTAATCTTTCTTTCCTTATTTCTTTCTTTGTATATATGAGAAAATTATATTATACTTTTCACTCTCTAGTTTTCTCCCAAACTTCAGTTTGATTAAATCTTCAAACTTTAACATATGTTTCATTATAATTCTCCAGTCACTCACTGTTAAAACTTGAATAATTCTAATTCCACATAATCGATCACAGAACCGAACATAACTACTCTCTAAGTGAACTCATTAAATCTGTTGGTTCCCACATATAAAAGAGTTGTGTCTGATGAAATTTACGTGGACGAACTGTTAAAAAACTTTGGACAAGTGTGAGGGTATGTGAGCACATTTTAAGGGTATTAGAAAGAAAAAATAATATGATAAATTATACTTTTCACCTTCTGTTTTTCACACAAATATCATTGAAGTCTTGAGAACTTAATTGCTACAATTAAATAATAACATACCAAAATAAAATTCAAGTAAAATGGAGTGTAAAAAATATAATTTACTTTATATATATATATATATATATATTATGGAACTCTTTTCTATATTTTGGTTTCCAGTGGTTGCATAAGGTAATGATCCTATAACTTTATTCAACACAGAGTCGCAGCTTACATTATTGGGAATTACAGGAATGGACAAAAAAAATATATATATGTATATATATATATATATATGTATTAGGGAACATTACCAATATGGATATCTTTTCTCTTCAAGTTACTATCAAGTCCTATTAACTTTTAATTGCAAGGCTTTCTGTGAGAGAGAGAGAGAGAGAAACACAGATTCTGTTGCATGTGTAGTGTAGTTGCTTGTTCTAATCTTGAGAGGATAAGGAGACTTAAGAAAAAAGCTGAATTTCTCGATGTATCTTTTAGAGAAAATGCAGTTTCCTCGCAGCAAGTATGTTTCAAAACTTTATTGAAGAATAAACATGCATCCTAGAATTATTTGACTGACAAGGACTGTATTCAAACATCTTGATTAGTTTGAACACATCCATCTTGAAGAGCTCCCTTCTATACCTCAAGTTCCAGCCACGTAATCCATCCTTGCCATTAAAAGGTTCCTAGACAGATAAATCCTTGGTCCTTGAAAGCAAATACAGTCATGAATATAAATCTTTTAAACAACTATTTCCCATCCATTGGTTAGACCAAAACATACATCTTATCCCATTGCCTAGTTTAATTGAAGCACTTGATTGAAAAAAAAGTTAAAAGACCCTAGGATTAGTTGTAGCTAATAATAAGATATCCCTTCATACTCTTGATAATCTGCTATGTTATTGGCGGATTGATTGTCACTTACCACCATGTACATCTTTCCCTGATATTTGATGTAGAAAATATTTTGACTCCTGTCCGTGGAATTGTTGCCAAAATTTTACATTAGGTGTTTTCATATTTTTAATCTAACATATTTGATCCTGATATTTAAGTTTCTCTCTAATTTCATAGTTTGCTAATGCTTAAACTGGTATGTATCTTCTTATAATTTTTACTTACTATTTTCCTTTTGGGTTTCATTGGTTAAAGCCATATCTTCATACTTCAACAAATGTCATGCTTCAAGGTACCCCATTGAACTCTCTTCTTGGAAATTCATTCATGCTGTGTGTATATTATGTTCTACACCTCTGGGAAATCATCAGTTTTCCCCTGTTTTTGCCTCTTTGTCTAGACTTGTTATAAAGATGGCCCAAAGGTATTCTATTTTATTGGTCCTGGGTAAACAAAATTCTTGTGTGTCAACATTTTCCACTATTTTTAACATGTTTTGATTGTAAGTTCAGCATGGTCCATAAAGAGTATTTATTTTGTCTTGTATGGATTTTTGTTCTTAAACTATCCTACTACTTTTGTCCCTTGAATTCTGAGATGATGGTACCATGAATTCTAGGGTGTGGCTGGGAGTATAAGCTTGAGAGAGGTGCAATACTTACAAATTAACAAATTTTACGTTTTATCAATTTGTATATATACATATGGAAATTATTAACACATTATACTAACATATTGTAGGTGTCAGATGCATCTAGTGGGCAACAACCTTCAAAAGAAAATGAATAGGTATGCCACTCTACTATATTTCTGCATGTATTTATGATATTTGCTGTGTATGAAGTTCTTGAAGGATATCACTATATTTCCCCATGTATTATGTCATATTAGGTCTGAAATTTATCCCTAGAGCATATCATATGGACCAAATCTGGTACTGCAAATGGGCTTTCTTCAGACTGTAATCTGATTCAATTGCAAATGGGTTTTCTTCAGGGACATCATTTACCTAGAAAGCAAGTAACATGCATATGCATAAAGGGTATATCATTTGCTGTGGAATGAGTTCAGACAATCATTGTCTTGATCCATAAATTTTAATGAGTAGTTATAATTATCTGAGTACAGATTGTTACACAATGGAATTTTAATTTATATCACAATTTTTTTCTTTGTTATGCTAGAATCTTATTCAAAATACGAATGAGATAAGACTGGAGTTATAATCCTTCATTTTTTAGGGGCTTGGCTCATCTAAATGACACCTCAAGAGGCCTTGAAAATTTGATTGGGCTGCAGGCCTATGAACCGAATACCGAGAGAGAGCCAAGTTCTGTATGCTGATTGACCCAAAAAATAGTGGCCATGTTTACTGAAAATTTGATTCCAAAAGTGATAGCAATAGGCACTATTGTTAGTCTATACAATATTTTAGTGCAGCTGCCTTTATCCCCATCAATGGTAACACAGACTTCTTGCCTAACATGAAATCAAAGCCTATTGAATTTGTTGCTTTTTAAACTTGGTTGCATCTATAAGTCTTTGTTTAATTGCCACTTGCAGATTGAGTTCAGATGTGGTGATTCATGACCATCATTTACTATACTAACACTTGTTCCACGTTTGGACTTCATAGATTTTAGAGCTTAGCTATTATCAAATTTAACATTAAATTTTTTCGATCCATCTAAGTAGCAAAATTCAAATTCCCTTATTGATCAATTACTAGAAGCGGGTCAAATTCAAGAATGATTGTCTTGATGATGGTCATACCAGTAGTTATTTAATTTTTTTTTCCCTTTTGTTTATTTATTTTTATTTTTTGACAACTCCACTAGTACCTGTCACATGCTAGTAAAATTCTATAGACAAATTTTAGATTAGCCAGATATTTATACATTCTAGCGAAGCTATATACATACCTTGACAGCTGCACATTAGCTTATGTAATTTTAGTTATAGTATGCATCTGAGATCCTACTCTTATGTGCTATATTGACAGGAAGTTCCTTAGCTTTCAGGTTGATAACTTGGAATTCTGAGGGAAATGAGGATCAACCCAATAAAGGTTGGTTTTTTTAATTTGGCAATAGATTACACTAGTAGTTCTATTATACATATTATAGTTCCCGCAATCCCTCTTGTTTCACTTGTTTTTGTTCTGATAACCAGAATTTTGATTATATTTTCTAGTCTTTCTTATGTTCATCTGACATAGAATAATTATGTGTGTGCTTGCTTACACATGCACATGCGCAACAAAAATTAACCCCATGAATCTGGAAGGACTTCTGCTCTCACCTTTATAGTGAAATAATTCATCTTTGTTGCTTGTGACATTTTGGTTGGCATCAATTATAGGTTGCCAAAGCATTAGTGGAAGTGTTTGCTGAAATGATTTTGATGAATATGGGTGCAAGGTGTTATGCCAGTTCATTGATAGAGTGGAGAAACACCCGAGCAAGAAAATTGATGAGAAGATTGGCCAGTTCTGGATTGTATTTTTTTCATAAAAGAACTTTTTTCAAGTTTTTAGTTGTAATAACTTTTACATGTAGCTCAAATTTTGAGACTCAAATAGAATGTTCAATAAAACTATAATGATATACTGTCTGAATTCTTGTCATTGTTATTCCTAGAGTGCTTAACGCTACACTTTCATTTTTTTATTTTTATTTTTATTTTTAATTTTTTGCTACGGTAACAAGATGGTCGTCAAAGATCATGGTAGTGTTTTTCTTTGTTTTTTGCGACGACAAAATAGCAGTCGTCATAAGTAGTTTAGGTGGTCGCAAATAATTTGCGACCATTGTTTTGCCGTCGCAAAAAGTATTTGCCACCCTCATATTCGCGACCCCTATTTGCCGTCGCATGGGCCGTCGCAAAAAGTCTTTTGCGACTGTTTTTTATTATTTGCGACGGTTTATAGCGGTCGCAAAAAGTGGTTTTTTTAGTAGTGACAATTAATAGTAGTTTTGTATATCTCCACGTTTACGAATGCATAATTGTTGAAAAGTGATAGTTAAATTTTAGAAAGGAAAATACTATGGATCCCAAATAATCTACCAAATTTTTCACGTGGGTGTGGGATCCACACAAATGTGTGAGTCCCACACCTATGTAAGAGATTTAGTAAAAAATTTAATAAATTATTTGGAGTCTCTAGTATAACTCTTTTAGAAATAGAACATTATAACTTGTTACACTCAATCTGGCACTTAAAGGGGCAAAAACTCACAATTAAAACAGTAATAACATGCCTCTATCAACAAATGAATCTTTCTTTATTTAACTTATTCTTTTGCAATATTTTCATTTGTGTTTAATATTATATTATTTTATAGTAGTATTACATATAATTTACAACAATGTGTTATCTCACTTTTATTATGCTTAATTCTAATTATTTTCATACTATGATATTATGCCTCGAAATTTATAGTACTTAATCACCACCAACCGTTCTTGAATTTAAAAAATGAATGAGTTAAATAGTAAGGGACAAAACTCGTTAGGTATGCGATATGCTTGTTCCATCTTAGTTTCAAACATATACCTGTCATAAGTAGTTGGCATATTAAATACTTTCATTACATTACCAGGACTTTCTAAAACGATTATGAAAGATTTTTATTGACTCATATTTGTGGAGATAACATTCTTTCATGATGCCAAAATAATTTTTGATTTTTTTTTTTTTTGGTGGGGGGGGGGGGAGTGTTTGCAGTGATATTTAGAAGTGAATTGTAGATATTTGTGTGAAGTTAATAGAAACACAATTTGAATGATACTATGGATTAAGAGTTTGTTATGTTGTATTAGTTATGTTGTTTTCAATAGTAAAGTCAGATTAACTAATATTGTTTCAAAATGATATGTAGTTATTTAATTTTAAATAAATCACCATGACATGAGAAACCATAAACAAATATATATATATATATATATATGCATGAAACCCAAATTAAATTACCTAAAAATTATTGAATGTGAGATTAGTAAGGTGTTGTTTGGTAACACTTACGTTTTCAGTTTTCTGTTTATATTTACAAAAATTTTAAAAACTCAAATAAAAACTTGTTTGGTAAATTTTTGATTTATAAATCAGTGGTCTTAGTTTATAAATTTGGTCAAAAAATGTAAACTCAAAAAATGTGTTTCCGTTTTGAGTTTTTTTTTTTTTTTATACCCAACACTAGCCACTACCTGCCACCATTTTCCACCACCGTCTTCCACCACCACTACCCACCACCCACCCCCCACCACCACCTGCCACCACCACTCACCACCCACCTACCACCACCACCCCCCACCCGCCACACCATCCACCACCCGCCACACCACCCACCTGCCACCACTACGCACTACCCACTGCACACCTGCCACTCACTCGCCACTACCACCCATCCCTCGCCGCCACCACCACCACTATCACCACCCACCCACCACCCACCTGAGATCTACCCACCACTACCATCGACCGCCCGCCACCACCACTAACCATCCACCTGCCACCACCATCCACCACTAGCCACCCACCACCAACACCACCCACCTGCCACCCACCCACCACCATCACCCATCACCACCCGCCACCCATTTGCCACCACCACCCACCACCCACCATCGCCCACCATCCACCACCCATTTGTTACCACCCACCACCCCCCACCGTCACCCACCCATCCACCTACCCGCCACTTACCCACCATCACCCGCCATCCACCACCCACCACTTGCCACCACCACCACCACCACCCCACTCGCTAACTCTCACTACCGTCACCCACCCGCCACCACCCACCCGCCACCACCCACTCACTACCACCCACTACCCGCCACCGTCACCCACTACCACCACTCGCCACCTACTCGCTACCGCCGCCCACCCGCCACCCACCTGCCACCACCACCCACTCGCTACCACCCACCACCCACCACCCACCACCCGCCACCGTCACCCACCCACCCACCACCACCACTCTCCCGCCACCACCCACCACCACCCGTTACCCATCACCCACCGTCACCGCTTTTCACCACCGTCTTCCGCCGCCACTTGCCACCACTTGCCATTTCTCACTCTTTTTTATATTTTAAATTTTTTAAAACATTTTGTCAATTACCAAACGCGTTTGTAGTTTATATTTTTCTAAAAATAAACAAAAAAAAAACAAAAACTAATTTATAAAATTTTTATAAATATAAACTGAAAACGTAAATGTTACCAAACAGACCCACGTTTTCAGTTTTCTGTTTATATTTACAAAAATTTTAAAAACTCAAATAAAAACTTGTTTTGTAAAATTTTTGATTTGTAAATCAGTGGTCTCAGTTTATAAATTTGGTCAAAAAATGAAAACACAAAAAATGTGTTTCCATTTTGAATTTTCAGTTTTTTTTTTTTATCTCCCAACATTAGCCACCACTCGCCACCATTAGCCACCACTCGCCACCATTTTCCACCACCGTCTTCCGCCACCACCCACCCTCCACCACCACTCACCACCCATCTGCTACCACCAGCCACCACCTGCCACCACCCACCTGCCACCCACTTGCCACCACAACCACCACCACCACCACCCACCTGTCATTAACCCCCTACCACCCACCACCTGCCACTACCATTCACCGCCCGCCACCACCACCCGCCACTTACTTGCCACTACCACTCACTACACATCTGCCACCACCATTCACCACCCGCCACCACCAGCCACCCACTACCACCAGCCACCTCCCACCCACCCGCCACCACCACCCATTACCACCACCATCACCCACCACCCACCCGCCACCCACCTGCCACCACCACCCACCGCCCATCACCACCACCACCACCACCACCCACTCGCTACCACTTACCACCCGCCACCGTTACCCACCCACCCACCACCACTACTACCCGCCACCCACCTGCCACCACCATCCACCACCCACCACCCACCACCACCACCCACTCGCTACTACCTACCACCCGCCATCGTCACCCACCCACCCACTATCACTACCACTACCACCACGACCCGCCACCACCCGCCATCCGCCACCTACTTGCTACCACCACCTACCACTCGCCGCCACCACCACCACCACCCACTCGCTACCACCCATCACCCGCCACCGTCACCCACCCACCCACCCGCTACCACCCACTTCCACCCGCCATCCGCCACCCACCAACCACCACTACCCACTCGCTACCACCCACCACCTGCCACTGTTACCCACCCACCCATCACCACCACTCGCCACCTACCTGCCACCCACCACTACCCGCCATCCGCCACTCACCACCCACTACCCACTACCTACCCGCCATCCACCACCACCCGCCATCCGCCACCACCACCTCCCACTCACTACCACCCACCACCTGCCACCGTCATCCACTCACCCACCACCACCACTCACCCGCCACCACCCACCACCACTAGCTACCCACCATTCACCGTCACCACTTTCCACCACCATCTTCCGCCTCCACTTGCCACCACTTGCCATTTCTCACTCTTTTTTATATTTTTAAAATTTTTTAAACATTTTGTCAATTACCAAACACGTTTGTAGTTTATGTTTTTCTAAAAATAAACAAAAAATAAACAAAAACCAGTTTATAAAATTTTTGTAAATCTAAACTGAAAACGTAAACGTTACCAAACACACACTAAGTATACCTCCATGTCTATTTATGAAGTTTTTTGTTTAAAATATATAATTACAATAGATGAAATATCTTGTGCAACGCACGTGGACACCATCACTGATATATATAAAAGTAGTGTTTACTTTCAAAATTTTTCTTTCTTCTATGTTGCCCAGTTCTCTTTTCTTCTTCTTTATTTATTTATTTATTTTTTTTAAAAAGTGCCATGTAACATACCTTTATACTAATTATTTTTAAAATATAATATTTAAAAGTTTTCTAATTAATCTAAACTACCCATAAATAAAAGTTAATAGAATTATATGAACAAAAAAAATTAAATTTCTTCTATTTTTCTCACTCATATTCAAGTATTCAAATTTTGTATTAAAATTAAATATATTTTTTATTTTCGTCTAGCTTATTCATATTTCATTATTAATTTATATTGAGTTTTCTATTTAACATGAAATTGTTTATTAGAAAAAGTTTACATTTAATTTAAATTTTATATAACTATATATAGAATCATATACAATATGTAGAAACAGTGTAAAAAAGATATTAAAGAAAAATCAATACTTAACATAATTAATTAGTCTATTGGTTTTTTCTTAATGTAACCACAACGCACTTATATTTAATTTTTTAAAATAAATTTGATATAATTTCTATTTCTACATATTTTTATTTCCAAATGAATAAAAAAATTAAAAAAAAATTAGAATCACTTTTAATTTTATGTTATTAATTTTTCTTCCAATTTAACTATTATTATTAATGTCAAAATGAATGTTTATTTTATTATGTTATAATTTAATATCATA
This sequence comes from Camellia sinensis, assembly GCF_055761805.1. Lineage (NCBI taxonomy): Eukaryota > Viridiplantae > Streptophyta > Magnoliopsida > Ericales > Theaceae > Camellia > Camellia sinensis. Next base: position 184,054,542 of record NC_138969.1, on the reverse strand, counting down.
TAAAATCATTATATACATTTATTTCAGTTATATAGCACGACAAGATTAAGATTATTAAAATATATATAAATAATTAAAATACAATTATATATATTTAAATAATATTTTGGTAGAATGATATGGTTAAATTTATCAAAATAAATAATAAAAATCATTCTTTAATTTTAAATGACTTTTTCTTTTCTCTAATTTAATCACTATTTTTAATATTAAAATTAATATTTATTTTATTATCATATATATATATATATATATTTAAAATATACTTTCATAGTTCAATCGAGCGAAAATTACGCTGCATATTTCGTAATACATTTTTTTAAATAATTTTATACATATGTACACATAGATATATACATAAATAATTCAACTAAAATTATTATATATATATATATATATATTTGTTAAGGTTATATTTTATATTATGATAAAATTAATATTATTTTTTTGTAATGCATAGATTGTAAAATATTTTTAAAAATAATTTACATATAAACATATATAAATAATTTAACTTAATTTTATTTAATATTTTTGTTAAAAAAATTAATCCATACATCACACAAGTCAACTATATATATATAATAACACAATTCTAGTTGTAAAAATTGGGCGAGATTGCTAATACTCATGTGATTAGAGCATCTCCAATGCACTAGGCATATAATACTTGTTAGTTAAAATACCTAGTATGATTCACTTTTTTCAATTCCAATACACTAGGCATATGATTAGGCATTTTGGCTCAACTCATTTTCACTAGCTACATGTAGCTAGCCTTCAACGCTAGGCAAAATGTATTCAATCATTAGGATCATTTCCCTCCATCTTTGTTGTTGACGTGGAATTTTATAAAATTAATAGTATTTGGATAAATAGCTAAAATAAAGAGTTGGAGTAAAAACATAAAACAGTTGATAGGCAAAATAAAATATATACTTTATAGTAATATTCAGATAGGTAAAATGCCTACTACCGTTGGATATGCTCACTAATACATCAATTATTAAGATAATCATTTGGTTGATACCACTAATACATCAATTATTAAAATAATAATGATTTAGATCTCTTTTTTTTTTTTTTTTTAGAGTTTTATAATTTTTTTTAGATCTCAATCATTGATGGTGTGAGCCTCACATATATGAGTGAGTCTCACATATACATAAATGGTTGAAATTAAAAAGGGTTGTAGTGTCCCAAAAAAAAAAAAATCCCAAGGATTAATCTTATTTAAGCGACTGAGTTTGACTTCAACTATGACATTGTGGTTACCCACAAAAATAATCCATTCCTAACCTTATTAGACAAACCAAACATGGCCTAAAAGGATACACACAGGTAGATGGGTGGTAGCTTCCACCTATATCACACTTAACCGCACAGCATATTCCTATTCCAATACAAACTTTAAAAACCCCATTACGCGTTTATAAGAACCCAACAAGAAAAGCACAATGTTCCGTACTTTCTCAGAAAAAACAACATCCTTATATTTTACTCTGCACTACCAATCCTCCATTTCTAAGTTTTCAATCTCTTTTTCATACATATATGTTCTTTGTTTAGTACCAAATCATATCTTAAGCACCCATTTTTCGCCCGACTCTTTGGCCTTAAATAACGAGTTTTTACAAGTATCTCTTCTCCGACCCTTACTGCCCAACCTGAGAGAAAACAAAGCAGTTTAAACCTCCACTCTTCCTAAAAAACCATGTGTGAAACCAGAAGCTTCACCTTCTGGCTCTTCCAAGTCGTCGTGCTCTTCGGCCTCCTCATCTTCTTTCTCTGGCTAAGTCTTCACCCCAGACAACCAACCTACACCATCGTGCAATTCTCCATCCCAAATCCCAACAACACCAACACGAATTCAACGGCAAATGAGGATGGGCAAAGTGGCACGGTCTTGTTTGAACTCGAAATTGAAAACCCTAACCAAGATTCCAATATTTACCATGATGATACTTTCCTGACGTTTTATTACAGTGAAGAAGCTCTTGGACAAAAAACCATATCTTCTTTCCACCAAAAGAAGGGCACGACGAGCCAAATATTCGATCATGTGAATACTGATGCACAAGTGTGGAAGAAACTAATGAATGCAGTATCGAATGCAACGGCGGAGTTGAAGGTGACTGTGGTTTCTAAAATCCGGTATCGAATGTGGGGGCTGACTAGTAAGCATCACGGGATTAACTTGCAGGGTAATTTACCAATCGGTTCGGATGGGAAGATTTCGGGGAAGAAGAAGAAGATTAAGTTGGGTCACAATTCCAAGAAGTCGACGAAGAAGGGTACAAGATAACGAAGGACTATAGCAAAGAAGTTGACTTTTTTTGTTTTCCCCATAGATTAGTCATTTTTTGTAATGTTTGAATTCTTGTAAATATCATAGTATAACAGATATTGTAGGAAATATTAGGTTGTTATGTATCGTGTCGTTTTAGCCAGAATTTTGAACTTCTGCTACCATCATTCATCAATATATAGACTATTAGTGTTATATCGACCGATATATGACCTAATATATTCTTGTACAAAATTCATAGATGGCTTCTCCATAAATTGATCCTATCAATTAGAAAAGCAGACTATGCTTCATGGTTGTCTGGCAGTCATGTATTTTAAATTATCCACAAAACATACAAGAGATATGGATTGTTAATCAAATATCATCGATTTGTTTAAATATTGTATAATTCAATCTAAGCATGTTTGAACTGTCGAATGGGTTACACATCAACAAAATTCTCTTGTATCAACTTTTTGTGTTCATCATTAGGTGATTGCACTAAACCTATAACTTCACAACAGCATATAAAAATCAGCAACATTCCATACAAGCTAAACCCTTAACTTCATCTTTGTTATCTTCCAAGTAATTCTCTTTCTACTTCAATGTCCGGTGGTGGATAGCAACTTGTCTTTGCCATTCACGAATTGGAACCTGCAGGAAAGACCATTTAAATGTCGATATGGCATCATGATATTTAGCCCCAAGGGTAAGCCAACAACAAAATTTTGGCAGATGTACTCAACTAATTCTGATAAGACATCATTATATGCAAGAGTAACATGTATATATACTTACAGCAGGAAAGCCACCATAATCTCCAGGCTCATTGATGTCCTTGGTAACGCAGCTATTACCTGCTAGCCGTACCTGCAGTCCCAGATGTAATCAACTATTTTGATTCAACTTCATTAAAGTGGTTATAATCAACTTGTAAATATGACAGTCATACATGGTTGTCAGTGTGCATTCTGAGGAAAGTTATAATTCAGTATGCACAGATATCAACAGTTAATTGGCTAACATAATATGAATGTTCTATAGCTCTATGTATTCTCTTCAGAATAGTCAAGGACACACTTGAGAGAATTTAGCTATATACTGGCCTCATCTTTGAAGAAGTATAAAACTGTGTTGTCAAACCATGTTATCAGGATGTTCTACTCATGTACAGGGAGCATGACAGAACAGGCATTACAATAACTATATTACACGTGGTGTTTATACCTGCTGTCCTATGAAATTGTCTATTTTGGTGCAAATCAATCATTATTTGTTGGAGGCAATAGTATTTGTTGGCCAAGAACCATCCTGGTCAGTATACAAGTTTAGAGTTTTCGTCGAATGCATATGGGTATGACCAAAGTCCACATAAAGCATACACAACACAATGAACCCTTATTCCAGTCATACTAATAAGTAATAACCAACACTATCTTTGTCTTAACAAGAATCACAGGTACTATCTAAAGAATAAAAATTTTGCAGCTACAACAAATTAGGCATGAAGGAAAAGTTAATTCAACAGATTCTGTTAATTAATCGAAATTATAGGTGAAACAATAGAAGACTAATTAAAAAGCTCTGAAACAGGGAAAATCCAAACTAAAGGTGTAAGGGCACTGCTATTGTCAACTAATCCAGTAAATATACCTTTGAACCAATCGAGACATGATCACGAACTGCTACCCGTCCGCCTAAAGTAACATAGTCACCCATCCTAGAGAGTACAAAACCAAGTTATGAATCATAGGAACTTTGGAAGCTAACCAAATCCTTAAACTGAAAGTAAAAGCAAAATCAAAACATTGGTGCATTGAAAGTACAAGCTAATTAAATTTATGGATTAGTACAAATAAACATCAAGTTACATACGTCACTGAACCAGCAATCCCAGCTTGTCCACAAAGCATACAATATTTCCCGATAACCACGTTGTGACCTATCTGCAAAGTGAAGTGCACTGTCAGTTTCAAATTCAAGAACAAGTTAATAAGAAATCTAGGAAACTAAATCACACCTGAACTAAATTATCTATCTTTGTATGATCCCCTATTGTAGTGTCTCTCCAACTGCATAACCAAATATGTGGCACAGTTAGTCTTTCGAGTGCATCAAAATTTAGGATTTATGGCAACCACATGAGACAGAATTGAAGGCAACAGAAATCTCACCTGCCCCTGTCAATGCATGTACTTGCACCTATCTCCACATGGTGCCCTATCAGTGCTTTCAAGATCTAGATAAGGGAAGGGGGAAAAATCCGTAAACTGGACTAGATATAAGATGCAACCCTATTTGGTAATTGTTAAAAGACTGGGATAAAAAGAACAGAAGTAAAATTCAAGGACTACGTAGCTTCATATTTTTTTTCACAAAGAAGTGTAGATAATTGAATGCAAAGCAAGTTCTTGGACAATTATTTAATCCCATTTTGCTATTCATGTATCTTGGAAAATGTAAATATCCTAAGAAGCGCAAATACAAACAACTTTAATAAAAATCAGGACATAGCATGGCCGTTACATGACATTTATGAATTAGTATATATATTTTTACATGCGAACATGAGATTTTTTACATTATAAATTCAATTAGAGTATTATATCAAAATAGTAAGTCATTTCCTACATTCTACATATTGGAATAGAATTGTGAACAAGAAGTCTAGTATCTATTCTCGAAAGCTCTATTGATAAATAAATTGAAAGTTTTGAGCTTCAGAATTCCTAAAATTAAAAATCCAAAATGAGGAAGGATTGATATTTGATAGGTATAAACTCCACATTATTTTTATGTCAAAATGGAATCCTATGTTTTTTTATTCAAACTAGCAATATGCTTTGTGTAAGTCTAAGTGATGGACACGTGCGTCCCCAGTGTCAATAGTGTCTAGTTCTTTTAAAAAATGACATGTTTCAATGCACGACCTACAAATTTTATGCTTTTTGATTAATGCTCTGTAATAGATATATGATTGAGCTCTCATCATCAATTAATTATTATTATTAATGACAATCTAATGAAGAAAATGAAGCCTTGTACTAGTTACAAAAAGGTATAACATTGCACACAATTGAAGTAAAGAAAATGACCCATCTGAGCAATGGTGCCTGTTGTGACATCATTTTTGGCTTGGATTACCAGGGAGTTTATGACTATTCCCTGATTTTCTTACTATTGACGACAGGAGAGGTTTTTGGTTCTTTCAATTGTCAATGTATGATTACCCATGATGAAGGCAATCGCCTTCAAGAATGATTCAACTCAACTTTATTTGTTCCTTTACAAGAAACCCATGGATGAGTAATGTTGTGGGAAACAATTCAAGACTATTCCCAGTATGTACACAGGATCTGAAAGTGACTGAGAAAATTCGTCATTTCTAGAACTTCATTAACAGCCCCTTAGATTTATATCCTGTGAAACAATATCTATGTAGCAATCTAGAATTAACAAATTAAAATAGTACTATAAATTTCAGGAGTGGCCTCGGGCACCTATATATTTTACGGTTCTCAAGCAGTAAAATGCAACATGTGGACCATTCAATATTCTTTTTCATATAAATATGATGAACCATTCAATATATCTGTCAATATTACAAGATAATTTGTTTCATAATAGGTTCTTAGATATTTATATGTGAAAAATAAGAATGCTAAAGCACCATAGGTCCACAACAAAACAACAGTAACCTTGAATCAGAACTAATTTAAATATCACCTACTTGAGGCTTCTTCACCATATCGCCATGCTCATCCAGAAAAAAACCAAATCCTGCAAAGAAACAACATGAATCCAAGCTATAAGATGAGAATTTAAAACTGACAGAATTTCATTAGCAGCAGCATGCAATGCTCATCTATAAGAAACCAAAGGAAACAAAAACTGTGTCCTTCAGTGTCTATTGCGAAATCTATAATGTTGATAAACAGTCACTTAAAGAATTTACTGCATTGTTCAATGCTCATCTACCAAAGGAAATAAAGTTCCACATAGTCCAGTCGTACCATCTTGACCAATGCACACTCCATTGTGGATAACACAATAATCACCAATTGCACAATTACTGAGTGCAACATTATACCTGGAGAAAATATAGTAGTTCAATCAAAATCGAATAACAAAAATTACATAGTTAACAAGACAACTGTATCCAGACAAGATAAACAAGTTAAGCATACCCTAGTTTTGTTGATTGACCAATTGTGACAGCAGGTCCAATGATAGCCCCTGATCCAATATGAGCATTTGCACCAATGACAACTTCTGGATGAACTATGGCACCAATTTCTATGAGCGCTGTTGCAGCAACACACGCTGACTTGTGGAAAGTTCCACCTCCATTATGCCATTTCTGAAAGCCTTGGTCATCCTCTGATCTTGAATTTAAAGTGTAAAAAATTTCCAGTTAAAACCATAACTGTAAACTCAACTCATGCATAGACCATAGATATACAACACACTCATAAAACCCTAGTTAGGGACAGCATTTCAAGTTTAATGGAACACTATCATCAATCTGCCTCTGGCTAAGAAAATGAATAGAACAGAGAGATTAAACAAATGAACTACAAAAGTGAATGATTACTAGTTACCAAGGTATTAGGGGCAGCTATTTATTTCCTTTTGCATTTTTATTTATGCTCTCAGACCTCGTTTGGCAAGTGCCCCTTTTAGCCAAAAAGCCAAAAAGTTACTAAAAAAACCAAAAAACCAACAACCTATACAAAAAAGTCAAAGATTCCATTTTCTCTCTACTTTTTACACATCTTTTTATATAAAGCCAAAAAGTCATCCCAAACATACTAGTTTTTTTTATATCACATTTTAGTCAAAAAACCAAAAAATTACTAAAAAAGCCTGTTCCCAAACGAGGCCTCATTTATGGGTAAAATTACACTTGAACTATATATTAGTATCATTTTAACCCCTCTAAAAGCATTACAGTTGTCCACTTTCAACTATCAATTTGTATCAATGCGAACTTTCCGTTAAGGATTTGTTACATAAATGGATGGGAAATTAACATGTGACTAGCACATGACATCTCAAATATTGTGGAATGGAATGCCTATATGATCTCAAGTATTGAACATCAACAATAAGAACAGCCACCAGAAAGCAAAATTGCCTTAGCTAGGCTGGAACAAGAAAGACTCAAGAGTGGATTATCACTATTGAATAAGCTGCTTTGTTAGCATCCCTTGAAACCCATGAAAGGAAAGATGAAGCTGATATACTTCATAAATCTAACATCTGCCACAATGGAAGAATGTTCCCATGGAGAAACTAAGCCTTTGTTTGGATCGAGGAATGAGAAAATAAAAGAAATAATTATGGTCACTCGGAAAAATAAAATAACTGAATTGTGTTTGCTCACTGTCATGTTCAGAGGAGTGCTATTAGTCATATGGGTGAAAAAAAAGTTGTCTTTCTGTTCAAATTTTTTTTTTTTTAATCATTTATCACCAAACAACTCCATCCAAACTGAAATTCATATACACATAATGAAGAAATTTCACAAACAATTTTGGGTAGCATTATAAATGCAGTTAGCATGAGTGTAAAGAAATTATAAGCAACAGCACAGTCATTATTGAGGCATTTTCACGAACACCTTGAATGCAAGACAAATGGGTCAAAGAACGCGGGTTTATGAGAAAAAGATCGACGTTACTCAAATGGGTACAAAAGTCTGGTAGATTATCGCAGCTCACCGGTCTTAAAAGAGCCAAACTTGAATGCGAATTGATCAGCCGAGGATACGGAGAAATTGTGACGAGTAATACTGTGAAAAATAGTGGTGGATGAACCAACACAGGCTAATCGTCTGAGTGCCATTGATTGCTCTACCATAAACTTATTTCAAAAACTAATAGTAGAAAGGATTAACACCTGAAGACTAAGCTCAAACATGGCAATGTTTATGTTTAGTTTTTTGGGGGGAAAATATCAAAAATAAAGAAAGAAAAAATATAATTATAAATTCATGAAAATATAACCCTTAACACATACTCTAATTTAATAATTTATGATTATTTTGTGTATAGTTAAATTTTTTTTATTTATTACGAAAATGCATATAAAAAAACTTAAAAACAAAACGTCCTGAAAAGCTAGTTTTTTTACTGGTAATTAGGGGTGAGCAGCGGATATATCGATCCGTCAAAACCGACCGAACCGATCTGATCCTTTGCATTTTAGACAGATGCGTGATGACGAGCGGACGGTTGCGGCTTGATTTTCTTCAATCCGCCAATTTGGCGGACGGATGACGGATTTGAGATTCCTTTGGCCACAACCGAACCGCCAAACCGCGAGCACACCTAATAATTTATAAGATTTTATGTTTTCAATTTGTTTAAATATTTTGTTTGTGTTTTCAATTGAAAAAGAGTTTAAATATTCTGTTAAAAAAAAATTTTCAACTTCAATATATTTTTTGAATTGAAAGAAATAAACGTATTATTTATCTATATTTTTTGGTTTTTAAATTCAACAATGATAGAGACCACTAATTTTGGAGCTCTGAAAAGACCACTAATAACATGACACTCAATAAAAAAAGAAAAACAATACAACACCAAGGCCAAAACATCAAATCATTCTTGGTGGGGCTCACTGCCACATCATTAGTGATAGCACTAATTAGTGCTCTCACTCATTTTTCATATAGATGTAACAATACAGAGACATACAATCTCTACTACTGCCATGTTCATGGTTTTGGTAGTTTGAATTATTATTATATTTTAAGAACCACAAATTGTAATACTTTATGTGGATGAATCATGTTATGATTGTAATATGTGGATGAGCCATGCAGTGATTATGATATTTTAAAGTTTCAAACTTTTTTTTTTTTTGGATGAGACATACAGTGATTGTAATAGTTTTTTAAGTCATTCACTGTAATATTTTCTTCTTTTTTTTTTTTTTTTTTTGAGGAAGTGTACAAGTTGAATTATGTTGAAAATTTATAAAATCTTAAACCGTCAAACCGATTTGCATCCATCCGTCAAACCGTTAATCTGCTTAATCCACATCTGTCGGATTGGCGGACGGATGCGGATTGATTTTCTTCAATCCGCCAATTTGACGGACGAATGGCGGATTAAAGGTTCTGTGGCCGCAATCGACCTGCGCCCACCCCTACTGGTAATGTTTTTTCTCCCAACCCATTATTATGAAATTGGTTGCAGAATGAGGTCTCATTTGAGAATAAAATATTTTAGTAATTTTTTGATTTTTTTAATTAAAATATAAGGTAAAAAAATTAATATATCTAAAATGACTTTTTGATTTTTTTTTTATAAAAAGATTTGTAAAAAATAGAGAAAAATGAAATATTTAATTTTTTGACATAAATTATTGACTTTTTAATTTTTTTTAATTTTTTTTTTGTTTTTAAACAAAAATATTAAATTGTCAAACGACGCATGAATTCTCTCGACTTCAAATTTGGTGTTGGGTCCCAATAGCCCCCATTTTGACAATCTAAAAAAATCAAATTAATTTAATAATTATAAATTAATTAGCTCTATTATCATCAAATTAATTTATTTTTTTACAATAAATTTAAAAATTAAATAGATTAAATTATTAAAATAAAGTTCATAATAGTCCCACGTTTTGGAACAAATGTTGATAGGAAGTTTTTTTTTGAACCAATGTTGATAGGAAGTTTAGGTACATTTTTTATGAGGAAGCTTCCATCTAGTTTCCAGTCCAGCGTAGCGTGCTAGAGGGTCCGAGTTTAAAAATTGGCTATTCGTATTGTATTGTTTACTCTTTTAAGGTCTCGTTTGGGAACAGGTTAATTTAGTAATTTTTTAGTTATTTGGCTAAAAAAGTAGGTAAAAAAAACTTATATGTTTGTGATCACTTTTTAGCTAATTACCCAAAAATGTGCAAAAAGTAGAAAGAAAAGAGAATCTTTGACTTTTTGATATGAGTTGTTGACTTTTTAGCTAAAAATGTAACTTTTTAACTTTTTAGCTAAAAATGTAACTTTTTAACTTTTTAGCTAAAAAGATAAGTTCCCAAACGGGGCCTAAGTACCCTCAAGTAAATTCGTTTGTTTAAAACTTTAAATTGAATAAATTTTGTTGGTCATAAAAATGATGACCGTCAATTTTTAAAATCAAATTAGTCATCTCTATATTTTCCTAAATAAATACAATCAAATTACGTGATTATTGATATTTAAATTAATTTAATTTGAAAATAAAATTGCTTCCCATTGTAAAACCAAAATTATTATATAAACAGTAAATTTTTGCATTTTACATTTAATTTCATTTTATCATTGAATTTTTAATTGTTACACATAACCCCCTAAATTCAAGTCTAGTATGCCTTGTTTGGAAACTAAGTATTTTAGCTTTAAAGTTAAAAGGTCACAATAAGTTGTCACATTACTTTATGTATTTTTCTACATATCTTTTCGTAAAAAATAAAAAAATTATTAAAATAATCTATTCTCAAATAAGATTTAATCTAATAAGGTTGTTCCAAAAATTGCTGTTACAAAAATTGATGGAGGGACAAATATGAGACTTTAAAAAAAAAATAAAAGAATCTACTAAGGCTTGGTTTGGGAAGTGGGTTGATTTTTTGACTTTTTAGTTTTTTGGCTATTTTAGCCTGGACTAAAAAGCTTGGTTTGGGAAGGGTTTTTTGACTTTTTTAACTTTTTTTTGTAAGAGAAGAGTGTAATGATTATGAGTTGGATGTGATGTTTTATTTGTTGTGGCTAAAATAACCTATTTTGTTTTTTGTGACTAAAATAGCCTAAAAAACCTCAAATCTTTCTTCCCAAACGGTGCCTAAGAACTAAAGTAAGAAGACTAAAGTGAGACGTTTAAAAATACAATAATATTAAGGCCGTATTTGGGAATATGTTATTTTAATAATTTTTTTGATTTTTAGTTAAAAGATGTGTCCAAATGTAGAAAGAGTGATATGACAAGTTACAATAATCTTTTAATTTTTTAACTTTTTAATTAAAATAAACAGTTGATAAACGAGATCTAAGTATAATGAATATTTTCATGTGGTTGTTCTCCATTGATTTTTAAAATAACATCACATAAATAGGTCAAATTGTAACTTGGTTGGCATATTTTGAAAAGTAGGTTAAATTATTTTTTAGTTTTTTTTGACTTCTTTTTTTAAAAAAAAATATGTAAAAAATTAGAGTTTAATGTGAAAAAAAAAAAAAAACCAATAATTGATGGCACTTATCATACTGACGTGAAAGTCGTATGGATTAATTAACATCTCAGTACTTATAAGCTGTGTTGGATTGGTCAAAGCTGGTGTGCTGAGTGGGCAAAAGGCCATCAATGGTCTCGTTTGGTGTAACTGTTAAAACAGTTTATAAATTATAACTTAATAGATTATAGATTATGACTTTAATTAGAAGTTGTTAATCTGTTTGGTGTAGCTGTTGGATTATAGATTTAAGTTGCTGAATAGTATTTGTTAAATAAGCTGTGAAATGGTTTTTTTAATTAATTTTTATTTTTTGTTTGTCTACATTTCTCATAAAAAATAATAATAATAATCTATAGTCCATTTGAGTCTTTTTCTATTTTTAAAAAAATAAAAAATAAAAAAATTTAAGAGTATAACCATAAATTAACATCTCCACAGCAGAAGCTGATAATCAGAAGTAAGGGGTGAGCAGCTTTTCAGAATTAGTTTTTTTGAGTTAAAATAAGCTGTTAGAATCAGAAGCTGTTTGAAATAAGTTTAACCAAACAGTCCAAAATAACTTTTTCAAAGCTAAAAGCCATAAGTTGGCTCTGAAAAGCTGAAACAAACACCCCCAATGGGGGCTTGAGAATTAGGTTGCGTTTGGTAGAATTTTGTAATTATGATTTGAGAGTATGAGTTGTATTTTGAGTTTATAAGGTTTGGAATTATTATTTGAGTGTGAAAAATTTATTTGGTAAATAGTTTTGATTTGAGTGGGAAATTATTGATGTGACATTTGATATTTGATATAAAAATTTATAACTCATAACTAAGCATATAACTCAAAATTATTTTAAAGCACATAAAATTTTTTTAAAAATTCAAAAAATATTTTTTTCGATTATATAAAAATTAACATATCAATTGCAAAAAAAAAAAAAAAAAAAAAAAATTCACTATTCCGGTCAACCGGCAGGACGACCGGTTAGGCAAAATTTGCAAAAAAAATAAATTCGAAAAGCGCGCCTGTGACAGAGTTCTTTGTAGAGTTTTAAAAAACTGATTCCAAAACTCTTACCAAACATGGTATTCAAATGTAAGTGTATATTTTCAAAACACAACCAAACGGAGACAAAATATAAAAAAGTACAACAATGATAGAGATTACTAATTTTGGAGCTCTAAAAAGACCACTAATGACATGACACTTGATAAAAAAAAGAAAAAAAATACAACACCAAGGCCAAAACATCAAATCATTCATGGTGAGACCTACTGCCACATCATTAGTGGTAGCAGTAATTAGTACTCCACTCATTTTCCAAAAAAGTAAAGCAAATAATTTGACAATTGTAGTCATCTTCCCAAACAAGGCTTACATGCCTATGACCATCTTTAATTTACAGTCCACACTGTTTGGCAAGTTTTGTGGTTCTTGTAGAGTTGGAAGGAAAACGATGATGCCTCTGATTCCCCTGTTTTTCTCTGTTCTGCTTGTTATGCCACAAGTTACCTACCCATTATATACAATATGCTCAACAACCACCGCTAATTACACCGTCCATAGCCAATTTGAAAGCAACCTCAAAGGCCTCCTGTCCGGGTCACCTTACAATGATGGCAATCAATCCAACTTCTCCACCGCCATCAAAACCGATGACCCAGACAGAGTTTATGGCCTGTTCCTCTGCGGAGTTGATGTTGCAGCCAGTGTTTGCAATTTTTGCATCGACTCGGCAAGCGATGCGATTGTAAAACATTGTCCACTCAAGAAAGAGGCAGTCATATGGTATGAAAAGTGTTTGGTTTCCTACTCCAACAGACCTTCTTCTCTGCCAACGAAACGAGCCAAGCATTTTGTAAACGGCAGGAACAACATAATAGAGTAAGAGAGTCGGACAAATTGAATAAGATTTTGGGGAGTATGTTTGATAATCTGAGTATTGTTGCAACTTCCAATCCTTCTATCTCCATGAACGCAACCACTAATGTTAATTTTAGCGGTGGTTCGATGGATGGGATGGTGAAGTGTGCACCTGATTTGTCACCAATGGATTGCCGAAATTGCCTCTCTGAAGCTATTTCTGCTATTCCTAGCTGCATTCTTGGAAGTTGGGTTCGAAGGTTTACACCAAGCTGTATTGTAAGGTATGACTAGAACGGCATCTCTCCGGATCCTCCACTCAGGGCCGCAGAAGCTCCTTTGGCAGGGACGGAACCAGAAATTTTGACTAGTGGGAGCCAAGGTATGTGCATAAATAAATAAATAAATAATTTGAGTTAATTTTTGTATGTTTTTAATTAAAGATAATTTCTTAGGAGGAGGATACCTCCGGTCGAGATTTTGGACTGTAGGGCACGGTTTGGGCCTGTGAGGTTCACCATGGACCTCCTTTTCGATGATTCGAACTGTTCATTTTATGGGGCATTTCGTATATTTCATCTACAAAATAAATTAGGTCAATCTGATAACTATAACTTGTTAAGCTGTAAATTAGGTCTATCCTATAACTATTGTGAAAGAAGTATTTCAAGGAAAAAAAGAAAAAAAAAAAAAAAAAAAAACAAGATGAATTGTATGATCTTGTCTAGTGGGAGTCAAGGTATGTGCATAGAAGTATCTATCCATCTTCTATATATATATATATGCACTCATCGCATGTGACACCGCTTCTAGTTTCTTACATAACCATTGTTTCTTGGATAAATTCAATTTCTCTATTATTTTCATTTGATTGCTAAACTTAAGTGGTTACTAAAAGAAGACAATTTGCTTTGAAAAGGAAGTGAAGGAAGGAAAGTAGCAGCACGTATAATCAGCATAAGCATATCAGCACTCAGGCTAAGTTTGGGAAGTCCCAAATAAGTCAAAAAGTCAAAAAGTTACTCAAAAAGTTAAAAAGTTAACACTATTCACCAAAAGTCAACAATTACGGCTGCACAATTCCCAATTCAAATTTTCCTCTACAAACCAATTTTTACAATTTTTTATTACACATTTTTCTATAAAAGTCAAAAAGTTAACCCAAACATCCATATTTTCAATCTCAATTTTTTAGTCCAAAAAGACAAAAAGTGCACTTATTTAGTCTTCCCAAACTTGGCCTCATTGTTGTTTTAGTGCTGGTTGGTTCTAGTATCTACTATCAAAGAAGGAAAAGAACAGAGAAAGAAACTTGCCAAGAAGTTGAAGTACTCAACTTGGCAGGAAGAAGGTTTGGCAATGACTTCAACAATGAAGATTTAGGAGGAGAGAAGCAAACAGAATCACAAGACTTTCCTTCAGTCCAATTAGATCTTATACGTGCAGCTACAAAACATTTTTCTGAAGAAAATAAGCTCGGTGAAGGTGGATTTGGTCCAGTTTATAAGGTATTTTTAAGGCTATAAATCATAGTTTGTCGTGTAAGGTGACATGGTGAACTAAGTGATTTGCAGGGTTAAATTCAATAAACCAACACAACCTTAAATAGGCATTTATCAATTTCTTACTATGGTGCATTGCATGACTCATAAATTGTTGCAGGGTACATTACCAAATGGCAAGGAAATTTTAGTTAAGAGGCTCTCACAAACTTCTGGCCAAGGATTACATGAGTTTAAGAATGAAGTAACTTTAATTGCGAAACTACAACACAGGAATCTTGTTCGACTCTTGGGTTGTTGCTTGGAGGGAAATAAGTCACTGCTCATCTATGAGTACATGCCTAACAAAAGCTTAGATGTTTTCCTCTTTGGTTTGTACCCTTCTTATTTTTATTCACTTGCTAATCAATCCAATTTTAATGCCACCACAAATCAAACACTAGAGATAGTAATATGCTTGAATTTTGTACGTTTCATTGTTAGATCCAACTAAAGGTATGCAACTAGATCGGAAGACACTCCTTCTCATTATTAATGGAATTGTTCGAGGCCTTCTTCACCTACATAAGGATTCCCGACTTAGAATAATTCATAGGGACCTTAAAGCTAGCAATAATTCATAGGGAAATAATTCTCCTCGTATAATCCTGTTGGCCAAGTCCACGCTCCTCCGTACGACGTCGCTTTATCACCTGAAAACACAAACGTGAGCTAGCCGGCGGGTGGGTGCCGGAAACCTCTCCGATGCCTAAGTCAGTAAGCTTGACAAATAGACAAAGTTTTATGTTCTCAGAAAGAATTGTGTTCAAAATTACCTCCTCCAAGGTGATGTTTGTGGGCTTTTATAAGTTTCCCGTGGCACAATCCTAGTTGGACTTGTATTTCTACTTGCAGAATCCTCCTAGGATTCATACTCCTAAGGATAATGCTTATCCCTTTACACCCTCCCCCACTGCTTAAACCAAGTGGGATGGTTTTCTCCATGGCCGAACTACCATTTGACCGAGGTAAAGTAGGCCGAACTATCCTTAGTTCAGCCCTTCCCTTTACTCTTCCTAATATCGGTTTCTCATCTGTTCAACCCATGGTGTGTTTGGACCGAACCAACGACCCTCGACCAGTATAACTCCCAAACTGGTATACCTCTAAGGTCGGTATAACTTCCAGGCCGGTCTAACTTCAAGTTGCTCCCAGACCGAAGTACATTTACAATCCTCCAACCGAAGCAACTTTATCATTTGTGAGCCGAAGTAATTTCACCTCCTTGGGCCGGAGTAACCCTGCTCTCCTGGGCCGGAGTATCCATTACGCCCTTTTTACTTAGTCCTTCGCGTTTTGGGCCTCAAAGCCCAACTCGCAGCTCGGCCCAATTTTTCCCAAAAATTACCCTCTCAATTGCCCCTTAATTCCATCTGCGCAACATGATTGGGATTACTAGTCTACTAGCCGGGCTAGAGTTTATTAAGCCTTTTCAGCCAAGCTAAAAACCCTTTAGCCTCTCCAGCCGAGCGAAAAACCCTCGGGCTCTCCAACCGAGCTAATTTTACTTCGGGCTTCACTATGTTCGGTCAAAACGTCTCTTCAATCACAGCGACTGTAACGCTTCCCTTTCCAATGGCACGTGGCAGATTCTGATAGGCTGAGGACGGCTATCACGCCGTCTTTCATACTTCGTGAATTTTGAACAGTCCCGCCCAAATTTTGGGCTTCTTAACAAAAACAATCCCTGAGGCTAGGGTCCCTTCACTTTTGCTATTCCTTCATCTTCTCTCTCCGCTCTCTTGCTGCTCGTGTTCTTCCTTTTACTGCAACAGATTTTCAACTTCAGTCCCTTCTTCTTTAACCTGGTAAGCAAATCCACTTTCCCTTCATGTTTTTTTTTTTTTTGCTTTTACATTTGCTTTATGCACTTGTATATCTTGTTTCGTATGTTTTTTGCAAACATTTTGTCCATTTCTGGTTTGCTTCTGTATTTTCATGAAAAAACCATAGAACTTGTACGTGTATGAATTGTTATGTAGAAAAACCAGTCTTAGATCCAAAATCACATAGCAACCGAACTAGGATCCTGTTTGCCCCAAATACGTAGATCTCTGTAGTCAATAACCGAACTAGAACTTAAAAGTTTCAAAGGGTTACCAGGGCCAAACCGGCTTTCTTGGTTCCTAAACCGAACTCAGAAAGCCGCCCCTAGGGGCTCAACCGAAGTAACTTTCTTCACACTGCAACCGATTTAGGCCTTGGGGCTAAACCAGCTTTCTTAGTTTTTTAGACCGAACTCAGAAAACTGCCCCTAGACGTTAAACCGGTCTACCGAGCAAACTGCTCAAACCGAGCTACCAACCCTTTTGATGAAAGAACCAGTTCTTTGAGGCCGAAGTAAGGCTTTTATACCTTGCTTTTAAATTGTAGCACGGTCCGTTAATCAGTGCTTTAACCCCCTCTGTTTTTTACTTTGCAGACTTAGGTTACCCAGGCATTCCTGCGTGCGCTCAACCGAGCTACTGAGCACGATTTTTGCACCGATATAAATTATAAGTAATTTATTCATCAGATGGGTAAGTATAGATATCTAGTTGAGACCTCTGGTGGCATGGCCGAATTTAGGAAAGATTACCAAATTCCTGATGACGTCCAACTGGTGTTGGCCAAAAAAGATGTTATTCCTTGGGAAAACGAAGGCTTCGTCCCTTTTACCCTTCAATCCATAATAGAAACCGGACTACGGTTTCCTGTCCAACCATTAATCTGTGAATTTCTTAGGCAGACTAGATTATGCCCCACCCAACTGTCCACCAATACATACCGCATTATTATGGGAATAGCCGCACTAAACCATCAAGCCGGATTAAACCTTGGCCTGGCCAAAACATTCCATCAATACTCCATCGGTTCAAAAGATGCTGGGTGGGTCTATTACCTTAGGATTCGCCGCTGCCGAGAGAAGATAGTTAAACACACACCGGACAAAGATCTTAATGACGATGATTTTTTCTGGGTCTCTGGGAACTTTGAGGACTTTCAAGCCCAAATTCCTGGCCGACCTATAAATTGGAAAAAGGGAGAGCCCGGTAATTTGACTTCGGTCTTCTTCTTTGTACTTTACTTCGGTTTTTTTTAGTCTATTGACCGAACTAACACTTCTCTTTTTTGCAGATTTCGCTCACCTCCGTTCCCTGTATAGCTATCCCAACCTTGCGATTTTGCGAGCCGCACTGCGGATTAAAGAAAGAAGTTGGGCCAAGCTTCTAAACTTTGAACCGACCTACCGATATAGTGGTCGCCGAAAAGCAAGAGTAATCGATTTCTTTCTTGAGGAAGCACCAGAACCGGACCCAACCTTACCAGAAATACGACTTGTCCCATTAACTGCTGAAGAAGAGATGGCAAAGAAAAGCAGAGTTAGGGCCCTTCTGACCTCGACAACCAGAGCCGAAGTACCATCGACGATTGAGGCGCAGCCTGCCGTTGTGGCCCTCCCTTCTCAACGGCCTTCTTCATCCCGCCCTTCCAAACGCGCCCGATCTACATCGACCGAACAGCAATTTGTTGATGAGGTTGAATCCATCCCCCGAAGTCCTCAACCTTCCCCCCAACCGGGGCAAACTGACCGAGCTGAATCTCCGAAGTGGGCTCCGCCACTGACCTTCAACGACCGAGACATCAAAGCTACTGACTCGGTCGTGGCTGAAAAAGACCACTAATTGGCCTTTAACCTGGCCAAAAGTGTGTGCCTCCCCAAGGACATGGAGCACCACTTGAAGCAACTGAACACCGAAATGAAGTCAATTCGGTCTGCTTCCAAGTCCATGATCTTGGTAAGTAGCTCTGTCTGTTTTTTCTGCCTAAATTTTCCAACTTTTACTTTGGCTCAAAGGAAATCTTTGTTTTGCCAGGCCTTACAAAAGAACAATATTACATACAAGAAAGTCCAAGAACTAAGAAAAACCACAAGGCAAGCAATGGCGGAAGTCGAGGCAAAGGCGGCCGAACTAGCGGAGGCCGAAAGGAAAATGACCGAGCTTCAAGCAGAGAACGATCGACTTGCCGATCTGGTTAGCTCGGCTGAAGCGGAGAGGCAAAAAGCGGCCATTGCAATGAAAGACAAATATCTGCGTGAGCTGCTAAAGCTAGAAAGGAGAAAGGATACCAAAATAGGCCAACTAAAAAAGAGTGCGAAGGGAGCCGAAAAGCAGGGTTACAAGCAGGGCTACAAGAAGGCGAAGGAAGCCTATGTGAAACAATGCGATGCTGCCAAGGAGTTGTTCTTCAAATGTGGCTGGAGGGCGGCTGTTGAGCAGCTCGGTCATGACCAACAGACCGAGGTCTTCAACCCTCCAGACTACTTTATACCGAAGTCCCTTGCGGAGTATGCTGATACCCTGCAGCAAGAGTTTCTGGAAGACTCAGATTCCGATGACTCCTCTTCTGAAGATACTCCGGTCGATAATGTGGACCAGCCAGTTCGGTCGGTGCCCACTATTGAAGACCTAACTGTTGATCTTCCCAGTGAAACCGTGGTTCCAGCCGAAGTGACTCTCCCCATTGTGAATGAGCTCCCTCCAGAAGTCGGTCTTCAAGTTGGTGGTGATGCAGGTTTTGATGCTGATATTGAAGAACTTTTTTCCTGATTTTGTACCTTTTTTTTTTTGTAACCGAACTATGCCCCTTTGTAATGACTTTTCTTTGAATGAAAATTTTTACGCAACTCTTACTCCGGTTTTGATGTGTATGCTTGCACTTTGTAATGTCTTCTATTTACTTCAAGTGTTATTTCGGTTTTGGCTGGTTAAACTATGCTTACTAGCCAACCGCTCCTTAGCTGATATAATCACTTCGGCTGAGGAGTACAAAGTGTTTAATCTAGCCAATCCAGTTTCAGTCATACCCTTACTTAGGCTGAAGAGTAACAAGAGTTGGTTTATTCCTGCCAACCACTCTTTCAGCCTTGCACTTACTTCGGCTGAAGAGTAACAAGAGTTGGTTTATTCCAGCCAACCACTTTTCAGCCATACACTTGCTTCGGCTGAAGAGTAACAAGAGTTGGTTTATTCCAGCCAACCACTCTTCAGCCATACCCTTACTTCGGCTGAAGAGTAACAAGTGTTGGTTTATTCCAGCCAACCACTCTTCAGCCATACCCTTACTTCGGCTGAAGAGTAACAAGTGTTGGTTTATTCCAGCCAACCATTGAAGTTAGTTTTTCCAGCTAACTTATGGTATTTAGTTATTCCGACCAAATGTCCTGCGGCCTGGATCCTTATCCTGGGCTTAGGAAGGGTGTTGGTTTATTCCAGCCAACCCCTAAGTTAGTTTTTCCGGCTAACTTAAAGTAAAATGCTTGTAATGCGCCTAATCTTTACTAAAGCTAACTTTTACAAAAAATAACTTGTGCTGAAAAAGAATTTCTCATTTTATTGAAGGAAGAGAAAATTTACATATGTTTGAAAAAGAAAAGCTAAAAGTAAAATAACTTGAGATTGGCCGTATTCCATGGCCTAGGGATTGCCTTGCCATCCTTGTCTTCTAGGTGGTATGCCCCTTTGCCTGCTAACCCAACCACCTTATAAGGACCTTCCCAATTTGGGCCTAACTTGCCGTCTCCTGGGATCAAGGTGTTTCTCATTACTTTGCGTAGTACCCAATCCCCAATCTTGAATTGTCTTGGATGAACCTTTTTGCTGTATTTTCGGATTAACTCTCGTTGGTATGAGGCGATGTGGACTAGTGCTCTTTCTCTTCTTTCTTCTGCAAGGTCGAGTTCTAAGGCTATGGCTTCTCCATTTAAGTTTGGATCAAAATTTTCGCTTCGAATTGTGGGGATGCCAACTTCTAGTGGGATCACCGCTTCCATTCCATAAGCTAAGGAGAATGGTGTTTCTCCAGTTGATCGCCGGGGTGTGGTGCGGTAAGCCCATAAGACGTGAGGAAGTTCATCTGCCCACTTGCCTTTTGCTCTCTCTAGCCTTTTCTTTAGTCCATCCAAGACGACTTTATTTGATGCTTCAGCTTGCCCATTTGCTTGAGGATATGCCGGTGTGGAATTGTAGAACTCTATCTTGTACTCTTCACAAAAGCTTCTGAAGATTCTGCCGTCGAACTGAGTACCATTGTCTGAGATTAGTGCTTTTGGTATGCCAAACCGAGTGATGATATTCTGCCAAACAAACTTCTTCACATCTTTTTCTTTGATTGATGCCAATGCTTCTGCTTCCACCCACTTTGTGAAGTAGTCTGTTACTGCGAGAAAGAATTTTCTGCCGCCGGGTGCTGTTGGAAGTGGTCCTACTATGTCCAAGCCCCACATTGCGAAAGGCCATGGGCTAGTTAAGGGTAGGAGTTCTCTTGCTGGTTGATGTATTTGGTGTGCGAATTTCTGGCATTTTTCACACTTCTTCACATATTTCTCTGAGTCTGCTTGCATATATGGCCACCAATATCCTTGCGAAATATCCCTGTAAGCGAGCGATCTTCCCCCTTGATGACTTCCACACACCCCTTCGTGTATTTCGAACAGGAATACTTCTACTTTGCTGGGATGAACGCACTTGAGGTAAGGTCCAGAGAACGACTTCTTGTATAATGCCAAAGATGGAGATAGCCAAAATCGTTGCGACTTTGTCCTTATTCTGTTGGCTTCTTTTTTCTCTTCTGGTAGGATGCTGTCTTTTAGGAATAGGATGATGGGATCCATCCAAGAAGGGCCTAATTCTGTGCAACATACTTCTTCTGCTTCGGGGTCTTCTATGCTTGGTCTTGGTAAGAAGTCGATGAGTAATGGATGAGGGATTGATGTATCTGCCATTGAGGCAAGGCCTGCTAGCTCGTCCGCTCGGCTGTTTTCCTCCCTGCCAATTTGTTCTATCCTTACCACATCAAACTTCTTGATCTCTGTTCTGACTAACTCTTGGTACTTGGCCATTCTGTCGTCCTTTGCTTCGTATTCGCCAGAAATTTGGTTTACCACCAGCAGAGAGTCACTGTATACCATTAGTTCGGTTGCTTTCATGAAGTGCGCTGACTTGAGTCCTGCGAGAAGCGCCTCATACTCCGCTTCATTGTTAGATGCTGGGAAGCCAAGGTTGATTGCTTGCTCTATAACCAGGCCGTCTGGAGAGATGAGGACTATGCCAAGCCCTGCGCCATGTCGGTTGGATGCTCCATCCACAAAGAGCTTCCACATCTCTCCAACGAACAGTTTCCAGCAAGTGGAAGGATCAGATGATGTTGTGAGGTCAAGAATGGTGTTTTCTTCAAGGTCCATGTTGGCTGTCTGTCCTTTGTCCTCTGTTTGAACTGCTGGTGAGCCTTTGTTTGTCTCTCCCTTGTTGTCCTTAGTATGGTCTGCCTTGGTGCTTGGTTGACTGCCTTCCACTAGGGGTTGCGCTATTCCGGCGTCAACTTCCGTCCCTAGTTCGGTTGTGTCAGTTAGGTCGACTGGGCAGATATGATGACTTCCAGGAGTGAACTCCGCGATGAAGTCTGCCAAAGATTGGGCTTTTATTGCGGTCTTGGGTTGGAACTTGATGTCGAATTGTCCCAACTCTACTGCCCATTTCAAAATTCGCCCACTAAAGTTCGCCCTTTCAAACAAAGCTTTTAATGGAAAGGCTGTGAGGACGACTATGGTGTGGGCGTGAAAGTAGTGCGCCAACTTTCTGGATGCCATCATTAATGCTAATGCCAGTTTCTCCAGGGGCAAGTACCTTGTTTCGGCTCCCAATAATGTCTTGCTGACGTAAAAGATGGGCAAGTGTTGTATTCCTTCTGCACGAACCAACACTGCGCTGACTGCGTGCTGAGAGACTGTCAGGTGCAAAAAGAGTTCTTCACCAGGTACTGGAGTAACAAGTAGTGGTGGGGAAGACATGTATTCCTTCAAGCTTTCCAGAGCTCGGTCGCATTCTTCATCCCACTCAAACTTGGCCTTTAAAGCTTGGAAGAATGGTCGTAGTCTGTCTGATGACCTGCTTATGAACCGGTTGAGCGCAGCTGCCATACCAGTAAGATGCTGCACTTCTTTGACTGAGTTTGGTCTCTCCAATTCTTGGATTGCTTTAATCTGAGAGGGGTCTGCTTCTATACCTCGGTTGGTCACCAGGAAGCCCAAGAATTTGCCAGATCCAACTCCGAATGCGCATTTGGACGCATTGAGGCGCAACTTGTGTTTCTTCAGGATTTGGAACATCTCGCCTAGATCTTTAAGATGGTCATTCTCATCCTTGCTTTTGACCACCATGTCGTCGATGTAAGCCTCCATTGTTCTGCCTAACAATGGTTCAAACATCTTGGTGACCATCCGTTGGAATGTCGCCCCTGCGTTCTTTAGGCCAAAGGGCATGACCTTGTAGCAATATAACCCCCTTGGTGTTGTGAAGGATGTGACCTCCTGGTCTGGTTCATGCATGGCGATCTGGTGGTAGCCTCTGTATGCATCCAGAAAGCTAAGTCGGTTATGCCCTGCCGTTAGGTCCACCAGTTGATCTATCCTTGGTAGAGGAAAGCTATCTTTTGGGCACGCCTTGTTGACTGTTTTGTAGTCGACGCAGACACGCCATTTACCATTCTTTTTTGGCACTACGACTGTGTTGGAGATCCATCTTGGGTAGTGCACTTCTCTTATTGCTCCTGCCTCCAGCAGGTTGCCTACCTCTTCTGCCACTATTTCGGCGTGGTGGAGTGCCGATCTGCGTGTGCGTTGGATGACTGGTCTGGCGGATGGGTGGACATTGAGTTGGTGACTGATGAAGTTTGGATCAATACCTGGCATGTCGTAGGGCGTCCAGGAAAACACTTCGATATTAGAGGTCAAGAATTCCAAGACCTCTAATCTCTCAGTGCTGGACAACGATGAGCCAAGCAAGAAGAACTTATCCGGGTTCTTCTCATCTATTTTTACCTCCACCAAGTCCTCCACCGCTTTCTGATCAGCCTCTTTGCCGACGTCCGCGAATAGTTCATTACTTTCTAGCTCTTCCACCGAATGAACGTATCCTTTGGCCGCTCGGCTTCCATTCGCTGTGGCGAAGCATTGTTTTGACATGATCTGATCGCCATAGACTTCTTCAATTATGCCGGTGTCATTGGGGAACCGCATTACCTGATGGTATGATGACGCTACCGAACGCATGGCATGCAGCCATGTTCTGCCCAAGATGATGTTGTATGTGGAGGGGACCTTCAATACCCAGAACTCCACTTGTTTTGTTACACTTCCTGCTCTGACCGGAAGGATTATTTTGCCGACAGGCCACTCTGGCATGGAGTTGAATCCAATCAGGGGAGAAACTGCAGGCGCCAAGTCTTTGTCTTGCAGCTTTAGTTGCTTGAATGTGTCGTAATACATGATCTCACATGAACTACCCTGGTTAATCAGAATCCGCTTGACGTCAAAATCCTTGACTCGGAGAGTGACAACCAGGGCATCATTATGGGGGCAGTAAATTCGTTCCAAGTCCTTATCCGAAAAGGACATGACGTTTGTTGCCTCTGTCCTCCCCTTCTTGATGGCAGGTTGGGCACTTAATACTTCCCTAAAGTGCTCAGCCTTTTTGATTGAACCTCTGAGCTCGCATACGCGCTCAGGTTCAAAAACTCCATGAATTACATTGATAATGCCTTGAGGTGGTGCATCGATTGGCATTCTATTGGGATGGTCATTATGATCTTGGGGGGCCGGTTGCGCTCCTCCTTCAATGTATTTGTCCAAGTGGCCTGCTGCCACCAATTCTTCCAAGTGCTGTCTTAGTGGCGTGCAATTCTCAGTTCGGTGCCCCTTTTCTTTGTGGAAGGTGCACCGTGATCTGTCGTCGTAATTCTTCTGAGCTTCCCCTAGCTTGGCTGGCCACTTGACAAATGGCTCGTCTTTTATTTCGCTCAGAATCCGATATATTGGTTTTTTGAACACCGTTGTTATGGCAGTGCAGATTCTCAACCATCTTTTGTCTGGGTCTTCTCCGTTATCTCGTCTGCCACGCCCGTTTTTATTTTGCCGATCTACTGCATTGACCTTTGCTGAGGTCTTCTTTTCTGGTACTACGGTTGCACTAGATTTTGCTTTTGCACGTGCGCCATCCTCTTCTACCCTGATGTGCTGATGCACTCTCTCCATCAAGGCCTCCATGGTGAGGGGTGGCGTCATGGTAATTGAATCCCTTAGTCGGTTCCCTACTGGTAGGCCTCTTTTATATTGCGCAATGGCTAGATTGGTGGGGCAGTCTCCAATCTGGTTGAATGTCTCCCAGTAGCGACTGTTGTAAGATCTGAGGGTCTCTTTTTCACCCATGTCGATGGAGAGTAACTGGTCTATCTCCACCGGTGTTTTAGTGTTTGTTCGGAACCTCGTTACGAACGCTTCTGCCAATTGGGCCCAGGAGGCTATGCTGCCCTCTGGGAGCTTTTCGAACCAAGTCAAGCCTAGGTCGCCAAGACTTGACGGGAAGAGTATGCACATTAAGGCCTCGTTTCGCCTGTACAGAGCCATGACTTGGCGAAAGTGGCTCAGGTGTGAATACGGGTCCGTCTTCCCTTCATAGGTAGTGAATTTCGGCTGAAGGAAGCCTGTTGGTAAGGGCGCGTTTTCGATTGCTGGAACAAACGGCGAAGTCTGTAGTCTTGCCAACGCCTTGTCCGTTGGTTCGTAGGCCGGTCGCGGTATTGGCATTCCAACCTCGACGCTTCCATGCGTCCGAGGAGCCAACCGTTGTAAGGCCGAAACTCGGTGTGGATCCCTTGCCCTGGCATCCTCCTTGCATCGTGCTTTTTCTTCGAGTACGGTTCGTAAGTCGGATGACCTGGGCAGCTCTGTTTGTCTAGATCTGGTTTGGTGTGAATGTGAAGGCCAATACGTGCTTCCTTCAGTGTATGATCTTTCTGATCTCGTCCTCTCAGACCTGGAGTGACGAGTCCTGGAAGATAAGGAATGAGTGTCGCCTGTCCTGAGGCTTCTGTTTTCTCCTTGGGAGGGTGTAGTGTTCCTACTATGATTCTCTGAGTGGCGAGGGGGCGTCTTGTGCTTGCGCCCCTCTCCTGTCACCACATCTTTAGTCTTCATCTGGCGTTTCAAAGCCTCCATGTCCGCCGCCATCTTTCGAATTAGTTCATCTTGTTCCTTCACGCGATCTTCCAGGGCTTGGGGATCAATCCTCCTCCTTTGCCTGTCAGGACTTTGAGAGTGACGAGGGCTGCTATTCCGCCTTCCCCTGCCACTCCTCCTGGAATTATGTTGTTGGGGCTCCAAGTCCGCCATGGGAGGGACAGCAGGTAATCCTTCACGCCTTGCGTCCCCTTCTGGAGTTAGTCCGTCGACGGCGGACTGCGGCAAGTCTTCGATGTGTGCCATTGATTGAGAAAAGGAGAAGCTTAGTCAAGAGGTTTTTGTTCTTGTCTGTTTTTCCCACAGACGGCGCCAATTGTACGGGGGGGAAATAATTCTCCTCGTATAATCCTGTTGACCAAGTCCACGCTCCTCCGTACGACGTCGCTTTATCACCTGAAAACACAAACGTGAGCTAGCCGGCGGGTGTGTGCCGGAAACCTCTCCGATGCCTAAGTCAGTAAGCTTGACAAATAGACAAAGTTTTATGTTCTCAGAAAGAATTGTGTTCAAAATTACCTCCTCCAAGGTGATGTTTGTGGGCTTTTATAAGTTTCCCGTGGCACAATCCTAGTTGGACTTGTATTTCTACTTGCAGAATCCTCCTAGGATTCATACTCTTAAGGATAATGCTTATCCCTTTACACCCTCCCCCACTGCTTAAACCAAGTGGGATGGTTTTCTCCATGGCCGAACTACCATTTGACCGAGGTAAAGTAGGCCGAACTATCCTTAGTTCAGCCCTTCCCTTTACTCTTCCTAATATCGGTTTCTCATCTGTTCAACCCATGGTGTGTTTGGACCGAACCAACGACCCTCGACCAGTATAACTCCCAAACCGGTATACCTCTAAGGTCGGTATAACTTCCAGGCCGGTCTAACTTCAAGTTGCTCCCAGACCGAAGTACATTTACAATCCTCCAACCGAAGCAACTTTATCATTTGTGAGCCGAAGTAATTTCACCTCCTTGGGCCGGAGTAACCCTGCTCTCCTGGGCCGGAGTATCCATTACGCCCTTTTTACTTAGTCCTTCGCGTTTTGGGCCTCAAAGCCCAACTCGCAGCTCGGCCCAATTTTTCCCAAAAATTACCCTCTCAGATAGTAATATGCTTGAATTTTGTACGTTTCATTGTTAGATCCAACTAAAGGTATGCAACTAGATCGGAAGACACTCCTTCTCATTATTAATGGAATTGCTCGAGGCCTTCTTTACCTACATGAGGATTCCCGACTTAGAATAATTCATAGGGACCTTAAAGCTAGCAATGTTTTATTGGATCATGAAATGAATCCCAAGATATCAGATTTTGGAATGGCAAGGATTTTTGGTGGAAATCAAAGTGAAGCCAACACGAACAGAGTAGTTGGAACATAGTAAGCCTCTTCCTTTTCCACTTCCATACATACGTATAGATGCATGAGTTTGCATTTTTTAGTTAAATTATTTTCTTTGGTTTGAGCATGAACCTAGGAGTTCTTATAATTTATGTTCATATCACCTAGCTAACATTATTTGGGATGATTCAATCTATAAGAGTGGCTATATGGCTCCAGAGTATGCTATGGAAGGACAATTTTCAATTAAATCTGATGTTTTCAATTTTGGAGTTCTCTTGTTGGAGATGATAAGTGGGAAAAAGAACAGCGGCTTTTATCTTTATGAGAATGGTCATAGCCTCCTCACTTTTATATGTTCCTAGCTGTCTCTCTATATTTTAAAGGCACAATGATGAAATATGCCTTGATTTTAAACTCATTACTTGAAATATTGTCACAGGCATGGAAACTATGGTCGGAAGGTAAAGAATTGGAGCTAATGAATCCATTATTGGTGCAGTCATGTGTGACAGTTGAAGTGTCAAAATGCATCCATATTGGATTAATGTGCGGACAGGAAGATGCAGCAGATAGACCCACTATGTCATCTGTAGTTGTTATGTTGAGAAGCGACACTATGACACTTCCTCAACCAACACAACCAGCATTCTCTGTTGGGCAGCTAGTCTTGAAAACAGCTCAATCCTCACAAAATGTTAAATTACTCTCTATGAATGGGGTAACTATTTTAAATGTGTCGCCGCGGTAAATTTTACTATTAGATTATTGTTTTCTTGGTTCTTTGAAAAGATTTATGGGCATGAGCATTTTTATTGATCGAGCAATGGTAAGTGAGAATTTTGTTGCAATCATAATCCTTATCTGATGAATGTGGAATCTTCATTTGATGAAAGTTATAGGAATTTTATTATGCAGTAGTTCACGAGTATGGACATATGGTATTCTATGGTATTGTGATTGGTGGAGAAGGTGAGTAGGCGCGGGGGGAGGGTATTGTGTTAGATGATTAAGGAATATGAGAGGGCATGATGAATGATGATTGATTAAGAAGTACAGATATGTGATACTTCGAGAGTATTTTATAATTTTATGAATTTTATATAGAGAAAATCCTTCATAAATCCTCATTCCCACTCGTATATGTCATTGAGGACACCGGTGCTTTTATTGTGGACATGAGTACATTTGTTGGTGAAAAGTTCATGTGGTTGATAGAAACGCATAGGTGTCCCCTAGTATTTTAACCTATCTATAAATACCATCTTTTTGTCCAAATTTTTATCCGTCTATTTAATTTTTTGAAACTATCTTTTTTTTAATTATTTTAACCTATATTTCTCAATATTTTTAACATATTTGTTTAATTTTTTTAACTTATCTATCCAAATTATTTTTAGCATATCTGTTTGAATATTTTTAAACAATATGTCCAAATTATTTTAACATATGTATGCTAATATTTTTATACTTTTAATCTACCTGTCTAATATTTTCATACTTTTATCTATATGTCCAAATTGTTTTAATATTTTTAATCTATCTATCTAAATTATGTTAATATTTTTAACCTATCTGTCTAAATTATTTTAAGAGATAATTACTTACACGTCCTGTTATAAGGACATGTGTACCATTAAGTCTTACAAGTGTTTGTATAGATAAAAAGTCCTACAAGTGTTAGTGATGTTTTTCTAAATCTATCGCTAAAAAATGACAATTAGTGACAATTTTTTTGTAATGACCGTTGTAGTTGTCGCTAAAATCTAACAATTAGTGATGTTTATCTGTAACAAATTTTTCAATTTTCGTTAAAAACTAACAATTAATGACACTTTTTTTTATATCAAAATGTCACTAAAAAAATAAAATTTTGTGGTAACAATTAAAAGTGAACATGACTTTTTGATGCACCAAAAAATGAAGATGACTTATTGGTGCACCCATCTTCCTAATAAGACTTTTTCAGTCAGTTCCCCTTATATATCTATCCTAATATTTTTCCTTGACTGTTCAAATTGAATCTATCTGTCCTTCTATTTTTTGCTTATTTGTCTAAATTATTTCGACTTATTTGTCTCATAATTTGGACAAATAGACACGTCAAATTGAAAAAATGCTAATATTAATTTTGAAAGAGATAATAAACGGATCAGTGTCTGGAATTGCGCAACAATGAGAAGCCTAGCTCCTTTGTATTCAAATAAGAAAAACATCGAAGTGTACCAAATGATACATTGACGGCAACTACTTGGACCATGAGGCTTCCTGAGTCATTACCATACATGCCTTTCAATAAAGGAATGCCCATTACAAGAGTATTAGGAAGTGTGGAGTGAGAAAACAGAGTGATGGCCCATTCAAGACAATCAATATGTAACGTCTCGTATTTTAGAACTCGATTAACATTACCATATCTATCATTATTGTTCATTTTCATAAATAGAAATTAGCAACAAACTTGTGCTATGCA
This sequence comes from Camellia sinensis, assembly GCF_055761805.1. Taxonomy (NCBI): domain Eukaryota; kingdom Viridiplantae; phylum Streptophyta; class Magnoliopsida; order Ericales; family Theaceae; genus Camellia; species Camellia sinensis. The sequence goes on along the minus strand of NC_138969.1, from coordinate 184,024,772 downwards.
TGGAGCAAAAATTTTATATTTTTTTAATACAAAATATTATAAAATAAATATTTTTTACCGTATTTATTTGAAATCTAAAAAGCAATTTCTATTAAAATAAAAATAGTTCAATAATTTTAAACTAACTATTAAAATTTAATTGTTAAAAAAATATCAAATTTTAAGGACTATTATATTCTAAACCCTAAAAGCCCTTTTTAACAAATGCTTGAGTTTAAGCTCCAAAACACACACACATATTTTTTTACTGTTCAAATTTTTATAAATGTTTTGAACAAAATGTAAATAGGCAGAATGTTAAAAACAAATTATTTCAAAAAATATTGTTTAGTTCAAAATCACAAATAATAATAATAATAATAATAATAATAATAATAATTGATTAAAAAAAACTAATGTTAGGTTTTATTTCTTGGCAATCCCGTTTGACAAAACTCCTTTGAGTTGTAATTTTATTCGCATTTTTATTTCAGTGAGGCTATGAGTTGTTAGATGCGAATCCAACCCGAATCAAGCCTTTCAGAGAAGTTTGTGATGCTAATGCTTTCAAGATTGTCACTTCGCTGATTATGACGGGGATCGAGCTGCCCGGTCAGCTCGCGCGGGTCCAGGGGGCAGCGCCCCTTGGCGGGTTCGGGGCACGGCAGGGTCGAGGGGCAGCGCCCCCGAAGCAAAATGCAAAAATGCATTCCAAGTTGCCTATCCGCTCGAGCGGACATTCCCCCGCTCGAGCGGAGAATCCCTGGTTCCAGCAGTTTGTCAGGCCTGTAAAAATACTGGAAGGTGTGATTTCGCGCTCGAGCGGGTTCTCTAGAGCTCGAGCGGACCTCTGTTATATCACGCGCAGATTTTACTGAAGACGCTCGAGCGGGATGTTGGGCGCTCGAGCGGACCGCGCGAACACAGTTCTTCCGGATTTCAATAAGGATTGGGTTTTCTTCCAAATCTAGGATTACTTTTTGGTTTTCTATAAGTAGTTGGTTTTCTCCCAAAACTAGACTACTCCTCAAGTCCTCCAGATCTTATTTTTTGGATTCTAAGGTTTATATCTGGGGATATTTTGTTAGTTCTCTTTGACGTTTTGTTGAGTATTCAACTCATGGTTTAAAGAGAGTACATCAAAGGTTTTGTTTGTTATACACAAGAGAGAGAGAGAGAGAGAGAGAGAGAGAGAGAGAGTTGTTCTTTGGTGGATTCTGAAGAATTCGAGCCTGAAGCTTCGGTGGATTCTGGAGTGGCTCATCGTAAAGACAATTCCGAGGTGAAGACGGGGTCGGAAGAGGCACATAGAGGTTGGTTCAATTAGGCGTGGATTCGCTAGGTAATTGAGAGTATACCTGTGTAATTCCTTTAAATCTTCTTAGTGGATTGTTTTGTGGCTGTTGCCTGTGATTTTTTTATCACAGTTGGAGGTGTCCAATTGTGGTTTTTTCCACATAAAATGGTTGTGTCTCTTTGTCGTGATTGTTTGATTGAGATTGTTATATTCTGCTTAAAATTGATACATAATCACAAATTAACATCTAGGAGATTTCTAGATTTTTCAACTAAGATGAACCAAAATAATAATTTTGTAACATTTGCACTTAAAAGAATTAATGTTAAGATAGTAATTTCTAATAATGATTCTTGTTTTTCTATCTTTAGTAAATTTTTTTTCATGTTTCAATAAAAAAAAAAATTTAAGTTTTATATACACTTAATCTAAATGCACCTAAAAAGTAAAATTTGTGAAGAAAACTGAAACAAAAAAATCACCAAAAATGAAAAGATCAAAATTAAAAACAAAAAATGATACATTTTTTGTAGTTTTTGTTTTACTAATTTTTTTTTTAAAAGTTTCTTTCATAAATATCTTAGTTTGTAAGTGTATTTGACTGAAATATTGAAACATAAAAGATGTTTATTGAAGACAAAAAAACAAAAAAAAAAAAAAAAAAAAAAAACTCAAAACCAATTTACAAAAATTAAACCAAACAAATATGATAGGTGTATTTTTAATAAAAATAATTTACTAATTATTAATAATTTTGTTACATATGTACTTTCTATATAAGAATTTAAAAAATAATTTGGAAAATCTTTCCATATCGTTTTTCTTAAATTATGTTACCATAATTGCAATATAATATTATTTGAAAATAATAATAATAATTATTATTATTTTTGTATAATTTGTAAATGATTCTTAATTTGAAAAAGAAACCCTACACCTACAAAAGTTAATTTGAAATAAAATTAATTTTAAATTAATCCATTATTACTTTAGAAATTTCCTTATAATGCTTCGAAAGATTCATATGGAAAGATTTTCAAAATTGCATTTTAAATTTTGGAAAGATTTATGTGTAGGGTTTCCTTTTCCAAATTAAGATTTATTTGAAAACAATACAAAAAAATATATATATTCAAATAATATTACATTTCAATTATGGAAGCACATTTTAAGATTGCTTTATAAAATATATGTCATACCAATATATATATATATATATATAAATAAATCACATATGGGCTATATATTCAAGGGAAATTTTTTAAGGACTCTGACATTAAGATTTTATAAGATAAATGACATATAGTATTTTCATTATAGTTGGGGTCCCTCAATATTTTCACTGTGAAAATTTGACTTGGAGAAATTTGTGCCCGACTCAGAGAAATTTTGGCCCGACTTGGAGAAATTTCCATCCCGACCCAGAGAAATTTATATCTTGACACAGAGAAATTTCAATTTTCACAGAGAAATTTCAAAATTTCTCTGGTATGATCATAGAGAAATTTCATCGAGAGACCTTATCTAATAAAAAAAAAAAAAAAAAACTTAGATCTCTCCTACTACACAAAGTTAAAGAGGGATGTTTCACTAGTTTTCCCTATATTGAACACATGCAAAATTAAATTATTTGAAAAAACATATTTTGGCTTATTAATTGTGCACAATTTTGCTATACGTATACTTAATCATGATTGATTTTTAAAATTTGTTAAAGTACTTTTTGCCCTCATATATAACTTGTTGCTAGTAAATAAATTTAAGCATTTAAACGTACGTATAGCCTCCCAAAAAAAAAAAAAAAAAACAGCAACATATTATAATAAGAACAATTAAAATGCTTATTGTTAAAAAGAAATAGAGATACAAAATTTATTTTTACTTTTTATTTTTTAAATATGGAGGTATATTCTTTAAATACTGAATTATCACAAACCTTCAATCATATTTCTCTAAAAAAATTGGAAACAACCCAGAATATTAACTTTTTTAATAGAGTATTTTAGTCAATAGAAAATATTCTAGCAGAGAACATATCTTGCTAATAGAAATTTCTCAAATGAAAAATGATTTTGGAGCCAATCTACACTTTAGATTTGTTGATGCGGTTCTCCCTCTCCACCTTACAACTATCACCTACTCCTAAACTATACCACACTTAGCCATGAATTTTAAAGAAAAAATTGGAACATAATCACTTAGAAAATAATAAATATTATAGCGATCCCGGTTTTGACCCGACACTTGTGGTGCTCCGGACTCGAGTTTAATGCTTTCATATTGTTGTTTACCTCTTTCTTCCCTTTGTATCTCTTGGAAATTGGCTTTTGGGTTGTAGTTGTGTGTTTGGAATAGGTTGGTTGCTTGTTTTTCAAAACTTTTGTTGCCTAAATTTTTGCTCCTCCGCTCGAGTGGCCATTATTGCACTCAAGCGGGCTTTGACGACTTTGTTTCTCCGCTCGAGCAGCATTTCCTGCGTTCGAGCGAGCTTTGTAAACTCTTAGTACTTTTGCAGGTCTGCAAAACTACTGGGAGAGTGATTTCTACGCTCGAGCGGCGTTTCCTACACTTGAGCAGCCTTTCTTGCGCTCGTGCGTTGGTCTGTTGTCTGCAAAACTACTAGATGTGTGTTTTTAACGCTCGAGTGTCACGTCTCGCGCTCGAGCGGTGAGCGTCTTTTTTATTGTGTCTTGGAGCTCGAGTAGCCTTTCTTGCGCTCGAGCGGAACAACTTATTGTGTTTGACGCTCGAGCATCAATTCTTGCGCTTGAGCGGACTATGCGAATATCAAATCGCGAAAATGACTTTTTACATCACTTTTTCAAATATTTTCATCCAAAAACCTAAAGTTGAGTCCCTCTTTCTCTAAAATACTCTCTCTCTCTCTCTCTCTACATTTTCACCTACTTCTAGTAATTTCCTCACCCTAATCCCTTTAATAAAAAGATAGACAATCTCAAGATCTACACTTTGATCCGAATAGAGTTGGATTTGGGCGTCATTGAAGTTCCACCCTTTCTTGGCTCATCTTCTCTCTTTGAGGTAGGGACTTTCTACACTTTGTTATGATTTTTAACTTAGTTATTTGTGGTTGTGTAACAATGGTGAGCTTTGGGAGTATTATGGACAAACCTAGGGTTTGGAATATAAAATCAAAAGAGGGGTTTTGGGTAAATGTGAAATAGATGGTCATGGGGTTAAATGTAAGGTTGTATTGTGGCCAAATGCTTGACTTGGGCCACTTGGGTTGCTATTTAAAAAAGGAAGGAGGGGGGGTTTGCCCTAAATGGTTCGAATATTTATTTTGAATAATAAATGAAATTGGTGTTACAAATATGAAATTGGATGGATATTGGTAGAAATGGTGGGATTGGATATGTATTATCTCATACCTATGGAAATTTTAATAAGATATTTATTTTGAGATTGAATATATGTTTAGAAATATTTGTATTGGGCTATCGGTAGAGGATAGTCATGTCTGGTGTAGAAATTGCACGAGAATTAAGTGAATTGAAACTAATCTCTTGTTGATTGTATTGAATATGACTATGTTTAAATACATTATATATGTATGGTTGTTTGTGGAAGAGAAAGGGGATGTACTCCATTGTTTGGGAGAAGATAGAGGATGAACTCCATTGAGATTAAGTTGGCCGGAGTGTCTTGGGTGAAAGTCCCGAAACCTTATATATACATGAGTGCTGATTCCCGCGAACAAAATTTCCGTAAAATGGCATAGTGAATTGTTTATGTGTTGGTTGCATTGACTAAAGAACCAACGAGTTGTAGTCCCAGTTGGGGTGTTGAAATATAAATGAAATTGGCTCATGAGTTAAGATGATATAAATTGACTATGAATAAACTGAAGGAAAATGGATTGAAATATGAATTTGGGTACCTTATGGTTATATAAATGAAGATGTTTTGTTTCAAGCATTGCATATGCATGCCATATTTATACCTTTGTTAAATTTCATATATTGTGTTAGATTGTTTTTACTGAGTTTTGGCTCACCTTATTTGGAAAAAATCATTTCAGGTGTTGGTAAAATGCCTCCGTCAAGGTAATAGCTTGGAGGACCTTTTGGGAGCAAGAGCTTCTTTGTTTTTGTTGTATATTTTGTATAGCCAAGGGCTTTAAACTGTAACGAGCTAGGCTCACTTTTGTGTGACCAAGTAATGACTTGGAAATATGTAAGCCTACAAGGCATATGACTATTTGTTTAGTTTCAATTCTTTCACCATTGCAACACATGTTGTAGATTTAGGATGAACATTTGTGAATGTATAACGTATGTGTTAACTTTTGTAAACGAACTCTGATGAATGAAAGTGTTTTACTTCTATTATTCTTCCACTTAAGAGTTGGTTGTATTGTATTATTTTGGGGGCGTTACACTTGATATCAGAGCGTACCAGGTTTGAATACTTTGGGTATGTAGGATGTGGTTAATACCACAATGGATTTGTCTCGCTTATTAGAGACTTAAGTATGGACGATATGTGCTTATATGATAACATGTTAATGTGATTACATGGGTATGTGATTGAAAGAGAATAACAACTAAGATATTTGTGGTTGTGTAACAACTAAGATTTTGTGTAGAAAGAGAATAAATTGGAGAAAAAAGATAAGGAATAAAGAATTTTGTGTTGTTTGTCATAACCTAAAAAAATTAAAAAGTCAAAAAGTCACTATCCTATTTAAGTCACATCATTTCTCTATCACATCTCCTCAAACACAACTTATACCCAACTCATATTTCATTAAAAGTCAAAAAGTACACTTATTTAGATCATCTCAAATCACCAAATTTTGAATTTTTGTAAAAGATAATAGTTTTGGACATACCAAGAAAGATTTTCTTTTAACTTTCCTTTTGGAAAACCTAAATCATAAAATAATTAGTATTTTTATTATTACATTAAAGTGTTAACCAATAGTATTTTTTTAAATTATTTTTTAAATTCAAAAGTTGAAAGTTTTGAAACCTTCACAAGACTCTTCACGAAAAATCACTTTACTGTAATATATAGTATAGATGCATAAACTACAACATTAACTTAAATAAACAACGAAAATCCTCTCTTGTATATATATGATGCACCAATAATTACAAATTATCAAAATATCCTCAGGCTTACAATTACATAAATTAAAAAAAAAAAGAAAGAAGATAACTCTTATTACAAAAGAAACATATTTAATCTACAAGAAAACAGTTCTATGACCAAAACAACAAAAAAGAAAAAAAAGAAAAGAGAGAGAAAGAGAGCTTCTCCAGCTCGAGCCCCGACTTTCAAACCTTATACCTAAAAAAGTTTAATAATGGGGGATGAACATATATCTACTAAAATTTCAATAATTTCAATTAATATAATCCTATACATATATGAGATCATGATACTCCACATAATACATATATAAATAGTATTATACTTTCATTGTCCAAAATAACATACATAAATATACATTTCTCAAAAATCGAACATTACCTTTCAAAAGAATTTATCCTTTATCCTCCCGTTTCCCCTTTAAAGGGTTTGAAAGATGATACTAATTTTGAAAGTTTGAAAATAATCTCAAGAAGTGTTCATGAATCCACTGAGGGGGTGTTTGTTTGGAAGGGTTGGAGAGGGGATTGGATTCTATATTCAATATACCATAGAGTCTATTGTTTGGTTGAGAATTTATAGTCAAAATAGGAGTTCCATCGGATTATGAATCCCATATATGTTGGACTATTGTGTCATAGGGCATGTGAAATAGAAATGGTAGGATTAGAATCGGAAAATTCTATTTCTACACATTTTTTAGTCTCTGTGCACACACTTAATAAAAGAAATTTATATTATAATTTTACCACAAAATAAAATGACCATAACAAATATAAATATACACACTAAATATTAAAACTAAGTTTTCTCTATACACATTTTTTAGAAACAATAATTCTCAATGCATATCTTTTGAAAAATTAAAAAATTAATACCTATATTTTTCCTCTATTGTTTTTCACTTCTTCCATTAGAACACTATTGTCTTCCATTACAACTAATATAACACTCTATTGTCTTCCATTACAACTAATATGTAGCGATGAAAATGTAACTTTTATGTGTAAAAATTGATTTTTTTTTTCTTTTGTTCGCAATTCTCATTCGGTAAACCAGTACTGAAAATTTTAGTTATGTTCATAAATCAACCGCCAAGATAATTTCATGATTTCGAAAATTAAACTTGTTCAAAAATATAAATTAAAAGAGGTCAAAAGGTTCAGGCAAATGCTCAAATCCATTATCAAAGATGGGTCCCTGATCAGACTTATCGTCAACGTTGTATAACCGGTTTGTGTTCTTCAAGTCTTCCTTGAACAGAATTGCTTCATGCCGTAAGCTCTCATAGATGCCATGGCAATTCTTTTGAGAGAACTTCTCTTCTATCTTGTTTGATTAGCAAAAAAATACAAACTTTATTTTGGATTCAAGCAGTGAGTGATTTGCCGAAAGATGTTTGAGATCTTAGGAAATGCTATGCACAGTGACTGATTTAGGGATTTGAAGGTGCAGGTGCAATAATGCTTGAGACCAGTGGTGTTCTAAAAGCACCACTAATGATGTGGCAATGGACGGGGTCTACTGCTTGTGTCTTGTTTTTTTTTTTTTTTAAATGCTTACCAACTCATTAGTGGTGCTTTAGAGCACCACTTTTAGTAGGATGTATCATTACCCTTTGAAAGCGTAGTTTGTGGGAAAAACCTATTTGGGTGATGTGTGTACATATTATGAATTAGGATTATAATTGAAATATTTTGTGTAGAATGAGAATAATAATATATAATCAAATTTGTAAGTGTGTCAACTGAGATATGATGTGCATTAAAGAGTGTGTGGAAATAGAATTTTCTATTAGAATCTCAAGAGATTAAGTTGTAAAATGACACATTTACCCTCCAAGTATTTGATTTCATTATGTATTGTATTTAGTAAAATAAAATAAAATATAAAAATCTCAATTAAAAAATAAAATAAATTTATTTAATTTTTTTGATGTTTATTTACTTAATTTTTTAAATAAATTTTTATATATTTTTTATTGATGTTTTATTTTAAGTTTTTGTTGATATTTCATTTCATTTCATTATTTAATTTTAATTGATTTTTTTATTTAATTTCATTATTTAATATTTAATATTTTTTTAAAATAAATCCATTTAAAATTTTGTCTTAAAAATAACACAATTTTTTATTGATGTTTTATTTATTTAATTTAGTTAATTAAAAAATTAAATTTATTTAATTTTTATAAAATAAAATAAAATAATTTTTTATTTAATCTACTCAAAAATAATTAAAATATTAAAGACAGATTTAATATTGCTATTACTAAGTAAACAATTAAAAAGGATAAAATAGTTTATTAATCATTTATCATTCTTCATAATATTTCAATTAAACATTGGATTAAATAGAATAGTCATTTCTAGACATCTAATCTTATGATAAAACAAATATGGGATACGATACATCCTTTCCAACTAAATAGTTTAGGGACTATATATCGCAGAATTAATAGTTCAATGGATTATAATCTCGTCTTATCCAATTAGATAGATAAACTAAAACAAAGGCTTGTTTTGAGAAGTTGGTTAAAAGTTGGCTTTTGAATTTTTTTTTTTTTTTAATGTGTAAAAAAATAGAACAGAAATGTAACCTAAAAAGGTCAAAAAAATAAAAAAATAAAAAATAAATTACTTTTAATCATGTTCCAAAACTCAACAATTATACTACAGTTCGATATCCAAGATACTTTCGCAAGTTGTAAATAACTTCAATAATCTACAACGTCATATAACCTAGAAAATTCCTATATTTTTTCCTCATATAATTAGAAAGGGAAAAGTTAAGGATCATGAAAATTTTTTTATGAAAATGATCATGAAAGATTTATGATCCTTGGATTACCTTGATTAGTGTGTGGTGCTTTATTCTAAATATAATTCAAGGGTCACAAAACTTTCATGATTATTTTCAGAAAAGATTTTTCATGATACCTAACATTGCTGAATTAGAAAATGAGTAACAATTTAACGAACCACAAAATGGAAGCAAAAAATATGGCTAAAATATTAAAGGCACAAAAATAATCATAAAATATCAAATTTACATTATTCAACAAAAATGCTTACATTTACAGGTCCAACTCTGAATCAACTACTACTATAAAATAATAGAGTTACAATGGTTAATCTCTAATCACAATTGAAAATATATGATCATCAAGATATATTTTCTCTCTTTTATCCTCTCTCTCTTGGCTCACTTTGTTTTTCTTCTTACTAGTGCTGTGTCGATTAATGCAAGACAAAAAGTCTCATTTCTTCTTTTTGTTGACAGGTACACCAAAAGGCTTCCAAGAGAAGTTTCACCAAAGAAAATATAACTTAGATATAAAATAAATATTTTTTACTCCAAGTGAGTCTTAGTGTGGGACTAGAGGTGTAAAAATTAGGGGTGAAAGAATAATCGGAAGGACCGATTAAACCGACCGAACCGACCGAACCGAATGATTTCGGTCGGTGTTTTAAGTTTTCAATCGTTCGGTTCGGTTCGATTTATGTTTTTCTGTACATTCGGTTCGGTTTACGATTTTTGATTTTTTTGACCGAACCGAACCGAACCGAACCAACTTATATAATATTAATAGGCCCAAAATGTGAAGCCCCAAACCTATGTAGGAATTACATGGCCTGAGCCCAAATTTTATGCAAAATGGATAGAAATATAGGCCCAAAATGTGAGGCCCAACTAGGAAAAAAAAAAAGGCCAAAAAATCGAAAAATTGAAAAAATCGCACCGCACCGTAATAAACCGAATCGCGCTGGTTTATGTCATTTTTCTGGGCGGTTCGGTTCACAAATATAAAAAACTGAAATGATCGGTTCGGTGCAAAACTAGTGAAAAAACCGACTGAACCGAACCGATTTCACCCCTAGTAAAAATGGTTCGGCCCTGCCTCAGTGTAGACACCCCATTTTTGACCGACGTTAAGACTCAGACGTCACCAACTGAGCGCTCGGTGATGTTGCATATTGTGCTCGTTCTGAGGTTGCGGAGTCTCGGCTGCGAACCTTGCCTCCGGACTTCGGAGCTCTTTTGTGCTTTGCCTCGGTTTGCGAAACAGGTCCTATTTTCTCTGTTTTCTCTTCCCAAAGGGAGGGAGAGGTCTCGTAGACCATCTCTTAGTGGCCGTAGGTTACGTTTCGTGGTCGTAGGCCATTTTTCCCGTTTGGAGCCCACTTTTCGATTTTCAGAGCCGTCGGCCGTGTGCTTCGGTTCGGGACTGCTTAACTACCTCCATTTGCTCCAGTTTTTGGCACACACCTTATTTCCTCCCTTTAGAGGGACACTGTGGCCCAGGAGACCACCTTCGTGGTCATACGCCACTTTCGGTGCCTAACAGTCTGTTTTCGGGGCCCCGAACCGCGCGTTTTGGCCCCTGAACCTTTGTTTTGCATCTGTTTTGGTCCATTTTTTTGTAGAGACCCTATTTTCATTGCTGGGGAGGTGGTAGGATGGTAGGAGGCCACCTTTTCCCCTGAAAAACCAGTTTTCTCTTTTTCTCTCTCCAAAAGTCGGTTTTTCTGACAGAAAGTTGGTTTTTCTCACTTTTGAGCCACAATTTCTGGTTTTTCACACCATCATTGTGTCGTGCTCATCTGGGAGGCCACCAATATAGGTAGGCCGACCAGTAATTCTTCTTGACCCTTTTGAACCCCTCTAAAAAGCTGGTTTTTCTCTCTCTTGGGTCGCATTTTCTGGTTTTTCACCACATAGTTGTATTCTACTCATCTGGGAGGCCACCTTTCTGGGGAGGCCGACCAGCTTTTTTGGTTGACCCTTTTGACCCCTGGTCGGCCGACCAGGGGGAATGGCCGGCCGGCCACCTTAGCTGGTCGGCCAGCTTTCTGCTTTTTGCTCTTCTCAAGTGCAACACAGCTGTGCCAGATGTGAAACATTTGACCCACTGTCCGAGGGTTTTGTCCTTGTTTTGGTCCTTAAAAGGGGGTTTGACCCCTTTGCTTGGTTGGTAGGAGGAGTTTGACCCTTTTGGTCAAGCTTCTTGAGGAAGTTTGACCTTTTTGGTCTAGCTTCCTCAAGAAGCTTGACCCCTTTGGTGAAGCTTCTTTTAGAAGCTTTGAACCTCTCTCTTGGCTTCTCCAAGAAGCCTTACTTCTCTCCCTCTATATAACCAACCCTCCATCTCATTTTGCAAGGGTTAGACATTTGGTTAAGGCATACAAACTCCATCCTCCATAGCCTTCTTCTCCAAGCTCCAAACCCTAATATTCTTGGCCTTTTTACACTACACCTCATAGCCTACCACCCCCACCATCCATTCCAGCATCTTGGAGGTCATTTGCAGAGCTTGAGGAGTCACATTCTTGGTCCATAAGTTGCTGAGGGTCGGCTCTACAAGGGTAAGCCTTCATTTACCCATTTTTTGCACTATTTTGCTCTATACTTTAGCTCCATTTGCAAGAATTTTCGAGCCTTGGTGTAAACTGAAAATAGTCTTATTTTGAGCTCCTCTTCATGTTTGATTAAGGATACTTTTCTGTTTGAGGTCTCTTACATCCTTGTATGCTTTATCTCTCTTTTAGGGCTTATTTTGCATGATATATCAGCCTTATTTTTGAGCATTTTTGGACCTCGGCCTAAACTGAAGAAAGTCTTTTTTTGACCTCCTCTTTAAGTTTGATTGAGGTCACTTTTCTGTTTAGAGTCATCTTCTTCCTTGCATGCTTCATTTCCTCATGCTTTGAGCCATGCATTTGAGCATTTGCATTGGTCTTGTTTTGGCATCTTGGCCACTGAAATCCAGTGGATTTTCAGTGGCCTTGATGTGTCTTTGAGCCCCAAAATCATAGAGGAGTGACCCTCTCACCCCTCATTCTCTTTACTAGCATGGTTGGCCTTCCAAAGGGACCCTATTTTGCATGCATTTTATGCCTTAGGTTCGGTCCTCGATATGCGTACACGTGTACACGCATTTCGGTTGTCTCTTTTCCATCTAATGGCCACTGATGTGAGTGTGGCTGAGGTCCACTCATGTTGGTGTAAGTCCATCGTGCATTGTGTATGCCATTTCAGTCCATAGCATTGCGTACGTTAGGTTACATGTTAGAGTATTGTGGATGCCATGTTCCATCGAGCATTGTGTATGCCATTTCATAGCATTGCGTATGCTAGGTTGTATGTTAGTCGCATTGTGTATGCCATCTCATTTGCATTGTGTTTGGGATAGGAGTTAGCCCAAGCACGGGAAACGAGGGACGTTTCGTACTCCAGGTGACGAAACGTGTCTCAATTCCCGGTCGCTGACACTCCGGATTACCCATGATGGAGTTTAGGTCTTGTTGTGTTTATATGTGCATTCATTTCACATCAAGTCGTGCAATTCGACTCCTCGGCCATCATGCATCGAGATGCGTGATTGGTGGTACGAGGATCGAAGACTACACTCCCTGAAGAGTAGTCATGCATACATATGTGAAAATACTTTGCCATGCCCCTTTCTTGCTCTCTGTTGCAGCAAATCAGAAATCAACAGCCTTCTGGAGCTTCGCACAACATTCCGGGATTAAGTGTAAATAGAGGCGAATCGGGGCATCGAAATGGATTTCCGCGCCAAGCAACTCAAGCATGCATCATTCATCATTCGGAACAGAGCTGAGGCGGTCCATGGATTTGCGTGCTAATTTACCTGCTTTCCTAGATTAATTTGTTAATTAATTAGGATTTTGTATTTATTCGGACTGTACTATTTGTTCGGACTGTATATTATTTATTCGGACCCTCCGAGCGAGGGCACAACTGTAATAAGTGTGCGTGCATGTGATGTATGTCTTCCAACCTCACGTCTTTCTCCCTTTTATTTACCAGCTTATGATGGTTAGATTAGGGCATATTTCAATTAGCATACTTATGCTTGCATGTTTGCATTCATTCATCTGTCTTGCATGCACCGGGCTCGGCGCATCATACTAACTGCATTGTATTTCAATTCCGAGTTGAATACTTGTTAGCTGTAGCATTTCACATGTCATTTTAGAATAGCCGAGCCTATTGTAATTGCATTTTTGCATGTGTTGCATTAGGCATTTCTGCATAGTTAGGATCATGCATGAATTTCTAACATAGCTTTTGTTTTGGCTTGGAGTACTCGGTAAGTTTTATGCTTTAGCATCCTTGCATGCGTGTGAGTGACTGCCATGACAGCATGTTTACCATGAGGCTAACTGCTTATGTGATATACCTGCCTGAATGCCTGTGGGTGAAGGTTGGATTATCTGAATTGGAATAATGCATTGACTGTGAGTTTTAAGCCCACTTGAGAGGGGCAAACCATCACGTTTTCTAAGCCCATCCGAGGGTGGCAAATCCACGTCTTAGCCTACTTGCGAGTAGCACCATCAAACCATTTTCAAAACAAACATGAGATGCTTTGTTCCAATTCAGGCGACACAGTCTATACTTGTATGCTGTGCGCATCACATAGTAATCTAGGCTAATACCCGGATTAAGAACGCATAATGTTTTCAAAACTAGATATCATGGTTAGTAGAGGCTGATCTTTGATCGAGCGAGCGGGGGTGCTCACGAAGCGACCTTCCCCAATCGTACCCAAGTTCTTGAGCCGAGGCCACTTTGGTGATGACGGACACGTGGCCTTAGGCAACGAGTCAGGGTTTCCTAAATTTCCCAAAATAAAATATTTAGGTGGCGACTCTGTATCTGGCAAAGCAGTCCGTGTTTGGCACTTCTTTAAGAAAAAATCTGTTTTCAAAAACGATTTACCGGATTAGGACTCTTTGATGATTTATCGGTCTTGCATTGCACTCCGTGAGATTAGATACAAGACCGTGACACAAATTGAGTCCGAACTGTAGTGAGGCCCGAGGGCGCGTCTACACCTGGCCCGGCTCATCCGAACTCGAATTTGGGTCAGCCTACCGTTAGACTTAGCGAGTTCCCACAGAAAATGGATTAGCCCACTCGCTCAAAATTGTGGCCCAAGCCAAGGGATACTCGGGCCTTGGATTGGGTTAGCGGGTCGGGTCTGACCATTTTTTAATTTTATTTTCCAAAAATTTTATTTTTTTCCCACAAAAAGAACTTAGAAATAAGAGGGCATCGAGTGGGCCGGGCCACGAGCCAGGCCTTGGAGTGGGCCTTGAGCGAGCCAGTGAACTAGGCCAAGCCTCAAAATAGATAGCCCAAGCCTAAGGTCTTGGATTGGACTCGGGCTCAGACCTAACTGGACTGTGCCGCACAAGGCCATAGACGGGCTTTGGGTGGGTCGGTAGGCCAATTTTACACCCCAATGTGGGACCCCCACTTGAAAGAAACCACCCAACAAGTCACTTCAACTACTTCCAATTCATAACATTCTCGAAGACATTCCTTATACTTTCAGGCCATAAGAATAGGGAGGCAATTAGGTACCCTATATTACAAACATATATATATATATATATATATCTAAACCAGACATTACTATCACATAACACAACTTAAGTTTCGTAAAGCCACCACCATACACTTTACTAGGTGCTAGCTATAAATTTTTTATGGTGTTATGTATATAACAACCCTCATAATCCAAAATCATAAACTATCATGATTTTCACAAATAATAACATAATGCGGAAAATAAATAATATACCCCGGATCAGTTATGTGAAAATTTCGAGTGATCCATAATTGATTGAGCGTAAACCTAATATCAATATTAGTAGAAAAATGTTTCTCTCTCTTGACTTTCTTTAGAATACATTATATTCATAATTATTTTGATGGGTAGTCTGAATGTCCTTTTATAGGTAGAGAGAGGACCAGTTTCCTTATTCAACAATGATTCCACTTTCCCATCAAAGTAGGATACTTGGAAAACACTCTTCTTTATTTATCAATTAATCGTAGCAAAAAATATGGAATCATAATCCTGCCAAATTTCTAATTCATATTACCATATCACGTGGGTCAATTTAATGACTAAATAAATAATTTTGTCTTACATTCTCCCACTTGGCCCATATGATAACTTACGTCAAGATTTAACAATGTTAACCTTAGGCGCATAATAAACCATATTCAATATTACATTTAGTTTGGTCATCATCATAATACTATAATTAAATAGTTCACTAATGTGAGTCATGGCGGTTCTACACCAATAAAGTGATATAGTCCCTTCCATATACTACAACACTAACAACTAGTTTAACATAGCTCTTTTAAGTGAAAAGTATAAAGAGGTCCAACGATAATGTCTTTTTATGAAAGACTATTCCTGTTATCATTTATTCATTCTTATATATGTACGTACTCATTTCATATTAGGAAATATATCATAAACATAGTTAATGAGATCTCAATGCGTCGAATAACACAATCAATCATAAACAACTGTTATGGATTACATTCAAGACCCAATTGAAGTTTCTTAATTGTCTTTAAGAGTAATCCCTTCATCAATAGATCTGCACTTTAAAAGTTATGCACTTATATGTTTTATTGACACTTTTGTTTCTGAAATTCTTCTTTAACGACAAAGTATTTCAATTCTATGTGTTTAGCATCATTACAATGCTTGTCATTCTAAGAAAATAAAATAATTGCGAAATTATCACAATAAATTCTCAACGACTTGGCAACAAAAGTTGACAATCCCAAGTCTTGAGATAAAGTTCCGCAATAACAATTCATGAATTATGGTCTCAAAGCACACCACAAATTCGACTTTCATAGGAAATATTTATTACAGTTCACTTCACAATTTTCATGATATTTCATCTTCACGTAATAAGAATAAATAATCAAACTGAACTTTCTACTATCAATGCATCCTTCAAAGTCTGAAACTAAATAACCAATCAATTCATGATTATCAGATCTCATAAATGTGAGCAAGTAATATTTTATTACTTATGATTACCTTATCACTTCCTCATTTAATCATTAAGCTTCTTACAATAAATGTATAAAGAATCATTTCCATTCTAATTGATTTTATAATTTTTTTCCCCCATAAGATTGGATTTATCTCCTTTCGAAACATAGATAACAGGTATTTGAAAACAATTCCACAAAGCCCAATTTCTTTACTCCCAATTACCGAACTTAAACTCAATTCCAAATTGCAATTTCTAGATAGAAGCACCCTAAACGAACATGATGATGATACATATAAAATGCTCCCTGAATAACCATATAAGACAATGGACATCTTCCACAAAATAATTATCATCATGCATGAAACACATAAATAGAACTGAGATAATAACAAGAAATCCAGCAATGCTCTACCTGCCTCAAGCATGGTAAACCAAGGATACACATTTCCTATACCCATGCCAATTTCCTAGTCACAAGTTGGAAGGTAATGGCATCTATGCTCAGTTCTTCAGGCGCTAGCTAGAAGGTACTAGCACCCCATATTCTAAGGGCAGCCAATTCTCTAGGCGCTAGCTGGAGGGAATAATACCCCTAATTCTTAGCGCATGCACATTTCCAACCATCACATTATTCAACAAACAAACATAACCCGAGTGTACTACATACACAAAATCTATTCAACCAATACAAATAATTCCAAGTGTACTACATACACATAATCTATTCAACATCACAATGTCATTCTCCACTGATAACCATGGACAAAACCTCTAAACATAAGTATTTAAGTATACGTAATACAATAATCCGATACTCCCTTGACTTTAAGCCCAACAACAATAATAATAATAACAATATTCAAAAGTTTCAAAACCCAACCTCAAGTTCAATTCTAGGTTTTTAATGCATCATGGTTTCTTTCTCTTTTCAAAATCAACTCTTTTATTTTCCAAAAACAAATTTCCACATTCCAATAGAACCACATCCAAGGATTTCCAACCATAATCCAAATTAACTTAACATGATTATCCAAATAAGTTCCCAATACCATAATTTATTCATCCTTTATACTAATAACACAATAATCACAACTCAAACTATCAAAACACAATCTTTAATCAACTTTACCCCTTTTTAACAACAAAACTGAGTTTTTACGACATCACATCAACGCCATACAATAAATGCAAGCCGTAGTTCTTCATTTTTACGACTTCCTTTTTTTGTGTGTCGTAAATAATATCCTAATCACGGCATGTCTATTGCCTAGGCTATTAATGCTAATAATGGCAATTTTTTTACGGCTTGCAATATTAGCCGTAAATAATAAATTTAATCGTCTGCAGGTATTTTTGCATACCTAGTCAATTTGGTGATTTTTCTCGCTAAGGTCACATTGTGATAAGTAGGTTTCATCATATATTTAATCATTGTATATCCTTCTCACTTTTAGAAAGCAATAATTGTGATAACCCTGTCCCGTATTTATGTTAATTAATCTTGATTATGATTGTGATTATGTGCTTAATATGATTTTGAGTGCCATTTATATGATTATATGTGTTTTTGAATTCCTATCTGTTCACCGTAGGAAAATCTGTTTGACTTTCTACTATAGAATTTAAATTGAATGTCGTAATGGCGACAGAAACTGAAATTGTTTGTATTTTTGCGATTAGCATGATTTTTAGAACCTACGGTGAAGTTTAATTAAAAATTTATTCGGATCAGAATAATTAGATTAAACTAATTGAATTAGGCTTAATTGATTAACCTTAATTAAGATGGATTAGCTTAAACTAACCACTTAGTATATATAAGAGCCAAACGCACTTAAACTCCCCATTTGAGCTCAAAAATTTGAAGTATACTCTTGAGAGAGAGAGAGAGAGAGAGAGAAGAGGGCTCAAATTGTGAATTTTGGCTTAAAGCTTGGGAATTGGAAGCTAGACTCGAGGAATTAACTGAATTTTGGGGGATTAGAGCCTCTAGGTAGGTACCCAACTCTTGATTCATGAGTTTGAATTGTGATTATATGAATTCAAAAGAGAATTAGTAATAAAGAACAAGAATTGAGCTATACATAATGAATTTGAAGTCAAATTACACATGCATGTAAGAATTATCATGGTGTGAAGCTTAATTCTAAAGGCTCACATTTGTATTTAGAAGATGATTGTTGAAACATGAAGAATATAGCATCAAGTCATACATGCATGCATAATTTTCATGCGCTTCATGATTGTAAGTATCATTTGTGCCGTTTAAAATAGAATTGGAGTAAAAAATTAACATGCATGTAGGATTGATGAAGATATGAAGTTTGTATAAGGTTGAATGCATGAGTTTTGAAATTGATGAGAAGAATTTGGAATGATTTTGGAAATGGACCATGATTTTGAACAATTGGTTTCAAATTATCCAAGTTCTTACAATATACAATGTTTTTCTATGATTTGGCCTTGATTTGCAAACTTTGGAGCCTTTGGGAGTATGATTTGAGCTTCAAACAGAGTTCTAGAAAACCTAGAATTTGACTTGTCTGCTCGAGTGAGAAAAGTCTCGCTCGAGCATGAAAGTCGAGCTCCCAGAAGTTTTGCAGAGATTGCACGGTGGCTCGAGCGGCCGAATCTGCGTTCGAGCGTGCCCTGCTTTGCATGACTCTTCACTCGAGCGTAAATTGCAAGCAACCAGAAATTTTGTAGACCAAAGGGGTTCGCTCGAGCGACCAAAGTTGTGCTCGAGCGGAGAGCCCTACTTCAGAAAATTTGAAAAGTTTCTTTATATTTTGTTTTCTGTTCTCTTTCACTTCGAAACACTCTTAGGCATGCATTGAACATTGTAAATGAGTTAAAGGGATAAGAAAGTGGCCTAAGAGAAATAAACAATTTGAGAACGAATTGAATCGCTTGTGACCTGATATGTTGTAAATTGTGTAGGGCCAAGCATAAGGCAAATCCACCGGCAGAACACTGTGAGTAATATCTTAATAAGAATGTATTGAAATATGTTACTTTGCAAAAGCTCACTTATGTATGAGTTCTACGGAGTTGTTAAATTGGATTGGATATTCGTCATGCCAATGATTAAATATAGGCTGTTTGACATAAATGATTGGGCCAAAGGCCGTTTGATATGAATGTTGGCCAAAGGCCGTTTGATATAAATGATTGGGCCAAAGGCCGTTTGACATAAATGATTGGGCCAAAGGCCGTTTGAGATAAATGATTGGGCCAAAGGCCGTTGGACATAAATGAATGGGCCAAAGGCCGTTGGACATGTATGTGAGTTATTATGATATATTTATTTTGGAATAATGTCGCTATGCCATATAAGCACGGCTCGTTGGACAAATTTTTTAAATCTGCTTTCGTTTTGGCCCCCTTTAATATTTCTGAAATTGTTTGAGGCCGTAGATAATCTCATGATTATTGGCCAGTTATGACCTTAATCCTTAGGGCCAGGATCGAGTCATGACACTAATAATATCTAAAATGTTTAAAAATGTTTTTACTTATCAATTCTTTTATCTTGACTTTTAAATTTTTTGTGAAAAGGCTATCTGGGACAAGTGGGCTTTATGAAACATTTAGGAACTTATGCTTAGCTCACAGCAAAGAGTTTGAATGCAGAATCTTCAGGTATGTTCATTTTTCTTAACCTTTATTATCTTAATTCAGGACTCTCTGAACAAGTTTGAATCTTCCATTTAAGTTTCTAGTGTTATGTTATCAATTAGCTTAGGCAATAAATGATTGGAAGCAAAGAATGGACATTTTGCTCTTTTCAGAGCAGTTAACAAAATTGTTAAATTTTCTTCAAGGCCTGATTTGAGGACTTATGTATATGTATTTTAGACCAAGTCTGGTGCTTTTATGGCCTAAGTAGAACTATGTTAATGACTATATCAACTAAATACGTTGTTAATTAATTACTATATAAGTTGAATAAACCATACCAAACTAAACCTTGTGTCCCAATCAGGTTGGGTTGCTTAGTTTATTCTTCTGTTACTGAATTGTTTCTAAATCCGAATGATTATGAGAAAAAAAAAGAAGAAGAAGAAGAAAAAAGATATGCATTGGCTTCTCATTATTATAGAACTAAACTTTCATAAAATTTCTTGAAATTTTGTCTTTAATTGTAAAGTGTAAACCATGTGGTTTATCAGCTTCTTCTATTGGGATAGTTCTATGTGCTTCTTTGATATTTAAAATGTTAACATTGTTCCTTCTATATGTTTTGGTTTCAATCAAATGTTTTTTTTTTTTTTGGTTGATTTAAGGCATACTGTCTATTTATTTACCTTTTGCAGCAAACCCTTATGGATGAACTAGTTCGTTCCTTCTAAATAATAGTTTCTCTTTTTTTTTTTCCCTTTTTTTATTTTTTTATTTTGTTTTGTTTTCTTGAGGTATTCTCAAGACCCATGCTTAATGGGATTTTTTTTCTCCCTTCATTTTGTGTGTGCATTCTATTCAAAAATTGGTGTAAGTGATGCTAGATGAAGTTCCAATACAACTAACCTTCATAATTAATTTGATTTTATGTTGCAGCATTACTAGGGGTGAGGAAGGCCGTGCTTGTTGTCATTAGTGTTTCTAAATAAGAGCCTCACTCTGCACTCTATGGATGCTACTTCAAATAAAGATCATGTTTACATTGAGTTTGGCTTTGATTACTTTACAGTCATGCATGCGTGTTCATTTTCATAATACCTCATGATCTATAGAAGAAAGGTTTTTCAACTATAACACTTGCTAAATTTCATTTAATAAATGTGGTGTTTCCATTTGTCTTTCTTGTCTTCATTCTCGCAGATTGTGAGACTTCCTAATCATGTTGCCAGGTTTTCAAAAGTGAGCGTTGAGCCAAACCTATTCCTTGTTCCTTAGGTTGTCCCTCGAGTGGATGATATTTTGACGTGGTCTGTAATAAGTCAAAAGGCCCCTCAACAGCGACTTTGAATTTAAGGATAGTTTTTGGATGATTTAGAACTTAAGGATTTTTTTTGGGATGATTTTGAACATGTTGGATAGTTTTAAACTTAAGGATAGTTTTTGACGTTTAGCAAAATAGTTTTTAGATGGTTTGGAGTGTTTAGATAGTTTTTGGATGTTCAAAATTTATGTATAGTTTTTTTTTTAGATGTTTGAAACAATATTTTGGTCGTTGATTATATATATATATATATATATATGTTTGTGAAGCTTGTTTGTAACATTTTCTTAGATTGTATAAAATATGTGAAACAAATCCTGTTGAATTTTTTTTTTTTAAAAAATATACATATTCTACGACATGCAAAAAATGTTATGAAACTTAGGCTATCTATGGTAGGAAAAATAGGCCATCAAATTAAATATTCAACGTCTAGCAATAAACGTCGTCGTTTGTCCTTTGAATTAACGGCATGCAAAATTAGTTGTAGAAAAGTCAAACACGACGCACAAGATCCGCTGTTAAAGGATTGTCAAAGGCGTACTGCGGCATGTCATTGAAGTGAATGACTTTCCATGATTGGTTATTATATGACTTTACATCATGCGTCGTAGAATCCTCTCCACGGCATGCATTTCATGTCGTTAAAAGTGAATTTTGTTGTAGTGCAAGATTGCAAATATTATCCACATTAAAAGATCTAAAATTGCCACTAAGATCCAAAGCCGAGCTAAAAGAAAGAAGTTCCACTACCCCCTCATTAAATCTATGTTCTAACTCCATCCATTGAAAATCAATTGTAGAGTTGAATATGTCAAAGTGATAATGATGCTCAATTGTAATGTGATTTTGTTGACGACGACGACGTGTACCCTCTTCATAAGGAGAACTCATATCATGCACCACAACGTTATGTCGATTGCAAAATGACACCACATTTGCAAGAAAAATATCTCAATCATCTTGTCTAAGTTTTTGAAGGAGGGCTTTTTTTGTGGAGACTAATTTCATTGCATTTAAGATGCCTTGAGTTTTCTATTGCAAGACTTGACAAAGTGTATTCACAATTCCCAAAATGTTGTCCATTAAGTGCAAGACGAATATGAATTTAAAGCTCTTCATTACTTTGTAAACACCATTAGCTTGCCCATAAATTTGTTGATTTGTACTCTTCTTGAGACTTTCTACAACTACAGAAGATGCCTTATACATATTAATCAAGTTTCTAACAAAGTCATAATGTGAGCTTCAACGAGTAGCTTCAGCTCGATACAAGGTACCAATTTGATTGGCCCCTTTACCAGATTGACGGTTACCATTAGCCAACATATTTTCAACCTCACTCCTATGAAAAGATTTTAACTCACCAAGATGCCTTGGAGAAGAAGCAACAAGATTGAGAATACAACTTTAGTGAGAAAAAAATTGCCAAACATTAGGCTCGTCTTTTGCTGCCGCAATTAAGGCCACTTGCAAATAATGTGCAAAGTAATGTACATAATATGCATATGGGCAATCTTTAAGAAATAAAGCTTGAAGTCCATTCCATTCGCCACACATATTGGTAGTATCATCATACCCTTGACCACGCATGTTTTGAATAGGGAGATTAAATCGAGAAAGGATATTCAATATCTCTTTTTTAAGAGTCAATGCAGATGTATTTTCGACATCCACGATATCAAAGAACCGTTCCCCTAGCAAACCATCATTCTTGATGTATCTCAAAATAAGGGCCATTTGTTCTTTGTTAGACTCGTCTTGGGATTCATCAACAAGAATACAAAAACAACCTCCTACAACTTCATCAAAACTCATATTCTTAACTCTGTTAGCAAGTATATGCGAAATCTCCTTTTGGATCTTTGGAGAAGTGTCTTTTGCATTTTGTGGAGCATTCTTTAATATAATGCTCTCAAGTGCATGATTCCTTCTTGTCTTGAACTTTGATAATTCAAATAGATTACCTTGCAATGAAGTCGAGTGTAATAACATCGACCTGTGATTAACCTATAATCCATGACTGAGAATGTCCAATAAGTAATTAAAATGAAATTCTACGTTAATTGCATGTGTTATATGTTATTTGCGTTTATATCTGTTTTTGTAGAAAGATCTATATGTGTTTCTGTTTCACTATGCGAATTAAAGGCCTTACCGACATTTGATCACGGAATTGACTTGGCTTATGTGTTATTTGGAATTTTTAGAATTTCATGGTAGGTTTAATTGAAATTCGATTTGGAATCAAATTATTAGAATAAACTAATCAAAGTTAATTAGCCTAAGCAATAATTAATTTAGCTTAATTAAACCAAGCCTATATAAGGCTAATGTTATTCTAGAACATTATAAATACTCTTATTTTGTCATCTTGAGCTCCCAAACGTGTGAGAGGGAGAGAGACCAAGAGAGAATTGAGATCAAAGCTTGGAGAGAAAGAATCTCTTGGAAAATTTGAAGGTTTTAACTTGGAAACTGCAATTGAACATCTAGAACACAATTAAGCATCTAAGGTAAGAATTCTAGCCTCTAGTTTTGTAATTTGGTTGGTTAATGCATGAAGTCAAGGGAATTAATCTATGAGAAGAATGAATGAACTAAGCAAAGTAGGAAAGAAGAGTTAACCATGCATGCATGTGCATTTCATGGAGTTCTGAGATTGTTTTTAAAAGATTTCTCTCATGCATGTGGTAATTCTAGCTTGGTTTTAAGAATTCATTACATTTCTTACCATTTGACCTCAATTGATCTTGTTTTGGAAGGTTTGAATTCATAACAATTCATATATGTTATATTTTGAAAATTTCTAGTTTGACTTTGAACAATTCACTTGCTTTTGGGCCTTGATTTTGTGAAATGGTCTCTATAATGTTTTACAAGTTTACAAGTGTTTTCTCAAGTTTTGGGCTCAAAAGATGTGTTTTGACGCCTTAAAATTGAGTTTTGCATCTTGTACAGCAATCTGCAAATTTCAGAATTCTGCATCATCGCTCGAGGGACCAAAGCTGTGCTTGAGACCTTTGATTTGCATTTTAGCTTGATCGAGAAAAAGTTGGCTCGAGCGTAAAATTCATGCTCCTTGAAGTTTTACAAATTTTGCAAACTACTCGAGGGACCAAAGTTGCGCTCGAGTGGAGACCTTTTTTGCTTACTCTTTGGCTCGAGCGACCATCGAGCGTGAAAATCATGCAACCAGTACTTTTGTAGAGTTTTACAGACTGCTTGAGTGACCAAAGTTGCGCTTGAGCGACCACCCTTATTTTTGAACCTTAGCTCAAGCGAA
Source organism: Camellia sinensis (assembly GCF_055761805.1). Taxonomy (NCBI): domain Eukaryota; kingdom Viridiplantae; phylum Streptophyta; class Magnoliopsida; order Ericales; family Theaceae; genus Camellia; species Camellia sinensis. The sequence continues at coordinate 184,000,305 of NC_138969.1, read as the reverse complement.
GGAAGTTGCGCTTGAACGAAGACCCTGTTTTCAGCAAATTTGACTAAGTGTTTTGAAATCACCTTTTGGCATCCTCATTGCATCTTAGGCATTCCTAAGCCTTAATTGAGATATAATAATGAGGATAAAGATTAGAAACACACTAAGATAGAAAATAAATAAGTTAAGTGTTTTTCCGAATGTTTGTTTCAATGTGTATTTGCTATGTGTTTGTGTAGATCACGCGCCTTAGCCGTTTGGTTTGTTTGATTTATCTAATCTGCTATTGGAGCCATCTGTGAATAATAACTCCGTAAAGTTATGTTTAAATTTAATTATTTTCTAATGATATGAAATGATCAATTTTCTGAAATGCTATATTTTGTATGAATGAATGATTGTCTAAGTTTTTTAAATGTATTCGTGGCATCCATAGCATCATGTGATATTTTGTGTTCCTTTATAGGTTATTAGGTCCCTTTATGGGTCATCAGAATGCCTTTATGGTTGTCCCTTTATGGGTCATCAAATTTGTTAATGCTAATAGATGTACCACGTATGATCATGTGAATTATATGAACTTTGAACATGAATATGAATATGTATCTGTTTTTAAATATGAATATGAATTCTAAATCTGTTATAGACATCATTCATTAAAACCTTTACTCTGTTATTATTCACTGGGCTCCAGCTCACCGTATTATTTATGTATGTAGGTGATCAGGCATGTGACCAGGCCTAAGCTGTTGCTTGGAGGTCAGTTTTGTCCAGCCAACCATAGTGTCTCCTGTGAAGGTTCCAAAATCTGCTTATGGTCAATGTTTTGTGATCTAGAATTTTGTTTAAGTTTTCTTTTGTTTTCTTTGTATGTTGGGCTATGTCCCATTTTGGTTATCTGTAAGTGAAGTGACGTAAGACTGTTACTTATATGAAACTTTAAATTTTATGTCCCATGTATGTCTACATAGCTCTATAGACGTAATATGTTTGTATTTGCTTCTGCTAGCCCCTGTATTTTGTTTAATTTGTTCAGAGGCCTTCAGTAATACCAGGATTACTGTCGGTTACGGTGCTAAACCTATAGGGGCGGGTTTGGGTCGTGACAGAGTGATATTAGAGCACGAGTTATACCGCACACACGAGTCCATATGAGATATAGGATGTCCTTGAAAAGAATTAGGGACATTACTTTTGTATGTATGAGTGTGTGACATCATGTGAACATGCCTGAATCAATATGAAATGACTCTGGAATGAAACAAACTGAACTAAACCTTGTGGAAAGAATTATTTGCCTGTGTTTATTAGTGCTCTGTTCACCTGTAGCAAATAGAGAATACAAGAGGTAATGATGCAACCGAATCCTCTGAGGCTCGCATGAGTCGAAGGGAAAAAATGCTTGAAGCCTTAATAGAATCAATGAGGCAGCAACAAAGACAATAGTCTTTGCCTCCTACGCCCCCTTCGGTCTAAGTAGAACAAGTAAATACCGACATTATCTCATTGACTCAGAAGTTCAATAAGATGAAGCCACCGACTTTCTTAGGTGGAATTGAACCTTTAAATGTTGAAACGTGGATGCTAGAAATTGAAAAATTGTTTGAAGTCTTTCCATGTACCGAGACTCAAAAGGTTTTGTTAGCCACCTACACTTTGAAAGACGAAGCTAGACGTTAATGGATGCTTATCTGAGATAACAGTGGGACTTTAACTTGGGATCAATTCATAGAGATTTTCTATGAGAAACACTTCCCTCAATGCTTCCGAGATAGAAAAGTGTCCGAATTCCAAGAACTCAAGCAAGGCAATATGTCAATAGCAGATTATGAAGCCAAGTTTACCGAATTGGCCCAGTTTGCTCCACATATGAAGGATACCGATTACAAGAAGGCTCAAAAATTTGAAGGAGGCTTGAACCTAGATATATTTGATCATCTTGGTGTGTTGAAACTACTCAAATATATGGATGTCCTTGACAGAGCTTTAATGGCTGAAGCTAATTTGGCTACAATGAAACAAAATAAAGCTCCGACAACTGAATGGAGAGGTAAGAGATCAAGATTTGATTTTAAAAAGGGTCGGTCATTCTTAAAGAAGCAAAATACGAGATCCTATAGTAGCTCAAGCTAAAGTAGTGGATGTACACCAACTTGCCCAGAATGTAGTAGGAAACACAAGGGTGTTTGTTATCAAGCAATGGGTGCCTGTTTCAGGTGTGGTAAAATTGGCCACATGATGAAAGATTGTCCTGTCGGGTCCAAAAATTCCAACCATCCAGCAGCAAGTTCAGCTGGATCCACTTCTGCATCAAGAAAGAATACGAGAGCTAACATTGGGAGGGAAACCTTAAGGTAGGGTTGAGTATTTGTACTTGTGCCTGGTGATGTGCAGAACACCGAATCAGTGGTGCCAGGTATACTCCCTATTTGCGCTAAAATGCATATGTATTGATAGACTCTGGTTCTACACATTCATTTGTGTCACAAGCTTTTTCACGAAAATTGACTAGACCAGTAGAACCCATGAATTATTTATTATTTGTATCTACACCTGCTGGGGATTCTATGATGTATGCGTATGTGTATCCTACACGTGACATCATGATTGGGGATGTGTTATTATATGTTGATTTGCTACCATTGGACATTGCTCATTTTGATTGTATTCTGGGTATGGATTGGTTGACCAAATATTGTGCTACTATTGATTGTGTGAATAAATCCGTTTTATTTCGACCATTTGGTTTGTCTGAGTTTATGTTTAGTGGAAATGGTATAGTTCCTCCTCCGTATTTGATTTCTTCTATGAAGGCTATTAAATGTGAAGAAAGGATTGTCGGGGTTATTTGTGCTGTGCCCACTGATAGCACTAATGTTGAGTACGTCCCTGTAGTTAATGATTTTCTAATATGTTCCCTAATGATTTGCTCGAAGATCTAATAGATAGAGAAATTGAACTCACCATTGATGTGGTACTAGGAACACAACTTATTTCCAAAACCCCATACAGAATATCAACCTTTGAATTAAAAGAACTGAAAGTCCAGCTTCAAGAATTATTAGACAAGAAGTTTATTCGACCGAGCACTTCACCTTAAGGTGCTCCCGTCCAATTTCTCAAGGAGAAAGATGAGTCTTTGAGGCTATGTATTGACTACCGTAAATTGAATAAAGTAACTGTTAAGAACAAATATCCATTGTCTCGAATAGATGATTTGTTTGACAAGCTCCAGGGTGCCCAAGTCTTTTCAAAAATTGACCTTAGATCTAGATACCACCAATTGAAAGTTAATACAGAAGACATAGAGAAAATCACCTTCCGAACTAGATATGGGCACTATGAGTTTTTGGTAATGCCGTTTGGGGTAACTAATGCACCTGCAGCATTCATGGACTTAATGAATAGGTTTTCTTGATGAGTTTGTTGTTGTATTTACTGATGATATTTTGATTTATTCCAAAAACAGGGAAGAACATGAAAATCATCTGAGAATTGTGCTACAGACCTTGAGAGAAAAGAAACTTTATGCAAAATTCTCCAAATGTGAATTCTAGCTTGATTGTGTGACTTTTCTAGGGGCATGTGATCAATAAAAATGGCATATCAGTTGACCCATAGAAGATTGAAGCTATTGTAGACTGGCCAAGACCGACAAATGTATCTTAAGTTAGAAGTTTTCTAGGGCTTGCTGGCTATTACAGAAGATTTGTAAAGACTTCTCCAAACTTGCCATGCCATTGACACAGTTGACACAAAAAAATGTATCATTTGAGTGGAATGATCAAAGAGAGTCAGGCTTCCAAGAATTGAAGACTAGATTAGTAACTGCACTGATTCTAACCTTTTCTAATGGTACAGATGGATTTCAGGTTTACAGTGATGCATTATACAAAGGCTTGGGATATATGTTAATGCAAAATGGTAAAGTAATCACAAATGCTTTATGACAACTCTGACCACTAGAGAAGAATTATTCGACCCATGACCTTGAACTTGTAGCTGTGGCTTTTGCTTTGAAAATCTGGCACTATTATCTGTATGGAGTGATTTGCGATGTGTATACTGATCATGAAAGCCTGAAATATTTCTTTACTCATAAAGAATTAAACATGAGACACAGAAGATGGTAATAGTTGATTAAAGAATATGACTTATAGATTTTGTACCATCCTGGAAAGGAAAATAGAGTTACAGATGCTTTGAGCCGAAAGTCTATTGGGAATTTGTCATGTTTGCTCACTAGCTAAAGAGAATTGTTGTGTGATCTGGAAAGAAATGAAATTGAAGTGGTTTGCGTGAACAGGGAGGAGTTCTAACCACCATTTCTGCACAACCAGCTATCATAGAGAAAGTTAAAGAAAAACAATTAGAAGATGAGTTTTTGAAGAAGGTTGTCGAAGAGATTGACTCAAAACCGAAGCTCGGATTTGTGTTCGAAGACAATGTTCTGAAATTTCAAGGAAGACTTTGTGTACCGGATTGTTCTGAATTGAGAAAGCATATCATGACCAAAGCTCATAACTCCAAATTTGCTATGCATCCAGGAAACACGAAAATGTACAAAGATTTGAAACAGAACTTCTAGTGGCCTGGCATGAAAAAGTGTATTGCTAACTTTGTAGCTAGATGCTTGCATTGCCATCAAGTGAAAGCCGAACATCAACGACCCGTTGGATTACTTCAACAACTTCCAATACCAGAATGGAAATGGGAGCACATTATGATAGACTTTATTATTGGATTGCCTTACTCCTCCCAATGTATGGATTCTATTTAGGTTATTGTTGATCGTTTAACTAAGTCTACTCACTTTTTGCCTGTGAAGACTTTTTATAATGCAAATAAATTAGCTAACATTTATGTGAAAGAGATTATGAGATTGCACAGTGTGCCAGTATCTATTGTATCTGACAAAGATCCTAAATTCACTTCAAGATTTTGGTAGAGTTTGCAACAAGCTTTAGGGACTGAATTGAGATTGAGTAGTGCTTATCGCCCGCAGACAGATAGCCAATCAGAAAGAACGATACAAACCTTGAAAGATATGCTCAGAATGTGTGTATTGGATTTCCAAGAAAATTGGGAAACCTATTTGCCATTGGTCGAGTTTGTGTACAACAACAACTATCACTCAAGTAATGGAATGGCTTCTTATGAAGTGTTGTGTGGTAGAAAATGCCGATCTCCGATTTGCTGGACTGAAGTAGGCGATAGATCATTGTTGGGACCGGAACTTGTGCGAGAAACAGCTGAGAAGGTGAAACTGATTCAACAACGTTTGAAAACCGCCCAAAGTCGTCAAAAGAGTTATGTGGATGTCCGGAAGAGAGAGAGAGAGAGAGAGAGAGAGGAAATATGAAGCCGGTGACCATGTGTTTATCAAAGTAACTCCAATGAAAAGTCAAACTCGATTTGGGGTTAAAGGAAAATTGGCACCACGGTACATTGGGCCGTTTGAAATTATTAAGAAAATCAATTATGTGACGTACCGAGTGGCTTTACCTTTGATTATGGAGAACATGCATAATATTTTTCATGTTTCGATGCTTCAGGGAATATTTACGGGATCTGCACCATGTTATTGAACCAACACATGTGCTTCTGAATGATGACTATACATATGAAGAGAGGCCCATTCAAATTGTGAATCGCCGAGTCAAAAGATTGAGGAACAAAGAAATTCTACTGGTGAAAATAGATTGGCAAAATCATGGTGGGACATATGCAACATGGGAAACGGAAGAGGATATGATGAAGAGATACCCTGATTTGTTTCCTTTGGACCCGATATTCTTTCGAAAAGAAGGTAATTCGAGTTTGGAGGACCAAACTCTTTTAGGGAGAAAGACTGTAATAGCCCCGACTTGTGATTAGCCTATAATCCATGACTGAGAATGTCTAATAAGTAATTAAAATGAAATTCTACATTAATTTCATGTGTTATATGTTATTTGCATTTATATCTGTTTGTTGTAAAAAGATCTATATGCGTTTCTGTTTCATTATGCGAATTAAAGCCCTTATCGACATTTAATCATGGACTTGACTCGGCTTATGTGTTATTTGGAATTTTTAGAATTTTATGGTAAGTTTAATGGAAATTCGATTCGGAATCAAATAATTAGAATAAACTAATCAAAGTTACTTAGCCTAGGTACGAATTAATTTAGCTTAATTAAACCAAGCCTATATAAGGCTAATTTGATTCTAGAACATTAGAAATACTCTTATTTTGTCATCTTGAGCTCCCAATAGTGTGAGAGGGAGAGAGACCAAGAAAGAATTCAGATCAAAGCTTGGAGAGGAAGAATGTCTTGGAAAATTGAAGGTTTTGACTTGGAAACTCGAGCAATAGAACATCTAGAACACAATTAAGCATCTAAGGTAAGAATTCTAGCCTCTAGTTTTGTAATTTAGTTGGTTAATGCAAGAAGTCAAGGGAATTAAGCTATGGGATGTATGAATGAACTAAGCAAAGTAGGAAAGAAAAGTTAACCATGCATGCATCTACATTTCATGGAGTTTTGAGGTTGTTTTTAAAAGAATTCTCTCATGTATGTGGTAATTCTAGCTTGGTTTTAAGAATTTGTTACATTTCTTACCATTTAATCTCAATTGATCATGTTTTGGAAAGTTTGAGTTCATAACAATTCATATATGTTATATTTTGAAAATTTCAAGTTTGACTTTGAACAATTTACTTGCTTTTGGGCCTTGATTTTGTGAAATGGTCTCTAATTCATAATGTTTTACAAGCTTACAAATGTTTTATCAAGTTTTGGACCCAAAGGATGTGTTTTAAAGCCTTGAAATTGAGTTTTGCATCTTGTACAACAATCTGGAATTCCAGAATTCTGTATTATCACTCGAGCGACCAAAGCTACGCTCGAGCTACCACCCCTCGATTTTCATTTTAGCTCGAGCAAGAAAAAGTTGGCTCGAGCGTAAAATTCATGCTTCTAGAAGTTTTACAAATTTTGCAAACCACTTGAGTGACCAAAGTTGCGCTCGAATGGAGACCCTTTTTGCTTAGTTTTTTACTCGAGCGATCGTCAAGCGTCTGTCGAGCGTGAAAATCATGCAACCAGTACTTTTGCAAAGTTTTATAAATTGCTCGAGCGACCAAAGTTGTACTCGAGTGACCACTCTTATTTTTGAACCTTAGCTCGAGCGAAAGAAGTTGCGTTCGAACGAAGACCCTGTTTTCAGCAAATTTGACTAAGTGTTTTGAAATCACCTTTTGGCATCCTCATTAGATCGTAGGCATTCCTAAGCCTTAATTGAGATATAATAATGAGGATAAAGATTAGAAACACTCCAAGATAGAAAAGAAATGAGTTAAGTGTTTTCCGAATGTGTATTTCAATGTGTATCTGCTATGTGTTTGTGTAGGTCATGTGTCTTAGCCGTTTGGCTTGTTTGATTCGTCTGATATGCTATTGAAGCCATTTGTGAGTAATAACTTTGTAAAGTTATTTTTAACTTTAATTATTTTCTAATGATATCAAATGATCAATTTTATCAAATGCTATGTTTTGTATGAATGAATAATTGTCTAAGTTTCTAAAATGTACTCGTGGCATCTATAGCATCATGTGATATTTTGTGTCCCTTTATGGGTCATCGGAATGACTTTATGGCTGTTCTTTTATGGGTCACCGAAAATGTCTTTGTGAACATGTGTCATCGGAACGCCTTTATAGCCGTCCCTTTATGGGTCATTGGAATGCCTATATGGCCGTCCTTTTATGGGTCATTGGATTTGTTAACGATAATGAATGTACAACGTATGATCATGTGAATTGTATGAACTTTGAACATAAATATGAATATGTATCTATTTCTGAATATGAATTTGAATTCTGAATCTATTATAGACATCATTTATTAAAACCTTTACTTTGTTATTATTCACTGGGCTCCAGCTCATCGTATTATTCATGTATGTAGGTGATCAGGCCTAAGCTGTTGCTTGGAGGTCAGTTTTGTCTAACCCAGCACAGTGCCTCCCGTGGAGATTCTGAAACTTGCTTATGGTCAATGTTTTGTGATCCAGAATTGCGTGTAAGTCTCTTTTGTTTTATTTGTATGTTGGGCTAAGTCCCATTTTGGTTATCTGTAAGTGAAGTGATGTAAGATTGTTGCTTATATGACGTCACATTTATGTATATAAAGTTTTAAATTTTCTGTCCCATATATGTCTACACAGCTCTATGGACATTATGTGTTTGTATTTGCTTCCGTTGGCCCTTGTATTTTGTTTAATTTGTTCAGAAGCCTTTGGTAATCCTAAGATTACTGGCCGGTTACTACGTTAAACCAATAGGAGCGAGTTTGGGTTGTGACATCGAGCTTTCATCATGACCTCCAAAATCAAGTCCTTGAATATCAAGTACTTGAATGGTTTCAGTTGTTGCCTTTACCGGCATTCGATTCTTCAAAATCTCTTCTTTTGATTGCGCATTCAACACTTTTTCAATGTGTTGGGAAGATTTCTTTGAATTGTCATGACTAATAATACAATGACTATGCGATGAAGATGCAAGTCTGACATGAAGCAAAAAAAAACACATTTGGATTCATCATTTACTCTCTTCCAATTGTTATCAACAAGCGCAGAACGATTGATCGACTTATTTGGATAATCAAAAAAAAACCATGAAAAACAATATGTTTTATCCTTTGAAGGAGAATACTCTAGCCAAGAAAATTATTTAAACCAAATATGTTGGAATCGGCGATTCTACTTTTTAAATGAGGACCTAGGATACTCAAGTTTAGTTTGATAAGGCCCCAAGTTCACATAAGTTCGTCTAACCTCATCCTGTTGATTAACCAGATATTCACAAATTTGCAAGCGTAAACCAGGATCTCGTTCAATAACAATTGAATCAAATTCGCTTTGTTTATTTGCTTGAGGCATTGAAGGCAATTTGCACATTAGAAAATGAGGTTTCAACAATATTGGATATTATACTACTAGACTTTTGTTTTGATTGATAGAATGAGAAAAGGGTTTTGCCTTTTTTTAGTGGTGGAGGTTCCATTATTTATAACCTAAAAAAAAAAAAATTAAAATTAGCCCTATTTAATTGTAAACAAGAGTATATTCGCAATAATTTTAAATATTAGGGTTTTTATATATATCCTCAATAATTTTTATTTAGACTTTCATTATTTTTATATATGTCCAAAAAAACTCCTTCAAAGTTCAAAAACTAAGAGCAATATAGAACAATGACCAATGCAGCATCATAAAAAAACTAAGAGCAATATAATATTTGTTGCGTAAAGACAAAATTTCAAAACCATTGTTAATCAAATCCATTCTCAACCAACGAAATAAAATAATTGGTTAATTACACTTACAAAAAATGTTAGGAAAGTTAAGCTGCTACAGGCTGTTGAAGACGATGGAGAGAGGGTCGTTGCCTATCTATTGGAAGATGTGAGGATTGTTTTGGAAGATTTATTTTTTAAACAAATACAAACCTATTGGGCTGCCTATCTAAAACACAAACAAAAAACATATTGGCCCTTATTTGGGGCTGGGCAAGGAAATTTTTTTTTTTACAGATTTTTTAAATTTTATGCTGGGTTGCAGTCACCTATGCCCAGCTCTTGGTCCGCCCTGGATCTTCAGGGAGATAATTATAATAAAAAATACTAGTGATTCTAAAAATTCTATCAAATATTTGATCAAATGTCTCACATGGGTGTGGGTACCTCACTCATATGGGATTCTGTGAAACCCACACCTATGTAAGATATTTAATCAAATATTTAATAAATTTTTTGACAACTCTAACATAACCGAACTATAATTTACAAAAATTATAGCAGCGATAACTATAATTTAACAAAAAAATAATGCATAGTCAAGGGAGAAAAGTCCTACCGTTGGAAAAGTTATTGAGTGGCCCAGGAGGGGCAGTTGGCGCTCCAGCAACCCATTAATTGATGAATTAATATACGGTAATATCTTGACACAATCCCGCCAGCAAGGGGCTTAACCGTTGGAAAAGTTATTGAGTGGCCCAGGAGGGGTAGTTGGCGCTCCTGCAACCCATTAATTGATGAATTAGACAGTAATATCTTGACACAATCCCACCAGCAAGGGGCTTAACCGATGAGAATGGGATAGGAATTGCAAGTGGTGAAACAGTCGAGAAAATGTTGATTTCATCTTGTAAACTGTTCCAAAATAGTAGTCTTGGCAGTGGTTGGCGATGAGGAGAAAAATCTACATCTCACAACTTCAATAATACACCTCTAACAAGCTCTTCCCAAGCAAAAATAACAAGAAATTCTATCTAAAATGATGTGGAAATTCATTTAGTTTGGTTTTGAGTTTTCAAATATTTTTTAATATTTTAATTTTATGTATTTTATTATTTTTAGTGAATTTTTTTATTTTAATTTTCTCAAATTTATTTTTTTTTCATATTAGTTCTCATCATTAATATTTACTAGGGCAAATTACACTCACCAAATCTTACTTTGGTTCCTACACATAAAATCATGACAGTCAGGCCCCTGTATTTCTGATCAAACCTCACTTTTGTCCCTGCACATAAAATCATGATAGTCAATCGCCTGCACTTTTGATAAAATCTCACTTTGGTCTCTATACAAGTGTCAATATCTCCTTTCTATTGCTCAATTGTTTAAATCTTTAACAGAATCTAATCATGTGTGTTAGTGTATAATTGTTAATATTAGTGTATAATTGTTAATAGCTTTAATTGTATAACTTTAGCACTTTATTCTTTATGCTTTCGGTGCCTCAATTGGCATCCTATGTTGTCTTCTCCTCTCTATAAAGAGAGTGCATTCTCTTTGTAATAAATACACATTTTACAGACAAACAATTCATTGTCTCTCTATCTCTCTCTTTATCCTCTCTCACTTTCTCAAACTATTATTTCATGGTATCAGAGCCCAGTGTTACATTTCTGGCAATTTTCGACTTTGGTGTTTAGTCACGTACACAGTGGCACTACATCAAACCGCTCGGAATTTCCTCACGATTCCAACGGCACCGAGCCCGGCCTCAGAAAACCTTCCACGCGTCCACACGCGCCGCCTTTGTCCTCTGCGCGTCACCACTTCCGCCACCACTCTCACACGCGCCCGCACGCGCCATCTGTTGTTGCTCACTTCCGCCACGCACCCACACGCACCCACACGTCCGCGGCTGACGTCAGCCCTGCCTCTCCCGTACGCCGCGCCTGCTACTGTATGCCTCTCGTGCGCCGCTTCACTAGTGTGCACCCGCGTGCGCCAAAACAGCTACCGTGCGCGGCGCCTGCGCCTTACCGCTACCGTGCGCCGCTGCTTCCTGCTAACGTGTTCCTCCCTGCACTCTGCTAACGTGCGCCGCTGACATCTTTGCTGACATCATCTCTGTCTAGCATACATTTCCTTGCTATTTTCGACCTTCCAGACTCACTGGTACACTCTGTTTTACCTAATTTTGCTCCTACAGGTCTATTCCTATTGCTTTAAACCCTACTCAACTAGTATTATGGATCGTCATGATGCCTCCCATCCTATTTCCGTTATTTTGAATGGTTCAAACTATGTTCTGTGGGCCCAAGCCATGTCCTCCTTCCTCAAAGGAAAGAAGCTCTGGCAAATTGTCACCGGGGATGTAACTAAACCGGTGAAAGACAGTGGCACTAATGAAACTACTGTTCCTATTGCTACATTTGAAGACCGACTTGAGGAATGGGACAGTAAGAATTACCAAATCATTACCTGGTTTCGTAATACCTCTGTTACCTCTATTAGTCTTCAGTTTGGTCGCTTTCAGCTTACTCTGTAACTACTCCTGCAAAAGACATCTGGGATTTTTTGAAAGAACGATACCAGACTACTGGTCTTGCCCATCAATATCAACTTCAGAACCAACTTCACCGCATGCGCCAAGAATCCACTCAGTCCATTAATGACTTCCTTTCTCAAATGTACTCTGTTTGGGATCAGCTTGCTTTTTCAGAACCAACTTGGCATAACCACAAAGATGCTGTTTTATTTACTATCTATCGCAACCAGCAAAGGTTGGTGCACTTTCTTATGGCTCTTACTTCCTCCTTTGAGCCCGTACGTGCCTCTCTGCTTCATCGTCATCCATTGCCCACTCTTGAACAAGCAATCTCTGAGTTGCTATCAGAGGAGACTCGTCTCGGTACTCTTCAAACTCATCATGTGGACTCTGTTCTTGCCACTCCTCTGTACCGGCCATCATTTACCCAGCGGACCACTGCCTGCCTCTATTGTCAGAATCGGGGCCTTCCTTCAACTCATCTCCTGGTCAATTGCCCCGTCAGATCCTGCTGCTACTGCAACAAACTTGGTCCTGGTCATCTGCAACAGGATTGTTTTCGCAATCCATCCCGATCATCCTCCAATAGCCATTCCTCTCGCGGTGGCTCTTCCCGGGGAAGCTTTCATCGTTCCGGGAATTAGTCTCATCACATTGCTACTGCTGCTTCCGGGAATCAGTCTCATCACACTGCTGTTGCTGCTTCCGGGAATCCGTCTCCTCACACTGATGCTGTCGCCTCTGCGGGGTTCTCTGAGTCACCTGCTCCGTCTACCTCTCACTTTTCTCCGACGGATGTAGAGGCCATGCTCAAACAACTTCTCTCCCCATCTGGTACACCTCCTCCTACTGCTTTGTCTGTAATCCCAGGTAACTCTTCTTGGTATTTTTGGCTCTGCCTGCTTTGTTCTACTTCAATCCCATGAACACACCAAGCTTGAACCTCGTTCTCGTCTTTGTTGCTTTCTTGGGTATGGAATTGAACATGAAGGCTTTTGCTGTTGGGATCCTCTCTGTAAACGTCTTCGTATCTCCCGCCATGTCGTTTTCTGGGAGCACCAAATGTTTTCCTCGCTATCCTCCTCTCACTTACCCGCACTTTCCACTACTGTACTGTTTACTAATCCTTCCATAGATCTTTTCTCTGCTGATTTTGATACAGGTTCCTCCTTCATCGAGACGCCCTTGCTCACTCCTGATCCTGTCCAGCCTGCTCTCCCTGAAGGTCTACCTCTTATTGCCACACCTCCTTCTCCACCGGTTCTTCCTCCCACCGATCCTCCTACGGGTCGACCACGCCGGGTAACTCAACCTCCTATCCATCTTCGTGATTATATTGTTGGATCTGCTGCCTTCTCTACTTATGAACCTACCTCCTATCGTGAGGCTTGTACTAATCCTCTTTGGCAACAAGCTATGACTGATGAACTCCAAGCCTTGGACAAAGCTCATACTTGGGATCTTGTTGATCTTCCTCTTGGCAAGACTGCGATTGGCTACAAATGGGTTTACAAAATCAAAACACATTCTGATGGCTCTATTGAACGCTACAAAGCTCGTCTTGTTGCCAAGGGTTTCAACCAGGAATATGGTATTGATTATGAGGAGACATTCTCTCATGTTGCTCGGCTTACCTCTGTTCGCAGTTTACTTGCTGTTGGTGCTGCTCGCCACTGGGGGCTCTTTCAGATGGATGTCAAAAATGCTTTCCTCAATGGTCATCTTCTTGAGGAGGTCTACATGCAACCTCCACCTGGGTCCACTTTTCCACCTCATCAGGTTTGCAAACTACAGCGTGCTCTCTATGGCCTCAAGCAAGCGCCTCGTGCTTGGTTTGCTACGTTCAGTTCTACCATTCATGACTTTGGGTTCACCTCTAGCTCCTATGACTCTGCTCTTTTTATACGGACTACTTCTCATGGTACCACTCTTCTTCTTCTGTATGTGGATGATATGATTATCACTGGTAATGATGAAGCTGGTATTCTCCAACTCAAACGGTTTCTCCACCGACAGTTTGAGATGAAGGACCTTGGTACTCTTAACTACTTCTTAGGCCTTGAAGTCTCTTATGATTCTACTGGTTCCTATTTGTCCCAGGCCAAATATGCATCCGATCTTCTGGCTCGTGCTGGTCTTACTGGTTGTAAAACTACCTCTACTCCAGTTGATCCTCAGATTCGTCTCACTCCTCTCGATGGGACTCTTCTCTCTGATGCTACTCTTTATCGCCAACTCGTCGGCAGTCTTGTCTATCTCACAGTAACTCGTCCTGACATTGCCTATGTTGTTCACATTGTCAGTCAGTACATGTCGTCTCCTCGCACTCCCCACTATACTGCTCTACTCCGCATCATTCGCTACCTCAAAGGCACTCTGTTCCATGGCCTTCACTTCTCTGCTTCCTCCTCTCTTGAACTGCGTGCCTTTTCCGATGCTGATTGGGCTGGGGATCCTACGAATCGACGCTCCACCACGGGATTCTGCTTCTTCTTAGGGGATTCTCTTCTTGCTTGGCGTAGTAAAAAACAATCCCTCACTGCCCGCTCTAGCACCGAAGTTGAATACCGAGCTCTTGCTGATACTACTCAAGAACTTCTCTGGCTTCGCTGGCTCCTTACTGATATGGGTGTTTCTTCTTCTGATCCTACCCCTCTCTATTGTGACAATCAGAGTGCCATTTAGATTGCTCACAATGATGTTTTTCATGATCGCACCAAACATATTGAGATTGATTGTCATTTCATTCACCAGCATGTTACCTGTGGTACTGTTCATCTTCTCCCTATTGCTTCAGTCGATCAACCCGCTGATATCTTCACTAAGGCTCATCCTCCTGGCCGCTTCAATGATCTTGTTTCGAAACTCAACTTGGTTGATGCTTTCCCTCCTTGAGTTTGCGGGGGGATGTTAGTGTATAATTGTTAATATTAGTGTATAATTGTTAATAGCTTTAATTGTATAACTTTAGCACCTTATTCTTTATGCTTTCGGTGCCACAATTGGCATCCTATGTTGTCTTCTTCTCTCTATAAAGAGAGTGCATTCTCTTTGTAATAGATACACATTTTACAGACAAACGATTCATTGTCTCTCTCTCTCTCTCTCTCTCTCTCTCTATCCTCTCTCACTTTCTCAAACTATTATTTCAATGTGATAAGAATGTGACTATGACATGAGCGTAAGAAATGAAAATCATATACATTTTCCATCAATACACACTTTATCTTGAAATTTATATCAAAATATGACTGTATTAGGTTAAAACAAAGCGCAGATTGTAAATAATTAAGAAAATGAACTAGGTTTTTGCATAAATTAGAATCACGAAACTCTATTTTTTACGGTAACACAGTATTCTGTTTATTTATCTTTCTTTCTCTTTGATTTCTTTGTTGCATTTTTTTTTATTTCAAAAGCTCTACTTTTTTTCTTATCTCTTTGATTTATATATTGTATTATATAACTCTCATGTGCTTATCACATAGGACAAAGTGTATTAGTGGATGATTTCATGTGTAGGGACCAAAGTAAGATTTGGTATAAAGTGTAGGGATGCAAAGTGTAATTTACCCTATTTACTGTTAGGAAATGCTATTGATGCAAGAAAATCACCATCTTGGATTATTCTGGGTAATATATGTTTGTGTGGTGGAAATTGAACTCATAAAGTATGGCATTATTATTTTTTAACCTCTACAAAATAATCAAACAATTATATATATTTTTTTCATTAAAACAAAAACTACCTTAAAGTAAAAAATCATAATTATAATTTTAAAAAAATAAGGGTAAATTACAAACACATCTCCTAAGACTAGTTAAAATATATATTATCCCCTATGATTTTGAAAATTATAAATATTTTCTTGTCATAATTTTTTATTTAACAAAAGTAATAAAAAAAAATTCCTAATGACTCTCATATACAACAATAAAATTACTTGAATTGTTAATTAATATATATTTATAATATTATTAAAAACTTTTAATTAACTTAATGATTGAATAACAAAATAGATAATTTGTTATGAAATTAAATACTTAAAAGGGCGAGATGTAATTTCTACATCTACAACAGACAATTTATATTTTAAACAAATCTCAAGAGATATATTTTTAATTTAGTTAAAATTCAAATATTCAGTGTAAATAGCTGTGTCTTGCACGGGGCATACTTTATATATATATATATATATATATATGCCCTAATTTTTTTGTAGCCCCCCTTTTTTTTTTCTTTTTTTGGTATTTCAAGAACCTTATAGTTTACCTGTTTAACGTTTATTTTGCTATAAAATCTCGTCATATATATGACTATAATAAATTGACTAGTATGATGGGTATTTATTTTTTAAATTCATGCTATAAAAAGTAAAATTTTTAATTTTTCGCTCGAATATATTTTGACTAAATAAATTTATATATTTCAACTAAATTAAACTGAATCAATCTGAGAATTATTTGTGTTAGTTTTGCATTGCTCATGACTACAACCCTGTATCTACCTTAAAAATATAAAACATTGAAAAAAGATCATACATTGCAAACTACAAAATCTCAAGGGACTAAAAAATTATTTCTATCATGGTAAAGATTATAATTTCAATAATTAATATTTATAAAATTTACTACTTATTTGTAATGATTTTTAAAATTTAAACTGAATTAAAATTTTCTCAAATCTTAATCTAGTCTTGTGTACTGTATCATTAGACTTGACCATTTGCCTTAGTTTTGCATTCTTGACAAAAAGTCCCAACTCTCTGCCACTGTATATATCCTTTTTTAAGTGTAAATTATACCATTAGTTTTTATAGTTTAAATAAAATGTTGTATTAGTTTTCGTTATTTTAATTTGAATAATTTATATCTTACACTTTTAATTTTATTGCAATATAGCCCTTTCATTATGTGCTGTTAACATTCTAAATATAAAATTATCAATTGTAAAATTAAAGGGACTAAAGTGAAATTCAAAAAAAAAATATAAGACCATTAGCGTAATTAATTTATTTATGACACTGATGGTCTCTATAGTTTCTTTTGAATCCCACTTCGGTCTTGTTGTTTTGCACATAATTTTTTTTCGTTTAAAATTTTAACGGCAAGTGACAAAGGAATTACATTGCAATAAAATTAAAAGTGTGGAGTTCAAATTGTTTAAATTAAAACTACGATGATCAAAGTAAAATTTTCATTCGAAAGTCTAACAGCAAGTGATGGGGGGATCACATTGCAACAAAACTTAAAGTGTGGAATTCAAATTGTTCAAATCAAAACAACGAAAACCAAAGTAAAATTTTACTCAAACTAAAACTTTCATGTATTCCATTCTTCAAAAAACAATTTGCAGATAATGAGAAATTTTTGTGTGCGAATAGGGTACATTATGATTGGCTTTGACAGTAGGGTCCATTACATTTATGTTGACTGTTTGGAAAACAATAGTGAACATATACATTTGTGATTAGTGGAAGGTAGTGCTACGTGATACCCTATTGACATACAAAAATTCCTCGCTCACAATAGAGATATTTTTACCCCTTTTTTAGTAAAAGTTTTAGAATACGATTATGAAGATTATGAAGTATATAAGAGGGGTTGTATTTATTAAAAGTTTGTAGATATTGCTATCTATTCGTCTTGCCCCTATCGTTGTTATATTCAGAGCAGGGTCATGCTCTGTCAAAATTTCAGGCTGTGTTTAGTGTGGAATTCTAATCATGACTCCACACTCATATTTGAGTATGGTGTTTGGTTACAATTTTTAAAAATTAATTCCACACCACTTTTGAAAACTCGTTTTAGACGAGATTTGAATTTTGAAATTTGGCCTACCCTATCGTCCTTTTAGATGTCCGGCCAATTGACCGGAACAGTGCAAATTTTTTAATTTTTTTTGGCAATTGGCACAAGTAATTTTTTATATATTAAATAAAAAATATGTTCCGAATTTTTTTTAAATTTTTTATGAGTTTTGAATAAAATTTGTATTGTGTTTAGTTATGAGTTGTAAGTTTTTGAATCAAATATTATATGTCACATCAATTATTCCAAACTTAATTCAAAACTCTTTTTAAAACTCATAACCAAACAAATTTTCCACACTTAAATCATAATTTCAAAACTCACAAACTCAAAATACAACTCCATTCTCAAATCATAATTCTAAAACTCTACCAAATGCAACCTCAATTTTTCATTAAATACATTGAATAAAAAATTGAAGCATGATAATTTCTTGATATTTCTGTACAGACAACAAATAGGGAGGAAAGAAAAAAAACCCCATTAGATATTTGTATAACAAATTCTATTCTGGGATTTACATATACTCATAATTGTTATTATAATTGAACTAGAGAAGGAATTTTTATTGAAAAGAATCCATATTGATTTGTGTAATTTACCCCCTAATGCTGTGTTTGGTTGGGAGATTTGATAAGAGATTTAGAAATAAAAAGGGAAAAAGTAGGTAAAATGTGAATAAAATATATATGCATTTCACTTAGTTTCACACATCTTTTCCCTTTTCTTTTCTTAATCTCTTCTCAAATCCCTCAACCAAACACAGTATAAAGATTAAAAAAAAAGTTTAAAAAATATGGACAAATTACACTGGTAGTCCAAATATTTCCGTCATTGTGTTATTTTGATCCTCATAATATCAATTGGCTTAATTTTGACCATAAATTTAAGATTTTGTCTTAATTTAGTCAAATTGATTAAACTATTAGTTTATATATATATATATATATTTGGAAAATATTCCTATGAACAGCATGTATCATGCTTTTATAAGCAAAATTTATAAATTTATTCAACTCAATGAGTTAATTTTACCATACTTAGTGACTATTTTCCTTGAAAATCCCTAATTAACGTTATTAATTGGATCATATTGATAAAAAAATCGCACCTTAAGGTGTGGTGAAGGTCAAGGATTGAATGATGGATCCGTTGCCGGTGCAGTCATGTGTGGTAGTCGAAGCGTTGAAGTGCATCCATATCGGATTGTTGTTAGGGATGGCAATTTAAACCCGATCCGATGGGGACCCAACCCCCCGACCCCGATTAGAGCGGTTTTTCCCCGAAAAATACCCCCGACGGGCTGGGGATAGTATTCGAAAATAAATACCCATTGACTTTCAGGCCGGGGATGGTGATATTTTTTCGAGCCCCGGCATCGGCCCGTCCTCGGCCCCGACCCCGTCCCCGTTACCCCCCGAAGTAAACTTAATATATATATCCCTCAAAAATTTATGACCCCTGTCTCTCTCTCTCTCTCTCACTCTCTCTCTTCCCTTTACTCTCTCTCACTCTCGCACCTCTCATTCGCTTCTCCCTACTCTCTCTCACTCTCGCACCTCTCATTCTCCTCAGTGCCACCGTCACTGTCCGCGATACCAGAGTTGCCGTCGTCCTCTGTCGTTCGTCTCAGTCGCCGTCGTCCATCATCATTGATCGTTCGTCGCAACCACCATCACAGATCGCAGCCACCATCGCAATCGCAGTCACCACTCTCTCTTTCTCAGATCTGTGTTGATCTCACAGATACACAGATCTCAGATCTTAGATCTGCGTTAATCTCTTCCGTCATCGCCGCCGATCTCCGCCGAGCTCCTCCGTCGTCCTCTCTGTGTGTGTATGTATACATGTGTATGTGTGTGTGTCTTTGTGTATATGTATACATGCATGTATATGTGTCTCTCTGTGTGAATATATATATGTATGTTGATGTTCAAAGTTGTTCAAAGTTGGAATGTATACATGTGTGAATGTATATGTGTCTCTCTGTGTGAATGTATGTTGTATGTTGATAATGTTGATGTTCAAAGTTGTTGTTGATGATGTTGTTGAACAGATTTGCACCAGGAAATTTTTGGGGACGGGGACGGGGACGGGGACGGTGATAGGTTCCCTGTCGGGGATTGGGGCCGGGGACGGGAAAATTTTCACCATCGGGAATCGGGGACAGGGAGTGTGGTCCCCGGCCCGCCCCGCCCCGTTGCCATTCCTAATTGTTATGTGTCCAAAAAAACCCAGCAAATAGGCCTATTATATCATCTGTAGTTGTGATGCTAAAAAGCGATACTGTGACACTTCCTCAACCAACTCTATCAGCATTCTCCGTTGGAAGACTAGCATTGAAGTCAGATCAGTCTCACCAAATGATAACACGCTATCTGGTAATGAGGTAACTCTTTTAGATGTGCCACTCCAATACTCCAAGAATATTCAATAATTTTTTTACTCCGGTGACTACTACAATTAACTTCTTATTTTTTCGGTTCTCTAAAAAGTTCACAGACACGCACATTGTGTATTTGGAAACATTATGATTTATTAAGGTATTTTGTGTTATTTCACTTCTAAGGTGATCTAACCAAACAGCAATGCTACAGACCCCCACTGGGGATGACCCCCAGTGACCCCCAGTGCCACGTGTCGGCCTGGGGTTGGCTGAAAACTCAAAAAAAAAAAAAAAAAAAATTGTTTTTTTTTTGGACCAATGGGAGGTGACCCCCAGTACCCCCACTGGGGGTCCAAAGCTTTATTCTCTAACCAAATTAGAAGTTTGACAATTATAATTAAAAGTAATCACACTCACAGAACTTCTCGTCTTGTTTGTTGTTTATTCGGTGAATTCTAGTAAATGTGGATGGCGTGGCACAAAACGTGTCCAGTTACATGGTCCAATAAAACCAAAAACCCTAGGAATGCCATATGTTTGTTTCAATCCAAAAGCCATAGGATTGGATTAGTAATATCATGGTCTTATAAAAATTATATCTGGTTGAAATAAAAGGCTGAGGACTAACCGTCCTTTGGAATTATTAATACCTTTCAAGGAGAGGATCAACAATTTCACGAGGTATGTAAGATTATTATTCTAATCCCATGGAATTGGAGGGAGGGAGGGGGGGAAATTTTCTTTCAAATTTAATAAGTAGCAAAGTTACATTTTATATAATGACTTTTATGTAATTTCAAACATTTAGGAGGTGTTTGGGAAGAAACTTTTTTGACTTTTTTGGTTAAAATAGCACTAAAAGACAAAGTATGCTAAAATAGTCAATAAGACAAAATGTCATATCAAATCCATAATCATTTTAGTTTTTCTGTCATAAATATCACATCCAACTATAAAAAAATCCAACTTTCTTTCCAAACACAAAAATTTAAACATTCTAAAATAGCTAAAAACTAAAATAGCCTACTAAAATAATAATTTCCCAAACATCCACTTAGTTTCAACCAACTAATATCACCACACTAATATACAAAAAAAAACACAATTTTTATTAATATATTCACTAACAATTCTCACACTAATAATCTATACAATTACAATCCCACCTAAATTAATTCTACAATCAAACCGCATAAAAAGTAATTTCTCACCAATTTTTTCACCACTTGAAAACGTAGGTGGTGTGATTATCACTTCCTTCAAGGTTCAAGGAAAGTTCCAAACTAATATGTCAACGACTCCAACATCCCACTCCTGTCCTATCATACGGACTTTTTCTTATTTTTCACGATAAATTACACTATGCATCAAATTCTATTTTAGTCTTTTCATATAAAATTATGATAATTAATCCCTATACTTTTGGTCAAATCTTATTTTGATACCTACCCATAAAATTATGATAGTTAACCTCCTACACTTTTAGTCAAATTCCACTCACTACAAGAATTTACACATTTTGCGACCACTTTTGCCGACCAAAAAAATTTTGGTCGCAAAAAAATAACATTTGGCGACCAAATATTAATGAGTCACGAATGATCATTAATTTTGGCGACCAAATATTATTGGTCGCAGAAGGTTATATTTTGGCGACCAAAAAATGAGTTGGTCGCAGAAAGTGGTATGCTTTTGCCGACCAACTACAAATTTGGTCGCGGAAGGTCACATATTTTTTGGCGACCAAAAATTTGGTCGCCAAAAACTTATTTTCAGCAACCAAAAAAAATTAGTCGCCAAATTATATTTTTAGCAACTAATATTTTAGTCGCCGTTGATTGAGATTTGGCGACCAAAAAAATTTGTCGGCGAAGGTACCTTTTCTGCGACTAATATTGTCTTTTGGTCGCCAAAAGTTTGGGAGGGAAATTTGAAACATGGAGGGGGAAATGAAAATTTTTTGCGACAAAAAAAAATTTGGTCGCCATTTATAAAACGACGTCGTTTTGAACCAGGAAAACAGAAAAAAATTAAAAAAATGCTCGTCTCTCCTCTCTGTCTCCAGGTCGCTCTCTGTCTCTCTATATGTTGATCCGCCCTCTCCCTCTCTCTGTATTCTCTCTCTCAATCTTGTACAAATTTGTATATGAACTTGTTGTTCAGTTCTTCCCGAGTCTTCAATGGCTTCTCTTGTCCAGAAACTACTCACAAAGCAATCTGTCAAATATATTATCCCTACTTTTAATAAACTACATCCCCCAAATCTCATACCTCCTCTCTTCACTCTTCCCTATCTCACCGAACCCAAACCACTCTATCCCTACAACCACAATGTAAATCTCGATTCGGATTCGGATTCGGATTCGGTTTCGATTTCTTCTCTTTTGACCCCGATCTTTCCAAGCTTTCCATTTGGGTTTTCTCTAAACCCTATTTCTTCAACTGGGTTTGTGCCTTTCGTGGCTAGCGACACTCCGATGATGATCTGGGCTGATAGCGTGAAGAAGAAGAGAAAGAGGAAGATGAACAAGCACAAGTAGTGGAAGCTCAGGAAGCGTCTCAGCAAACAGACTTAGCTTCATTTTGGTGAGAATATCGAATGTTTTCTGAATTTCGGTGATACGTTTAATCTTGTTTGTTTATTGTTCTGATTAACCTAGGGTTTCACATTTTTAAAATTTCTTCGGTTTTACTCTGAAGAATCAATGAATTTAGTAATTTACTCATCGAAGTTTTATTCTTCATGTTTGTTGGACTCCCCTTGATTTGTTGAGCATATCCATTGCATTTTTGTCTATTTTGATAAATATATTTTAACATGCTTCTGTTCTGTCTATCATCGAAGCTAGAGTTTTGTGTGTATAGAGACCTAGCAACTAGATGTGACAACTAAATTTGATTTGCCCTTATAGAAGATTGATGGTACTATCTTTTCACCCTTGGCTATCAGTTCTATTCTATGATATATGTTGATGAACTTAACAATGATTCTTAATGGGACAATGGGTAACATGTAATTAATTGAAACAGGTGACCATGGATCAATTTGGTTATGTGGCCTACATGAAGATGGGCTTACTATTTTGACAAATGGGTGTAGTTTATTAATTTCATGGAGAGGGATATCATTACAGTTCCCATGCTCTTACAAACCTGCTTAATTCCAAAGATTTTTGGGGTGCTTTCTCATAATTTGGTTTTTAAAGATTTTTGTGCTAAATATGTTTTATTCTTTCATGATAGTTTATATTCTTTTCTACTAAAATCAAAGCATGTGCCATGAATCATTTGTGTACAAGGCGTACTCATTAGGATTAGAATATTTGATGGGATCATTCTCTTAGAAAAGTCATATGGGATTAGATGGAAAGGATTTTGTTATCCTAGATTTAGATAATCAAGAAGAATATATAGGACTTGGGAGTATATAGAATTTTAAAATTATTTGTAAGTTGTGGTACATGTGATTTTATGATTTTATTTTGACTTAATCTTTTGGAATGCTTGAGGTTGGCTTATGATGTTGAAGTTTCAATGAAGAATCTTGAAGATAAAACAATGTCTGATGAGGTTCAGAGAGTGAAGCATTGGTTTTTAAACAAAAAATGCTTTCTACTTTTAGACAGAAGTGACCATGTTTACTTTTAACTACTATTTGTTGCTGATCAAAACCAAAAGAAAAAAAAAGAAAAATAAAAGAGAGAGAGAGAGAGATTAAATTTATAACGGTTACCTTCTTTGCATAATCAATGACTTAGTGTGGATGCAAAACCCCATCTCTCTAACCTATTTTTAAAATTTTAAATGCTTAATCTTATAAAACTACCTAAACTTTTGAGTATCTCACAATCTTGGTTATCAATCTCTGTATAAGTTAATGCATCATGATTTATCATGCGATTCAAACCTAAGAAATTAGACAACACTTAGGTTGTGTTTGTTTCATAGAAAGGATTGGAATAAAATGAGTTGAAGTCTATAGAAAGAAATTAGACAAACTACCTAATGATATGTTTCACTGAGAAGCCGTAAAGTTGAAGTCTATAGCCTTGTTACATTATAAAATTGGATTTAGTGAAGGAATAAAGGTTTATTCATGTGTTCAAGATTTAGTGAAGGAATTCTAAAAGCTTTTGCAATGGTTCTGATGCAATCTTTTTGGAAAAGGTTAGTTATTAAAGTCAATCTAGTACCAAGAAGAGCTGGATCTGCTTTAAGTATTTCTAGTTGGGGTCAGAAGCTGGGGCAGAGCTACTAGATATCTCCCCCTGCACCCCCAGTTCCTACTCTCGGTTATAATGTTTTCCTACCCTTCTCCACTTTAGTGCTGCTTACCTTTCTCCACCATTGTCAGAAGTAGAAGGTGAAATTGTGGTATTTGATCAATATCTTGAATGTAGGGTACTGGGAGAATACACTTTCTATTCCTAGGGGAGTTGAACATGGCCCTCCATCTGTGAACTCGCCTGAACCATGTAGCAGAGAATTGGTTCGGTTAACACTGGCTCTGTCTTCTTTGTGGTCTCAGAGTTACAAGAGGTAAGTGCATTCCACACACTACAAGAAAATCAAGATTTAGTAGCGTTTTTTATTGTATCGGCCTGAAAAATGCTGCTATAGATGGGCTATTGTAGCGATTATTGACTGCAACTAAAAATAAAATTTTTAGCAGCATTTTTTCCCTAAAACGCTGCCATATATTTTTTTATAGTGACGTTTGACCTCAAACATTACAAAAAGCCAAGGAAAACGCGAAATCAATTTTTTATCTTTTTTTTTCTTTTAAACATATCATAATTTTAGTCCAAAAAAAAAAAAAAAAAAAAAAAAACCGTTCTACTCCTTCTCCTTGATTACATGTGCCCTAGTCTATCAACACTTCTTTTGCGAAGTACCAGAGCCATCGTTCATCCTCCACCGTGGCGTGTTGACGACGGCAAGCTACTACTGTGATTTCAAGGTTAGTCTACTCTCTCTATTTCTCTTTCTCTATCCCCATCTTTCTTCTGGCTCTCAATTTCTCTCTCTACCCCTTTCTCTTTTTTTTACTGTCTCTGTTTTTCTTTCTCTCTCACTGTCTTCTTCCTCCCTCATCATCTGTTTCAAATTACACCCCACTTCATGTTCTCTACTCCTTCCATACCAATTAGCAAAACCCTTTCACTTTGCTTTGTTCGATTTAGGTCAGTTATCTACTGTCATTTCCCAAACACTATAACCATGAAACAATCATGAAGATGAAGAATCCCATAAAAACATAAAGCATCTTTGGACAAGTTGGGGTCCATGGAATTCATTGTTAAGATCTCCAAAACTTCTCTACTTTGAAGGATTTCATGAACATCTTCAATGATTTTGATTTGGGAAAATAATTTGTAAAATAGATATTTTAACATGTTTTGCATTATGATTATGATATTCACACACACACACACACATATTTGATCATCTATGATATTCGTATTTTAACCAATGTAATTAGTGAAGTGAATGGATTGTTGTTGATACTACACAATAAAATCCCATGCTTGAGGAATCATTATGTATGCTAGATATTTGATAAAATGCCACAATGAAGTAATAGTCCCTACCTTTTGTTTATTTTTGTTCTGTTGTTCTGTTTTTTATTTTATTTTTTTGTTTTTTTTTTCTTTTGAGAAAAGTGTTGTCAATGAATTTAATGCACAGTTTATAATGTTTTGTTGGCTTAATAATGTGATTGGAAAATTGTTGCCTCTTGTTATTGTCATTGCTTTTATGATAATACATTGCCTCCTCAATGAGATGGGCCTATGTTATGCTGTTGTCATCAGATATAGCTTCAAGAAATTTGGGGGGTGTTTGAACTGGAATAGTGAGAAAGAGGAATTTAACTCTTATATCCTTGATTCTGATCTTGTTGACTTGTCTTATGGTGGTTGTCAGTTTACTTGGGCTAACAAAAGGAATGGTGGTGACTACATAGCGACAAAAATTGATAGAGTCTTGGTCAATGAATCTTAGCTTGACCATTTCCCTGCCTCTACTACTATGTTTCTGCCTTCTAGTATCTCTGACCATTCCCCTACTATTGTCATTGTTTAGGCTTTTTTCTTGGTTTGCCCAATAATCATCCACTTCATCAATCTCGTTGTACTTTCTTTCAGTTTTCTCTTATTAGTAATAAGAAAACATTCATACTAACTTGAAATCTATTTAAAAAGCCCCCCCCCAAAAAAAAAAAAACATTTCCTTGAAGTGTTCAGTCATTTTCCAAAGAACTATGTCTAGAAAAATCAATTCAAAC
The DNA here is from genome assembly GCF_055761805.1 of Camellia sinensis. NCBI lineage: Eukaryota > Viridiplantae > Streptophyta > Magnoliopsida > Ericales > Theaceae > Camellia > Camellia sinensis. The sequence goes on along the minus strand of NC_138969.1, from coordinate 183,974,013 downwards.
ATTGATTCTGCTCTTGCATGATATGAGCCACCTTTGTCTTTGTTACAATTACTGTTAGCAAAAGGCAAAGCTGTACATGAAGCTGTGTTCCTAGTGAAGTAAGGGATAACCTTAAATAATATTAACAATATTCCATTGCTGAATAAGAGAGTGCAGAATAAAAAAGAGAGAAAATGAAGGGAAGGATTAGTATACTTTGATCTCTTTATAATTGTTGACTTCAACACGGCAAGAATTTCATCTTTTTCTAATTGTAGTGAAAGAATTTCTTAAAAGCAACCAAATAAGCTACCTCCACATTTGTTGTTTGTTTTTATGGCTGAACTACAATATATCTTCTAGATATACCCCCTTGCACCTAATGGTGAGCTCATATACAGCAGCCTCTTTGCCATAAAAAATGGCATAATAGCAAAATTATGACATGGAGTCTTTTCTAAAGAAATCTAAAAATGTTGTCAATACCATACCAATGTTCTTATGCAATTACTGAGGGACAAGTTGCACTACTAGAATTTACTTGTAATTAAACTCATGTGTGGACGTCCCCCGAACGCCTCGGGAGGGTTAGTCCCGTTCTGTTCATTTGGGGTTACCACAGTTCGGACTCGACTTGTGTCACGGTTCTTAATCTGAACCAAAGAGTCCAAATCTGGCAAATCGTTTTGAGAAACAGATTTTTGAAAAAGTAGTGCCAAACATGGACTGCTTTGCCAGATACAGAGTCGCCACCTAAATATTTTTTATGGGAGAATTTAGGAAACCCTGACTCGGTGCCGAAGGCCACATATCCGTCATCACCGGAGTTGTCTCGGCTCGGGAGCTTGGGTACGATCGGGGAAGGTCAGCTATGAGCACCCCCTTTCGCCCGGTCCGAAAACCGGCCTCTACTAACCGTGATATCCAATTTTGAAAACGCTATGTGTTCTTAAACCAATTATTAGCCTAGAATTACTATGTTATGCGCGCAGCAAACAAGTATAGACTAGATTGCCTAATTTGGAAAGAGACATTGCATATCCGTTCGTTTTGAAAATGCTTTGGAATTTGCTACTCGCAAGTAGGCTAAAACACGGATTTCAATGAGTTCTTCCAACTCAAACAATCTAACCTTCACCCACAGGCGTTCAAAACAGTTTAACACATAAGCATCTAGCCGCATGGCAAGCATACTGTCATGTTAACATTCACACACATGCGAGATGCTAAAGCATAAATACTTACATCGTACTCCGTGCCAAAACAAAGAACTTGTTAGCAAACATGCATGATCCAAGTCCATGTTAAGTGCCTAATGCATCGCATACAAAGTGTTGTTAGAATAGGCTCGGCTATCCTAAACATGTCATGTGAAAATGCACAATTATCACGTATTCAGTTTGGGAATTGAAGTATTGATGCAGTTAGCATGATGTGCCGAGCCTGATGCATGTCAACAAATGCATGAATGCACGCATGCATAGCATAAGGTATGCTAAAATAAATGTGCCCTAATCTACCATCATAAGCAGGTAAATAAAAGGGAAGAAAGAAGTGGGGTTGGATGACATACATCACACGCACGCACACTTATTACAAATATGCCCTCGCTCGGAGGGACCGAATAAATATTACAAATTAATTAACTATGCAAGCTAATTAATATTACAAATTAACTAATTTAATTAACAAATTAAATAGACTAAGAAAAACAGTAAAGCGCCTCGAGAAGCGCGCCGCCATGCGCAAGCTGCCTCTGTTTTCTTCCCTCTGCTCCTCTGGAGGCTGTCAAAACCTCAGGATTACATCCCTGGACACTGGGGGGGTACCACCGGCTGAGTGGAATCACCACCGGCACTGGTATGTGTCCATCGGCACAAAATTGAAGCTGTCGGCAGAGAAAAGATTGCCGGCCGGCACCTTACACTGCCGGTCGGCAAAGAAAGCCTGCAGAACCTGCAACTCACAGCAACAGAGGGCAAAACAAGGCATGGCAGCACAATTAAAGGCATGTATGCACCAACCATGTCTCTTATCATTGTAATGACTCAACGGGACATGAGCCTCGGTTCTCGGACCACCAATCACGCATTTCCATGCATGATGGCCCAAAGAACCAAGTATGCAATTTGATTTCAAATGCATGCAAACCAGTCAAACAAATTAGGCCCAATTCCTATCACCAATTCAAGGAACAGGGCATGCATGCAAGATGCAATGCAACCTAGGCATACAAGCTAAGGATGCAACATGGCATGGCAAGGCACTCATGCAAGCATACAAGCATACATATGGCAATGCAAACTAATGCTAAGATGGTCTTATACATGAATTAGGCAGCTCTAATAAGGCCTAAAACAGTGGCCAAAGTGCTAAAAAGTGAGGGCTAAATGGCATACACACACACATGCACATAAGGACCAACACTTAAGCACAAATCAAGCAACATTCAAGCACACTTGAAAGGGACAAACATGAACAATTAGCATGCATTATAAGCTTTGAAGTCATGCCAATACATGGTGCCAAACCAAGCAACAAATCAAGCCAAGCATGCACCAAACATGGTCTAAATACTTGAGGCAAATCATGAAGCTTTGAAGCATGTTTTATCACAAAAAACATGGCATGCATTAAGCAACCTAAAACAGGTTTTTAGCACATAACATAAGGCCCAAAAGACCACTTAGATGGCATCTAGATGGTTCAAAAACAAAGGCATGCAAAGGCACCAAAACATGGAGCAATGCTACACAAGCTTCCAAAGCATTAAAGAGGCATACAAGGCAATCAAACAAGCATGGAAATGGGACTGAAATGGCATATAGAATGATCCCAAATCACCAAAACAATGCAAAGATGCCATGCTACACATGCACATACTCAAGGCTAACAAGCCCAAATACAAAGGAGCTATATAATGCATGTTAAAATCAACCCAAACGACTATGGACAGAGTTAAAACATGGCAAGATAAGCACAAAATCTTCACAAGACTAAGCCTAAAACATGCTCCAACAAAGGCTAACAACCTAAGACATGTTAAGGTATAAACAAGGCATTACATGGCAACTATGCTAAGCATGCATGGAGTTCCAAAACCAACCTAAGATCATGTTATATTATGGATATATAAGCATGAAAAACAAACCAAACATGCTCAACACACACTCAAGTATAGGCTTCCTTAAGAGGCCAAAATATGTCCTTTTCAAGGATAACAAGGAGAGGGGGTGGCCCTCTCCTTCTTGGGACTTCAAGGCATCATCTTCACCACTGAAATCCCTCAAGATTTCAGTGGTGAAGAGACCTCAACACCAAAATCCCGGAGCTAGCACAAAATGGCTCAAAATGAGGCCTTTTGAGGCCTAAGGGTGGTCAACAACCCTCAAACAACAAAACACTCTTAATAAACAATAAAGAGGGCCTAAAAATAGAACTTTTTTATGTTATACAATAATCACAAAAACAGCTCTAAGACAGGTATAAAATCAATGCAAAAATGGGGGAAAAATGGACTAGAATCTCACCCTTGAAGACCCCTTTACAAATGGTGCTCCAATGGCCTCCTTTGGCTCCAAACCAGCACCAAAAATTCAAAACAAACCCTTTAGAACCTCAGCTCCAAGAGGAAGGTGAAACACTAGGTGTTTGTGTGCAATAGTAAGACACAAAACACCTAGTGAACAAAAGAGAGGGAGAGAGAGATAGAAAATGTATCTAACTCAAAACCCTAGAACTAGAGCTCAACAATGGCTGTATTGCTCTCAAAATATCCTAAGTCTCTAACCAAGCCTCTCCTTTTTGCCTTAGAGAGAGCTCCTCTCTATATTGTCTTGTAAAGCTTACAAGACAAGCTTTGCAAGAGGGAGATCCCTCCATACACGTGTATGGAGGGGAGCAAAAGCAAGACAGCTGTCTAAAAATATCTGCAAAAGCAGATGAACAGCAATCGGCCAGCCAAAAATGCTATCTTGGCCAAAAAGAGTGCCGACCGGCACAAAAAAGTGCTGACCGGCAACAAATAGTGCCGGCCGGCAAACTACACTGCCGGTGGCAGCAAAAACCAGCCGGTGGCCTCTAGCCACTGCCGGTGGTGGGTGGGGATGGTCTACAAGCCCTACCCTGCCTCTCCAAGGCAAAACACAAGTGTTTGGTGTAAAGCCAGACACTAAACAGTCAAGTTCGGAGATCCTGAGGCAAGGCGCGCGAGCCGAGACCTCCGGGAACTCCAAACGAACACAAACATGGATGATCATCGAGTGTTCAAACGGTGACGTCCAAGTCTTGAGGACGGTCAAAAATGGGGTGTCTACATCATGCTGAGCTTTTTGCTATACTTCTTGTTTTTAGCATAAAGGCTTAAAAGAGCAAATCGAAACGAGCATTTTCTTTATGAAGAATAGCAACTATTTTCATGTTTATTTCTTGTTCCTCTTTCTTGTTGTGGTTAGAAAATTAGTTAGCTAGATTTTTTTTTTTTTCATTTCATATTGTACCAGGGATAACCAGCGTTTTCTTCTTTTCTTCCTATGTTTTGCAGGCTACGTTCACTGGCATTCTGAAACAACTTGGTATGCCTTCTTCATTCTTATTTGCTTAAATCTTATGTCAAGTCTGATGCTTCATTGAGTCAAGTCGAGTCGAGTCTATGAATCTAATTTAAAAGTGTCTATGAAAGTTTAGATGATACTCAAATTCTATTTAGCAATATGTTGCATTTTAGTAATGAACATTGAAAAATGAGCCGAAAATGTTTCATTATTCTAGTGGCTTAAATAATCCTTATGGATGTATTGCACTTCAATGGGAAATTAGGCCTGCTCTTGAATGGCCTAGGATTTATTAAAAACAGTTAATTGACTTGACTTTGCAAACATCAAGTGGAACCTTGTTGGTCTACTTTACCCAAAAACTTCCATTCTCACACAAAGATATATATATAGAGAGAGAGGGGCGTGTGTTTGATGATGCCTGTGAAATCACAATGGCCACAACTTTTCATTTATGTGATGTGCGTGTACAACTTGACTAAAGACTTCAAAAAAAAAAGAGAAAACATTTGGAAGGTCATTTAGACTATTGGATTGGATGGGAAGGACGCTCAAGGCAGGCCTAATGTTGTAGGAGAAGTACTATCACTAGCTGTTATATTAAATATTGGACCCATGACTTGAGGGCATTCAAATCTGGAATGGGACTATAGGGGTGAGTTAGGGCATATGGGTTAAGAGTAGTACATGTGGGATGGTGAGGTCAACAAGAGGGCAGTTGGATAGCCAATCTGTCTTGAGTCCCACACACACTACCCCACAAGAATCATGGACTATGAGTGTGTGCATATGTATTATATAATATTATCCAGTTCGGAAAATAGATGAGAAGCAGCCAGGCAGTAGCAATCCACAACCCAGATATCTCATCCAAGATAGACTTTACTATCTTTTCTCTTATGCTTGGCTGTGAATGTGCTACCACTCACACACACACACTCTCTCTCTCTCTCTCTCTCTCTCTCTCTCTCATCCACTCAAAGGAACAAGTAATGCTTGACACCCTCACTTGATATACATCACTGTCACATATAGATACTCGTAACTCCTACATACTAGCCATTTAAATTTTAAATTTGGAGTCGGGGTATTTTTTTTTATTTTTTTTTTTAAAATTTGGAGAAACAAAGAGGCTTGTGTTTGATGGATGCCTCTAAAATCACAATGGCCATTACTTTTCATTTATGTGATGTGTGTAAAACTTGACTAAAGACTTAAAAAAAAGAGAGAATATTTGGAAGGTCATTTAGACTATTGGATAGGATGAGAAGGATGCTCAATACAGGCCTGATATTGTAGAAGGAGTACTATCACTAGCTATTATATTAAATATTGGACCCATTACCTGAGGGCATTCAAATCTGGGATCCAAGGTTAATTACACTGCACATTCTCTTCTTTGAATTTTATTTTATTTTTCCTGTTTTTTTTTCTTTCTGTTTTTGTTGAGTGAGAGCACCTTTTAAATGAATCACATATGCTTCAAGCAGTTTTTGGGGTTTAATTAGACTGCACCTTTCATTTATTTATATTTATTTGAAAGCTTTTATTACTTAAAAAACAGAATGTACACTAATCCTCGGGCACAACCCCAAAGGGAAACACAATAACACATCTCTCCTACATTGCTACCACACATATTTTGCATGTATGCCACTGAGAATCAAGGGCATTAGATAGTGTGCATGTTGTCATCCTGTCACACATTTTACATGCTATTCAAAGTTTGCTCAATATCTATGGCATCTCATAAAAGAAATGGAACTTCTTTACACTATCAAATTGGTATATATAGATGTATGGCCCATTTGAATACTTTTCCGCTATCCATTGTGAATGTATATTAAAACGAAGATTCTCCTAGGAAGTCTTTTCTCTTCCATTCAACATGTGTTGTGCTAGCTTCTTTTTTGCCCTTCACCAGTCAACAAGCTTTTGTTTCAATTGCAATGTATTCATGTAGTTATTGTTTTCAATTCGAGTACTATGCTTTACTTTCTTTTTTTATATGATTTCCATGGACTATCTTATGTCCTCAAAACATCCATTTCTCAACCTTATCCAATATTTCTTTCCTGCTGAGAGTCTCTTCCTTTGCTTTTATTATCTGGTTATCCATGTCAGCAAGTAACTCGGAAGGATCGACATTCCTAGAATCAATTAGAGCCATAATTTTTTCTTGAGCAGCCTCTAAATCAATCTCACAATGAGCATGAGCAAAAATCTCCTCAAGCTCAGTTTGCCTCTTTAAAGCAATTTCCTTCATCCTGCAAGCTTTCAGTTGATCAAGCCTTTCAACTTCCACCTCAGCCTTGACAACAAAAAACAAGTCAATATTTAAATAGCAGGTATTTGATACAAATTCAAGGACCTTGTGCTTCTGCCACCAGATCAAATAATCAACCAAAATTCATTGACTCAGTGGGTATGAAAGTTAGTCAACTTGATGTTAATCGAACAATATGAAATAAATTATCTTTTCCTTTTGCAGTTCTTGGAGCCGAGACTGAAACTCATCCAATGCATATAGTAAGGAATACGTTCATAGTATGTTACATGATCTTGTGCCAGCACATTTGCATAATGTAGTGCCAACCATGTTTCATAATGTGGCATCAACACAGTTTCATAATGTAGCTTCTACACATGTCCATGACTCTAGGCTTCCGTATTAGCTTGAACTTTATTTTGTGGACGCTGGTTATAGCAGCATGGATTTGTTCTTTTCTTTTTGTTATTATTATTTTTTCTTTTGCCTTTGTAAATTAGAAGCAATAGTTAACAAAGGAACTATTCTTATCCAATTTATTTTTGCTTTCTTATGTTTCTCATATTTTTGGCCTTGAATTTCCATTGATTTGAGTAGGGTTGATCTGGGAAATGGTGGGGCTAGATGAAATATCATACCAAGTCATACTCGAGAGCTTTTATGATTTTGTTGAGGGGTGTGAATATTCCCAAATGACATGTTGAAAAATAGATTTTACACAATTGTATGTTTCTGTCCCAACTTGCTGACCCACATGCAGAGACAGTTGGCACAAGGATGATCATCACTGATTTACCATTTTCTTAGTGCATGCAATTGGGTGACTTGTTCGTACTCAAATGGCAGTGATCCTTCTAACCAGCTTTTCCCTATAGGTCTTTAACACTTGGAATTTAATTGAAGTTGCCAATGAAGTCTGATTCGTGTTGTCTGGAAATCCCAAAAATAACTCAATGAAGATGGTCAACATAAATACTTCACCATGTTCCTTGGGTTTGTTGTTTATATATGTATGTATATATGTTAAAATGCTACTGATAATGCTTATAAAAAAAATCTTGATTCTCCAGATTTTCTAATTTTTTAATGAGAGTTAACCATGGCTTGGGTTTTCAGCTCTTTATTGATGGTTTTCTATATTGTAAAAATTGACTTGGAGAATGCATTATACTGAAAGTGGCACAACTTTTGTGCTCTTGCCATTTTCTTATTAATTTCAAGTGGGATAGCTTGAATTGACGTGTGATACCTGAGATCATTTAATAGTGTTCATGAGTCAATCATAATATTTTTGAATTTAAGCTTGGTTATCTGCTTTGGTTTATGTAATTTGATTGGAGTTTCCTCACATTCATTTTAAATAGGTTCTTGGTCAGCGGTATTGTCCACCCGTGGAAGTCTTTAAGAGTTGCTGCAGAGAAGTTAAAAAAGGTTGTGTCAGACCAAACAGCGCCCGGTATTATCTCTCTTTTGTTGATCAAGGTGGAGAGGGGAATCGATCAGAACCAGTAGAACCTCATCTGGTAGTTCAAATGGACACAAAGAGTTCTGTACTGTACCAGAAAACCTGCCTCGACTATTGTTTTGAAAAACCAATAAAGGTGAGAAATTTATAATACATTCACATACGTAAAGAGCATTGTCCACCGACTATTGTTGTTGCAGCCATTGTCTCACTTAAAGAGCAGGTGGAGGGGATACAGGAAATCAACCTGTCATGTGGAGGGGATACAGGAAAAACCAATAAGTGTATACTGTCAGATGTTTTGAAATGCCTTGGTGAAAAATAAAAAACATATGAGAGAAAGCACTCTGACTACTTTAGATGCTTGGCTTGCTGCTGTTCATCACGACAAAATGGTTGGGTTCCAATTTCTCTATTTCGTTTATGCATTAATTAATTTTATATATTTATCATGCTTCTCTGATAAATTTTCCAATTCTAAAAGTGTTATTAGGTGCCTTACATCACTACTGCTTTGATGGATGCAAAGCTTGGCACGGAAGGGCGCAAGGATTTTTTTGATTGGCTATCAAGGCAACTTAGTGGATTAAGCAATTTTCCTGATGCTGTAAATCTGAATTATGTATTGTTTCAATTTGTTATGCTAGATGGATGTTACTTGTGAATGAAAACTTAGAATAGTTGTATTGTGTCGGATGTTAATGAATTATGTATTGTGTCGAATGTTAATGATTCAATTAATTTGAATGATGCTTTAAAATTACAGGTTTATTATGGATTGAATGAATCATTAGGAATTACAGGTGTATTATTTTCCTGCTTTGGCGACTAATTTATTAGTCGCGACATCCAAAATATTTTTTTTTCGCAAAAAATGACAATTGCCGACCAAGAGTTTTGGTCGCAAAAAATAAATGTATTGCCGACCAAAACAGCTCTTGGTCGTGGAATCTCACTTTTGCCGACCAAAAGCTTTGGTCGCGAAAAGACACAAATGGCGACCAATTTTTTTGGTCGCGAAATGTGATAATTGGCGACCAAAAAATTTGGTCGCGAAACGTAATAATTGGTGACCAAAATTTTTGGTCGCGAAATGTGACAATTGGCGACTAAGAAATTTGGTCGGGGAAATATCACTTTTCGCGACCAAAGTGTTTTGGCGACAAAATAAATTAGTCGCGGTAATTACATATTTAGCGACCAAAAATTTAGTCAGCAAAATCCAACTTTTGCCGACCAACCACAATTTTGGTCGCGAATTACTTTTGCCGACCCTCAATTGGCGACCAAAGTAGCGACAAAAAAAATTGGTCGCGGATAACTTTTGCCGACCAAAAATTGACTTTTAGCGACCAATTTTTTTGTTGCCAAAAGTGTTAATTCTTGTAGTGACTTTACTCCCTGCACAAATGTCAATGTCCTCATTTTGTTACTCCATTGTTAATATTTAACAAAACCAATCATATGACAACAATGTGACTACGAAATGAGGATAAGAGAAAACAATTATTCATATTTTCCATCAATACACTATTTGTCCTACGTAATAAAAACGTGAGAGTTATATAATACAATATATATATATATATATATATATATATGTATGTATGTTCATATGTTGAAAATTAGAACGAATAGACAATACAATAGAGCTTTTGAAATCAAAAAATGTAGTGGAGAAATCGAAGAGAAAAAGAGGAATAGACAGAAGACTATATTACAGTAAAAAAATAGAGTTTCGTGATTCCAATTTATACAAAACCCTTGTTCATCTTTTTAATTGTTTACAATCTGCATTTTGTTTTGATCTAATACAGTCATAATTTGACATAAATTTTTGGTCAATGTGTGTATTGGTAGAAAATGGAGATAATTTTTCTCTCTTACCCTCATTTCGTAATTATATTTTTTATCACATGACTCGATTCTATTAAATATTTAAACAATGGAGTAATAAAAATAGGACATTGACACTTGTATAGGGACTAAAGTGAGATTTAATCAAAAATGCAAGGGATTGATTGTCACGATTTCATGTGTAGGGACCAAAGTGAGATTTAACTAGAAGTGCAGAGAATTAACCGTCATGAATTCATATGTAGAGGCCAAAGTACGATTTAGTGCAAAGTATTAGGGTATAAAGTATAATTTACCCTATTGTCCACAACAAATCTTGTCTTCTTTTTCTTTTTCTTTTTTCACTAAATAAGATATTAATAAATTTATTAAGTTGGACAAATTTTATTTATTTATTTACTTTTTACTGTTGTGTTGCATCAATAAGGCATCATTTGATAACTATTTTAATTTTTTTTTTAAATTTTTTATAAAAAGACGTATAAAAAAATAAAATGAATATTATAACAATTTGTACAAAAGAAGCAGTTTATCAAGAGTAGGATTTTCTCCTGTCCATAATTTAGATTGGAGGACACTATTTAGATTCATTGGGTTCATTAGGGATTTTATTTTGATAATTTAAATAGTTTATTTTGTCAGAGACTTTGTGTTGGAGCATGTGTAACGGTAGAGTCTCAATTCGAATAAATAGTAAAATAGATAGGTTTTAATAGACATTAGACAGACTCTCCACTTATGTGCTTAAAACTTTTAAGTGTGTATGAGTTTCAAACTATATATGTTCGACCTTTTAAGTGTGTATGAGTTTCAAATCATGGTTTCTGTATATTCTAAGTGGGAATGAGTTCCATTAAAAAATAAGTAATCTATTTTTTTAGTAACAAACATAATAAATTAAATAAACTACGGTTATCAAATCGAGAGTGTTTTTTTTTATAATAAATAAAATACATAAAATTTTCAACAAAATAAACGGTTGGAATTGGATGGCTAGTGAAAATGCTTCTTATTTTTTAGTTGCGGTCAGTCGTGGGCTATGAAGCATGGATACTCCGAAATAGTTCCCGTACGCGTATCAGATACGTATCGGATATGGATATGCGCCCGATACGGCGGGATACGTATCAGATACGGAAAAAGGAGTATCCAATTTTTTTTTTTTAATTTTTGAATTTCGGATACGTTTAGGATACGCGAGGATACGGTCGGGATATGGCGGGGCAAAAAAATAATTTGAAAAACTTAAAATGGGGTCAAAGTATAAAATATGAATATAAGATAAAATACAACACAAAAAAAAAAAGAATAATCAACCCAACTTACCTAGACCTAGGTCAAACAACAGCCAGCTGCGAAGGAGGAGCAGTTCGTCGTCGTCGTCTCTCGTCTCTCGTCTCGAATAGCAGCTCCACGGTCGTAGATCAGGTTCGTCCCTCTCTCTCTCCCTTTCGCTCCCTCTCTATCTGCCTCTCGCTCGATGTCACTCTCTATCTTCCTTTGCCTCTCGCTTGATCTGTCTGGTCTGGGTGGAGATGGACATATCTCGATCTCACCTCCCCCCCTCTCGGTCGATCTCTCTCTCCCTCTCCCTTTTATCTATATCGTCTGTCTTGATGCAAGCTCCATGGTCGTCAATCGTTTTTTATTTTTTATTTTTTATATGTATACTATGTATATAAAATAAAATAAATCAAATAAGATATAAAAAAAAAAAACTTTGTATGTATTCGGTATTACCTGATAAAACAAAATAAATCAAATCAGGTAAAAAAAAATTATTAATAAATAAATAAATAAACTTATTAATAAACTTTGTAAACTTATAAAATTATAAACTTTGTAAACTTATTAATAAATCAAATAAAGTAAAAAAAAAACTTATCAATAAATAAATAAATAAACTTATTAATAAACTTTGTAAACTTAATCTTAGCCATCAATAAATAGATAAACTTATTGATAAATAAATGAACTTTGTAAATTTTTTCACCCTTAATTTGAATTGCATTATGGTTGTTATGGGTGATGCTATATTGTTGAAATTGTTGAAATCTTTTGCTTTAAGTTTTATTTTTATGTATGCTACATTATTAAAAATTGTTGAAGTTTTATTTTTATGTATGCTACATTACTAAAAATTATAAAATTAATATTTTTTATGAATGTATCACCGCCGTATCAGTATCCTACTTTTTCAAATTTTGTCGTATCGCCGTATCCGTATCGTATTATACCCGTATTCCGTATCCGTATCCGTATCCATATCCGTATCCGTGCTTCCTAGGTTGTGGGAGCTATGGGAATGGTTTTCATCTTCTCCACTCATTTCCTAACCATTGCATCTGAAATCTGAATCTGAATCTGAATCTGAATATGAATATGAAATTTGATTTTGATAAACGGAACCAGTATGCCTTGGATCGGAGCTCCGTCGTTCAATATCTCCGGAGTCCTTCTGTTCTTTTGCATACTTTCCTTGCTTAGCCTCAGAATCAAAGCAACCCCAACTTACATTCTTATTGCCCAAATACAACCACTTACACTCCTAACAGCACATACCAATCCAACCTCAATACCATTTTCTCTCGTCTGTCCATCTCAGGTTTCAACGCCAACAATGGCTTTGATTACTCCCAAGCTGGCAGCACCGCCCCTGACATAGCTAACGGTCTCTTTCTCTGTCGCGGCGATGTTTCCGCTGACATTTGTCAGGACTGTGTGGTGACTGCTACTAACGAAGTAGTACAAGGGTGTCCCACGTCGAAGGTTGTCACAATTTGGTACGATGAGTGCATGTTGCACTACTCAAACCAGCCCTTGTCCTTCTCCGTTTCTGATCAATCGCTTTGGGTCATTCTTAGGAATACACAGAACGTAACGGACCAAACCCATTTCATGGAAGTCTTGGGAGGGGTTTTGGATGACATAGTAACTCGGGCTTCGAATAGTGAGTCTGGTAAGAAGTTTGCGACCAGGGAAGCTAATTTCTCAGTGCTTCAGACGGTGTACAGCCTAGCGCAGTGCACACCGGACTTGACTGTTTCGAATTGCGATACTTGCCTTCGCGAAGCTTTCTCAAATTTTTCTGCTTGCTGTGGTGGAAATCTGGGTGCGAGGCTTCTGCTTCCGAGTTGTAATATTAGGTATGAGTTATACCCTTTCTACAACGTCACCGCCACTGCACCACCGCCGCCATCAGCCCTTCCTCCTCCTCCTCCGGGCCCTACAAGCAGTCCAGGTAAACCCCAATTATTATTATTATTATTTTAAATTTAAAATTGAGCGATTTGATGAATTATGATGAAAATGATGAGATAAAGAATTCTCCCTCATCTTTGATTTACAAATAGGTGAGAAATTGTAAGAAAAATATGAACAATAGAAAGAAAATGAATTCTCTTATATTATATCTAATTAATTGGGGTTTTTTTTTTTTTTTTTTTTTTATACCGATATTGCCTTCCGTATCCAAACATTAGTGAGAAAACTCAGTTAATTTATTATTTATTTTCTCACCAAGATAAAAGAAACAATCATTTTTTTCTCCCCTACTTTACCAAACAAATTATTATTTGTAGCATCAACGAATTTGTAACCAAATCTTGATTGTAATAATAAAAATAAGGATGAATTACATAGGTAGTCTTTGTATTTTAATCGTCGTGTCATTTAGGTCCCAATTATTTCAATTCACTCAATTTTTATTCGTAATTTTAGATTTTGTATTAATTTGATCCAATCAATAATTCCGGATTTTTTTAAAAAAAAATTTGCTATTGAGTTTGTTGAGATTAATTCACTAAGTTAAATAAATTTATAATTTTACCTATAAATGCATGATCTACTCATATACACATTTTTCATTAAAAAACATTAATAATTATAATCAATTAGACTAAATCAAATTCGAGTCAACTGATATTATAAGGACCAAAATGATAAATATATATATACAAGAGAAATTGCCCGAAGGGTACAAACCAGAAAACAGAGCATCTCAAACAAGAAAAGGGCAAAGGATATCCATGGGGTTGCCAATTGGCAACCATTTCCTTGGCAAGCTATTCGTAAACACATGATTTATTTATAATAAAATCAAGACCTATGCTATTAGGAAAAAATCACAATTTCCTTTTTTTTTTTTTTAAGCATAAAATGTTGGAAATGTTGAATTAAAATTTACTCCAATAGTTATGTTTTTTGAGTTAAAAAGGTGTGTCCTTTTGAAGGGTCACAACCTTTCCGAAGAGTCACATAGAAGTTTATAAATTCCATCTCCCTCACTTCAATTAAAAAGAGATTAGTCAGTTTCTTCTTCATCTTTACATTTATTCTTCATATTTTCTAGAGTCTAATTTTTCTATAAAGAAAGTACATGCATAGTAAAGTTTGCTAGGCTTGCAATAGTAGTGCTACTAGTGCAAGACATTGATCGTTGTATCTTGAGAGAGATACGTCCATTGAATCCTAAGCACCGGTGAGAGAGATATGTCCATTGTATCCTAACACACTCGACTCGATTAGGTTTTATCTATTTATGTGTTGTAAGTTTTGTTACGTTATTTTGTCAATTTATTTCAGTTTTGGTTGTGCCCAAAAATAATTTACATATTTTTAAATTATATTTTCCATATAGTTTGGTATTAATTTTCTAACAATCTTAAGACAGAGTCGGTTTTTGGAGAAATATAATTGATTGCTTTTGTCCAAATTGTGTTTTAGTAAATGTATATGTTGTCTCAGTATCTTTTCTAAAACTTGTTTCTATTTATGAATATCATGAATAATTCAATGTTTTGAATTGATTCAAAAATGCATTTCTCATTTTGGTAATTTAGATGATATTTGTTTTTGAATAAATAGTATGATTTGACTTTGTTTGATTAATGGCAACATTCTATTAATGGAATCATTTTTGAATTTGTGGTTTACTGATGGGTTATGACAAGTTAGAACTGTTTCTGTTTTATACACAGTGTTAGGTTTTATTTCTTGGCAATCCCGTTTGACAAAACTCCTTTGAGTTGTAATTTTATTCGCATTTTTATTTCAGTGAGGCTATAAGTTGTTAGATGCGAATCCAACCCGAATCAAGCATTTCAGAGAAGTTTGTGATGATAAAGCTTTCAAGATTGCCACTTCGCTGATTATGACGGGGATCGAGCTGCCCGGTCAGCTCGCGGGGGTCCAGGGGGCAGCGCCCCTTGGCGGGTCCGGGGCAGCGCCACGGCGGGGTCGAGGGGCAGCGCCCCCGAAGCAAAATGCAAAAATGCATTCAAAGTTGCCTGTCCGAGCATGTTATATTTTTCCAGTTTTTCCATTTTTGGCCTTCCCGCTCGAGCGGGGAAAGTGACGCTCGAGCGGGGATTGGAAGCTCTCAGCATCTCTGCAGTCGCCTGTAAAAATACTGGAAGGTGTGATTTTACGCTCAAGCGGATTCTCCTACGCTCGAGCGCATCTCTGTTTGTTCGCACGCAGTTTTTGGTCAGTCCGCTCGAGCGGGCTGTGTTGAGCTCGAGCGGAGATCGCGGGACAGATTCTATAAATTCGCTTATTGGGTCAGATTTTGAGGTGAACCTCTCCAGATCTTCTTTTTGGTTTCTAGGGTTTATATCTGGGGATACTTTGGGAGTTTTCTTTGATGTTTTTATTGAGTATTCAACTCATGATCTAAAGAGAGTACATCAAAGGTTTGTTTTGTTCTACAAAAGAGAGAGTTATTCTTCAGTTGTGGATTCTGAAGAATTCGAGCCTGAAGCTTTGGTGGAATCCGGAGTGGCTCATCAGAAAGACAATTCCGTGGTGAAGATGGGGTTGGAAGAGGCACATAAAGGTTGGTTCAATTAGGCGTTGTGGATTCGCTAGGTAATTGAGAGTATACCTGTGTAATTCCTTTAATTCTTCTTAGTGGATTGTCTTGTGGCTGTTGCCCGTGGTTTTTTGATCACAGTTGGAGGTGTCCAATTGTGGTTTTTTCCACGTTAAATCACTGTGTCTCTTTGTCTTGATTGTTTGATTGGGATTGTTATATTCTGCTTAAAATTGTTACATAATCACAAATCAACATCTAGGGGATTTCTAGTTTTTTCACACAGAATACAATATGATAGATTGCAGTTTAATAGATAGAATTATTTGCGTTTTTACTACTTTCACATGGTTTATTGTGGGGATATATTTTCTGAGTACCAACACGTGGCAAGGTGACGCCGACGTGTCAGCCGAGGTGCCACGTGTCCTGGTCGTGACGCCGAGGTGATCTCGGCAAGGCCGAGGTTATCTCCGAAGATATTGAAATCCGAGATAAGTGGATAAGGGACAAGAGTCCTAGAATGAAAAAGGAACTCAACCTGGATGAGGGACAAGAGTCCTAGAATGAGAGAAGACTTCAGTTTGCATTAAGATAAGACTCTTAGAGAGTTTATCCTAATCTTACTGGGAGTCCAATATTAGCAGTAATCCTGAGTCCATAGAAGTTAGGCTTCTATTGGGACTAGGTTTATGTTGGCTATAAAAGAGAGGCACCCCCATGGGTCTAAGGTGTGCTTTTTAGGCTCAAGTTTGTGAGTTGAATAATTGATTATCTTTGAGAGATATACTGACTTGATCGTCGGAGTGCCCCCGGGTGGACAAACCACCGCAGGATTCTTATATTTCTGTTGCAGGTCAGTCAGGTGTCATCTATTCTGCCAGTGCTCTCCAGCTAAATTACTGAGTTGGCAGCGTGGTCGGAAAATTTTCCACACAATTTGGCGCCGTCTGTGGGAAAGAAAGAAGAATAGATGGCCAATAAAAGAAAGAAGAATAGATGGCCAATGACGGACAAAAGGATCAGACTGGAGACAACGCTCCTGCTGGGAATGAGAGATCTATCAACCTCGACATTGAAGGGGACAATAGCAACACAGAAACTCGTGACCAGAGTCACAGAGTGAAAGACGCCGGCCAGGAAGGTGATGCACCAAAGACAACAGATCAAAGCGGATACTACAACGAAGATGACCTCCAGGTATGGAAGGATAGATACTTGCGAAGGAACGAAGACCTTTCCAGAAGGGATGCAAAGACAGGGGGCATGAGTGCTCCCAAGGAGATAACATTCAAGTATAGAAGAACTCATCCTGAGTGAGCAGATCTCGGATTCCAGATCCTAGATCCCGGATCCGAGAAGACATGATCTCAGCCTAGACAAGTAGGCCCGAGAAGACGAGAGCTCAACCTAAGTGAGCAGATCCCGGATCCTAGAAGACATGATCTCGGCCTAGATGAGTAGGTCCGAGAAGAGAAGAGCTCAACCTGAGTGAGCAGATCCAAGATTCTAGCTGACAAGATCTCGGCACTTAAGTCCGAAAAGAGAAGAGCTCAATGAGCAAATCTTAGATCCCAGAAGATAAAAAAGAAAACACACATGGTTGGATTGCAGTTAGCCAGATTGAAGACCTTTTATAAGGTTCGCAAAAGAGTATGTGGAAGCCATGCAGGGGGCAGAGAGAAGAAGAATATGTTTACCACTTGTTGAAATTTGTAGCAATTTACAAGTTGGTTATACCGATATGATGTTTACCACTTGTTGAAATTTGTAGCAATTTACAAGTTGGTTAAACCGAGATAATGTTTACCACTTGTTGAAATTTGTAGCAATTTACAAGTTGGTTAAACCGATATGATGTTTACCACTTGTTGAAATTTGTAGCAATTTACAGGTTGGTTAAACTGAGATGATGTTTACCACTTATTGAAATTTGTAGCAATTTACAAGTTGGTTAAACCGATATGATGTTTACCACTTGTTGAAATTTGTAGCAATTTATAGGTTGGTTAAACTGAGATGATGTTTACTACTTGTTGAAATTTGTAGCAATTTACAAGTTGGTCAAACCGATATGATGTTTACCACTTGTTGAAATTTGTAGCAATTTACAAGTTGGTTAAACCGATATGATGTTTACCACTTGTTGAAATTTGTAGCAATTTACAAGTTGGTTAAACCGAGATGATGTTTAACACTTGTTGAAATTCTGTGTGAATTTACAAGTTGAAGTTAAACCGAGATCATATTTAACACTTGTTGAAATTCTGTGTGAATTTACAAGTTGAAGTTAAACCGAGATGATGTTTAACACTTCTTGAAATTCTGTGTGAATTTACAAGTTGAAGTTAAACCGAGATCATATTTAACACTTGTTGAAATTCTGTGTGAATTTACAAGTTGAAGTTAAACCGAGATGATGTTTAACCCTTGTTGAAATTCTGTGTGAATTTAAAAGTTGAAGTTAAACCGATGTGATATTTAACACTTGTTGAAATTTTGTGTGAATTTACAAGTTGAAGTTAAACCGAGATGATGTTTAACACTTGTTGAAATTCTGTATGAATTTACAAGTTGAAGTTAAACTGATGTGATATTTAAACACTTGTTGAAATTCTGTGTGAATTTACAAGTTGAAGTTAAATCGAGATGATGTTTAATACTTGTTGAAATTCTGTGTGAATTTACAAGTTGAAGTTAAACCGAGATGATATTTAACACTTGTTGAAATTTTGTGTGAATTTACAAGTTGAAGTTAAACCGATGTGATATTTAAACACTTGTTGAAATTCTGTGTGAATTTACAAGTTGAAGTTAAACCGATGTCATGTTTAGCACTTGTTGAAATTCTGTGTGAATTTACAAGTTGAAGTTAAACCGATGTGATATTTAACACTTGTTGAAATTCTGTGTGAATTTACAAGTTGAAGTTAAACCGAGGTCATGTTTAACACTTGTTGAAATTCTGTAATTTACAAGTTGAAGTTAAATCGATGTGATATTTAGCACTTGTTGAAATTCTATGTGAATTTACAAGTTGAAGTTAAACCGAGGTCGTATTGGAAGAAGATTGGTTTAAACACTTGTTGAAATTCTGTGTGAATTTACAAGTTATAATTAAACCGAGGTTATGATAAAGGAAGATGGTTTAACACTTGTTAAAATTTTGAGAAAAATTTACAAGCTGAAGTTAAGCCGAGGTTATGATAAAGGATGATGGTTAAACACTTGTTGAAATTTTTGAGAAAAATTTACAAGTTAAAGTCAAGTTCAAGCAATATCTGCGTACTTGCCGAGACTACCAGGTTGTCAAAACTTGAAATATGGAAAACTGAAGTCTTGATAGAAGACATTGAGAAAGTGACAAGTCCTAAGCAACACTTGTGAAAATATTTGTTACAATATTTTCAAGTGTTAGGACAAGGCCGAGATGAGCAAGATTAGAAGTTATGACAGAGGTATTTTACCCGAAGAGATTGCACAGTCAAGGTGTACTTTGAAGACATACAAATTATTCTAAGTATAGAATCATACAATAGCAGAAAAAAGAAGACATACATTCAAAGAAGAAATCAGAGAAATGCATTTAAAGAAGAAAGAAGGCACTTCGGCCTGAATATTGAAAAATAAATTATTCAGACTACAAAAATGGCACGTCGGCCGGATTAAAAGTATACAAAGACGGACAAAGTACAAGGTACAAGGTACAAGGAGTAAAAGAAGGAAACAAAACTACTCGGCATCAATGGCAGGATATAGAAGACAGTTGGGAAAACTTCTCAGCAGCCTTCTCGGCCTCGTGCTCAGCATCGATCTCCCGAAGAGTTTGATCAAGGCTCTTCTCGGCGATTGGCACCTCGGAGTTTGAAGGCAAGGATTGAAAGCAAGAATCTAGAAAAAGACACAGAAAACAAAAACAAGAATGTAATTCGTAATCAAGAATGGTGATGAAGCTATCAGGAAATCAAGACAAAAAGATTGCACAAGTGTGTCAAGCCAAGAACAGTGGCAGAAATCAACAGATGTGTGAACAGTGTGTATTCAAGAAGATGATTTGGAAACAACGGGTAAAACAGCAATGGTGATTAACAATGAAGCAAAGCTTCTTGGAAAGCAACAAGAAATAAAACCAGGAGGAACAGTGGCTTACCAAAAAGAGGGAAGCCGGAATGAGAATTGCCGAAGTCTGACGACAATGACAGAATGACGTAAGCTTTACCGGAGGAGAGGAACGAAGACAGTTGCAGAAGCTTGAAAGCTTGGAACAATGACGGATTTAAGCAAAAGAGCTAGAAAGAGAAAAAGCTAGAGGATTGAATGAAAAAAGAGAAAAATAGTCAAGAAGACGACAAAGTTCAAGAATAATGCCAAGTGCACAGGCACTAAGTATGTGAAGAACAAGAAAGTAATGACCCAGACACGATGCTAGCAACAGAAAGCGGATATGACAAGAACAGTGCCAGGCATTCAAACAATTCAAAACTTGAAGACAGACGAAAATAGAAGGCAACAGATGGCAAGTAAACAGATTCAGAAGAGTTATGAAAGATTGAGCTTAATAGCAAGTAAAGAGTTTATGAACCTGCAAAGTGAAATGAACGTCGATATGAAAATCGCCGAAGTCAAATAGATGACTGGAAATCAGGAACTCACCAGAGAGTGTGAGTGGAGTAGTTGCAAAGCTCTTGGAGTTTACGAATTAATGGAACCAGAACCTCGGCTAGGAGGTGCGATTTCAAACAGCTTGGAAAGCATGAAACTTGATTCTTGACACCAGTGGACAGTAAAGTCCAGGGAACTTTGAGGTCGGCGAGTTTGATCTCGGACAGAGGGGCACAGATGAACGAACAGTGTAGGTTCCATCACCTCAGAATGCCGAGGTAATAGAACCTAGGGGGCAGTTATGGGGATATATTTTCTGAGTACCAACACGTGGCAAGGTGACGCCGACGTGTCAGCCGAGGTGCCATGTGTCCTGGTCGTGACGCTAAGGTGATCTCGGCAAAGCCAAGGTTATCTCCGAAGATATCGAAATCCGAGATAAATGGATAAGAGACAAGAGTCCTAGAATGAAAAGGGAACTCAACCTGGATGAGGGACAAGAGTCCTAGAATGAGAGAAGACTTCAGTTTGTATTAAGATAAGACTCTTAGAGAGTTTATCCTAATCTTATTGGGAGTCCAAGATTAGTAGTAATCCTGAGTCCATAGAAGTTAGGCTTCTATTGGGACTAGGTTTATGTTGGCTATAAAAGAGAGGCACCCCCATAGGTCTAAGGTATGCTTTTTAGGCTCAAGCTTGTGAGTTGAATAATTGATTATCTTTGAGAGATATACTGACTTGATCGTCGGAGTGCCCCCGGGTGGACGAACCACCGCGGGATTCTTATATTTCTGTTGCAGGTCAGTCAGGTGCCATCTATTCTGCCAGTGCTCTCCAGCTGAATTACTGAGTTGGAAGTGTGGTCGGAAAATTTCCCACACATTTATATAATTTGATTAATCAGTGTGTTTTCTGGCTATAATGAACAATAGCAGTTAAAGTCTGTTACAGACGTTTGAATCTCTAGTTTGTTACTGTTATCAATTCCATTCTAATTCAAATATTTTTCCTACTTGAATATGTGATTAAGTCAGATTCTATGTCTTGGTATGTTGTTCATTACCATGTTTGTACCAATAGAATTCGTTTCTATTTTAGGAGAATAACTTCTTCCTTGTATCTATTTCTAGAAGTTTATTTTGTATTCTCCAGTTGACTTTTAATCAGTGTACTTTCATATTTCTTTTTAAACCAAATGGTTTGGTTTGAGACATAACTTTTGTTATGTTTGTATATATACATGGAAAATAAAAGATTGCAGAATTTGTTTCCATTATAAGTGATTTTGAATCTATCATGTACTACTGTATATCCTTACTAAAATAGTCTGTTTGAAAAAATTTGTATTGTGAGTCAATTGGTTGATTTTGTTGTCAAATATTAAATCAATAGATCTATTTTACTGGTATCTTCTTGTTCTTTCTGTAAAAGCAAAATTTTGCCTTCATATGAATAATTACAAATTACACATTTCTATTTGTTTGGTTTGGTTAACATAATTTGTTGTTTCAGTCCAAATCACATTTGGTTTAGATAGAATTTGTTTATGTGGTTTCGCCGACGAATCATCCGCGATCGTTCCGGTATAGTCTTCATGAGAATTGCAATCAGATCAGCAATGATGAACTCACTCGTTCGAATTGGAACAGTCGAAGACGATCTATGGAAGCGAGCGTTAGCGCATTTGATTCGGCCATCGTCGCATCAGCAGAAACGAAGAGATGAATTTTAGCCGAGACCGAGTCGGCTCTCGATCATGTCCAAAGCCGACGATCTCTGAACACCGATCGGTTACAGGTTGGTCCTTTGATTTATAATCTTTTGTAGGAAGAAGGCTTTGTGTTCTTCTGGCGATGGTGTCAGATCTCGACAAAGGTATCGGATTTTGACGAATTTAGATACAGATTTTGTATGACTGCGATACCAAACCCTGAGAAGTTTTTGAGATAACAATCTGATGAAGATCTCTGTCACTCTCCTTTTAATCATATGACCAAAGTGACTCTACATTTGGGTTGGAATAGAGTCCACTAATATGAGCCCTTGTGTTCGACGATGAGTTTCCGGTGCCTTCCCCCGAACCCTACAGAGTCCCCCACTAATCTGTTCTTCATTATTGTGAACTTTTTTGCTTAAAGTGGGTTGTGTGATAATTGTCATGCTAAACTTTCCTCGACAGTCAGTGACTAATGGTAGGGATCATGAAAAAAATATCATAAAGATGATCATGAAAGCTTCTCCACCTTTGAATTATACATACAATAAAACACCACACACTAATCAACATTAATCAAAGAATGAAAATTTTTCATAATACATTTCATAATATTTTTTTCATGATTCCTAATATTACTCACAGTGATAATAGCTTGATGTTTCTGCACATAATATCAATTTGATATATAGTGGTGGTCTTGGTACTAGAGGGATATCAAATGGCACGTTAGCAGTTTAGCTATCATGGCATCTGTTTTTTGAGGGATATCTTTAATGGTTGAACTTTTTACTTCATTCCTGTATTAAAATTCTTTCTGATGAAGATGATTGATGATGAGAATAAGGGGATGCCGTTGAGGCCGAATTGGGAGATGAATGTGTGTGTACGGTCTCGTTTGGACGCTTGTACGCTCAAAGACCAACGTGTTGTTTGGCAGTAACGTTAACCTGGCAGGCAACGAGATTTCGTTTTTTTTTTTTTTTTAAAAAAAAAAAAAAAAACTTAACTACAAATGAACCCAAATATATGCCTAGTTATATCTGGGGACTAACTTATGGTTAAGTTGGTGTAGTTTAATTTTTTGGTCTAACTTTGACTTTTTGGTTTAATTTTTTAAACTTGGATTTTTTTTTTTTTTTTTGGGTTTAATTTTAATTTCCCCCCAGATTTTAGTTTAATGGGTTGGCCCCACTGTTATGTTTATTTAATTTAAAATCCTTCTTTTGGATTTAAGAAAAAAAAAAAAAAGACCCACAAGAGTGTATAATATTTGTGGAAGTTTCAGGAATGTATTTTAAAATCAATTTATGATTTTAATTATCAAAATCAAAATATTATTTTTGGTTTGTGATCTCTTGAAGTTGAGAAAATATAGAGTAAATGTAATATACTTGGTAAATTTTCTGAGTAAATAAATTAGAATTTCTAATTTATGTATCTGGTATTTGAATGAAAATTTTTATATTGATTGGTCAATTTATGTTTCAAAACAAATACAAGCACAAATTATGAAACTTATGATATAAGAAAGTAATAATTCTAAATATCTAAAATATTGATTGTTTGAGTCCCACAATTTAATTTCTCAAAGTTAGCAAGAATGGTTAGTTTATATATTAAAGTGGGTATCCGGTTATTTGAAAGTATACATAGGCGCCTGTTTAAATACTTAGCATTAAAACTTTGGCTTAGAGTAAATGAAGATTACTCTTGGTGGGTGTTTATCTCTTAGAATTGAAGATCAGTCTCTTGTAACAAAAGAGATGGAGTGACATGGTATTTTTGTCACAGATTTTTCTTGAATTTTTCAAAATGCAAACTCATCATCAATATGAGTTAATAGATATGACAGTGATTGTTAGTCCGGACATGTTGGTCACGTTATAAACTGTTTTTCTGTATTTCCAGTTCTGAATATTTTTGTTTAAATTTGTTTTCTGATTTTCAGTTCTGGAATTGTTTTTAGAAACTAATTTTAACAGTTTTGACTAGTTTTCAGTGTTGGAAATTTTAATTTATTTGTGTCCATGCCTACATTTGTTATAGAGTTGATAATTAATGTTTACAATTTTTTGTGATATGATGTTATTAATTGATATATTGATATATCGATTTGGTATATGGTGTATTATATATGAATGTCAATTTTTTTTTTATCAAAGTGTTGATAAAAATGTGAACTTATGTGTTTTGACATAAGAAGAATTCTAACTATTCTTTGGAATAATGACTGAAATTGGTGTGGTGACCGATAACTCCGTAATGAAATATTACATGAGTTAAAATATTTCATGGGTGAAAGACGCTTTCGTAATCGTCGACGTAGTCACCAATACTAGATAAGACAAATAAGATGTAAAATGTAATTATATAGTGATGTT
The DNA here is from genome assembly GCF_055761805.1 of Camellia sinensis. Classification (NCBI taxonomy): domain Eukaryota; kingdom Viridiplantae; phylum Streptophyta; class Magnoliopsida; order Ericales; family Theaceae; genus Camellia; species Camellia sinensis. The sequence continues at coordinate 183,949,378 of NC_138969.1, read as the reverse complement.
TATATTCCATGTTGAGATTGGAATTAAAGGCTGCAGTAAACAAAAGAAATAATGCATGGCTAAAGAAATGTTATTTGACAAAGTGTTGTAGCCACTACCAGTATTAGCCATTCTTCCTTTTCACTGCAAAAGGAAGTTATGAAGTCTATTTGTATTTTAGACAAATTAGTATTGTGATTATATTCACCAAGCAATTTACATCTTGTTCAAGCACGCTAATTAAATGTTCTGATTTACCTCAGAATTATGGGGGGTGTATTAATATTTTTGTGTAATTTTATATCAACAAGAGAAATTAAGTTTCCTTAGAATGCTTCAAATGTGGGAGAGCTTGGAGAATTTTACCAAAGTAACGGTTCCGATAATAGGTTCACAAAGAATCTCAATTCTTTCTATAGGACAAAGTTGGAGTAGAAACAAAAATGGTTTCATTAACTCCTAAAGAACTACTCTATATTTATTATTTAAATTTGAAAAATAGGAGTGACGTAGAGTAACAGTAAGTCTCGATGTAATCAAAGACTTAATACCGTATGAAATTTGCTTTTAGCTGTTAATATTGTCTAAGGATAATATAATAGATTCACTAACTACTCAATGATATCTAATTGAGAAGGTCAAACAGAAAATAGCAGCTGCTAAACAAAAAGTTTGACCAGAGAGCAAATGAGGGAAAGTTCATCAAGGGGAATGTGATTAACGCCTATTACAGATACTAAGAACTAAGTTCAAAGGGACAACTAAGTTATGTGTGGCTCGCCAGAAATCGTTAAAGGAGTCTATAACTCCTATCCATTCCTATGATGAGAGTGATATCTGCAACATGTGTTGTATGCAAGGAACTTAAGGTAAGTTATGCTTTTAATGATCACTTATATCTTGAAAACCCTAGACGAGTATCTTTCAAGAGGAGTATTTAAGAGACTCGAAATAAGGATCACCCATATGAGTGTGATTGGGCCGCTTCTATGAGAATTGATAAGGCAAAATTCTCTAAAGCACTCACGAAACACCAGGACATGCCCAAGGCCAAAACAGGCACAACCGTGAGAACCAAGCTGTGTTTGGAGATATTTTGTGTAAATTCTATTGTCTTGGCTTACACAAACGGTTGAACAGTTCAAGGCATCACGTCCACTGATTAGCTAGTAAGTCCGATAGGCTTTCACTAAAAAAGGTTAAAAGCCGAAAGCTACCTATCCCGATGCAGGGTATTTCCTTAATGTACTCTCTCTTTGTCTAGATGTTTTTTGCATGTCCTTTCTGTAAATTTCATTCATGTGGGGGATTGTTGGAAAATTTGAATTAAAATTTACTCCAATGGTTGTGTCTTTTGAGTTAAATAGGTGTGTCTTTTGAAGGGTCACAACATTTCCAAAGAGTCATATAGAAGTCTATAAATTCCATCTCTCTTACATCAATTAAAAAGAGATTAGTCATTTTCTTCTTCATCTTTGCATTTATTCTTCATATTTTCTTGAGTCTAATTTTTCTATAAAGAAAGTACATGCATAGTAAAGTTCGCTAGGCTTGCAATAGTAGTGCTGCTAGTGCAAGACATGGATCGTTGTATTCAGAGAGATAGATGTCCATTGAATCCTAAGCACTGGTAAGAGGACAAATCTGTCTTAAGGAAAGAGTGTCACACACTCGACTCGGTCAGGTTTTATCTATTTATGTATTGTAAGTTTTGTTACGTTATTTTGTCAATTTATTTCAGTTTTGGTTGTGCCCAAAACCGATTTACATATTTTTAAATTATATTTTCCATATAGTTTGCTATTAATTTTGTAACATAAATAGTGGTTAGTATGTTAATAATTATATTACAATTCAGGTCAACGCCTATTTATAGACTTCAATTTAAAATCTCACTCATCTTGATACCTAAGTACCTCTCCATTGACCACAATTTCCTACTAAGCACACGAATAATAAAGAAAACCCAAAAATTACCAAAAAGTAGAAGATTTGATTTAAGATAGACTTTGAATTCTAGAAAACAAAAGGAAAGGTGTCAAAACATACACCTAATAAAACTAGAAGGTTAACAATAATGATACAAAGCTACTAGCTCATTTTTATTGTTATTGAGCATTGAAAATGAAATGACTATGACTTAAATAGTTGTTAAAAGATGATCATTTTCTTTGAGAAGGAAGCGAACGAAAGAAAGAAAGGAAAGGAAAGACATTTAGCATCAGCATAAGTGTATCAGCATTCGTAGTGATAGGACTACTTGGTTGTTGCATCCACTACCAGAGGAGAAAAGCAAGAACAAAGAAAGGTAATTACAGTCTTCTAATTGTTGTAAGAATTCTATTACAACCTAATGTCATCTAATTCTCTTTTTCATGCAGAAATTCAATCACAAGACTTGGTAGGAGAAAGATTCGACAGTGACTACAATAGTGGTAATTTACAAGGAGAGAAGCATGTGAAATTGCAAGACTTACCTTCAATCAAGTTAGATCTTATACATGCAGCTACAAAACATTTTTCTGAAGAAAATAAGCTCGGACAAGGTGGATTTGGTCCAGTTTATAAGGTACTTATGGCACTGATAATGAATCTATGGATGATATCATTCATTGCTTGTCACATTTATATGGTGACATGACTTGAACTCTATTTGCAGGGTATATTGCCAGATGGCAAAGAAATTGCAGTTAAGAGGCTCTCAAGAACATCGGGACAAGGACTTCAAGAGTTCAAGAATGAAGTTACTTTAATTGCAAGACTACAACATAGGAACCTCGTTAGACTCTTGGGTTATTGCTTGGAGGGAAATGAATCACTACTCATCTATGAATACATGCCCAACAAAAGCTTAGATGTTTTCATCTTTGGTATGGACTGTTTTAATTTTAATGCAACCAAAATTATTCCAAAAATCAATCACTAAAGACAATAATCAACTTGAATGTTGTTCGTTTCATTATTAGATTCGACTAAAGGTGCAAAACTAGATTGGAAGAGACGCATTCTCATTATTAATGGAATTGCTCGAGGCATTCTATACCTCCATGAGGATTCCCGACTTAAAATAATTCACAGGGACCTCAAAGCTAGCAATGTTTTGCTAGATCATGAGATGAATCCCAAGATATCGAACTTCGGAATGGCAAGGATATTTGGTGGAAATCAAAGTGAAGCAAACACAAATAGAGTAGTTGGAACATAGTAAGCCTCTTTCATACATATTAGTATTCAGTATAATCATTGTCTCTATAGTGTTAGGCAAAAGCATCGAGGGTTTGAGAATGGATCCCCTCAATTATTATGGAGTTTCTAAAATATATATCTCTCTCACTTGATTATTTGTGATTTCTTCTTGTACAACAGTGGATATATGTCTCCAGAGTATGCCATGGAAGGATTATTTTCTGTTAAATCGGATGTTTTCAGTTTTGGAGTTCTCCTGCTAGAGATAATAAGTGGAAAAAGGAATGGTGGTTTTTATCTTTCTGAGCATGGTTATAGCCTTCTTACTTATGTAAGTTCTAAGATCTCTCTAAATTAAGGAGGGGGGGTGGAGGGGGAAAGGATAGTTAAGAAACAATCATGGATTTAACTTCATTACTTGGAACAATGTCATAGGCATGGAAATTATGGTGTGAAGGTCAAGGATTGGAGATGATAGATCCATTACTGGTGCAGTCATGTGTGGCAGTTGAAGCATTGAAGTGCATCCATATCGGATTGTTGTGTGTACAAGAAAACCCAGCAAGTAGGCCTACTATGTCATCTATAGTTGTGATGCTAGAAAGCGATACCATGACACTTCCTCGACCAACACGACTAGCATTCTCCGTTGGGAGACTAACATTGAAATCAGCTCAATCCTTACCAAATGTTAACACACTCTCTGTTAATGAGGTAACGCTTTCCAATGTGTCACCCCGGTGACTTTTACAATTATATTCTTATTTTTTTGGTTCTCTAAGCTGTGTGTGGTTGGGGGATTTGGGAAAGGAAAGAGAAAAAGTAGATGAAATGTTAATAAAATATACTTACATTTCACATAGTTTCACACACATTTTCCCTTTCCTTTTCCAAATCCCTTCCCAAATTTCCCAACCAAACACAGCGTAAAAGGATTCACAGACTGGGATGTATTGAACAAAGTACTGCTATAGATTGGATTTTATTTTGTTATCTTTTTGTTCAATAATTTATTTAGTTTACCACTGGTATGGAAGCTATTGATAAAGGCATCAAAATCGGCATGCTAGTCATGATACATATTTGTGTGGGTGAAAATCTGACCACACTGCCTGCTTAGTAACCAGCTGGAGAGCACAGGCAGAATAGATGGCTTCAGCAACCTGTAACAGAAAGAAAAGGCTCCGGCGGTGGTTCTTCCACCCGGGGGCACTCCGACGATCAAGTCAGTATATCTCTCAAAGATAATCAGGTGCTAAACTTAATACTCAAAACATAAATTGCATACCTTAGACCCACGGGGGTGCCTCTCTTTTATAATATATTCAATCCAAGTCCCCTCTTCATCTTAGGACTCCTGTCCCTTATTCGCTTATCTCGGATTCCGATATCTTCGGAGATAACCTTGACAACTCTGAAATCATCTCGGCCTAACTACCATGACACGTGGCACCTCGGCTGACACGTCGGCGTCACCATGCCACGTGTTGGTATTCAGAAAATATATCCCCACAACTGCCCCCTAGGTTCTATTACCTCGGCATTCTGAGGTGATGGAACCTATATCGATATTTCGACATTTCTTTTCTGAGTAATGGCTCAAAACCTGTTTAGCCGAGATAATCCACTTCCAGCCGATGTATTCTCTTCGGAGAACAAGGTTTCGAACGTACTCTCCCACGCGCATGAGCTGTCATGCATATCTAACCGTTCTTTTCACGTGTATTGTCTTCATTGGAGCGTGTCTGTGACGCGCCTGAAAGCTATCTGTCATTTGTCTGCGCTGTCTGACGCGTGCATTGCTCTAGGCGTAATAAATGCCCTATTTTTGCCGCCGTTTCACGTTTTTGACAAAACTTTTCCTTGCCTCTTTCTTTCTTCACTTTTTCATTCTGATTTCTTGCTCTTTCTCTCTGCAAAAGCTCTTTCGAATCTGCCATTGTTCTAACTCGAAGCTCTGCGATTTTTTGTCTTTTCACCTTAGCGAAGTTTCCTCCGTTTCGTCATGCCTGCAATCGTTACCATTTCTCGGCGTCGTTCTTTCCGACTTCATTTGTTCTGGTAAGGCCTTGTTCCCTTTACTCCCAATCTTTTTATGTGTTTTTACCATTACTGCTTTGTTGCTCGATTCCTCTTACATTTTGAACATTTGCACTGTTTCAACACTTTTCTTGCCATAATTCTTGACCTTTATCCCTTTGTATTCTTCGTGTTTCTGATAGCCCATCTTTGTTCTTGAATCTGAAACTTCGTCTTTGTTTTCTATTTTTCATATCTGTCCCAGGTCTGTGCCTTCGATCTTGGTCTTTATAGCTCTTAGGCTTGGGATTTGTGTGTAGAACCTTCAAGTTTTAGGAAAAACTGAAACAAGCCTTATCAGTCCTTTCTTAGGCCTTTGTCGAGGTTTTTGCAATCCTTCTAAAACGTTCATCTTCTGAAACACACTCTTCTTTGTTTAGGCCGACGTAATGGGTATGTGGAGGCATAGGGTAAATACCCCAACAAAACTCGAATACTTTAGGCAGGAATTCTCTATCCCAGCCGATGTTCACCTTAAGCTAGCTGGGGATGATGATACCATCATGCCCACAGACCATACGATGCCCTTTCCTATAGTTGCCTTTACTGAATGTGGACTTCGGCTTCCACTTGATCCCTTGTTTCGTGATGTTCTTTATTTCTACAAGCTGAACCCCATGCAACTTACCATCAACTCCTATAGGGTGATTAATGGTATTATAGCTTTAGCTAGGCAGGAGAATCTTAGGATCACCCTGGCCGACCTTCAGTACTGTTATACAATGTGCCCCCTCAACCTGAAGGAAAGGGGCTTTGTTTATTACCTTAAGCCGAGGTCTACCGAGTTCAGAATTGTAGCCGACCTCCCAGACTCTAACAAGGGGGCTGGGGATGATTTTGTTATCGCTTCGGGAAACTGGGAATTTGGCCCAGACGAAGATGTTCATCTCTACCCTCTTCCTCGATCAGTTAAAGAAGGCAAGGGTAAGAGCCCAGTGTCAACACTTAGTTGTTTTTATTTAAGTCTTTAAAAGTTTGTCTGTTTCTAATGTCTGTTTGCTTGTCTTGCAGATCTTCATCAACCACCAAAGAACTTCCGTCACTCCTTCTTCCATGGAAAAGACTTAAAGAAGCTTCTTGGTCTTCCTATCCACAAGCGCAAGGCTCCCATGTTGCTGAATTTCATTCCGACATACAAATCCACTTTACCCGACGTCCCAAAAAGGAAGAAAAAGAGTCTTTCTCCTCCTACTGCCACAACTGTAACCGTGTCTTCATCCCGAACAGATCAAGGATCCACCTCTGACCCAGCCGATCTTCCATCTACTTCGGCCCCCTACTTAATACCAATTCCAGAACGTAAACGTCGACGAAGACTTGTAAAGACTGCCGAGATGGTTCGTCCAAGGCCTGTCGTTCAAGATCTTCTTGCCGACCTTCCAACCGACGCCGATGCTGTACCAACGCATGCGATGCCCCCACCAAAGCCGAAGAGAGTAAAAAAGGCTCAGCCCATGGCCAAGGCTACTGACGCCGAGGTTGAGGATGCTTTGCCTATTTCTCAGCTGGCAGAAAGCAAAAAATCAACCTCTGCTTCCACCAAGAGGGCTGCTGAGGCCCAACCCTCAGGGTCTACTCAATCAAAAAAGCCGAGGTCATCATCTGCGACGACCTCGGCGTCCAAGAAGCCCGACGTTCCATGGGCCCCTCAACTAACTCTGAAGGATAGGCCTATTATGGCCAGTGAAAGTGCCGACGATATCAACGTTGGTGTCGCCCTCAGCACTGCCCTTCTCCTTCCGAAGGATTTGGACCGAAATGCTGAGCTCAGTGAGTATGAGAATTACGCTCTTATGCTCCAACACTCCGTTCAAGTAAGTGTTCCTGTTTGCACTTGTGATTTTTCCTTCTGTTTCTTACTGAGAATATTTTCTAATACTTCTGTTTTTCTTTAGGCCATTCAGCACGCCCATTCATTTTCAATGCAATCTTTTGAAAATCGGCAAAGATTGGTTGATATGAAGAGGGAAGCATCTTCCATGAAGAAAGAGATTAAATCTCTTGAATCAAGGATGAAAAAGCTGGAGGATCAGGCCGAGGCGGCTACCAAGGCCCAGCAGATGGCCGAAAAGAAAGCGGAGTCTGCTGAGGCTATCCGAAAAGTAGCTGAGGCTGAGAAGAAAGAGGCCGAGGTAAAAAAGGCCCAGGCTGAGAAAGAGCTCCAGCAGGCTTTGGCCACCAAGGAGGCCGAAGTCAAAGAGGCTGATGAAAAGGCCTATGCCCAGGGTATGGCCGACGTCACAGAAGATTATAAACTTCAAGTCAGGCAGGCATGCAACAGGGGATTTTTCCTTGGTTGGATGTCCTTGATTAAAAAGCTTGATCTTCCTGTTGACTCGCCCTTTCGTAATGCCGATGCCATTCCTTTACCATTTCCTCCTCCAAGTCAGGTTGAAGACGAATCAGAGACTGAGGCTGATGCTAAGGATGGGGATGAAGAAAACAATGATGATGAGGCCTTGGTGAGAAAACCCAAGGATGCTGCTGAAGCTAAGTCCCCTCCTCCTTCTGAGCAAGTAATGGATTTAACCTTGGATGAGGAGGGTGATGAGGTTGGGGAGGCACCCAAGGAAATTGCCATCAGGCAACTATCATCCGACCTTCTTTTGGCCGAAAGAAATCTGGACAATACGCTGGCTGAGATTGATGCTGAGATAGAAACAGAAAAGGTTGCCGAGGACGTTCCACCAGAATCGTCCGAGGTCCCAGTCCCTGCAGCTGCTAATACTAAAGAGTCTTGAAAAATGTCTTTTGTACTTTTTCCTTTTTTTTCTGCACTTTGTACTTTGTACTATCTTGTAATTTCTGGACAATGCAAAACTCCTTCTTATGGCCGACGTAACTTTTTCAATATGTAACTGTAACCGTTCTTTCTATGGATGTCTTTAATCTTGTGATGTTCTGTTGATTGCTTCTGCATAGTTCTATACTTAGAAATTTTTGCATGCTTTTTCATTTTGCTTCCTTTGTGCAATCTTCTCGGGGTTACATACCTCGGGTATAACTATAAAACTTTTACTTCGGCAAGATACTGACCTGCAAACCTTTCATAAATTTTAACAAGTATAAAACATATACTACTTAATGTAATCTTTGCAAGCTTCTTCTCAAGTTTCAACAAGTATTAAACAGTGATCTCGGTCTAACCTACTTGTAAATTGCAACAAATTTCAACAAGTGTTTAAACAATATACTTAGCCTTTACTTCAACCTGTAAATTTTTGTATACCTCAGCGAGTGATCATATGTCGGCTTAACATAAACTTGTAAATTGCTACAAATTTCAACAAGTGTTAAACATCTTCCTTAGGGTTAAGCAATCCATAAATTGCTATGAGAACTTAAAGCAATAACCTCGGCTTAACTTCAACTTGTAAATTGCTACAAATTTCAACAAGTGAAGATAAGGGATCAGCTTAATTCCAACTTGTAAATTGCTACAAATTTCAACAAGCGAATTAAGGAATCAGCTTAATTCCAACTTGTAAATTGCTATAAATTTCAACAAGTGAATTAAGGAATAATCTCGGTCTTAATTTCAATTTGTAAATTGCTACAAATTTCAACAAGTGAAGATAAGGAATCAGCTTAATTCCAACTTGTAAATTGCTACAAATTTCAACAAGTGAATTAAGGAATAATCTCGGCTTAACTTCAACTTGTAAATTGCTACAAATTTCAACAAGTGAATTAAGGAATAATCTCGGCTTAACTTCAACTTGTAAATTGCTACAAATTTCAACAAGTGAAGATAAGGAATCAGCTTAATTCCAACTTGTAAATTGCTACAAATTTCAACAAGTGAATTAAGGAATAATCTCGGCTTAACTTCAACTTGTAAATTGCTACAAATTTCAACAAGTGAAGATAAGGAATCAGCTTAATTCCAACTTGTAAATTGCTACAAATTTCAACAAGTGAATTAAGGAATAATCTCGGCTTAACTTCAACTTGTAAATTGCTACAAATTTCAACAAGTGAAGATAAGGAATCAACTTAGTTCCAACTTGTAAATTGCTACAAATTTTAACAAGTGAATTAAGGAATAATCTCGGCTTAACTTCAACTTGTAAATTGCTACAAATTTCAACAAGTGAAGATAAGGAATCAACTTAGTTCCAACTTGTAAATTGCTACAAATTTTAACAAGTGAATTAAGGAATCATCTCTGCCTTTTCTTTGCCCCCAATGTGAACCTAAGTTTGACTTGGGTTCACATTAATTATGTCTTCAATAAATATCAATGCATAACTTTATTAATCATATGTGTTGAAAGAATTCTGAAAAGACTTTATTGATGATATCGGCCAAAAAATGATGCACATCTAATGATAGAAAAATTTTAAATTACAAGTATTCCAAGGTCTGGGCAATGTTTTTCCCTTATTGTCCTCAAGCCGATAAGCTCCATTGCCTAATACTGAAGTAATTCTGTAGGGTCCTTCCCAGTTTGGGCCAAGCTTGCCTTCCTTGGGATCCTTCTTGTTCCCGACGACTTTTCTCAGGACTAGGTCGCCGACTTGAAAATCTCTTGGATTGACCTTCTTGTTGTAAGCTCTGGCAAGCTGTTGCTGGTATACTGCAAGCTGAATTGCAGCTTTCTCTCTTCGTTCTTCCAACAAATCCAGATCTCGGGCTAAGAGTATGTCATTAGTGCCATTCTCTACTCCCTGGGTTCTGATCCCTGGGATGCCGATCTCCAATGGGATGACTGCTTCTGTGCCATAAGCCATGGCAAAAGGGGATTCTCTTGTTGATCTTCTCGGCGTAGTCCGATATGCCCAAAGTACGTTGGGCAACTCGTCTACCCACTTTCCTTTTGCTGCCTGCAGCCTCTTCTTTATTCCATCCAGAATTACTTTGTTGGATGCCTCTGCTTGCCCATTGCTTTGAGGAAAACTTGGTGTTGAGAAATAATTTTTGATTTTGAATTTTGCACAAAAGTTCTTGATGAGTTTGCTGTCAAACTGTGTTCCGTTGTCGGCAATTATTGCTCTTGGAATCTCAAATCTGGTGATAATGTTTCGCCATATAAAATTTTTGACATCCACATCTCGGATTTTGGCAAGAGGTTCTGCCTCTATCCATTTTGTAAAGTAGTCTGTTGCTACCAGCAAGTATTTTCTCTGCCCAGTTGCCTGGGGAAGTTGTCCAACCAGATCCATGCCCCATTGGGCAAACGGCCAAGGGCTGGATACTGGGTTTAGGTCAGCAGCTGGCTGATGTATCAAAGGTGCAAACCTTTGGCATTGTTCACACTTTTTCACATAGGCTTCGGCATCCTTTTGCATGTAGGTCCACCAATACCCCTGGCCCTGTGGGCTAATGATCTGCCCCCAGCATGGCTTCCACAAATTCCTTCATGAATTTCGTAAAGAAAATCTTCAACCTGCAAAGAGTGTGTGCACCTTAAAAGCGGCCCAGTGAAGGACCTCCTGTAGAGATGGCCTTCTGCTGTTAGACTGAATCTGGCCGACTTCAGTCTGACTTTATGTGCTTCCTTATGGTCTTCTGGCAGCTTCCCCTCTTTTAGGAATGCAATGATTGCATCCATCCAGCTTGGTCCCAAGTCCACGCACATTGCTTCTTGTTCGGTGCTCTGTTTATCTATGCTCGGGGCCGACATGTAGTCGATCATAATTGTCCTTGTTTTTCCAGTTTGAATTGAGCTAACTTGGAGTAATCTGCAGTTCTGAAATAGGGCTGCCAATCTGATGACTTCCTTTGCATATGCCGACATTCTTTCGTCCCTGGCTGCAAATTCTCCTGTTGACTGGTTAACAATGAGTTGTGAATCACAAAAAATAATTACCTCATCTGCTTCTGCTGCTACTGCCAGCTTTAGCCCTGCAATTAATGCTTCATATTCTGCCTCATTGTTTGAGGCTTTGAACCCAAACGGATGGACTGTTCTACTATTTCTCCATCTGGAGATATCAGCAGTACTCCTGCCCCTGTGCCCTGGCGGTTTGAACTTCCATCGACGAATAGTCTGAATGAATCGCCGATGTAGATGCTGCAGGGTCTGAGCTTCTCCTTCTCTTGCTTTTTTGTCCTTGGCTGGGATTCTTTTTGCTTGTTGGGGTAATGTTCATCTTGGCTCGACAGAGCCCGATGTGCGATGGTTTCGGGTGTGAGTTCTGCGACGAAGTCGGCCAAAACTTGACCTTTTATTGCTGTTCTCGGCCTGAACTCCAGGTCAAATTGGCCCAGGGTTACTGCCCATCTTGCTATCCTTCCTGTTAAGTCTCCTTGTTGCAACAAGGATTTCAGTGGGTGCTCTGTTAGGACCACAATCTTGTGTGCCTGAAAGTAATGGTGCAACTTCTTTGAAGCCATTACTAAGGCCAGCATTAATTTTTCCAGTGGTAGGTATCTTGTTTCTGCGTTGGCCAAAGTTTTACTTACATAGTAAACAGCCTTTTGCTCCCCTTTTTCCTCTCGGATTAGCACTGCACTGATTGCGTGTTCTGAGACTGCTAAGTACAAAAACAGTTCCTCCCCTGGTACTGGGTTGGAAAGAACCGGAGTTGTGGTCAAGTATTTTTTTAGGTCGGTTAAGGCGGCTTCACATTCTTCTGTCCATAGGAAGTCTGTGGCTTTTTTCACCAGGTTGAAGAAGGGTCTGCACTTATCTGAGCTTCTACTGATGAATCTGTTTAGGGCTGCGGCCCTTCCAGTAAGCATTTGAACTTGTTTTGCCGATGTCGGGCTCTGTAGTTCCAGGATGGCCTTGATTTGGTCTGGGCTGGCCTCAATGCCCTTTCTTGTTACCAGATACCCCAAAAATTTACCTGATCCAACTCCAAAGGCACACTTCGAGGCGTTGAGTCGGAGCCGATATCTTTTGAGTATGTCGAAGACCTCTTTTAGGTCGGCAAGATGACCCTTTGATTCCTTGGTCTTCACGACCATGTCGTCGATGTAGACTTCTACTGTTTTGCCAATCAGGTGCTTAAACATCTTTGTCACTAATCTCTGATAGACTGCTCCTACGTTTTTCAACCCAAAAGGCATTACCTTGTAACAGTACAGGCCTTTAGGGGTGATGAACGCGGTCTTCTCCTCGTCTGGAGGGTACATGGCAATCTGGTGGTACCCTCTGTATGCATCTAGAAAACTCATCTTTTCATGTCCTGAAGTAGCATCTACCAGTTGGTCGATCTTGGGCAGAGGAAAGCTGTCTTTGGGGCAGGCTTTGTTGAGGCTGGTAAAGTCTACACAAACCCTCCATTTGCCATTCTTCTTTTTTACTACTACTGTGTTGGACAGCCATGTTGGGTACTGAACTTCTCGGATGGCCCTGGCCTCCAGGAGTCTGTCTATCTCTTCTTCTACTGCTTCGATGTGCATCAACGTCGGTCTTCTGGCTCGTTGAATCACAGGTTTTGCCGACCTGTCGACATTCAGTCTGTGGCAAGTGACCTCGGGGTCAATGCCAGGCATTTCGTAAGGTGTCCAGGTGAACACCTCTATGTTTGCCCTCAAAAAATCTTCCAGTTCTTTCTCTTCTTCTCTAGCTAAGCCTGAGCCGAGAAGAAAGAAGCGCTCTTCGTCGCCCTCTTGGACGAAAACTTTTTTTAGCACCTCATCGCTCTTTTCGGCTGGTTCTTTCCCGACGTCTTCTAGGACCTCCATGTCCTCATCTTCAACTTCTGCTTTCCTTGGCTCCCGTATACTACAGGTGGACTTCATTGCTGCCATGGAGCAATTTTTTTCTTACAGTTGATCTCCTCTGACTTCTTCAATCCCATGCTCTGTTGGGAACCGTAGTAGTTGATGCAACGTTGAGGGAACTGCCCCCATTGCATGCAACCATGGCCTTCCCAAGATGATGTTGTATGGTGAGGGCGTGTCAATTACCAGAAATTCCGTCTTGATCTTCTTAGTGCCGGCTTGTACTTCCAAGCTTGTTGTGCCCAGTGGCCATGTCGGCGTTCCATTAAAGCCGACCATCGGGCCGCTGGATTGTTCTAAGTCATCAGGGTGAAGGCCCAGCTCCTTGTAACATCTGACATACATGATGTCACAAGAGCTGCCTTGATCTATTAGGATGCGTTTTACTTGGCACTCCCCAGCCTGGAGGGATACTACCAAGGCATCATTATGCGGATGTTGGACCAATTCCAGGTCGGCTTCAGTAAAGGCTATCACCGGCCCTTGGCATTCTTCTGGCCGATGTCTCTTCTCCCCGACTTGGTAGACATGCTGTAAATGTCTTACTCTCTGGGTCTCCCCTCTGACTTCGTTTTCGTTGACCCTTGAGTGGATCACATTGACCACCCTCGGTCCTCCTGCTTGTGGTAGCTGTGCTGGGGGAGGCGGCGCTGCTGGTACTTGAGGCAACCTTGCCTGTTCTTCTCTTGTCCTGGCTTCATCGACCAGGTCCCTCAGAAGGCCTTGTCTCACCAGGTCCTCCAAGTGAGCTTTCAAGGCTCTGCAACCTTGAGTTGGGTGCCCTTCTTCATTGTGGTAGGCGCAACGTCTACCAACGTTCCTTCCCATGAATTCCCCTAGTGCTCTTGCCGGAGCCCTGAAATAAGGTTGGTTTCGAATTTGATCTAGGACTTTATGGATTGGGATTCGGAATACCGTCGTTACCGCCTGTTTACTTCTCAACTCTGTTTCTTGTTTGGTCGGCCCATTGTTGCCTCGGCCTCGCTTCGTCGAGCCGTTTCCCTTTTCTTGCTTTACCTCTTTGTTTCCCGATGTATCTTCTTCGGCTTTGGCGTACTTCTCAATTCTTGCCATGAGTTCTTCCATGCTTTTTGGCAGTGTTTTTGCCAAAGACTTCCGTAGTGGGCAGTCATCTTTCAGGCCGTTCTTGAAAGACACGACCGCTACTTCTTGGTTGCATTCGGGTATTCGGTTGAACACCTCGTAGTACCTCTTCGCATAGGCCCTAAGGCCTTCTTCCTTGGTGATTCTTAGAGCCATCAAAGCATCAACCCTCAGGGGTTGCAGCTTGTTGGTCACGAACCTGGCCACAAACATCTCGGCCAGGCCTTCCCATGTCTTTATGCTTCCCTTTGGTAATTTATGGAACCAATCAGATGCAATTTCCCCAAAGGATGAGGGGAATACTTTGCAGAGCAACGGCTCGTTCCCGCTATATAACGCCATTGAATTCAGGTATAGTCCAACATGAAAGTTTGGATCTGACTTACCATCATAAATTTGAAACCTCGGCATACTGAATCTCTTTGGTGGTTCGAATTTGTCCAGTTCCACCGAAAAGACTGTCTTCGGTTTTACTGGGGAGTTTACCTCGGCTTCAACATTCTGCTGCCTCCTTTTGAGGTAGTCCCTCAAGTCTTCTTTGCTCCTCCCTGGAGCTCGGCTGTCTATGGATTTTAGTCTTTTTGGTACACTGCTTTCGGCCTCGTGGTGGGCCCGTTTGGATCTTTCTCCATGGGTTGTGTCAAAGCAGAGTGCTTGCCTTTGAACATGCCGATGTTCTTTGGGCTCTGGATTCTTCATTTGTGCGTCCTTCAGGACTCTTCTTGCCTCGGTTCTTCTCATCAGACTTCCCTGGAAGGCCGGTGAGAATGCCTTCCGCTCCTGGTATGCTGAGGGACCTCGGGGATTGTTTTCCTTCCGCCCTTCTGGGTGTTGGTTGCTGGCATCGGCGTATCTTGCAGCGGGTATGGTGGCTGCATAACATTATTCTGCATCATGAAGTTGACGACTGACTGAAGGTCTGCCAACTTGTTCGCTAATTCTTTTACTTCCTCATCCCTTCGTAGGCATCTGTCCCTCTATACCTGGAGGTTATCTTCATTGTAGTACTTTCCTTGGTCTGTCCTTTTTGACGTGTCGCCCTCCTGGATGACGTCTTTCTCTCTGTGACCCTGGTCACAGGCTTCTGTATTGTGGTTGTCTCCTTCAATGTCAAGGTCAATTGGTCTGCCACTCTCAGCGGGAGCGTCATCCCCAATTTGTTCCTGCTGTCCGTTACTGGCCATCTATTCTTCCTTCTTTCCCACAGACGGCGCCAAATTGTGTGGGTGAAAATCTGACCACACTGCCTGCTTAGTAACCAGCTGGAGAGCACAGGCAGAATAGATGGCTTCAGCAACCTGTAACAGAAAGAAAAGGCTCCGGCGGTGGTTCTTCCACCCGGGGGCACTCCGACGATCAAGTCAGTATATCTCTCAAAGATAATCAGGTGCTAAACTTAATACTCAAAACATAAATTGCATACCTTAGACCCACGAGGGTGCCTCTCTTTTATAATATATTCAATCCAAGTCGTATTAGAAGTATGACTTCTATGAACTCCAATTTAGTGCTTACTCTGGACTCCTTAAGAGATAAAGATAAACTCCCTAAGAGTTTTATCCTTATCTTGGTTAAGTCCCCTCTTCGTCTTAGGACTCCTGTCCCTTATTCGCTTATCTCGGATTCCGATATCTTCCGAGATAACCTCGGCAACTCCGAAATCATCTCGGCCTAACTACCATGACACGTGGCACCTCGGCTGACACGTCGGCGTCACCATGCTACGTGTTGGTATTCAGAAAATATATCCCCACAATATTATATTAGAGGGAACAAAATGAGACGAAAAAAGGGGGTTTATCCTTGAGCAAAATAAGAGTTAAACTACGTAAAAATAGGTGTTACTTCTGAATTCATTGTATTGTTGAGGTAAGGACTGTTTGAAAATAATATTGAAGTAGTATATATCCACCTTCATGTTTTAGTGTATGTTGTTACTTTTTATTTTTGGGATTTTCAGAATCTTGAATTCTTGTCGCAGATAATCGCATTGTCTTATCAATGTCTAAAAGGAGAACGCCGGTTTGGTTTCTCCTTATTTTTGTAAACCAAATTGTATGTAGCCATACACACATATTACAATTGTATGTAGCCATACACACATAATGCTTAGATTTATGTATTTATCTGCTGATTTGTATGCATCTTAGTAAGCTAAGGGAGTTAATTTGCAATTGTAAAAATCACAAGGGTGGCAACTGCAATTTTTCTAAAACACAATGCAAAGTCAAAGGAAAAAGCCCACTTAAATGCTGTTGATATGATATGATAGAACAATAATTTAGAACTTGATCTTGAGATGATGAGTACAGTAACTGTTGAAAACTAGTTCTTCATTTGATTGTTTTATTGTTTTGGTTGTATTTTCGTTTTCTGAAAATTTTAAAAATTAATTGTTGAATTGATTTCAAACAGTCGTTGAGAAATTTTTTTCCTGAAAACAACTCACATTTTAGAAATATTGAAAAGTTGTTTGTGAATTTTTGAAAACAAATTTTGGCACAAAATATGAAAATGATCAGAAAATTTTTCAATGTTTTGTTTCTGTAGACATGTAAAACAAAAAAGAAAATAAAAAAATAAGAAAACAAAACACAACCAATTAGTGTCGGCTCAAGCATAAAAGCAACCAAAAAAATCTTTGGGTAAATTACACTTACCTCTGTTGAGTTTCACAAGTTCGACATAATTTTATTGATCTTTTGTAATATTTTTTATTTACATACTATTTAACTCCTTTTCATCAATAATTTATTAAGTCATGTAAATAAAAAAAAATTATTATCATCTTTTTCACACTTAAATATATTTATATATATATTTTTTATGTTTTCACACTATTAGTTTCATTCATTTTAACTTTACTATGAAGGAAGTGAACGTAATTATATTAAAACTATTATCGTTTTATTTATATGAGTGCTGTTGCTGCAACACACGCTGACTTGTGGAAAGTTCCACCTCCATTATGCCATTTCTAAAAGCCTTGGTCATCCTCTGATCTTGAATTTTAAGTGTATAAAATTTTCAGTTAAAACCATAAATGTTATCACGACTTCATTTCGCCTTTATTAGATTGGTGTCGTGATGGCTAGTAATTCGAGATTATCAAATGCCAATTTACAAAGATTCACACAAATAGAGTATACATATGGGGTATACATGTACGAAAGCATAAATTTAAATCTAATTAGTCCATGAGAACTGTGCATAGATCAAATGAAATGACATATATCTTAACATGATTTTACAACTTGAGTACAACATAAAATAAAGTACATCTTATGTAATGACTCAGAAAAAATATATAAATATATAATAAAATAAAATAAATAAAGGAAGGGAATATATGCATGATGACGTTTCGGTGGTGAAAATAAATTAAATAAAAGATGGAATATAGATTATGATGATGTGTATGGGTGGGTGGACAACATTTGTTAGGTGGACAGCATTTGTTAAAGCTAAAGAAGACACACATGAGTGGGGCTATTAAAAAATTATACTTCTCTCTCTCTCTCTATAGTCTTAGTTACAACTCCTCTGCCTAAAAAAAACCACAGGCGTCTCTCTTTCTTCTTCCTTGACTTCACTCGTACGGAAAAAAACTCTCATCAACACAAAGCTCAACCACCACACAACGCACACAGATATTTTTTTTGAGAGAGAGAAAGTGTGGTTTATAGAGAGAGAAACGACAGAGATGGGAGACAGCTTAATGGGGGTGCTGGTGCCCTCTGTCAAGTCAGAACCGATGTTCTCCGACGCCGTCGCCGCTCCACTCCCCTTCGCCGAAGACGACGGTGGAGGCGGCAGCGATTGAGCTGGTCAAGGACTTCTTGTGTCCGATATGCATACAGATCATCAAGGGCGCATTTTTTTGACAGCTTGTGGACATAGCTGTCATTCTTGGTCAGGGCAATGTAGCTCTGGATGTTGCACGTATTCTTTTACGACCAACTGCAGAGTTGGCTATTGGAGAAAAATGGTTGAATAAGAAATTGCCTCATAAATGTGTTTATAACTCACACATTTAAGGCTCATCAGTTTTACAAAATTGATTGGGCAGTTTTGCTACCATTAGTTGCCAGCCTTGATGGCTAGAGGCTTCTCCCCTCTCCCCCATGATGTATAAAGGGAGGCCATATTCCTTGAAAAGAGATATAGAATTTTTCCTTGACATCCATACACTGTCAGTCTACTTCTCCTATAATTTTCTTCCTGAGAAAGAGTGCTGTCGTTGTCCGTTCGCTAAGCTAATCATAAGGTTCTTCTGTTGTAGCTGGTAAAAACCGTCGTATCCTGGGAAGTAGACGCCGACGTACCTCCAGCACCCAACGGTGAGGCGGCGAATCTATTTTAAAGAGACTGTGGTATCACACAGGCTTCGGTTTGCTTCCTTTAACCATTTTATATTTTATCTGTATTTTATTCAGCATGTTATTTTTCCTGGGATTGAAGGTTTGTTTTGTTTATCTCATAATTTTGCGATATGCAATGTGAAATTATGTAATGTTAGTAGTTTTTCCCAACAAGCTTAAAATAGATTCGACGTTTATCATAGAATTAGATTAATAGATTCATAGGTGTGTGTAATAATTTTGCATGTAATTGGCCACTGGTAGTACTAGCGAGTTAATTGGTTTATTAGATGCATGTACACAGGGTTAAGCTTTTGATTTTGCCATTTTGTGTATGCTACTGTTTGGTCTTCCCATGGCATGGAATAGGCCACTGTTATCAATAGGGAAGAACAGTTCCATTGGTGCAACGTTAATTCACTGTATTTTCTAATTAATTTATTAATTTATGGTGTATCGGTTCATGCATTGTATTTCTAGATTTACATGCTTCTAGTTCACATGCTTCTAGTTTACAATATAAATTACATGTTCATTCGGGTTTAATTCTTAGTGTAATTTACATTTCTAGCATGTTTATTAGGTAGTAAATTTTCATGTAACTTGTACCTATTAATCTTTAGTTTAGGTATGGAGTTGTAAAGTTTATAACTTGCTTATATTCAAATTCATGTTAATTTCTCTAGAATTATTTGCATGTTAATCATGTCATTTGCAATTCTTGCCTAGTAATGTGATTTAAGTATTTAGGAGTTATAAAATGTTTGTAACTTGCCTCAATTAATTACATGTTTAGTGTACCATAAGTTCATATGTAACCTTTACCAATTTAAAATATGGTTTAATTATATTTAATTTAGGTCTGTAACTTATATAGTTAATTATATGTTTATTATGTAATTAATTTTTTACAGTTTTTTTTAGTTTAAATTCTAGATGTGTAACTTAAGAGTTGATTTTAATCTTTACTTACAGTTATTTATTAGTTTGTTTGCTAGTACCCTCCCCTTCAATCACTACTTTGCCAAAAGCAAAGAAAAGTTGAGGGAGGTTTTGTTGTATTTTGCTGCTAACTCTTTATTGCAGGAATACCTATGGAAATGGGGAAAATGATTAATTTAGACTAAATATTTGAAACAATTGTTTGCTTGATTGTTCATTTGTGGTTATTCACCAATATGTAAAGCACGTTTTATTTGCTTGTAATTATTGTAGCAATTTTGTTATAATTGCTTGTACAGTTTGGAACTTGGTGTGTTTAACCTAGTTCATCCCTTGGAAAATTTAATTCTTAAAGTTGTTTCCCATTGACTAGGAGTCAACATGCTCTTGAAAGTTTGTCTAAGGTTAACTGGGTTTTAAGTGGGACCGATGTGACCCCTCTAGTCTTCCTGGAAACTTTCCTGACCATGTTCGATTCTAAGTTGCGTGGTGAGATTAGTTTTGAATTAAATTTTCAATTGTGGGATTTTCTAGTGTTAAGTTTGATTTCTGGAAATACAGAATAGTGAAAATTCTGCTGTAATTTTTCAGAAATGGCAACTGTATGATCAAAGAGTGTGGGATGACAAGCAGGAGAGTAAAAACCAAAGGAATAAGAGGATTTATTCCTGAGTTAGAAGAGAGAACAACTACAACTGCAGGGATCATTCTTTTCCTTCCCATGTTTTACAAGAAACAAAACTTGTTTCAAAAGATGTTCAGGGCCACACATAAATAAATAAATTGCTCGCCCCATCACACCAACTTTGACTAATGTAACGTGGAAAATTGTACCAATACGAAAAAATTTATCAACTGCCGACCACCTCAATCGAGACTGTTTTTATTTAAAAAGATATATATATATATATATATATACACATAAAAACTTAACCTGAATATAATTCAATTAATTAAATTATCAATCTAAATAATTGATATAGAAAGATAACAAATTCATATGAATCTAATAAGTGATTATTAATAAAACTCACATACTCTCTCTCTCTTTCTCAAAATAAAAAAACTTTACATAAATAAGTGATTATCAATTAATTAAGTTACTATCAAAATTGGTTTATCAATTGGGCTAATTTGGGATGGGCTAAACAGGCTAAATTAGCATAAAAAGACAAAATATGTTACTTTAGCTAATAAACTAAAATGTCACGTTCAAACCATAATTATTTCATTTTTCCTTTCACAACCACCATCCAAACCAAAAAATAAAAATAAAAATAAAAACAATTTCCCAAGTGGAGCTAATTTAGCCAAAAATAAAAAATAAAAAAACCAAGTTAAATTAACTCTTCCCAAAGCGAAGGCAATATGTGTTAGGTTTTTTTGTTGTTGGTAATCCCATTTGATAAAACTCTTTTCAATTGTAATTTTATTCGATTTTTTATTTCAGTGAAATCATGAGTTTTTAGATGCGAATCCAACCCGAATTGTGTCTATGCAAAGGAGTTTGTGATCTTAATCCTATCTTGTTTGTCACTTCGCTGACTATGTCGGGGATCAAGTTGCCCGGTCAGCTCGAAGTTGTTTGTCCGCTCGAGCGGAGATGCAATCCTTTAAGAAGTTTCACTCGCTTGCAAAAGTACTAAGAGTTATGTTTTTGCACTTGAGCGGCACTTTCTACACTCGAGCATAGACCCTTGTTCTGAAACATGCATTTTAGTCAGTCCGCTCGAGCGGCCATTCTTGCACTCGAGCGGAGATCGCGATTCTGCTTTCCATAAATATGAGATTATTTTTATTTCTAGGGTATGACTTCCAAATCTTCTTCTTAGGTGTTAGGATTTTCTTCTAGAGATTCTTTGCTTGTTTCCTTTGATATCTATGAGAGTTTATATCATGAATTGAGTGGATTATATTAAAGGTGTTGTTTATTTTGTTTTATTCACAAAAGAGAGAGTTGTTATTCAGTGGATTTTGTGAAATTTGGGTCTGAAGCTTTGGTAGATTCCGGAGTGGGTCATCGTTGTGGATTCGACCTCGGTGTTGTGGATTCTACATTGGACAAGATAATTCCGAGGTGAAGACGAGGCTGGAAGAGGCACATAAGAGTCAGTTCGATTCGGGCGTAGATTCGCTAGGTAATTGAGAGTACACTTGTGTAATTCCTTTATCTCTTCTTAGTGGATTATTTTGTGACTTTTGCGTGTGATTTTTTTTTTAATCACAATTGGAGGCGCCCCAATTGTTACGTAAAATCGTTGTGTTGATTTGCCTTTAATTATTTGATTGTGATTGTTATTTACTGTTTAAAATTAACACATAATCACAAATCAATATCTCGGGGATTAAAATCTTCATGTAAATAAGTGATTATTAAGAAACTATCACAGAACAAATTCTTATGAATCTATCAAAATTTAGAAAT
This sequence comes from Camellia sinensis, assembly GCF_055761805.1. Taxonomy (NCBI): domain Eukaryota; kingdom Viridiplantae; phylum Streptophyta; class Magnoliopsida; order Ericales; family Theaceae; genus Camellia; species Camellia sinensis. The sequence goes on along the minus strand of NC_138969.1, from coordinate 183,927,625 downwards.
AATTATTTTTCTTAAACAAGAATTAATTATAAAACTAAATACAATCATCTCCCATCAGTTGAGATTCACAAAAAGATGAACCCCAACACATGTAAAGAGTTGTATCGGATATTCCGTGATCGATTTATGTGTTCTTAAACTTTTTTAGAACATATGCTACAACCCTAAGTTGCAAAGTTGTGTAGGGAAAAAAAAAATTACAAAAAGAATAAATTCATCTTTAAATATCAAATTTTTTTTTTTTTGTCTTTTCTTTTGATTAAAAAATCAATGAACATGTATTAAGGTATCTGATCCAATTTGTTTGTCTGAGTTTTCAACAAAACCAAAAAAAAAAAAAAAAATGTAAAAAAATTCAGAAATTAATTTGGTATAAATTTTTTTTTTAAAAACTCATTAATTTTATATGATTTTCCGTTGTTGGTAAAAAATAATTTTAAAAATGTGTTTTTTAGTATTTATTTTTGTCAAACTAGTTTGTAATTTTTGGAAAAAAAAAATAGAACACAAATTCTAAATATATATATATATATATATATATTTGGAACACTCATTTATTTTATTTTATTCTTTAGATTATGTGCATGCTATAATCCTAAGAAATATTCTGAGGAAATTAAAAAAAAAAATACATACATATTTTCTTTACTTATCTTTCTCTATATAGTATTAATAAATTGATAATCAAATTAATTGAAATGCTATTTATTCCCTTAAAAGCCTTCATTTTAAAAGTGGACTGCCATACAGATAGTTGATGAAGTAAATTAGGCAGACTGCCATACAGATAGTTGATGAAGTAAATTGTAGACACTCCTTTAGAAGTTCGGTCACTAGGCAAAGCCAGCAACGCGTGGGCCTCCTCCGAATAATTTAATTTTTATGTTAGGTTTGATTTATTAGAATCACTACAAGAAAAATGAGTTTTGGCGACATTCTTTTAACGGCGTTTTATTAAACGCCACAGTTTGATAGTATTTAACGGCGTTTTTCGAACGTCGCTTTTTTTAAAATCAAAACGGCGCCGTCTCGGTAACCAAAGGCGCTTTAAAACGACTTCGAATGTCCTGTCTCTCTCTCTCTCTCTCCAATGGGCGAGCGGTGAATATCAACTATAAATACATTTTGTAGCCCTAACCTCTCACTCACTCATTAGTCTCTGTCTCGTTCTCTCTCACTCTCTCTCTAAACAGTCTCAACGGATCGATTCATCTCTCACGGATTGATTCATCTCTCGTTGTAGCCCTAATCGAAGTTCTCCCCCTCGATTTCGATTTCGAAATCTATGTTTAGGTGATTCTCTCCCTCTCTCTCTATATATTCATCCTTTGTTCTCTGCGATATCGATCTGAAGCTCTGAAGCTCTAAAGCTCTGGGAGATTGCGAAGAGAGAAGAGGGGTTGGTTTCGATCGCAGAGGAAGTGATCTCAGGAGAGGCTGTGCTTAGATTTCTCAGATCGGTCTCAGAGCGATTGCGATTTTGAAATTCATCTCAGAGCGATTTCGATTTGAAGTTCTCTCTCTCGATTTCGAAGCTTCACCGCGAGGTATTGATTTCTCTCTCTCTCTCTCTCTCAAGCTCTTCCTTCCCATCTCTCTTGATTTGGTTATTGAGATCTATTGCTTATTTGTGTTGTGTGTGTGTGTATATATATATATATAAATGTTTGGTTTCTTCGTTTCCCCCCCCCCCAATTATGTCACTGTGTAGCTTAGTTACATTCCCCCCCCCCCAAACTATGTCAATGGTAGCTTACCTGAAATCATAAGGTGCTGTTGTTACCTTTTCCCCGTCTTCTGTTTGGTGATCTCTTCCTTTTTATTTTCTCTTTAAAATTAAAATCAAGGGGTGAAAGAATACATTTAGTTTATTTCAGTGTGAATGAGCATATAGTCAAATTGTTTTAGGGCTTTATGTAGCATATGGATTTTTCCTTCATTCTAATGACAAGCTGAAAGTAGTTGGTCTCCTATGCTTGTGGAGTTGCACAGATAATCTGCTCTCTAGGCCTGTATTTATTTTCTTTTTCATTAAAATTAAGACTACTGCAAAAAATTTCTTGTGCTTTAGATTCTAGCATAACTGAGCGCTTATGTTTGTAGCCACAACACTATGAAAACAAGGTCTGTGCAATGCTAGCAAACCCAAATTTCTGTTTGATCCCAGATTTGACACCCCAAAGTAGACAAAAATGAAATGGAATGAAGTCAAGCATTTGATTTTAGTGTGCCCTCATTTTTCAGTTTAATGGGCTTTTTCACATTTAAATTGACATGCAAGGTTTTGCTCTTTGTTTCTACATTTGTGCCACTGTGTTGCAGGTATCAAGCATACAATTACAAGATGACCTTTTGTCAATGTTAGTTTCTGGGCATGAGACCACTGGTTCTGTGTTAACTTGGATAGCATATCTTCTGAGCAAGGTATTACATATAGTACCTTTTATCTTAATGAGTGTACCTTTTATCTTAATGATCTGTGTCTCCATTTTCTGTTGTTTACCATAGTAGATTCTATACTTCTTGAGGATTGGCTTGATGTTGATTCAAGGTCTAATAGTAGTGTGTCAAATGACAAAGAGGAAAGTGGTTTTATTTATTTGAACCGTTATATTGAAATTCATTTATCTTTGCTTGTGACACTACACATTTGGCTTCTTCCTGTTGGTATAAATTATTAATTGTAAACTTATTCTATTTCCTACTTTGACCATGAGCTGTAAAAAGTGCATGTAATGCTATACGTACGAAGAAAACTTGCAAAATGATCTGGCATGTCAGTAACTACCTTCTTTTTAAAACACAGGTTGATGTGGGTGTCACATCAGGTTGTAAATAGAGTTTTTGTACAAATTTTAAGTGTAGCATTTTAATATAATGGAAGAACATTTTCCTTTGTATTTGTGTATGGTTCTTTTTGTAAACCCATTAAGTGGTTTTAACTGAGATTTTAGTGATATATTCATAACCGCATTTGGTAATGTACATTAGCTACCACTTAAAATTTCAAGCAGAGTGTAGCTGACTATGTTGAATAGTTGATAAGTTTAATCCATTGTGATTTTAAATTTTAACATAGAATGACAAACATCTTATATAATTGTATTCCATTAAATAATTTTGTTTGGGATTTGTTTCAAGGTATCCTCAGATATTGTTGCTAGATAGATCATAGAGAGGGTCTTCCAATGCCCTCTAGTATATATAAGTACACATTACACAGGTGCAGGCATGATATTAGATGTTAGATACTAAAGGTATATCTATCTATCTATGAGATGTAATCCGTATGCAAGAAAAATTTGAGTTGTCTAATTGTGAGCCATCTTAGGAGTGTTTATGTCAGCCTTCTGCAGTTCTTTACCCTGAACAGTATGCTTGAAACTGGGGCTTTGGAGCTGGCTGATGTCAGGAACCATTGAAAGAAGCTCAATGTCCTGTTAAACTCAAACATTTTTAAGCTGGGTTTTGTACTTCAAAATGTTTTATACTAGTTAACAGGAAATTGGAATTATGTACGATCATTTGTGTTGGAAAGCATTTTATGCTATGTAAACTGATTATTATTTTAGTACAATCACTTGCTAATGAGTTACATCATTGATGTTGGACTATTTTTTTTTGTCAAAACCATAATGATCCTGTTGTAAGATAGACCATGATTTGATTGAACAGTTGTGCTTTGTCCTTTTTAAAGTGCAGGGATTTGATCGATTATTACAGTTAAGAGTTGTGATATCAATGGAAAGAATTGTTCAGCTTGTTGAAGCTATGTTTGTGTAGTATGCAAAAACTTTATCAAAACACTCTAAACAAAGTAACCTGCAGTGTTTGTTACAGGCTCCCAAATGGACTCGGGATACATATATATTATATTGCTCTGTAGGATTCTTAGACACCATTTAATGGCCAGGACATTTGACTTTCTGTCATGTCCTATAATTTATTGGCCTACTCATTAATCAAGGTGTTTCACATCCCCAAATTTCTTCTCACTTTCTATATTTCAATGTGATTTTATCATGGAAACTATCTTGATGATGCTATATTTGGTTACAGTATCCTGTGTATTTTGCTTTTGAGGATGACGATATCAATGTTGTGTTAGCTGATGTCAAGAAGAATGATGTTACTGGTCAGCCTGCTACTGCAACCACTGGAGGGTTAGTTGATTATAGTCAGCATGTTTTGAGTCATTTAAAACTAAGATCTTCTAGATGTTTAACCTCAGAGCACTTTATGATTATTTTGATTCCCCAAATTTGGTTCTCTTGTGTCATATGTTACATAATGTCAGACAGATATTTAGTGTTTTCACTAGTAATGGCTGTAATGAAACAAATAACTGAGGAATTGGCTTTGTTCCATTAATAGTGGGGGCAACCAAAACCTTTATGGTGAGAGTATATCATTTTCCTGACATGATGTTCCATTTAAGCAGGGGCAACACCTACTTTTATTGTAAGAGTGATTCATTTAGTAACCTAAAAGATGAGGCAAAGGGGATGGTAGCCTAGTTTCTCAATTTTGACATTCCAGAGAGAAAGAAAATGGCTTCTTTTATGCTCTCTACAGTTTCAATCTACTGGTTGGTTAAGATTCTTCAGGTCCTTATGCCTTTAGTATGATCAAGATGAAACTCCTAAAAGTAAAGGGCCATATTCTTGGCAAAATCTATTCTTTCGGGGGAGACTCTTGTTTTGTCTATCTAATCTTTTGATTACAATTTCCTCCCATACATAGCACGCAAGTTGAATATCACATATATCAGAAGATGTTCAATACATACAAGCTACATTATTGGTAAAAACACACTATCTGATCGCAACTTATACATGGGATGATCATCATGTGCAATTGCCTTGATATTTGGTGAAATATAACTCTCTAGAAGTAAATTCTAAAATTGGTAGCCTGATTGTTTAAACTTTTTTCTATCACAGTTTCTACTGTAGAAACATATTCCTGCATGAAGAGCTTTAAATAGCAGCTGTTTTACTAACACACTCAGCTATGTTATGCCTATCTTATTATTATTTGTATTGCAGCTGCCATTTTAATGCAGGTGAGTCTTTTTAACCGTTGCCATCATTGTTGTCATTTGTTTTACTGATATCATTGTTGT